>NC_069787.1:123896104-124634229 GCF_027406575.1 Nycticebus coucang | reverse complement strand
AGATTTGCTTGTTATCAATAGTACAAATAATTGGTTTGCATGATGGTAAAATACTATATCTCTCTATCAGACCTAAATATACACTGGGAAGGAGGATGATGTCTATTATTTTTACTGCCTCTAATATTTTTATTGGTACAAGTACCATTTTTAGTTGCTGTTCTTGTGGTTGAATGTTTGAGTCTAATGTGTATCCTTTGGGTCTAGGGAGCAAGACATAAAATTTTTAGCTTTGAAAATCCATTTTTTTAGGTGACATTCACTATGAAGGACCCTAGCTTATCAAACTTAATGAAGTAATTCAGACATTTACTTATCCTCTCAGTAAAAATCTACCACCTTGGGCTTCTTTCTTGTGATAGAAGAGTCAAGATTTCGGATAGGTAATTTCAATGCAGTAAAAGCAGCTTCCAAAAAAAACACTTAAAAAGCAAAATCAAATCAAATCAATCTTGTTTTTGTTTGGTTTTTGTTTTTTAGACAAAGTCTCGTTCTGTTGCTCCTGGTTAGAGTGCCTTGGCATCAGCCTCGCTCATAGCAACCTCAGACTCCTGGGGTCAAAATGATTCTCCTGCCTCAGCCTCCCAAGTAGCTGGGACTACAGGCGCACCACCACCACTCCAGGCTAAATTTTTACTTTTAGTAGAGACCTGGTCTCAGTCTTGCTAAGGATGGTCTCCAGCTTTTGAACTCAAGGGATCCTCCCACCTCCATCTCCCAGAGGGCTAGGATTACAGGCCTGAGCCAGTCTTCTTTTAATTGAAGCTTAAGTTGGCATTTCTCCTGTTGGGGGGGGAACCCCTATTTCCATAGCCCAGAGTGGCAGTGAGCTCAGCTGAACTGAACAAGATATTCCATACACTTGTCATCTCAAAGAGAACTCATACATTTTGTTATTTGCTAACTTAGAGATTTAACACAGTTAAAAATGAATTTAACATAGTTTAAAAAACAGCTTGAAAAATGAATTTTTAGAATTTATAGCTCATTATGACTAAGTGGTAGTAAGAAGTGCCCAGAATACAGTAGGCCTCTGACAAATATTCATTGAATGAATGAATGAATTTAACTTTCCCTGAGGTTGATCTGTTTATAGTCCTTTCTTTTCATTTTAAAATTGATTTTGAAATTTATAATTGGCACATGTTAATCTTTTCTTATTTTCTTTGCTCATTTTAATTTTCCCAATTACCCATCAGTGTTTCTTACTTATTTACTTAAGGGTGGAAATGGCTACATACAAAAGAAGTAACAATGTTGAATTAATAAATACACAGTAAGAGAAGTTAGTACCTAGTGAAAAGGAGCTCTCAATTTATTCTGACTTCAGTGAGACTATAATAACTCTTTCCTTAATTGGTGAGTGTTTAAATCTGGGGTCTTCATGTCCTGCAGTGAAGCTGTGAAAAAGCCCAGTTTTCTAAATTTTGGAATTCTGTTAACTAAGTTTTTGTGAGGTGAGGATTTCCCATCCTGCATATCACATCCCACATAGTATGCCCTCCTCGCTGAAGTTCCTGCTTATCCTAAGGGCCAACAATTGTCATTCTGCCAAACAAACAAACAAAAAATACTTTGTTAATCTATTAACAGCCTCTACCAATGAACTAGGCTCAATTCCAAAATTATATTAACTTTGGAAATTGATTAATTGATGGATTGGTGTAGGTACAAAGTCAAAAAGTGGTGAAACTTTAAAAAAATGGGATATAAAGTTAGAATTCATGGAAAGTTTCCCTGAAGTTCTAAAATGTTTAGAAATTTCTGCAACTATATAGGAAAAGCAAATGGGTGAGAATAGCAATCCTGCTGTTTAAGCTTTTGATACAATTATTTCACTTTCAGTGGTTTTTAAAAATATTATTTAATATAGCACATTAATAATATTCATGTAGTTGGAATACTTTACTGTTAATGTTTTCCAAAAACACTATTTTTCACTAATAAGTATGATAAAAAATGATTTACTAATTCTCCAGTTCTTATTTCATGACATTCATGGACTCAATTTAATCTTCAAGTAAATCCATAAGGAAACAGGATTAATTTAATAAAGTTAGCTTTATGATAAATTTACAAATGCTAAGCTGCACGTCCTGCATTAAATGCAAGCTCTGTGCGGTTACGTATGTGTTTGTGTGTGTGTATAGATCTCATCAGTCACCGAGTTAGATTTTAAATTGAATGTTAATTATGCCTTTATTGATAAGGGTAATATATTTTAGATTATAAGTATTTAGTTTTATGCTAGTAATTTTTAGTAGGAAACTCAGTTTAATAAGATCCACATGTTCATGTTATGACTCAGCTGTGCATAAGTGACATTTTATTTCTAGTGGACTGTTGTGCTCTTAGTTGTTTTTTCAAGGACATGCAGCAACTTCTCATTTATGTCTTAGTCTCTTCCAAGTTAACTCAGTCTCTTTGGAGAAAGAAAAAGGTTTTCTTTTTAACGGAGGAGGAAATCGAACTTTGGGTGATTTAAGTGCCTTTTGCAATGAGGAGGGAAGCACCTGCCCGGTGGCCTTCTTCTGACCCTTAGCTCCTGCTGGTGCAGCTTGTCCTGCATGGCCCCTGGGCATCCTGCATAGGTGCCTGTCTGCTTCCCGGCATTAGCTGGCACCTGAGAATGTCCACACCCCTGTCCTGCCACGCCTATGATCTCAAAGGACTTACACTTTGCACCTCCCTCATTTCAAACTCGGATCTCTTTTGGTTCACAAGATTTTTTGGTCTCTGGAAAGCTCTAGAAACCTCACATGCTAAGAAGTTTTGCTTCCTGGTTTAAATTTCGAATTGAAACTCTTAATACCATCTCATCCACATTAACACTCCCAACCCAACAATCAGAAAAGACAGGGAGAGGAGAAAAGATAACTACTCACTTGTAGCAACCAAGATATATACACAAGTGTTTTTTCCAAGCACAGGTTTGTACAGAATTTGTGATTCTGACAGGGATGCCTGAGCGATATGCTCATTACAGAGTCAAAATTCCAGTGAGTGAAGAGAGGCGGCTGTGTCACCCCTGCGGTGATGGCTGCAGGAAAATCTATGACTCTTCTTTTTGAAGCAGAGTTGGCCATTTCCCTTCTGCTAATGGAAGCGACATTGAGCAAGATGTTGGGAAGGCCTGCACTGTGTGCTGTGAACGGCTCCCTCTCAGGTCAGCCTTCCATGTCCATTTTGCTACCTTGCTTTCTGATGAGTGATGATTATTACTTTATCCTTTGAAATGGACATGACTGACTGTGTCTCTATGTAGAAGGGCTCACACGCTGCAAAAATTACTTGCATGTTTGCTCTGTGAAAATTCTTACCCTAATTTGTGATTTCAAAAGGAATTAATAAGTTGCTTTTGTCCCTGATTTATGATATAGTTTAGAAACTGTACATTTTAGTGTTGAAATGCACTTTAGGAGTTTATCTTGTTGAAACTCTTTCACAAATCTAGGAGCCGATTTTTGATATCTAATAGATGATTGTGTTATTTTACCACAGACAGTTAAATTTGATGATGTGATTTTATTTTGCCTTAGCTATAGGAATATCAGTGATAATATATTGCTAGGAAAAGAGAATCATCTACTGGGGGCCAAATTGTCTCCCAGTGATCCTGTACATGTCAATGTTCAATTCTAGAACATGCTGTGTAGAATTTTGTAATTCAAGCCTAGCTACTAAAATGTGATTAAATGGGAAAATTCACGATTTAGGTTCTGGAACTAAAAGTTGGGTCTTTCACATTTAGGCTGAATAAAACCTTTTGTAAAATCTGAAAGTTTAAAAAAAATGTTATTTTATAGTCAGGGAATGTAATGACAATAGAAAAAAATGAATAATGATTTATTACCTGAAAAATAGGCCAGTGTCCTCTCATATAAGCAGTTTACCTTAAGTGTTACCTGTGATGTTGGAGAGTTACTCTCTGACTACTGCTCATTTTCCTTGGATAAGCGGAGAGACCACAATAAACGCTGTTGTGAAGGACTCCACACCAAAAACAAACAGCTCCCCACCTGCAAAAGAAACGTAAAAGAAGGAATGCCATGTGTACACAAGTGGGCTAAAGCATGGTATTTACTAAGAGTCTGCCAGCGTAGGTCCACTCAAGGAAGAGAAATAAAAGGTGTTTTCAAATGTCGCTTAGAGGAGTACATATTTATGAGCACATTAAAAAATTAGATTCTGTGTTGTATTATGTAAGTATCAGCTTACTGAATAAAACAAAAAGAATAGTTTTCGAAAAATTTTGTACTAATAAGACATTGGAAGCCAAACTATTACTACTCTGTGTTTTCATGGTGGCAGAGATTAAAGAAAATAGAATATAAAGCCTAATTAAACATTTCTAAAATTACCATGGAAGCTGTATTCTGAACATTATTCCTGGGGGGAAAACTGAGACATTGAATGAAGTTCTTCGTTTCATCTTCTGTTTGCTCATTTTATCCATTTTCTTTTCTTTTCTCTCTCTCTCTGTCTTTTTTTTTTTTTTTTGTAGAGACAGAGTCTCACTGTACCACCTTGGGTAGAGTGCCGTGGCGTCACACGGCTCACAGCAACCTCTAACTCTTGGGCTTCTGTGATTCTCCTGTCTCAGCCTCCAGAGCAGCTGGGACTACAGGTGCCCACCACAATGCCCAGCTATTTTTTTGTTGCAGTTTGGCTGGGGCTGGGTTTGAACCCACCACCCTCGGCATATGGGGCCGGTGCCCTACTCACTGAGCCACAGGCGCTGCCCTCTTTTCTTTTCTCTTTTACTATGTGAAATGTTAATGTGGTTTCAAAAATCAGAATTGTGGCAAAGGGCTGTCTTGGAGAGGTAACATTTTCAGCTCTCCGTACTCTGTTCCTCTACTATTTCCCTTGCTTCTCCCCTCCATCTCCCCCACCCTCACCCCACCCCTGGCCTTGTGGTCAACCAAATAAATAAACAGATTCATGTATATTTTTTCCCTTCCCCTTCTGTTTTGTAAAAAGATAGCATATTATAGACACTCCTTTTTCATTTTGCTTTTTCCACTCAACAATATGTCCTGAAAATTCTACCACATCAGTTTATAAAGATTTTTTTAATTCCTTTTATTTTTTTTTTTACAGCTATATAGTACCCCACTGTATGGACATACCACAGTTTATTCAGATGTTCTCCTATGTGTGGATGTTTATGTTGTTTCCAGTATCTTATAATTGCAAACAGTGTTGCATGAATAACTTTATACATACATAATTTCATGTTGTTGAAAGCTTTGAGTAACTTTTGGATTTTTCATTTTACAGATGTAAGGGTATCATAAAATTGGGTCCTCCCCTTTTAAACTGTGACATAATAAATGTCACAAGTAATCCTATTTTTTATCTTAGTATTTGGGAAAGGTTTCCATCATGGAAGAATTGTCATGTTACTCTCTGTTCCTAGCTGGCTGTTATTTTGTTAGTGGTTCTGGGCTGAAAAGATGAAGAAAGGCAGAGAAAGAGACAAAAGAAGAAGAAGAAATTCTTACTGATTGTAGTGAGAAATCGTACAGACTAATTTATTTGATAGGATGCTTATAAAACAGCATCCAACTGATGACCCAGAGTTTGAGTTGGTTGTGCTCATTTAAGATATTTTCCACATATGGGAAATGTAACTTTCCTTTTGTCAGAGAATAAAAGATTTTCTTATGGGACTACTTCCAGCTTATTATTCCAGAATCTTTCAGGATGAACCAGATGAAGTGGAAATTTCACCATAATTCCCTTTATGGAATATGTAATGTAGTCTCCTTGCAAGGCCATCCTTAAATGGATATGTCAATGAAAGCTACTGAGTCTCAGCAGAAACTTTTATTGCTCTATTAACATTTTCAGTGGTGTCATATTAAAGTTTGCTCGAAAATATCAAAAATAGAAAAAATATGCATTAATATTTGAATATATCTGTATTATACCACAGAGTGAAAAAATATGTGATGTAAACAATGAAAAATGATTGGGGAATTGTAATGTAGTAGAAAGTTTGTGAAACAAGGAGAATGTTGGCTTGGCACCTATAGCTCAGTGGCTAGGGCGCTGCCATCATATACTAGGGCTGGCGGGTTCAAATCCAGCCCGGCCCTGCCAAACAACAGTGACAACTACAACAAAAAATAGCCAGGTGTTGTGGCAGGCACCTGTAGTCCCAGCTACTTGGGAGGCTGAGGCAAGAGAATTGCTTAAGCCAAGAGTTTGAGGTTGCTGTGAGCAGTGACCCCATGGAACTTTACTAAGGGCAACATAGTGAGGCTGTGTCTCAAAAAACAAACAAACAAACAAAAAAACAAGGAGAGTGTTGCAAAGATGAGTATGAATGGAAGGAATATGGTCCTCATGGAGTACAGAAAATGCATCAGGTTTCTTTGCCGCTGATCAGGGAAGACAGCGTATGTGTGGGCTAGGAAGAACTGTTTTCTCCAAGGAGACATTCTCCAGGGAAATAGAAACAATTCACTAGCATTTATAGTAGTCTTATGACCTAGACCTAGAGTTGAAGACTTTTGCTACAATATGCCCTCTAATTTTAACAATTCGCTTTCCATGAAGCCTAAAATCCAGCAGGGGTAGAGGGATCTTTGGCTGAAAATTGAGTATGTAGTTCCTGAAAAGTTGTAAGATTGCTATTTTTGGTGAATTGATGAAATAAAGTTCTTGAACTTGAAAACTAGAGTCAGGGCTCTGTGTGGTGACTCAGACCTGTAATCCTAGCACTCCGGGAGGCCGAGCCAGAAGGATTGCCTGAGCTTGGGAATTTGATACCAGTCTGAGCAAGAGTGAAAATCCATCTCCACTAAAAATTGAAATAATTAGCTGGGCGTTGTGGTGGGCACATGTAGTCCCAGCTCCTTGAGAGGCTGAGGGAAGAGGATCATTTGAACCCAGGAATTGGATATTGCTGTGAGCTAGGCTGACACCAGGGCTTTCTAGCCTGGGGCAACAGAGTGAGACTCTGTCTCGAAAAAGAAATGAACAAAACAAACAAACAAACAACAACAACAAAAGAAAACTAGAGCCAGGTCCTTGTGATACCACTCAGACACAGCCACCTTTTCTATTCTGTAAAAAAGTTGAGAAGGTTTGCACCAAGCAATAATATGTTGAAGTTGGAATTTAAAAATCCTCCAGTGATTTTTTGGAGACAGAATGTCACTATGTCATCCTTGGTAGAGTGCTGTGGCTTCACAGCTCACAGTAGCCTCAAACTCTTAAGTGATTTTCTTGCCTCAGCCTCCCAAGTAGCTGGGACTACTGATGCCAGCCCCAATGCCTGGCTATTTTTTCATTGTTGTTGCAGTTGTCCTTGTTGTTTTAGCTGGCCTGGGCCATGTTCAAACCCGCCAGCCTTGGTGTATGTAGCTGGCGCCCTAGCCATTGAGCTATGGGCACCACTACCCTCCAGTGATTTTAACCCCTCACCTTCTTTTCTATAAACTTTTTTTTGGGTCTCTCCAAACAAATAAGATTTTTTTTCCTCTTTTAAAATAACTTTATAATTTATTTTTAACTTTTACTATAAAATTTTTCAACCACTTATAAAAGTAGGATTGTATAACGAAAGGTATCTCAAAGGCCCAGCATCCACCTTCAACAATTATTAGTATTTTGCCAATCTTTTTTCGCCTATTTTTTCTACCAACTTTACAATTGGTTATAGTATTTTTAAGCAAATACAAGACATTGTATCATTATGTCATTTATATAATTTCACGTACATATACTTGTAAGTTTGTTTCATTCTTTTTCAGTTTTTTTCAAATTTGCTTTTTTTCTTTTTCGATTATTTTTTATTATATAAAACAATCACACATTCCCAAGTAAAAGTTATCTAACAAAGTTCTTTCAGAAACATGCCTCTAGCACTCATGCCTCTCTCCTTCAAGCTATTCCTTTGGTCTCTGTAGATGTAATCCATTTATTAATTATATTAGTTTTTGGCCTATCCTATCATTGTTTCTTTTTGGAAATATAAGGAAATGTGTATTTATACAGATATTTGCATCTTTCATTGTAAAAATAGCAATATTTTACATTCTTTGGTTCGTTGTATTTTTCATGTAGCCATGTATCCTTGAGATTCTATCCATAGAAATTTATGTGGGTTGCCCTTAATTCTTTTTATTGCTTCAGGGTGCTTCATTGAATGGAAGAGAGATTGGAGGAAAGGGAAAGGGAACTTTTGCCTAAGCATGGGTGACAATTCAGCTATTGTTCTGTATATATTTACAGGACATATATTTATATTTATATTTTATGTAATTCTTGAAGTATCTCCTTGACATAGTATTGTTATTATTCTGATTTCACAATTGTGGAAATAAACTTGCAGAGATTAGAAAATTTGCTAAAGACTCCATAGCTGGTAATTGAATGGAATGGAGGATTGAATTTAGGACTGAATTAACTACCAAACCTATATTCTTCCTTCTGTATAACTAGATCCAGTGAACTGGCTGGCAGATGTGAACTTCAGGCAAACTCTGGTATAGAAAACAGTGGAAAGCAAGTCGAAGTTCAGTAACTCAGCTGGTTTCCAAGGAAGCCCAACACAGGGAACGGACAGACTAATCAGGGAATTAGCATAGGAAACAAATCTCTGGGATTCTGGCATGCTGGAGAGTTTCGTTTATCAGAGAAGTTTGTCAACAAGAGCAAGGACTACTGCTCTGACCTTGGGCTTAGTGACAGGATTTTTGGTGTTTGGGTAGGAGAACTCAGATTGGGACTCAGTCTGTGTGTGTGTGTGTGTGTGTGTGTGTGTGTGTGTGAACCAAGACCATTTCAAAGGGCTACAAGCCAGCCACGGGGGAAGAAGGCTGAATCCTACCCACTGGACTGGACTGGAGCTGCTCATTTCTCTTTTGTCTTGGTCAATGACAGCTTGGGAAACGTGAACAGAGGAGAGATGAATAGGATGACGCCCAGAACACTGTCCGTGCAGTTCCTGCTGACTCTAGCACCAGTTTCTCCAGGTCTTCTAATCTGGAGTCAGGACCCATTCTCTTAAGTTTGGAGTAGAACTATATGACTTTCTTCAGAAAGGAAGAGCTACTGTAATTGTATTAGTCAGCCTTTTCCAGAGAAACAGGGCCAGTGACACACACACACACACATACACACACACTTAGAAAGTGGCTCTTGTGATCACGGAGGTTGGCAAGTTCATAGTCTGTGGGGAGGACCCACCTATCAGGTGGAGAACCAGGAGAGCTGGTGTTCCTTCCAGTTCCTTTCACAACACTGCACAGAACCCAGAAGAGGATTAAGTTTTAAGGCAGTCTGCTAGAGAATTCTCTCTTAATTGGGGGAGTTTATATATATAAATATATATTTTTTATATATATATATTTTATATATATATTTTTTATTTTTATTGTTGGGGATTCATTGAGGGTACAATAAGCCAGGTTACGCTGATTGCAATTGTTATGTAAAGTCCCTCTTGCAATCATGTCTTGCCCCCATAAAGTGTGACACACACCAAGGCCCCAGCCCCCTCCCTCCATCCCTCTGCGCTCCCCCCCATAACCTTAAGTGTCATTAATTGTCCTCGTATCAAAATTGAGTACATAGGATTCATGCTTCTCCATTCTTGTGATGCTTTACTAAGAATAATGTTTTCCACTTCCATCCAGGTTAGTACGAAGGATGTAAAGTTTCCATTTTTTTTAATAGCTGAATAGTATTCCGTGGTATACATATACCACAGCTTGTTAATCCATTCCTGGGTTGGTGGGCATTTAGGCTGTTTCCACATTTTGGCGATTGTAAATTGAGCAGCAATAAACAGTCTAGTACAAGTGTCCTTATGATAAAAGGACTTTTTTCCTTCTGGGTAGATGCCCAGTAATGGGATTGCAGGATCAAATGGGAGGTCTAGCTTGAGTGCTTTGAGGTTTCTCCATACTTCCTTCCAGAAAGGTTGTACTAGTTTGCAGTCCCACCAGCAGTGTAAAAGTGTTCCCTTCTCTCCACATCCACGCCAGCATCTGCAGTTTTGAGATTTTGTGATGTGGGCCATTCGCACTGGGGTTAGATGAAATCTCAGAGTTGTTTTGATTTGCATTTCTCTAATATATAGAGATGATGAACATTTTTTCATGTGTTTGTTAGCCATTCGTCTGTCATCTTTAGAGAAGGTTCTATTCATGTCTCTTGCCCATTGATATATGGGATTGTTGGCTTTTTTCATGTGGATTCATTTAAGTTCTCTATAGATCCTAGTTATCAAGCTTTTGTCTGATTGAAAATATGCAAATATCCTTTCTCATTGTGTAGGTTGTCTCTTTGCTTTGGTTATTGTCTCCTTAGCTGTACAGAAGCTTTTCAGTTTAATGAAGTCCCATTTGTTTATTTTTGTTGTTATTGCAATTGCCATGGCAGTCTTCTTCATAAAGTCTTTCCCCAGGCCAATATCTCCAGTGTTTTTCCTATGCTTTCTTTGAGGATTTTTATTGTTTCATGCCTTAAATTTAAGTCCTTTATGCATCTTGAATCAATTTTTGTGAGTGGGGAAAGGTGTGGGTCCAGTTTCAGTCTTTTACATGTAGACATCCAGTTCTCCCAACACCATTTATTGAATAGGGAGTCTTTCCCCCAAGGTATGTTCTTGTTTGGTTTATTGAAGATTAGTTGGTTGTAAGATGTTAGTTTCATTTCTTAGTTTTCAATTGATTCCAAGTGTCTATGTCTCTGTTTTTGTGCCAGTACCATGCTGTCTTGACCAATATGGCTTTGTAGTACAGACTAAAATCTGGTATGCTGATGCCCCCAGCTATATATTTATTACTAAGAAGTGCCTTAGCTATACGGGTTCTTTTCTGGTTCCATACAAAACGCAGAATCATTTTCTCCAAGTCTTGAAAGTACGAGGTTGGTATTTTGATAGGAATGGCATTGAATAGGTAGATTGCTTTGGGAAGTATAGACATTTTAACAATGTTGGTTCTTCCCATCCATGACCATGGTATGTTCTTCCATTTGTTAATATCCTCTGCTATTTCCTTTCTGAGGATTTCATAATTTTCTTTATAGAGGTATTTCACCTCCTTCGTTAGGTATATTCCTGGGTATTTCGTTTTCTTTGAAACTATAGTGAAGGGAGTTGTGTCCTTAATTAGCTTCTCATCTTGACTGTTATTGGTGTATACAAAGGCTACTGACTTGTGGACATTGATTTTATATCCTGAAACATTACTGTATTTTTTGATGACTTCTAGGAGTCTTGTGGTTGAGTCTTTGGGGTTCTCTAAGTATAAGATCATGTTGTCAGCAAAGAGAGAGAGTTTGACCTCCTCTGCTCCCATTTGGATTCCCTTTATTTTCTTGTCTTGCCTAATTGTATTGGCTAGAACTTCCAGCACTATGTTGAATAGTAAAGGTGACAGAGGACAACCTTGTCTGGTTCCAGTTCTAAGAGGAAAAGCTTTCAGTTTTACTCCATTCAGTAAAATATTGGCTGTGGGTTTGTCATAGATAGCTTCAATCAGTTTTGGAAATGTGCCACCTATGCCTATACTCTTCAGTGTTCTAATTAGAAAAGGATGCTGGATTTTATCAAATGCTTTTTCTGCATCTATTGAGAGGATCATGTGATCTTTATTATTGCCTCTGTTAATATGGTGGATAACATTTATGGACTTGCGTATGTTAAACCAGCCTTGCATCCCTGGGATGAAGCCTACTTGATCATGATGAATGACTTTTTTGATGATAAGCTGTAATCTATTGGCTAGGATTTTGTTGAGAATTTTTGCATCTATATTCATGAGTGAGATTGGTCTGAAATTCTCCTTTTTGTTTGGGTCTTTTCCTGGTTTTGGTATCAGGGTGATGTTTGCTTCATAGAATGTGTTGGGGAAGATTCCTTCTTCCTCAATTTTTTGGAATAATTTCTGCAGGACAGGATTAAGCTCTTCCTTGAAGGTTTGATAGAATTCTGGTGAGAAGCCATCTGGACCAGGGCATTTTTTTGTTGGAAGATTTTTTATTATTTCTTTGATCTCAGTGCTTGAAATTGGTCTGTTCAGGAGCTCTATTTTTTCCTGGCTAAGTCTAGGGAGAGGGTGTGATTCCAAATATTGATCCATTTCCTTCACATTGTCAAATTTCTGGGCATAGAGTTTCTGGTAGTATTCAGAGATGATCTCTTGTATCTCTGTGGGATCAGTTGTTATTTCCCCTTTATCATTTCTGATTGAGGTTACTAGAGATTTTACTTTTCTATTCCTCATTAGTCTGACCAATGGTTTATCTATTTTATTTATTTTTTCAAAAAAGCAACTTCTTGTTTCATTAATTTTCTGAATGATTCTTTTGTTTTCAATTTTGTTGATCTCTGATTTGATTTTGGATATTTCTTTTCTTCTACTGAGTTTAGGCTTAGATTGTTCTTCTTTTTCCAATTCGATAAGATGGCTTGTGAGATTGTTGATGCGCTCTCTTTCTGTTTTTCGAATGTAGGCATCTAAAGCAATGAATTTTCCTCTCAAAACTGCTTTTGCAGTATCCCACAGGTTTTGGTAGCTTGTGTCTTCATTGTTCTTATGCTCAAGGAAGTTAATGATTTCCTGTTTTATTTCTTCCTGTACCCATCTGTTATTCAGCAGAAGATTGTTTAATTTCCATGACTTTGTGTGGGGTTGAGTGTTTTTGTTAGAGTTGAGTTCCACCTTTAGTGCCTTATGCTCTGAGAAGATACAAGGTAAAATTTCAATTGATATTGAATTGAAATTTGTTTTGTGTTGATATTTGTTTTGTGTCCCAGGATATGATCAAGTTTGGAGAATGTTCCATGGGGTGATGAGAAGAATTTATATTCTTTATCTTTGGGGTGGAGTGTTCTATATGCGTCTATCAGGCACAGTTGTTCTAGGGTCTCATTTAAATCTCTTATATCTTTGTTTAATTTCTGTTTAGAGGATCTGTCCAGCTCTGTAAGAGGAGTGTTAAAGTCCTCTGTTATGATGGTATTATCAGATATCATATTGCTCAGACTGAGTAAGGTCTGTTTTAAGAATCTGGGAGCATTTAAATTGGGTGCATAAATATTCAGAATTGAAATATTTTCCTGTTGTATTTTTCCCTTGACCAATATAAAGTGACCATCTTTGTCTTTTTTGACTTTAGTTGCTTTAAATCCACATGTATCTGAAAATAAGATTGCAACTCCTCTTTTCTTCTGAATTCCTTTTGCCTGAAAAATTGTCTTCCAACCCTTGACTCGGAGCTTTAATTTGTCTTTTGAAGCCAGGTGTGTTTCTTGCAGATAGCAAATGAATGGCTTGTGTTTTTTAATCCAGTCAGCCAATCTATGTCTCTTCAGTGGGGAATTCAAGCCATTAACATTTATTGAGATAATTGATAAGTGTAGTAGTATTCTATTCATCTTATTTTGTGAGAGTCCATTGTTTAGTTTTATCTTTTGCATCAGTGTGGAGGTTAGGTTCTGTCCTTTAATTTCTGAGTTCTTACTTTGCTGCTGATCCATTGTGGTGGTCAGTGTGCAGAACAGGTTGAAGTATTTCCTGTAGAGCTGGTCTTGTTGTGGCGAATTTCCCCAATGTTTGTATATCCGTAAATGATTTGATTTCTCCGTCAATTTTGAAGCTTAGCTTAGCAGGGTACAGAATTATGGGCTGGAGATTGTTCTGTTTAAGTAGATTAAAGGTAGATGACCATTGTCTTCTTGCTTGGAAAGTTTCATTAGAGAAGTCTGCGGTCACTCTGATGGATTTGCCCCTGTAGGTCAACTGGTGCTTACTCCTGGCAGCCTGCAGAATCTTTTCTTTTATCTTGACATTTGACAGGTTCATCACAATGTGTCTTGGAGAGGCTTGGTTACAGTTAAGGTGACCTGGGGTCCCATATCCCTCTGAAAGCAGTGTGTCAGAATCTTTGTTGATATTTGGGAAATTTTCTTTTATAATATTCTCTAGTATGGCTTCCATTCCTCTGGGGGCATTCTTCTTCCCCTTCTGGGATTCCTATAACTTGTATATTGGAACGCTTCATAAAGTCCCATAATTCTGACAGTGAACATTCTGCTTTCTCTCTTTTCTTTTCTGCCTCTTTTACTATCTGAGTTATGTCAAGAACTTTGTCTTCTACTTCTGAAATTCTTTCTTGTGCATGGTCTAACTTGTTGCTGATACTTTCCATTGCATCTTTAAGTTCCCTAATTGACTGTTTCAGTTCCTTCAGCTCTGCTATATCCTTTTTATATTCTTCATATCATTCATCTCTGATTTGATTCTGTTTTTGGATTTCCTTTTGGTTATTTTCCACTTTATTAGCAGTTTCCTTCATTGTTTCCATCATTTCTTTCATTGTTTTCATCATGTGTATTCTAAATTCCCTTTCTGTCATTCCTAACATTTCTTTATAGGTGGAATCCTCTGCAGTAGCTACGTCATGGTCCCATGGGTTGTTCTGGACTGGTTTTTCATGTTGCCTGGAGTTTTCTGCTGATTCTTCCTCATGAGTGATTTCTTTTATCTGTTTCCTTGCCCTAATTTTCCTTTCACTTCCTCTTGCTCTTTAAGTTCTCGTGCAGTTGCGGGTGGGTTTAGACCGATTGAACACATGCGACCACTTGCTGGGTGTCCACTGTTTTAGTCCTCTTCTTGGGGTCCAGAAGTCTCTTGCTGACTCCCTGTATCCTCGCAGGGGTGATGATAGGCAGATCCTATCAGCCAGAGGTGCCTGGAGTCCTATCTCCCCAGACCCATGCTGTCCAGATGCAAGGAAGCTGTTACTTGGCCGCCATCTTGCCACCTGTCTCCAGTTTTTTTTTGTTCATTCTATCTATTCTATGGCTAAAGTAATGAGGCTGACCCACATTGTGAAGTGTCAGACTCCACAATTGAAATGTTAACTTCATCCAAAACACCTTCATGGAAACACCAGAATAATGCTTGACCAAATAACCAGGCACCCTGTGGTCCGGCCACGCTTACACGTAAAATTAACCAACACAGTGATCTTGGTAGTTAAGCAGATATTATTGGCAGAATAGAATGAAGGAAGGGTTAAGTTCCATGGAGGATGCTGGTCTTCAGGTCATAATCTCAGAATGTTAGCACTGAACGGACATGGAGATGATTTATTTTAGCTACTTATGTTGCAGATGAGAAAACCAAGACTTAGGGTAATTAGATGAATTTCCCCAGATTACACATACATTCATTAAATAAATTAATAAAGGAAATAAATATTGATCGAGCCTTTTCCAGATGCCAGGCACAGTGGTAGGCACTGGGTATTCAGTGGTGAGTAAGATTGACATCCCTGCGCTATTAAGCTTCTCTGAGGAAGAGAGACAGCTGAGATAGGAGGAGGTGTCGGAGTTAATCAGGTGACGGCAGAGCAGGTGCAGGATGGGGATAAGGGGATCATGCAGAAGGATCCAAGTGTGGACAGGTGCTCATGTGGGGAAAACTCGAATGAGTTTGAAGAGTTGAGGGAAATTCAAATAAATTGAAAGGCAAAAAAAAAACCAAAGAAAAAAGAAAACATAAAGACTCAAAGATGCTGTTTATACTGCATCTCCCCCTAACGATGGCAATTTACCTCCACAAGCTATTCCTTTTTCAAAGCGCTTAGCAATCTTTAAGCAATCAGTCTCACAGCCTGAAGAGAGCAGGTAGCATTATCGCTATTTAGCAACTAGAGGAATTAAGGCATTGAACACTCCTTGCCTTGCCCAAGGCCACTGAAAAATTCAGATTAGAGAATTGGAACTAAAATTAAAAAAAAAATCACAAGGGAATGCTTAGCTTTTCATAGACAGTCATGGGAAAGGAAATTATTTATTCTGAAAATTAAAATAGTCATCTTGGAACCTTTGATGCAAAAATAGGCCTCCCCCAACCCCCAGCACAACAATAATTTAGTAGTAATTATGTTAATGATTGCTAGAAGATTTGTATGCTGATCAGGCTAGGAGTTTCCAGGGCTGAGTTCCTATGATGTTACCCTCCTCAGCTGCCCTGGGTGATTTTCCTGGGGCTTTTCCATGACCGTACCTACACAATCCTCCAGCCATGAGCTCTGATCACCCTGGACTGACCACTCCCCTACAATACTATTGATGTGAACACACCCGAAGTGACCTGATGGAGCTGCCTTGTTAGGAAGCTGCAAATGGCTCACTGGGTAATTTACTGTTGGATGGGAGGTTGTAGTCAAACAGCTGTCCTTTTCTCTGCCTATCTTTCTGACTTACACTTACCTGTGGTTTTTGTGAATGTATTGAAAACATTTAGCTTTTATCATTCTTTAATTTTTAATAATCTTTGGATTATCACTTAATTAAGCTTTAATACATTCCATTGAAAAAGAAAAGAAATGCTTACTGGTCAGCTGTTCTGTCTTCATTATGTCTGACAGTTCAGAGAAGTGAAGAAAGAAGGAACAATGTTGACGTCTTCAGGAAGATGTATGGCATGTGAAGGGCCTGGACTTTGCTTGTCCTGGGAAAGGGAATAACTCTTCAAAACCACAAACTATTCAGATGATATTCAGCTGTGCCTCCTACAGCTAATGTTCTGTCTGTGATTACTCTGAGTCAATTTTCAGTTTTCACCAGTTCATTTTCAAATAGAATGGGAACCTTTGCTGCCTCTCACTGGTATAAGCAGAAAGAGGGTGGGCCTTGGAGGAGGCAAGAACTTGAATCAAGTTCTGGTTTGAGAGTCTGCTGGCTGTATGCTTATTCACGTTACTTAACCTCTGGCCCTAGGTTCTTTATAATTAAGTAGGAATAATGTTTTCCTCATTGTGGTGTTCTTGTGATTAATATAATGGGAGAGCCTCTGGCACTACCCTAGCTCAGCTTGCCAGTTCTTCTAACGCTTTCTCTGAAAGTTTGCTGCTCAAATCTCCTGGCTGAGAGTAGCTGAAATTTATAAAGATGCAGTGATTTTTTCACTCATTATATTTAAACACAACATTTAATTTTTTTATGACTTAGGAAAGTATACCAAAATTATTACAGCAAAGAATTCTCTATCAGCATTTCAATATTCAATACCACTGTTATCTTTTATATTAAAGGCAATTTGGAGAGCAGGAAATGTGCCACAACTGAAGAGAATAGAAATAGAACACAACTTATTTAATATTCCTTTTAGGTTAAGAGTCAAGTACAAGTGAGCAGCCATTTATTTTTATCCAAACCACATTCGGAACTGGATCCATATCTCTGAGTTAACTTCTGTTATCTGTACTTGATATCCTCCTTCCATAACCTTTCTCTCTTTTACTTCCTTTTTTTCTAAACAATACTAACTTAAAATCTTCAGAGTTGTCCTTATTGAAGGCAAACGGAAATTATCTCCAATGTAAACAGCTCAGATGGGTATGGACATACATAAGAGCAGAATTGAAATTGAATGGTAATGAGAAAAGAATAATTCCTTATATTTTAGAGACTTGTGCTATTCAATATATACTCATTTGTTATTTAATTGCTCTTTGCAATGACTCTATGCTGTTCTTCCACCATTCAAAAAATATTTAAAGGGTGAAAGCTGCCAAGCTCATGTTCTAAGGCTTGTATAATCTTGATGCCCAAACCAGGCAAGATAACACAAGAAAAGAAAATGATAGCCCCTTTCACCTATGAACATTGATGGAATCTGTATTTTATTTTCTTATTGAAACATGACTTATAGTGAAGTGCATAGCTTCACTATAGCTTGATGAATCTTTGCATACGTTCATATCTATGCATGTATGCAAGATAACCCCATCAAAATATAGAATAATATAGAACATCCAATAAATTCTGTTGTGCCCAGTTAATATAAGTGAAACAACAGCATATTCTTTTGTGTCTGGCTTCTTTTGATTAACATTATTATTACTGGCCACCAAGTAGAAGTTTTTCCAAGTTGTTGATGTTTGTAGAGAAAAGAATTTCAGGACGTACCATGTAAGCCAAGCAAACGTCAGCTTTTAGTGAAAGTGAACGTACACTCTCAGGAAAGGGTGTGAGCAGGCTGGAAAGGGAGCAGTGAAGAAGCAGTTTTAGATCTTCTGTAATTTTGTTAATTGAGGGGAGGAATATTCAAGGCCAAGGGGTTGGCTTTTACTAAGAATTTGTGTTGTCATTTCTAGAACTGGGTTTCTTCCTATTTTCATCCTTTATATGGCTGACTTGAGGTTGTCATGGTGATTTCAAGGATGGAGAAATTTTAAGACTGCAATGTAAATGATATTGCAACTGGCCAAAGTTCATGTAAGGTGACAGAGGTGCTGACAAGACTTATGAAGGCAGTTCTTACCTGTGGTTCTCAGCCTCTTCTAGTTAGTTCCTGTTTAAGAGATGTTTATTTTAACACCTGCACCTGATCTTCAGGCCCCTGCATCCAGTCTCAGCCCATTTCTTAGTCTCCCACTCTGACATTAGGCCTGTGAGAGTCATTCATGCTGGTGCATGTATAGTAGTTTTCTTCATTATTTAGTTTTATATTGCCTAGTGACATCACTAGTCATTCTACTTTTATGCACATTTAGGTTATTTTCAGCTTATAAACAAAGCATCTATGAATATTCTTGTATGTATGTTTGATAAACACTCATTTCTAATTCTTTTGCTTTTAAAACAGGATTTTATTTACATAACTTTTTATAAACACATTAACACATAAACAAAGTCCACGTATGTCTTTTTCTTTTCTTTTTTCTTTTTAATTATTATGGGTACATGATAGTTGTATAGTTTATACAGCACATGTGATGTTTTGACATGGGCATACAGTGTGAATTAATCAAATTAGATAATTAGGATCTCCATTACCCCAGGCATATTTATCATTTATTTGTGTCAGAATTCTACTTTTTTAGTTATTTCAAAGTATACCCTAAATTATTGTTGATTGTAGTTACTTTTTGTATTATCAAATATTGTTTCCTTCTAACTATCTAACTATATATTTGTACCCATTAACTGTCCTCATTTTATTCTCCTCTTCCCATTCCTCTTCTTACACACTGGTAGCTGTCATTTTATTCTGTCTTCCCATGAAGTAAATTAAAAAAAGAATTTAGAAAACAGTATGCACACCATGAGCACAGAGGCCTTGCTCTTGCTGTTCTGCCACCGGACCACACCTGCCACCCAGCTCTCCATGGATGGTGATATTGCTGCATTCAAGGGCTCCAGCATGTGCAAGACAAGCTTTGTGGGCAACAAAGCCTCGTGGGCTGTGTTCTCTTCCATCTTGTGTTGCCTGTGGCACCAGGGCATTACATTATGCACATTATGTGAGGTCCCCCCCAAAACCCTCCCTCCTCTTGTCTTCCCCTCCCCTCCCCCTCTTCTATCATCTACTTTCTGGATGATAGTTATGTTTTACATTCATATGAATGTATAGATGATTATACATTGATTTCATAGTAGTATGAGTACACTGGATACTTTTTCCCCCATTCTTGAGATACTTTACTAAGAAGAATATGTTCCAACTCAATCCAGGTAAACATAAAAGATGTGAAGTCTCCATCTTTTTATGGCTGCATAGTATTCCATGGTGTACATATACCACAATTTGTTAATCCATTCATGGGTCAATGGGCACTTGGGCTGTTTCCATATCTTGGCATTTATGGATTGGGCTGCAATAAACATTCTGATGCAAATGTCTTTGTTATAAAATGATTTTTGATCACCTGGGTATATACCTAGTAGAGGAATTGCAGGATTGAATGGTAGGTCTACTTTAAGTTCCTTGAGTATTCTCCAAACTTCTTTCCAAAACGTCATGCTTGCATTCCCACCAGCAGTGTAAAAGTGTTCCCTTCTCTCTGCACCCACACCAACATCTGTAGTTTTGGAATTTTGTTATGTGGTCTAATCTTAATGGAGTAAGAGGATATCTCAAAGTGGTTTTGATTTGCATTTCTCTGTTGATTAAAGATTATGAGCATTTTTTCATGTGTTTGTAGGCCATGTGCCTGTCTTCTTCAGAGAAGTTTCTGTTTAAGTCCTCTTGTTCACATAGAAATGGGGTTATTTGTTCTTTTCTTATTGATTAGTTTGAGTTCTCTGTGGATACTAGTTATCAGACCTTTGTTGAAAGCATAACCTGCAAAAATCTTCTCCCATTGTGAAGGTTGTCTGTTTGCTTTACTTACTGTGTTCTTGGCTGTGCAGAAGCTTTTTAGTTTGAAATGTATTTTTGGTGTTGCTTCAATTGCCCAGGGATCCTCCTCATAAAATATTCTCCTAGACTGATTTCGTCAAGTGTTTTCCCTGCACTCTCTTCTAGTATTTTTATAGTTTCATGTCTTAAGTTTAAATCTTTTATCCAGTGAGAATCAATTTTTGTTCATGGTGAAAGGTGTGAGTCCAGTTTCAGTTTTCTACAGGTCGCCAGCCAGTTCACCCAGCACCATTTGTTCAATAGGGAGTCTTTCCCCCACTGAATGTTTTTGATAGACTTGTCGAAGATCAAATGATGATAAGTACCTCAGTTCATCTTTTGGTTCTCTGTTCTGTTCCATACATCTAGCTCTCTGTTTTTGTGCCAGTACCATGCTGCTTTGATCACTATAGATTTATAGTATAGCCTGAAGTCTGGTAACATCATACCTCCTGATTTTTTTTTTTTAATTCTGAGTAATGTATTGGCTATTTGAAGTTTTTCCTGATTCCATATAAAACTAAACACTATTTTTTCAAGCTCTTTAAAGTATGACAAGGGTGCTTTAATAGGGATTGCATTAGATCTATAGATTGCTTTGGGTAGTATGGACATTTTAACAATGTTGATTCTTCCCATTATTAACATTTTCAGCTATTTTTTTCCTCAGAGTTTCATAATTCTTTTTATAGAGATCTTTCATGTCCTTTGTTAGGTAAATTCCCAGATATTTCATCTTCTTTGGCACTATTGTAAAAGGAATTGAGTCCTTGACTATATTTTCAGCTTGACTATTGTTGGCATATATAAAAGCTACTGATTTGTGAGTATTGATTTTGTCTTCTGAGACGCTGCTGTATTCCATGATCACTTCTAAGAGTTTTGTAGTTGAGTCCTGGGATTTTCCAGGTATAGTATCATTTCATCAGCGAGGAGTGAGACTTTGATCTCCTCTGACCCTATTTGGATACCCTTGATTACCTTCTCTTACCTGATTGTGATGGCTAAGACTTCGATTACTAAGTTGAATAGCAGTGGAGACAGTGGGCATCCTTGCCTAGTTCCTGATCTGAGTGGAAATGTTCTCAATTTTACTCCATTCAATATGATGTTGGCTGTGGGTTTACTGTAGATGACCTCTATCTGTTTAAGAAATGTCCCTTCTATGCTGATTTTCTTAAGTATTCTGATGATGAATGGATGCTGGATATTATCACAAGCTTTTTCTGGCATCAATTGAGATAATCATATGGTCTTTGTTTTTTATTTTATTTACGTGATGTGTTATATTTATAGATTTGCATATGTTGAACCAACCCTTTAGTCAATTTTGAGTTGATTTTTGTGCATGGTTTGAGATAAGGATCCAATGTCATTCTTTTGCATGTGAATATACCGTTTTTTCACCAACGTTTTTTGAAGAGACTGTCCTTTTCCCATTGTTGATTCTTGCCACCCTGTCAAAAATCAATTGCCTATAAATATGTAGATTTATTGCTAGGCTCTCTATTCTGTTTCACTGGTTTATATTTCCATTTTTTTGTATTAAATCATAGCTGTGTACATTAATGCAATCACAGGGTACAATATGCTGGTTTTATACACATTTTGAAATATTTTTATCAAACTGGTTAACATAGAATTTTCTTAGTTATTGTGTTAAGACATTTATATTCTACACCTAGTAAATTTCACATGTAGGTGAACTGTAGGTTCAGTACCACCAATTATCCTCCCTCTACCCATCCTCCCCCAACCCCTCCCCTCCCTCTCCTCTTTCCCCTTCTTCTTGGGATATAATTGGGTTATAGCTTTCATAAGAAAGCTATAAATTGGTTTCATAGTAGGTCTGAGTACATTGGATGCTTTTTCTTCCAGTCTTGAGATTCTTTGCTAAGAAGAATATGTTCCAGCTTCATCCATGTAAACACGTAAGAGGTAAAGTCTTTATCTTTCTTTAAGGCTGCATAATATTCCATGGTGTACATATACCACAATTTATTAATCCATTTGTGGGTCAGTGGGCACTTTGGCTTCTTCCTTGACTTAGCAATTATGAATTGGGCTGCAATAAACATGGTGCAAATATCTTTGTTATAAAGTGATTTTTGGTCTTCTGGATATATACCTAGTAGAGGAATTGAAGGATTGAATGGCAGGTCTATTTTTTGATCCTTTGATCTCCAAACATCTTTCCAAAAGGAATGTATTAGTTTGCATTCCCACCAGCAGTGCAGAAGTGTTCCCTTTTCTCCACATCCATGCCAACATATCTGGTTCTGGGATTTTGTGATGTGGGCTAATCTTACTGGAGTTAGATGATATCTCAAAGTGGTTTTGATTTGCATTTCTCTGATAATTAAAGATGATGAGCATTTTTTCATATGTCTGTAGACAGTACACCTGTCTTCGCAAGAAGTTTCTCTTCAAGTTCCTTGCCCACCCTGAGATGGGATCACTTGTTCTTTTCTTGCTAATACATTTGAGTTCTCAGTGGATTCTGGTTATTAAACCTTTGTCAGAGACATAAGCTGAAAATATTTTCTCCCATTCTGAGGGCTGTCTGCTTGCTTTCCTTACTGTGTTCTTGGCTTGCAGAAGCTTTTTATTTTGATCAGATCCTAGTAATGTATTTTTGGTGTTGCTTCAATTGCCTGGGGTCCTCCTCATAAAATCTTTGCTCAGGCTGATTTCTTCAATGTTTTCCCTGCACTTTCTTCTAGTATTTTTATAGTTTCATGCCTTAAGTTTAAATCTCTAATCCATTGAGAGTCTATCTTAGTTAATGGTGACAAGTGTGGGTCCAGTTTCAGTCTTATATAGGTCGCCAGTCAGTTCACCCAGCACCATTTATTAACTAGGGAGTTTTTTCCTCACTAAATGTTTTTAATTGGCTTATCAAAGATCAAATGATGGTAAGTAGCTGGGTTCATCTCTTGGTTCTTTTTTATTTTATTTTATTTTTTGCAGTTTTTGGCTGGGGCTGTTTTTGAACCTGCCACCTCTGGTATATGAGGCCGGCGCCCTACTCCTTTGAGGCACGGATGATACCCCTCTCTTGGTTCTCCATTCTGTTCCATACCTCTACCTGTCTGTTTTCTGCCAGTACCATGCTGTTTTGATCACTATCGATTTATAGTATAGTCTGAGGTATGATTCCTCCTGATTTGTTTTTATTTCTGAGTAATGTATTGGATATTTGAGGTTTTTCTGATTGCATATAAAATGAAGTATTATTTTTTCGAGGTCTTTAAAGGATGACAGTGATGCTTTAATAGGGATTGCATTCAAATTGTATATTGCTTTGGGTAGTATGGACATTTTATTTTATTTTATTTTTAGAGACAAAGTCTCACTTCATCACCCTCAGTAGAGTGCTGTGGCATCACAGCTCACAACAACCTCCAATTCCTGGGCTTAGGCGATTCTCTTGCCTCAGCCTCCTGAGTAGCTGGGACTACAGGTGCCTGCCACAATGCCCAGCTATTTTTGTTGTTGTTGTTGCAGTTTGGCCAGGGCTGGGTCCAAACCTGCCACCCTCAGTCTATGGGGCCAGCACTCTACTAACTGAGCCATAGGCGCTGCCCATTATGGGTATTTTAACAATGTTGATTCTTCCCAGGCAAGAACATGGTATGTTTTTCCATTTGTTAACATCTTCAGCTATTTCTTTTCTTAGACTTTCATAGTTCTCCTTATAGAGATCTTTTACGCCCTTTGTTAGGTAAACTCCCAAATATTTCATCTTCTTTGGCACTACTGTAAAAGGAATAGAGTCCTTGACTGTTTTTTCTGCTTGACTATTGTTATAAATAAAGGCTGCAGATTTGTATTTATTTTGTAACCTGAGATGCTGCTGTATTCCTTGATTACTTCTAAGAGTTTTGTAGTAGAATCACTGGGGTTTTTCAGATATACAATCATATCATCTGCAAAAAGTGAAAGTTTGATCTCCTCTGACCTTATATGGATACACTCGATCACCTTTTCTTGCCTGATTGAGATGGCTGAGACTTCCATTACAATGTTAAAAAGCAGTGGAGACAATGGGCAACCTTCCCTGGTTCCTGATCTGAGTGGAAATGATTTCAATTTAACTCCATTCAATTAGATATTGGCTGTGGGTTTGAGGTAGATGGCCTATATCAATTTAAGAAATGTCCCTTCTATACTTGTTTTCTTAAGTGTCCGATCATGAAAGGACACTGCATATTATCAAAAGCTTTTTCTGTACCAATTGCGAGAATCATATGGTCTTTGTTTTTTATTTTATTTATGTGCTGAATTATATTTATAGATTTACATATTTTGAACCAATCTTGAGACCCTGGGATAAAACCCACTTGGTCTTGGTGTATAATTTGTTTGATGTGTTGCTGGATTTTGTTTGCTAGGATCTTATTGAATATTTTTGCATCAATATTCATTAGAGATATTGGTCTATAACTTTCTTTTTTTGGTTTGGGGATCAAGGTGATGTTTGCTTCATAGAATGTGTTGGGTAGTATTCCTTCTTTTTCAATATTTTTGAAAAGGTCAAGTAATATAGGTACAAGTTCCTCTTTAAAAGTTTGGTAGAATTCTGATGTGAAGCCATCTGGTCCTGGGCTTTTCCTTTTGGGGAGATTTTGTATAGTTGATGCTATTTCAGAACTTGATATAGGCCTGTTCAACATTTCCACTTCATTCTGGCTAAGTCGAGGAGGTGGTGTGCCTCCAAGTATTGGTCTATTTCTTTCAGATTTTTGTGTTTCTGAGAATAGAGTATCTCATAATATTCATTAAGGATTTTTTGAATTTCTGAGGAGTCTGTTTTTATTTTGTCTTTGTCATTTCTGATTGATGAAATTAGAGATTTTACTCTTTTATTCCTGGTTAGGTTGGCCAAAGGTTTATCTATTTTATTGACCTTTTGAGAAAAACAACTGTTTGATTTATTCATTTGTTGTATAATCCTTTTGTTTTCAATTTCATTTAATTCTGCTCTAATTTTGGTTATTTCTTTTCCTCTGCTGGGTTTGGGATTGGACTGTTTTTCCTTTTCCAGTTGCTTGAGATGTCCCATTAAGTTGTTAACTTCTTCTCTTTCTGTTCTCTTGCGGAAGGCTTACAGTGCTATAAATTTCCCTCTTAGGACTGCCTTTGTGGTATCCCAGAGGTTCTAATAATTTGTGTCTTTATTATTGTTTTCTTCCAAAAAATTTGGTAATTTACTTCTTAATCTCATTTATGACCCAACTATCATTCAGCATAAGGTTATTTAGCTTCCATGTTTTTGTATGAGTATGCAGATTCCTGTCATTACTAAGTTCAAGTTTTATTCCATGGTGGCCCAAGAAGATGCAAGGAATAATTTCCATTATTTTAAATTTGCTGAGTTTAGACTTGTGACCTAAGATGTGATCGATTTTGGAGTATGTTCCATGTGCTAATGAAGAATGTGTATTCAGTTTTGTTAGGATGAAATGTTCTGTAGATGTCTGTTGATCCAATTATTGAATGGTTAAGTTTAAAGTCTAAAATTTCTTTGCTTAGTTTCTTATTGGAGGATCTATCCAACACTACCAAAATCTCCAACTATTATGGTGCTGGAGGAAATCAAGTTGCTCATGTCTGTTAGAGTCTCTCTATAAATTGAGGCAATTCTGGTTGGGTGCATAAATTTTAATAATAGAAATCTCATCATGTTGAGTGTTACCCTTAACAAATATGAAGTGACCATCTTATCTTTCCTTACTTTTGTTGGTTTAAAGCCTATTGTATCTGTGAATAAAAATACCTGCTTTTTTCTGATTTCCATTTGCCTGAATTATAGGTGACCATTTCTTTACCCTGAGTCTATATTTATCTTTTAAGGTAAGATGAGATTCTTGTATGCAGCAGATATCTGGCCTGAGTTTTTGTATCTAGTCAGCCAACCTGTGCCTCTTTAAAGGACAATTTAAGTCATTCGCATTAATTGTACATATTGATAAGCCTGATAGTATTTTGGGTATTGAGTATTTCAAAAATCCAGTGGTCATTTTAATCCTTTTGCCACTGTGGAAGTTGGAATTTGATCAAAAGTTTTTGAGTGAGTTTACTTTTATTGTGGAGGATTACACTGGTCATTATGGAGGATAGGTTTAAGAATATCCTGGAGGGCTGTTTTAGTTATAGCAAATTTCTTCAGCATGTGAATGTCATTAAAGTATTTAATTTCTCCATCATAGATGAAACTCAGTTTTGCTGGATACAGGATTGTTGGTTGAAAGTTATTTTGTTTTAGGAAATTAAAAGTCGATGACCATCCTCTTCTAGCTTGAAAGGTTTCAGCAGAGAGATCTGTAGTCATTCTAATATTCTTCCCCTGGTAGGTTATGGTTTTCCTACGTCTGGCTGCTTGCAGAATTTTCTCCTTCATATTAACTTTGGCGAAGTTAATTATAATGTGTCTGGGAGATGCTTTACTTGTATTGATTGAGTAGTGCTAGTGTTCTGAAACTGTCTGCCATCTGAATTTCAGAATCTCTTGCCATGTTTGGGAAGTTCTCCTCGATTATGTCTTGGAGTAGAGCATCTAGGCCTTTCAAAGCAACCTCATTGCCTTTAGGAATTCCTATAAGGCCAATATTAGTTTTTTTCAAATTATCCCAGAGCTCTCTGAGAGAATGATTCCTTTTTGCTCTCCACTTCTCTTCCTCTTTGAGCATTTGGGACTGTTCAAAAGCTTTGTCTTCAATGTCAGAAATCCTTTCTTCCACTTGATCCATTCTGTTACTGAGAGATTCTACTGTATTTCTCATATCTTGGAGGGCTGTGAATTTTTTTCTCAATGTGTCAAAATCTTTGATGATTTTGTCTTTGAATTCACTGAATTCTTGAGACAACTTTTGAATTATTCCCAGAATTTCTAATTCCAACTTTACTTACATTCCATTAATCTTACTTGCCATTCAAATTCTAAACTCAATTTCTGACATTTCAGCCATTTTTTTATGAATGGGATCTTCCATGTGTCCACCATATCGTTACTTGGGGGAGTTGATCTATTCTGATTATTCATGTTGCCAGAGTTTTTCTTCTGATTCCGCCCCATTTTTATTTTTCACCATTTGGCTAGATGAGCACATAAGGTGAAATTGGACTCGGTGCTCCTGGAGTAGTGATTAACCAGTCCTTTGCCCAAGAACTGGGACTAGTGACCGTGGCTTTTCCCCTACAGCTTTGCAAAGGACTTGTACAGTACTATAGCCTGAGACACTGGGGACCTACTTGGAGTGGTGGGGCTAAGTGGCTCTGTCTTATTTTCAGCTGGTCTCTGTCTAATCCTAGTGAATCAGTAACTCTGGGTTGAAGTCTTATCTGTGGAGAAATACAAGCAACCAAGATACCCCGCACCCCAAGGGCAACAGTTGGAAAAGGAAAGCCAAACCTTCCCACAACAACACAACCTGGGTACCACCTTGGATGGTCCTTGAGTAATTGGACCAGGTCAAGAGTTCCAAATCAATTGTCCCAGTCAACAACCAGTCTCAAGTGGGAGAGTTCAAAAGGTCTCCAGCAACTAGGTAGCAGAGGTCTAATGGCAGCTCACGTGTGGCTAGCTCCAGTGCTCTGTGGAGTCAGAAGGGACCACCCCACAAATGAGTTAGTCTGGGAAGTGTGATGCCTCCTTCCCCACCTTATACCTCTGTGACCAGTTCCCTCCAATAAGCAGATGCATCAGAGGTTTGCATCTGCCTGAGTCACAGGGAGATCTATGTCTCCTCGGCCAGGCCACCACACTCTGCCACCAGCTCCAGAGCTGCGAGGAGATAAGTTTCTGTTGTTTAAAACAAAAAGTAAAGTATTATAAGTTTTATAATACTTTAAATTATAAAGTATTATAAACTTTATAATTTTTGATTTATGATGTCTTCAATTTACGATGCAATTATCTGGACTCAGCCCCCTCACAGGACGTAGCAGCCCCATGGTGAGCCAAGGAGCACATTGAATGTGTCTTGTCTTTGTCCCATCGTAAAGCTGAAAGATCATGTCCATATTGCTTTTGCACTATTGTGAAGCAATATGGAACCATCTTGAACTGAGGACTATCTGTAGAGGAATGTTTTGAGAATCTGCTTGCAGTCATCTCTTGGTCTTTGTCTCATGTCTATTTTGTGGTTTTAGTGCTATGTTAAAAATCAAATGTCACAAAGCACAAGCCAAAAGAGATCATGTGACTTTTTTCTTTTATCATTTTTAGTGTTATATGTAAGTATTGTTGCTATTCTTTAGCAGACTGTTTTGCTACTGAGATAAATGAGAGTTGTGAGTAGGGAATGCAGAGTTTAGTTGTAAAGACAGTAGAGAGACTCGTGTAGGTTTGCTGCTGATGACGGGGTTAAGAGCAGAGTCCCTGGGCTCAAATCCTCGCTCTTCCATGTTCTAGCTGGTAACCTCAAAGAAGTTATTGAAACTCTTTGGTTCTCAAATTCATATATGAAATGGAGTTAATAACAGTACCTACAGCACAGGGGTAAGATCATTTGTGTAAATCTCCTAGAATAGTATGGGGTATCTAGAGAGTGCTTTGTTGGTGATTTATTTTTATTATTATTTTAACATTATTTATAAGAAAAATTAGCCTGCTGGAAATATTAATCTCACTTCATTGTTTTCATATCGTTTTTGAGTCTAAGTGATATTTTCTTATTGATTATTTATGATAGTTAATACATTTGATTTCATGTGATTTTTTGGTTGTTTTCAAATGTTCATATTTTAAACACTTAAAATGTGCTAAAACAACAGATATTCAAAGAACGTTCCATCAAGCTTGCAAATAGCACCAAAAAAAGAATTCTTCTGATATTTTCAGCACAGGTAGAAAAAAATGTGTGGTCTCCCCAAGTGGGACTACTTTGAAGGAGATACCATTCATTTGAAAATGTGATTTCTTCTTTTTTGTTTTTTAACAACATACCCAAATTTGTTTATAATATTATAATAAGGAGAATAATGGTCTCTCAAAGATGTCCACATTTTAACCCCCAGAACCTGTGAATATGTTATATTTCTTGGGAAGGAGGAATGAAAGTTTCTAACTAGCCGACTTTGAAATGGAAGGATTGTCCTGGATTATCCAGATGAGCCTAATGTCATCACAGGTTCCTTCTAGATCAAGAGGGAAGAAGGAGAGTGGGTGTCAGAGTGGGGCAGATGGCTCCATCGCTGGCTTTGCCAGGAGCCAAATCTGTGGGCAGCCTCTAGAAGCTGGGAAAGTGGAGGAGACAGATTCTTCCCCATCTAGAGGCCCCCGAAGGAATGCAGTCCTGCAGTCCTTCATTTTAACCTAGTGAGAGCAATTACAGACTTCTGGTCTGCAGAATGGGAAGGTAATAAATACGTGTTGTTCTAAGCCACCAATGTTTTGGTCATTTGTTTTAGCAGCAACAGGAAACTAATATGTGTATAATATTGTATTTTGTCAATCTCAGGCCATGGGTCAAGTTTAAAATTATAGGAGGATTTTTTTTGTTTGTTTGCGTCTCTATTATTTAGGACACTCAGAAGTGGGATAAAGATCACTTTCATAAAGGAGTGTGCTGGAAACTTAGCACCCAAGGGGCAGATGTTAGTAAAGAAATATTCTCTGTTATTTAAGTGGAAAGGTTATTTTCCTTTCTGTTTAACCGCGTGGAGATGACTTCACATTTTGAAGCACATGTTGGACCTTGGAATGAGAATGGTGGATAAATAAGGGTGCTAGTCTGTGGACAAAGCAAATCACAGGAGAGAATCTTACCTTGGGAGGAATGGCTGTGTTTGAGGAAGTTCCAAAAAGATTAAACTGCTGCAGCTTCTATTTATAGAAGTATTCTGATTGGTTCTGTTTTCCTCAGGCTACTGGAGGTAAATACATATGCTATTCATTGACCAATCTGTTTTATTTTTCTGTTGAAATATATGTGATAGAGTATCTGCAACTTTGGGGCATATTATATTAAAGCTACAGAGAGAACAAAGGGATCACTTAAGAAATGGTGGGTTGTATGTTGGCATACAGTGAGGAAGTTTATGTGCTAGAATGATTATTTTGCAGCATAATTTTGAGGAAGAAGGCATAGAATATACAGGGCAGGAAACAGTAAAGTTTAAAGGCCAAAGGAACATTTACTAGAAATGGATCCCAGGGAAGGATTCAAACAAGAGAATCTCTACAGAATTATTACACCCAGAAGAGGCAAAGAAAATGAAGAGGCCAGCTGAGGTAGTGCTAACTAAAAGAATTAGAAAGAATCCTCAGGCTCATTTACAATTTTATCATGGAAAAAGAAGTACGAGAGGGAGAAGGGCCCATCAATAAATGAGGGGGGAGGAGAAATCAATGTTAGTTGTAAAATGTCTGCACCATTGAATTGCTGTTGTTAAGTCAGTCTCTATAAAGAAATAGGGGTCTAGGTAATTAGGGAGTAATTAAGGTCCCACCATCTTTGAGGCAATATCGATGATAAACAAGTAAATAATTACCACTTGCATTAACAAAGTGTGTGTGTGTAGAAGAAATGCATTCTATAATAAATTTCCCTGCTCCAGTGGTAATTTAACCACTTGTTAAACTAGCAAGGGTTGGGGGGAAACCTCCACCTCTAAACATGTACAATTAAATAGATCCAGTGATTTGATCGGAGACAAAGGAATGGCTTTTCAGGCTGAATCTGATAATCAGCTTATTTAAATAAACAAAACAACACAACAACAACAACAGCACACACACACACACACACACGAACAACGCTATAGCAAAGCAAGTTAGTTTGAAGTACCAGATGTGATATTTGGAACTGTACCATGGAGAGTACAGTTCTTAGTCATCCAGTGAGTCCAAAATATTCAGGAAACTGTTTACACAATTTTTACAAATGCTAGATAACTGGAGCTTTTCAATCTTCAGAACTAAAATTTCAAGGAGAAATTGCAAATTCTTCAGTTATATAATGTGGATCCAGGGACGACCTGGGTACACAGTCTAATATGGTCTCATATGCTTCTCATAAGTGAATGAATTGATGTAAGAATGAACATTTTTTGTAATTTAGAGGTGGTGCGGAATGGTAAGGAGAACAAGTCTGCAGTTGGACAGATCTCGTTTAGAATCCTGCCTCAAGCTCCGTCTCATACAATGAACACATGGGCAAGTGCTTGAACCTTTTTGAAGAAATCATATTTACTACATGTGGTTTTGTGAAGATAAAGTGAAATAGTTGATATATAGTTCTTGGCAAAAAGTAGATACTCAGAAAAGAAAAATTATTATCCTAATATGGTAGATTTAAGTAAAACATATGATATAAATGTTTGCTCAAAAGCTAGAGAATCCGGAGTCTGTTTTTATTCTAATCTTGAATGACATAGAACTTGGCACATTAGTACTTGATAAATGGTAGCTATTAATGGGTACTCATTATTTAGCCTGGTTAGCTTAGAAAAATTATGGTTTTACTTCACCTCAATTTCCACACATGTAAGGATTAATTAATATTTTTTTGGAGCATTTTTGTGTTCTGGGCATGATTGAAGCATATGGTTCCTGAAGGAACCTGAGTTTAGTTGTAGAGATGAAAGTAACATATAGAAAACAATTGGAGGTAAAAGTGAGTCTAAATTCTCTGCAAGCACATTAGAAGCTCAGAAAACACAGAGGGTAGGGCAGCGCCTGTGGCTCAGTGAGTAGGGTGCCAGCCCCATATGCTGAGGGTGGTGGGTTCAAACCCAGCCCCGGCCAAACTGCAACAAAAAAATAGCCGGGCGTTGTGGCGGGCGCCTGTAGTCCCAGCTGCTTGGGAGGCTGAGGCAAGAGAATCACCTAAGCCCAAGAGTTAGAGGTTGCTGTGAGCTGTGTGACGTCATGGCACTCTACGGAGGGCGATACAGTGAGACTCTGTCTCTACAAACAAAAAACAAAAAAACACAGAGGGTAGTACATTGTATCAACAGAAGGCATGGCCAGGAAAAAGTGGTGCTTTTTCTGGGCCAAAATGGCTATTCAAGATTTGGATGTATGAGAAGAGAATGGTGGAAGGCCCCAAATGCTTTTTGGGCGAGAGAACAGCTTGAGCTAGTGTATAAAGATGGACTCAAATGCATCTAATGATTGCATTTCTGAAACACGGGACATATGATCCAGTGTAAGGTATGAGGATCACACCAGAACATATGAAATTGGGACCATTTGTTTACATATAAGGAGAGGTGAATAAAGGTTGACTAGAAGGGAATAGTCAACTTGGATAAACAGATTGGAAAAGAAAGGAGAAGTGTGCTGTCACTTGTAATATGATAACTGTCTTTCTAAGGGTCCTTAGGGATTTCGATGAAATGAGAAATTTAAATCCCTAAAATGTATTTATAATCATCCATAGAAATTCTATTTTTCTTGTCTCTTTTCTCTACCAGTCCATGAGTCTCTTGAGGAAGGAACCAAGTTTTGTTCATTCCCTCATATTGTACGTTGTACAGTGCCTGACACATAACAATGAGTGAAATATTTGTAGGATACATGAAAATTGTGGTAGAGTTATAAACATAAAAAAAATTTAATATTTGTGTTTCAATTACATTTATTTTAGTTACACATTTTATCTAGTTCTAAAAGATCTTACAGTGCCTTGCACATTGAAATAAAATATCAGCTAAGGAATAGAGGTTATATTTCAAAAGTAGAGAGTTCCTCTCTTTTTAGGCATCAAGGCCAATCAGAATATGATACTCAGGCAAGACAATTTGGACTTGGTTTCTGGAGATTGTAACATAAAGAGAATCATGCTATGCTTTCATTTTCTGGTAGGCAGTCTGCAACATTCAACTGCAGAGGAAGAATTTTCCTTGAGGAGGAAATGATCACATGGGACCTTGTAATATTTCAATTAAACGTTCCCATATAGAGAAGGATGTTCAATTGGATGCGAGTGAGCATGAAAATAGGCTCTAGGGAGAATTGGCACTGAGACCAACCTCATTTCTTCTGGCTTTCCAGATGGTTCGGCAGTGAAATTTACACCCCCCCCCTTTTTTTTTTCAAATTCTGGAAGTGCCGTGCATCTGGAAAAAATAACCAGGAATTCAATTGTTTAAAAAAGTAAAGACACTTAGGTACAGATAGAGAAGAGAGCTCATATTAAATGCTTTTTCTTTGAAACATGGTAAATAAGTTAGAGAATAGCATAAAACACTTTGCTGGGCCCAGACTCAGCAATCTATAACATTAATTAATTTGGAATCTTCATGAGCAGAGATGAAGAAAATAGTCCTTGAATCGATTTCCACATTATGCTGATTTTGTTATCATCTGTGTACTGAGACCACCCAATTCATCTCTGTTGTAACTAACACCAGATTTTGTCCTGGGTTTGAAATCTCTGGCTATGACATGCAACATATTTAAAAAATATGTTTGATTGATAGTTTAATCATTGTTCCCTATTACATCAGCAGCCAGGCTTAGTATTCCAAGTCTGAACAATTGTTTTGCCTCTGTCCCTGTGTCACATGAAGCCCTTGTGGCTTGCCAATAGGAGATCTGATTGCAGCTTTATAGATTTCAGACATAGTTTAAAGCTTAAATTTTATGTTTATCTTTTAGATAGCACACGATGTCTATTCCTCATGTTATAAAAAGAGCAGCTTTCCCATCATTGCTGTCTGTGCTTTTGTCTCTTCTTTTCTTTCTTCCATATATTATATGAGGAGCAAAATTTTATATGTTTGAAAGGCTAATGGGAAAAGCCAATCACCACTCACTCTTTCCAATCTAAGTAGGCAAATGTATAATCAGTTTTCACCTGACATAGCTGTAAATGCTTCCTTTAGGTCAGTGTCATCATTCCAAGTTTTCTAAGTGATTTAACAATCAGGCAAATCAGGATGGCTTTAGAAGCTGAGACAAATTTAGCCAGGCCTGAAACAAGGTGCCTATAAACAAGTACATTTAATTGAACTTGACATTGGCATTCATCTCCTGCTGTGTACCCCTTGCCCAGGCAAGACCATTAAGTAGGTGAAGTCTGTCTGCAGGGCTCCTGCTTCCTAGGCACTCTTTCTGATTTCCCCACTCTTTTAATGATATTTTTAGGTTTCCTCATCCCTCTGCCTGCCTGGTTAGAGTACCTCAACTGAGTTGTCTTGTTGGGGATCATGTTCGATGTTTGGAGCTTTAAATATATATGTGAAAAGCTTAATTGACATAGGATTGACATACGGTAAGCTTTTTAGATTTATAGAATACAATTTGATAATTTTAAACATTTGTATACTCCTGTGATCACCACAATCAAGGTATCGAATATACCCATCACCAAAGTTCCCGTACATTTCTTTGCAACCCTTCCCTCCTGCCTTTTCCTAACCCCATTCTATCCCCAGAAAACCCTTACCTGTTTTCTGTAGGCATTGATTTGTTTTTATTTTCTAATTTTTTATTTTATTTATTTTATTTTTTCTAATATTTTATATTAATATAAATGGAATCATAAGTACGTATTGTTTTAGTGGTTTGGCTTTTTTGATTCGGCATTGTTATTTTGAGAGATATCCATGTTGTTTTGTATTATCAGTATTTGTCCTTTTATTCCTGAGTATTCCATTGTATGGATGTACCACAATTCGTTTATCTCTTCAACTGTTAAATTTTTTTTTTGAGTTATTTCCAACGTTTAGCTAATACAAATAGGGCTGGTATGAAATTATGTACAAATATTTGGATACACGTTTTCATATTTCTTAGCTATTTGCCAAGGTATATGAATGGATACGTTTAACTTCAGAAACTGCCAAAGTTTTCCCAAAGTAATTGTAACATTTTATGTTCTCACCATCAGAATTCCAGTTGCTCCATATCCTAGTCAACATGTTTTAATTTTACACGTTATAATAGGTAGGCAGTGCTATCTTATTGTAGTTTTAAAGTTCATTTCTCTAATGACTGATGTTAACCATGTTTCAGTGTGTTGCTATATTTGCCTTCTATTTGTCCTGTTTGGTGATGTGTCTGTCCAAATTTGTTGCCTATTTAAAAACTTGAATGATTTTTCTTTCTTATGATGAATTTTTGAGAATCTCCATATATTCTTGGTATAAAAATATATGATTTTTATCAGACTTGTGATTTAAAAATGATTTTTCTTAGCTTGTGAACTATCTTTTCATTCTTTTTTTTCCCCTTTCATTCTTTTAATAGGGTGTTTCTAGAGCACAAGTTCTTAAGTTTGATGAAGTCTAACTTACTAATTTGTTATTTTATGGATCATGTATTTGGTGTTGTAGCTAAGAAATACATTATAAAATTAATTTTTTATTGAAGTATGATTTATGTAAAATAAAATGCACAGATTTTAAATGTACATTTTTTATGTATTTTGATGAATTTATACCACTCTAAATAAGACATGAAACATTTCCATCATTCTAATAAATTGGTTTTATACCTCTTTCTAGTCAATTGTTTCTACGTTGGCAGCTACTCATCTTTTCGCCACTATAGATTAGTTTTTCCTGCTTTAGAAATTAATGTAAATGGAATTACAAAGTATGTGGCTATTTGTGTCTTTTTTGCTTTCACATAACATAACGCTTTTGAAATCCATCCATGTTGTGTAATATATAGCTCTCTAGCTTGTTCCTTCTTGCTGAAAAGTATTCTCTTGTGTGGGAATCATTACACATCGTTACAATATGTGACCTTTTATGTCTAGCATCTCTCTCTGCTTTGTAGAGATGAAGAGCCAAGGGAGTGAGAATTGAAGCTTGGAGAACAAACTCTCGGGATTCCAAAATGAGAGGATCTTGGCAGCAGAGGAAATGGATTGTTTTGTGGCCAACAGGGTCATCTGTAGGACCTTAACAGTGGGCCATAAGCTGAATTGGAATGGGGGTGCTCACTTATCTGTATAAATTAGGGCTATAGGATAAGCTTCATGAGGAGATCTGGGTGCTGTGTCCATATTTCTCTGGGAAGAACTGATCTCAACTCCATCCTCAGATAATTGCTCTTTGGCTTCTTGTTTTTGTTAAATACGCTTGCATTTTGTTTTACTCTATGCTTCTTGAACCAAATCTGCAGTACAGTGGAAAGTATGTCCATTTTTGAAGCCATTTCTTTGGAAGGCTGAAGGTGTGGGCTCTTACTGAACAAGATGTTCAAACTTTTCAGTTGCTTCTCAGTGAATATAGATCGTTTCCTTTGGGAATGTATCTGGTGCCTTTAGAAAGGTCTTCGGAGCCTGAGATTTTGTAATCTAGATGTGTTCCTATGTTCAAGTCTAGGGATCTGATCAACTTTTAAAACAATCTGGAAAACTAAAAATGTGTGAGGTACAACAATATTGTGAATTGTAATGTTAAATTATAGCATTTGTGAAATTAGGCAGTCTTTTGGCTAACTCAATGATTATGTTGTCTGTCAATAAAGACAATTTCATGTTTTCCTTGCATGCTCCTGATTTTAGGGGAAAGGCATTCAGTCTTTCACCATTAAGTATGATTCACTTTCTTTAATTGCTATGAACGTTTCAGATAACCTATTTCTTCTTTTTTAAAAAATAGATTTCATTGTATATAATTAGGGTATACAACATAATGTTATGAGATACATATACATGTAGTAAAATGGTTACTATGGTAAAACAAATTAACATATCCATCATCTCACATAGCCACCTATTTTTTCTCCCATGGCAAGAGCAACTATAATCTACTCATTCAGCAAAAATCCTGAATGTAATCATATTATTACCTATAGCCCTCATATTGTATGTTAGATCTATCAGATTTTTAGACTTGTTCATCCTATGTATCTGTTAGCTTGCATCCTTTAGCCTATAGATCCTCATTTCTTTTTTTTTTTAGAGACAGAGTCTCACTTTGTTGCCCTCAGTAGAGTGCTGTGATGTCACAGCTCACAGCAACCTCCAGCTCTTGGGCTTAGGTGATTCTCTTGCCTCAGCCTCCCGAGTAGCTGGGACTACGGGCACCCGCCACAATGCCTGGCTATTTTTTGTTGCAGTTTGGCCGGGGCTGGGTTTGAACCCAACACTCTTGGTATATGGGGCTGGTGCCCTATTCACTGAGCCACAGGCGCCACCCCAGATCCTCATTTCTTCTCTAACCTTGTCTTGACCCTGATAAACACTGTTATACTCTATTTCTGTATATGTTTTGTATATCTGATCTTTTCAGAAAAAGATCTCATATATAAGTGAGATCATGCAATATTTTCCTTTCTGTGTCTGGCCTATTTCACTTAGCATAATGTTCTCCAAATCAATCTATCTTGTGGCAAATGAAAAGATTTCTTCCTTTAAAGTCTGAATAATATTCCATTGTATACTACATGTATATGTATGCCACAGTTTTTTTAATCCACTCCTCTGTTGATGAGCACCTAGATTGTTTTTATGCCTTGAGTACTGTGAATAATGTTGCCATGAACATGGGAGTGCAGAAGTCTTTACCAGGTGGTGATTTCATTTTCTTTGGGTATATACCCAGAAGAGAAATTGCTAAGTCATGTGGTAATTCTGTTTTCAATTTCTTTAGGAACTTCTATATTGTTTTTCACAATGGCTAAAACCATCTACTTTCCCACTAATAGCATACAAGTGTTCCCTTTTCTCAACACACTCACCAACACTTGTTAACTTTTGTCTTCATAGTTCTCCTAATGGGTGTGAGGTAATATCTCATTGTGGTTTTGATGAGCATTTCATGATGACTGGTGATATTGAGCATCATTTCATATATAATAAATGTAGGCAATTTTTGTGTTGTCTTTGGAGAAATGTCTCCTTGGATCCTTTGCCCATTTTTAAATATCATGTTATTTGTTTTCTTGTTCTTGTTTGTACAAGTTCTTTATAAATTTTGAATATTAATCCTTCATTGAATGTAATAGTTTTCAAATATTTTTTCTTAACTTGTTGGTTAACTTTTCATTTTGTTGACTATTTCCTTCACTATGCAGAAGCTTTTTTGATGTAGTCCCATTTATTTATTTTTTCTTTTATACCCTGGGAATGCAATGTGACATATAAGAAATCATTGCCAAAGCCAAGGTCAAGGAGCTTGCCCACTAAATTTTCTCCTAGGAAGTTTATGATTTCAGTTCTTACGTTTGGGTCTTTTATCCACTTCAAGTTGATTTTTGTGTATGATGCAAGATAAGGGTCTAATTTCATTCTTTTGCATGTGGTCCTGGCACTGGTTATTGAAGACACTATTCTTTCTCCATTGTGTCTTCTTGGTGTTCTTGTTGAAAGTTCGTTGACTGTATATGTTTGGATTTATTTCTGGGCTCTTTATTCTATTCCAGTTGTCTATGTGTCTGTTTTTATGTCAATACTATACTGTCTTGATTACTATAGCTTTGTAATATAATTTTAACTCAGGAAGTGTAATGCATCTGACTTTGTTTTACTTTCTCAGAATTGCTTTGGCTATTTAGGGTCTTTGTGGTTTCATATGCTTTTTAGGATTTTTTTTTTTCTATTTCTGTGAGGAATGCCCTTGACATTTTGCTGGGTTTTGGCCTGAATCTGCATATTGTTCTAGGTACTATGGATATTTTTATTTTTGTTTATTTACTTTTTAAAATTTCAGTATATCAGAGGGTATAGGTGTTTTTATTTACATACTTTCTTGTTGCACAAATTCAGTTAAGGTTATAAGTATGACCTCCACACAGACAATATGCATGGTACCCAACAGGTATGAATTTCTTTATTTCCCCCCTTCACCCTTCCCAGTTTTATTTTTATTGCATTTTACTTCCATATGTGTACTTAAGTGTTGATCGATCAGTTCCAATCTGGTATTCCATGTGTTTGTTTCTCCAGTCCTGTGATGTTTCACTTAGAAGAATGGTCTCCAGATTCATCCAGGTTGTCACAAAAGATACTAGATTGCCATTTTTCTTTATGACTAAATAGTACTCCATAGTATATATATACAACATTTTATTAATCCATTCATATATTGGCAGGCAATTGGGTTGTTGCCATGTCTTTGTGATTGTGAATAGTGCTGCTATAAAGAAGAAAATATTAGAAAATCTATTATAGGTATTTACCGAGGCAAAGAATTTATGAAGAAGACCCCCAAAACAATCATAGTAACAAAAATAATAAATAAATGGGACCTGATAAAATTAAAAAGCTTCTGCATATCCAAGGATGCAATCAAAAGAACAAATAGACAACCCATGGAATGGGAGAAAATATTTGTATGCTATGCATCTGATAAAGGACTGATAGCAAGACTCTATAAATAATTCAAGCAAATCAGCCAGAAACAGCTAAACAACCCCATTAAAAAGTGGGCAAAATACATGAACAGAAACTTTTCAAATAAAGATAGTCTAAAGACCAAAAAACACATGAAAAAATGGTTGACATCTCGAATCAAAAGAGAAATGCAAATCAAAACTACAATGAGGCTCAGCACCTATAGCTCAGCGGCTAGGGCATCAGCCACATACACTGGAGCTGGCAAGTTTGAATCCAGTCCGGGCCTGCCAAACAACCATGACAAGTACAACCAACAAATAGCCGGGCATTGTGGCACCTGTAGTCCCAGCTACTTGGGAGGCTGAGGCAAGAGAATCACTTAAGCACAAGAGTTTGAAATTGCCACAGCACTCTGCCCAGGGTGACAGCTTTGAGACTCTGTCTCAAACAACAACAACAACAACAACAACAACAAAAACTATAATGAGATACCACCTAACTCCAATGAGAATGGCTCATATTAAAAATTCCTAAAACAACAGATGAACAGATGCTAGTGTGGATGCAGAGAGAAAGAACTCTTATATACTGTTGGTGGGACCACAAACTAGTGCAAACTCGATGAAAGGTTGTATAGCGATATCTCAGAGAATGTATAGTGGACCTACCATTTGATCCAGCAATCCTACTGTTGGATATATTCCCAAAGGAAAATGGGGCATTTTATAAAAATGGCACCACTTGCACTCAAATGGATATTTTTATCTTAATAAAATATTAATTCTTCTGATCAACAAACATGGAATATCTTTTTTTATTTGTGTCCTCTTCAATTTCTTTCATCAATGTTTTGTAATTTTCAGTGTGCACATCTTTTACCTATTTGGTTAAGTTTATCCCTAAGGTTTTTTTTTTTTTTTTTTTGGATGTTCTTAAATTCTTTTTCAGGTAGTTCATTATATGTATAGAAATGCTATGAAATTTTGTATGTTGGTTTTTGTATCCTGCAACTTTACTGAATTCAATTATTCATTCTAACAGTTTTTGTTAGTGGAGTCTTTGGGGTTTTCTACATAAAAAATCATGTCATCTGCACATAGAGATATTTTTACTTCTTCCCATCTGATTTAGATAAATTTTATTGCATTTTCCTGTCTGATCACTCTTGATAGTATTTCCAGTACTATGTTGAATAGAAGTGGCAAGAATGGGCATCCCTGGCTCAGACCAGATACCAGAGGAAAAGCTATAAGCTTTGTTCCATTGGTTATTATGTTAACTGTGGGTTTTTCATGGATGGGCTAGCTAAAACAACAATGGCAACAACAACAACAACAACAAAAATAGCCAGACCTTGTGGTGGGTGCCTGTAGTCACAGCTACGTGGGAGGCTGAGGCAAGAGAATCGCTTAAGCCCAAGAGTTTGAGGTTGCTGTGAGCTGTGACTCTACAACACTCTACCCAGGGTGACAGCTTGAGACTCTGTCCCAGAAAAAAAAAAAAAGTATTGGTATTAATTCTTTGAAAGGTTGGTAGAATTCAGCCATGAAACCATCTGGTCCTGAACTTTTCTTTTTTGGGAGATTTTTAATTACTGCTGCAATATGTTTGTTATTGATCTGTTCAAGCTTTATATTTCTTCATGGTTCAACGTGTGTAGATTGTATTTTTCTAGGAATTTATGCATTTCCTCTAGGTTATAACATTTCTTGGTATTTAATTTCTCATCATTTCTTCTGGTCCATTTTGTTTTATTTTATTTTTTGTTTTCAGCTTTTGGCTTTAATGAGTAGAGCTGCTATAAGCATTTTAATATATATTTTTTGGTGGACAAATATTTTAATTTCTTTTGGAGAAACACCTAGCAGTGAAACTGTTGTGTTTTAAGGCTAGTACAAGTTTAACTTTTAAGTTACTGCCAAATAATTTCCCCCAATGGCTGTACAATTTTACACTCCCAGCAGCAATGCACAGAAGTTCTGATTGTTTTTCATAATAACCAGATCTCAGGATTGCCAATTATTTTCATTCTAACCATTCTTGTGTGTAGATAGTAACACTGCATTTGGTTTTAATTTGCATCTGCCCAATGACTAATAATTCTGAGAAATTTTCATGTGTTTAGTGGCCACTTTAGTGAAGTGTTTGTTCAAGTTTTTTGTCTATATTTTAATTTTTTATCTTAGCATTCAATTGTTCACAACAGCTCCTTATTATCCTTTTAACGTCTGTACCATCTCTAGTGATATCCCTACTTCTATTTATCATATTCATGGTTTGTGTTTTTTCTCTGTCTTGATCTGTTTTGCTAGCAGTTTAAAATTTTAGTAATCTTTCCAAACAACAAATGTTTCGCTTTGGTGATTATCTCTATCTATTTTCTGTATCATTGATTTTCTGTTACATTTTTATTATTTCCTTCCCACCTACTTATTTGAGGCTTAATTAGTTTTTTTCCCCCTGGTTTATTAATGTAGAGGCAAATCTTTTTTTTTTTTTTAGAACTTTCTTTGTTTTAAGTAAAAGCATGTAACGCTGCAAAATTTTCTATAGGAACTGCTTTAGATCAATTTTATGTTTTGATACATTATGCTTTAATTATCATTCACATCAAAGTATTTTTGAATTGCTCTTTGAATTTTTCTTTTACTCACAGCTTATTTAGTTGTGTGACATTTGACTTCCAATTTGGGGGATGTTCTATTTATATTCTTTTTTGGGGGGGAGATTACATGGATTGCTTTAATAATGCAAGAGTCACGGTTATAAGTTTTCCCATCACCCAGCCGGTGTTCACTGTACCCATTAGAAGAGGGAAGGAGGGAGGGGGGTGGGGCCTTGGTGTGTGTCACACTTTATGGGGGCAAGACATGATTGCAAGAGGGACTTTACCTAACAATTGCAATCAGTGTAACCTGGCTTATTGTACCCTCAATGAATCCCCAACAATAAAAAAAAAAAAAAAAAAGAAAGGTTTTTGCCTGTTCCCTCCAAGTAGGTCATACTTGGTCTATGAGCAATGCTGCTCCTCTCCCTGCCCTCTGCTTGATTCCCATTGAGTTTTACTTCCCTTTATGCATTTGTGCTCATTGGTTAGTTCCCATTTAACAGCGAGTACACCTGGTATTTGGTTTTCCATTCTTTAGATATTTCATTTAGGATAATGGTCTTGGTTCCATCCAAACTGTTGCAAAAGCCATTAAATCATTTTTTTTTTTGATGGCTGAGTAGTGTTCCTTGATATACATTTACCACATTTTGTTAATCCAGTAAAGAAGTGATGGGCACTTGGGTTGATTCCACAACTTTGCAATTGTGAATTGTGCTGCAATAAACATTTGAATGCTGGTGTCTTTTTGATAAAATGACTTCTTTTTCTCTAGGTAAATACCCAGTAGTGGGATTTCTGGATCAAATTGTAGGTCTACTTTTAGTTTTTTGACTATCTCCATACTGTTTTCCATCTGTACTTGGATCTGAAGGCTTTTAGACTTCATCAAATTTGAAAAATGTTTGGTCATTATTTCTTCAAATATTTTTCTATCTGTCACTTTGTTTCCTTGCATTCAATGATTTTAAATACTTGTATATTGACCACATAAAGTTGTTTTACAGTGTATTGAGGTTCTACTCATAATATGTGTATATTTTTTGCAGACTTGATTTTGTGAGTTTTATGTTGTAAAGTTTCTATTACTATGTCTTCAAGTTCATTAATCTATTTTTCTGCATTGTCTAATGGTCTGTCAATCCATTCAGGTATTTTTATTTTCAGACATTTATAGTGTTGATCTCTAAAATTTTGGCTTGGGCCTTTTTCTATCTTTCATGCTTCCATTTAACATGTTCAGTCTTTCTTAATGCTTCTTGAATATACAGAATATAGTTACAATAACTTTTACTATCTTTGGCTACTAATTGTATTATCTATGTCATTTCTGGTCAGTTTCAGTTGTTAGATTTGGTTTTTGGTCATACTTGGTCTATGAGCAATGCTGCTGCTCTGTTGACCAACTGGATCCTCTGGCTGGATTTCCGTTCACCCTGCCCTGTAGGACCCAGCGATTTGAGATTGATCATCCTTTCTGTGACCAGCCCTCCAGATGCATGGTCCTTCTAGTCGGTTTCTTGTCCTCCTCACTTACCTTCCTTCCCTCTTTTGGTCACTTCTGTTCAGGATCCAGAATGCCCCATGACCAAGGCTGCCCAGGGTATGTCAGTTAGTGAAAAGCACTTTTTCCCATTGGCAAATTAATTTCATCTACTTATTTTTCACAAAGAAGATATATGATTTTATAAGATTAGAAATATAATACATACTCATGTAGATAATTTAGAAATTTTAGAAAAATATGTATAACAAAATTGAATTTATCTTTGGTGATTATCTCTGTCTATACAAATTATGCTTATTTTAACTTATTTTTTCCTGTATTACTAAAAAAATTTAAGGATTAATGCTAATTCTTCATAATGTATAGTCATGTCATAATTTATGTGACTGTTTCCCTTTAATAGGATATTTTAAGCTTGTTTCCAATTTTTTGCCATTATGTCATTCTGTATAATTTTTTCCTGAATTTAGGATTTTCTTTAAAGGACAGATTCCCAGAAGTGGAATAATAGAAATGTATTTTTTTGGCACTTAAAGTATAACACCAGATTGCTTTCCAAATCGATTATACCCATGTACACTTAGGTCTAATCATCATTTGAGATGACTTCCCCTTTTACCAGGTAAATATTTTTAAACTATCTAAGTTTGTTTAATAAGTTTTATATTTACCTCTAATTAAACAGTCAGTTGAGAAAATTTTTTAAGTAGCTGTCTAATTGCAATAGAAAGTTTTTCTTCAATGTTCAAATCAGTTTAAAAAATTTAGTTACATCCATTTTATAACTATAATCAAGTCATTAACATTCATTTGAAAAATCACATTATGGAATGAACGTGCTATATTATCCTTAATGTGGGTGAGAGTTTCTTTCTATAACTAATACTAAGAATTCTTTGGGGCTCTCTGAAAGCCTAATATAAATCCCTTAGTTTATTAATCTATTTGTTTTATTTATTTAGGATTTGTATCTTACCTCAAACAGGATTTGAGGTGACTTGCACATAATAAGATAAAAATGGTAAGATTAAGAAAATGAATAAAGATAGAAAAAAATCTTAATAAGAACTGAGCACTGGCTCGGCACCTGTGGCTCAAGTGGCTAAGGCACCAGCCACATACACCTGAGCTGGCAGGTTCGAATCCAGCCTGGGCCCGCCAAACAACAATGGCAGCTGCAACCAAAAAATAGCCTGGCGTTGTGGTGGGTGCCTGTAGTCCCACCTACTTGGGAGGCGGAGGCAGGAGAATTGCTTGAGCGCAGGAGTTGGAGGTTGCTGTGAGCTGTGATGCCACAGCACTCTACCCAGGAGGACAGCTTGAGGCTCTGTCTCAAAAAACAAACAACAACAAAAAAACTGAGCATGATTTTTAAATTGGAGTCTGTGGCACTTTTTTAATGCATTAGTTTTTCTTGCCCTTGAGCTCTGCAGGCAGCTTGTAAGAACCGAGTGGGGTGAGACAGCAACTCAGAGGTGGGGAGGTTCCTGGCACCTGGACGTCAACCTCAGAGGCCCTCTGGGGATGCTGGGATCTCACTTGCTCCCTGGAAAGCCCTCATCCATCATATTCACATTTTCCCAGGAAACTCCTCAGAGGACACCCTTGCCTTAGAGGATGACTGTCTAGGAGCTATTGTGACAAGTCAGTGGGCAGCATTTCATAGACTGTTGGCCTTTGTAGTGGGACAGACAATTTGTCTTTGGCTTCCACAAGGGTCTTTTGCACAGTGGTATAGCAGGAAGTGGAAGACCGCGGCCCTGCTGTTGTGCTAAGAAGTCATTATCGCCAGACAGAGCAGAAGTATGGACTGCAGATAATGGGCCTCTCAGGCTGTCCAGAAATCATTACATGACTGAGGAAAAGGCAGCAACTGTTTTAAATCCCATTAGTGGGGCTGATGGGCTGTCTGGGACAGGATGCCTACACCCAAACCAATAGCTTAAAATAACTTCTCCTTATTAACCCTCTGATGCCAGGAACTCTCATTTCCCATGCTGTACTTTTCCAGAAAGGAGAAGGAAATTATGTTAGGTGCCTGATACATTACCTCATTTAATTCTAACAACCACCTCCTGAAGTCCATGTCAACTGCTTTATGCAGATAAAGATCCTGAACTCTGCTCAGGTAACATACCTAGTAAGTTATAGAGCCAAGATCTGAAGCCACTGTCTACTTCTAACTCCCATATTTCTTTCATATACCAGTAAATTCCAGAATACTGTGTGTATATGGTTGAGTAGGCATCAGAATATTTTTTTTAATTCAGAATCTCACTCTGTTGCTATAGACTAGAATGCTGTGGCCTCAGTCTAGTTTACAGCAACCTCAGATTCCTGGGTTCAAGTGATTCTCCTGCCTCAGCCTCTGAGTAGCTGGGACTACAGGCACCTGCTATAACTCCTGGCTTTTTGTTTTCTTTCTATTTTTAGTAGAGACAGGGTCTAGCTCTTGCTCACACTGGTCTCGAACTCCGGAGCTCAAGCAATCCTCCTGCCTCAGCTTCCCAGAGTGCTAGGATTGCAGGCATGAGCCACTGTGCCCAGCCATCATCTGAATATTGTAGCTCATGAATGATCTTTACAATGGTTGACAGAAATGACTTGGGACTTGGTGCTAAGTCTTGAAAACCATCAACTTAAAACAACCACATTGCTCTGTATATATTTTATTTTCAGAACTTATCAGTACTTATGCCATTTTTCAATTCTTTTCCCTTTCTAGAAAAAGCTTTCCTTCCTACTCTTTATTCTGTAACCAGAATAACAGAACACAGATAAGACTAGTTTTGAAAACTTATTGTCCAAATGTCCTAATGAAACAGGGATGGGGAGAAGCAGAGTCCATTTAATTTCCTCTAGTTCCATTAATTTTAAGTTTTTCAAGTTTCTTCTGATTTTTCTTAAGGCTAAGTGTTTTGCTATTACAAAAGGAATAATTCTAATCATGGCTTTTAGGGAATAATCTTTATTTGTTTAAATGTCTAAAGATTATTATTAAACAGTTTTTTTTTTCAGTGTATAGAAATCAATTTATTCACATCAGTACTAGGAACAAACAGAAAATGAAATTTTAAAATGATGCCACCAAAATAGTATCAAAACTAATACACAGGAATAAATCAAACTTACTATTAATATATGTAAGACTTCTCTGTAAACCATAAGACATCTTGAGATAAATTTTTTTTATTATTATTAAATCATAGCTGTGTGTATTAATGCGATCATGGGGCACCATACACTGGTTTTATAGACCGTTTGACACATTTTCATCACACTGGTCAACATAGCCTTCCTGGCATTTTCTTAGTTATTGCGTTAAGACATTTACATTCTACATTTACTAAGTTTCACATATACCCTTGTAAGATGTACTGCAGGTGTAATCCCACCAATCACACTCCCTTCACCCCTCCCCCCTCTCTCCCTTCCCTTTCCTCCTTCCCCCTATTCTTAGGTTATAACTGGGTTATAGCTTTCATATGAAAGCCATAAATTAGTTTCATAGTAGGGCTGAGTACTATTTCTTCCATTCTTGAGATACTTTACTAAGAAGAATATGTTCCAGCTCTATCCATGTAAACATGAAAGAGGTAAAGTCTCCATCTTTCTTTAAGGCTGCATTATATTCCATGGTGTACATATGCCACAATTTATTAATCTATTAGTGGATCGATGGGCACTTGGGCTTTTTCCATGACTTAGCAATTATGAATAGGGCTGCAATAAACATTCTGGTACAAATATCTTTGTTATAATGTGATTTTTGGTCTTCTGGGTATATACCTAGTAGAGGAATTATAGGATTGAATGGCAGATCTATTTTTAGATCTCTAAGTGTTCTCCAAACATCTTTCCAAAAGGAATGTATTAATTTGCATTCCCACCAGCAGTGTAGAAGTGTTCCGTTTTCTCCACATCCACGCCAACATCTCTGGTCTTGGGATTTTGTGATATGGGATAATCTTATTGGAGTTAGGTGATATCTCAAAGTAGTTTTGATTTGCATTTCTCTGATGATTAAAGATGATGAGCATTTTTTCTTGTCTGTAGGCCATGCATCTGTCTTCTTCAGAGAAGTTTCTCTTCAAGTCCCTTGCCCAGCCTACGATGGGATCACTTGTTCTTTTCTTGCTTATAAGTTTGAGTTCTCTGTGGATTCTGGTTATCAAACCTTTGTTGGAGACATAACCTGCAAATGTGTTCTCCTGTTCTGATGGCTGTTTGCTTGCTTTACTTACTGTGTTCTTGTCTGTGCAGAAGCTTTTTAGTTTGATCAGGTCCCAGTAGTGTATTTTTGAAGCTGCTTCAATTGTCTGGGGGATCCTCATAAAATACTCACCCAGACCAATTTCTTCAAGGGTTTTCCCTGCACTCTCTTCTAGTATTTTTATAGTTTAATGTCTTAAGTTTAAATCTTTAATCCAGTGAGAGTCTATCTTAGTTAATGGTGAAAGGTGTGGGTCCAGTTTCAGTCTTCTACAGGTTGCCAGCCAGTTCACCCAGCACCATTTGTTAAATGGGGAATCTTTTCCCCACTGAATGTTTTTAATTGACTTGTCAAAGATCAAATAATGGTAAGTAGCTGGATTCATCTCTTGGTTCCCTATTCTGTTCCAGACATCTACTTCTCTGTTTTTGTGCCAGTACTATGCTGTTTTGATCACTATCAATTTATAATATAGTCTGAGGTCTGGTAGCATGATTCCTCCTGCTTTGTTTTTATTTCTGAGTAATGTCTTGGCTATTGGAGGTTTTTTCTGATTCCACATAAAACGAAGTATTATTTTTTAGAGATTTTTAAAGTATGACAATGGAGCTTTAATAGGGATTGCATTAAAATTGTATATTGCTTTGGGTAGTATGGACATTTTAACAATGTTGATTCTTCCCAGCCATGAGCATGGTATGTTTTTCCATTTGTTAACATTTTCAGGTATTTCTTTCTTTAGAGTTTCATAGTTCTCTTTATAGAGATCTTTCACATCCTTTGTTAGATAAACTCCCAAATATTTCATCTTCTTTGGTACTACTGAATATGGAATAGAGTCTTTAACTGTTTTTTTCAGCTTGACTATTGTTGGTATATATAGAGGCTACTGATTTATGAATGTTGATTTTGTAACCTGAGACACTGCTGTATTCCTTGATCACTTCTAAGAGTTTTGTAGTAGAATCCCTGGTGTTTTCCAGATATACAATCATATCATCTTAGAAGAGTGAAAGTTTGATCTCTTCTGACCCTATATGGATACCCTTGATCGCCTTTTCTTCCCTAATCGTGGTGGCTAAAACTTCCATTACAATGTTAAAGAGCAGTGGAGACAATGGGCAGCCTTGTCTGGTTCCTGATCTGAGTGGAAATGATTTCAGTTTGACTCCATTCAATATGGTATTGGCTGTGGGTTTGCTGTAGGTGGCCTCTATCAGTTTAAGAAATGTCCCTTCTATACCAATTTTCTTGAGTGTTCTGATCATGAAGGGATGCTGGATATTATCAAAAGCCTTTTCTGCATCAATTGAGAGAATCATATGGTCTTTATTTTTTAATTTGTTTATGTGCTGAATTATACTTATAGATTTATGTATATTGAACCAGCCTTGAGACCCTGGGATAAAACCGACTTGGTCATGATGTATAATTTGTTTGATGTGTTGCTTGATTCTGTTTGTTAGGATCTTGTTGAATATTTTTGCATCTATATTCATTAGTGATATTGGTCTATAATTTTCTTTTCTTGTTGGGTCTTTTCCTGGTTTGGGGATCATGGTGATGTTTGCTTCATAGAACGTGTTGGGTAGTCTTACTTCTTTTTCTACATTTTGGAACAGGTTGAGTAACAAACGTACTAATTCCTCTTTAAAGGTTTGGTAGAACTCTGACGTGAAGCCATCTGGTCCCAGGCTTTTCTTTTTAGGGAGGTTTTGTATGGTCGATGCTATTTCAGAACTTGATATGGGCCTGTTCAACATTTCCACTTCATTCTGGCTAAGTCTTGGAAGGTGACGAGCTTCCAAGTATTGGTAAATTTCCTTTAGATTTTCACATTTCTGAGAATAAAGTTTCTTGTAATATTCATTGAGGATTTTTTGAATTTCTGAGGAGTCTGTTGTTATTTTGTCTTTGTTGTTTCTGATTGATGAGATTAGAGATTTTACTCTTTTTTTCCTGGTTAGGTTAGGCAAAGGTTTATCTATTTTATTGACATTTTCAAAAAACCAACTTTTTGATTTATTAATCTGTTGTATAATTCTTTTGTTTTCAATTTCATTTAATTCTTCTCTAATTTTGGTTAATTCTTTTCTTCTACTGGGTTTGGGGTTGCAATGTTCTTCCTTTTCCAGTTGCTTGAGATGTCCTATTAAGTTGTTAACTTCCTCTCTTTACGTTCTCTTGAGGAAGGCTTGCAGTGCTATAAATTTCCCTCTTAGGACTGCCTTTGTGGTATTCGGAGGTTCTGATAATTCGTGTCTTCATTGTCATTTTGTTCCAAAAATTTGGCAATTTCCTTCTTAATCTCATCTGTGACCCAGCTATCATTCAGCATAAGGTTATTTAACTTCATTCAGCATAAGGTTATTTAACTTCCATGTTTTTGTATGAGTATGCAGATTCCTGTTGTTACTGCATTCAACTTTTATTCCATGGTGATCTGAGAAGATACAAGGAATGATTTCTATTCCTTTAAATTTACTGATGTTAGACTTGTGACCTAAGATGTGATCGATTTTGGAGGATGTTCTGTGGGCTGATGAGAAGTATGTGTATTCAGTTTTGTTGGGATGAAATGTTCTGTAGATGTCTGCTAAATCCAAATGTTGGATGGTTAGGTTTAAATCTAAAATTTCTTTGCTCAGCTTCTTATTGGAGGATCGATCCAACACTGCCAAAGGAGTGTTGAAATCTGCAACTATTACGAAGATGGAGGAAATCAAGTTGCTCATGTCTGTTAGAGTTTCTCTTATAAATTGAGGTGCATGTGAGAGCCCCAAATTAGTTTCATAGTAGGGCTGAGTACCAGTTACAACCTAACAATAGGGGGAAGTGGGAAAGGGGGGGGTGGTGGGTAGAGGGAGGGGGATCGGTGGGATCACACCTGTGGTGCATCTTACAGGGGTATTTGCGAAACTTGGTAAATGTAGAATGTAAATGTTTTGGCACAGTAACTGAGATAACGCCGGAAAGGCTATGTTAACCATTGTGATAAAAATGTGTCAAATGGTCTATGAAGCGAGTGTATGATGCCCCATGATCATATCAATGTATACAGTTATGATTTAATAAAAAAAAAAAAGAAAAGAAAAAAAGAAAAGAAATAAATTGAGGTGCATTCTGGTTGGGTGCATAGATATTAATAATTGAAATCTCATCATATTGAGTATTATCCTTAACAAATATGAAGTGACCATTCTTATTCTTCCTTACTTTTGTTGGTTTAAAGCCTATTATATTTCCAAATAGAATTGCAACACCTGCTTTTTTCTGATTACCATTTGCTTGAAATATGGATGACCATCCTTTCACCCTGAGTCTATATTTGTCTTTTAAGGTAAGATGTGACTCTTGTATGCAGCAAATATCTGGCCTGAGTTTTTGTATCCAGTCAGCTAACCTGTGCCTGTTTAGAGGACAGTTTAAACCATTCATATTAATGGAGAATATTGATAAGTCTGGTAAAATTTGGGGTATTGAGTTTTTCGAAAGTCCTTTGGACATTTTTAATCCTTTCACCACTGTGGAATTGGAGTTTGATCAAAAGTTTCTGAGTGAGTTTACCTTTGTGGTGTAGGATTGGTTTGGTCATTATGGAGGATAGGTCTGAGAATATCCTTACAAGCTGGTTTGGTTATGGCAAATTTCTTCAACATATGAATGTCATTAAAGTATTTAATTTCTCTATCATAAATGAAACTCAGTTTAGCTGGATACAGGTTCTGGGGTTGAAAGTTATTTTGCTTTAGGAGATTAAAAGTCGATGACCAACCTCTTATGGCTTGAAAAGTTTCAACAGAAAGATCTGTAGTTATTCTAATATTCTTCCCTTTGTAGGTAATGGATTTCTTACGTCTGGCTGCTTTCAGAATTTTCTCCTTCATATTAACTTTAGTGAAGTTAATTATGGGGGATGTCTTATTTGGATTGAATCATGCTGGGGCTCTGAAACTGTCCACTATCTGAATTTCAGAATCTCTTGGCATGTCTGGAAAATTCTCTTTCATAATTTCATGGAGAAGGGCCTCTGTGCCTTGCGAGACTACTTCATCACTTTCCGGGATTCCAATGAGGCGGATATTAGCCTTCTTCAAATTATCCCAGAGCTCTCTGAGAGAATGGTCCATTTTTGCTCTCCATTTCTCTTCCTCTTTGAGAGTTTGGGAGTGTTCAAAGGCCTTGTCTTCAATGTTAGAAATCCTTTCTTCTGGTTGCTCCACTCTGTTACTGAGGGATTCTACTGTATTTTTTAGATCTTTGAGGGCTGCAAATTTTTGCTTCAGTGTGTCAAAATCTTTGGTGGTTTTGTCTTTAAATTTGTTAAGTTCTTGAGACAACATTTGAATTTCTCCTCGTATTTTTAATTCTGACTTTTGACTTGCTGCTCGAATTTCTAATTCCAAATTTTCCTCCATTTTATTAATCTTGTTTGCAATCTAAATTCTGAATTTGATTTCTGACATCTTGGCCAGCTGTTTATGAATGGGATCTTCAGTAACATCTGCCATATCTTCCCTTGGGGAGGTTGATCTATTCTGGTTATTCACATTACCAGAGTTTTTCTACTGATTCCGCCCCATGATTGTTTTACACCGTTTGATTTTTCCCTTGGAGCTTGGTTGAGGACCCGTACAGTGCTATGGCCTGAGAAACTGGGACTTGTTTGGTGTGGTGGGCCTAAGTGGTTCTGTCTTGTTTTCAGCTGGTCTTTGATTGACCCTAGTGAAACAGTTACTCTGGGTTGAAGTCTCAGCTGTGGAGAAATAGCAGCAATTAAGTCACCCTGCTCCCCATAGGCAACAATTGGAAAAGTAAAATCAAACTTTCCTACAGCTACACATCCAGGGCACCACCTAAATAGTCCTCGGGCAATTGGCTCAGTTCAAAAGGTCCAAATCAATTGTCTCAGTCAGCACCTGTCTCAGGTGGGAGAGTTTAAAAGGTCTCTGGCAACTGGATCACAGGGGTCTGGTCTCAGATATGGCTTGCTCCAGTGCTCCATGGAGTCAGGAGGACCCACCCAGCAAATAGATCAGTCTGGGAAGTTTGATGCCTCCTTCCCCACCTTGCACCTCTGTCACACCCAGTCACTGATAGTCCTGCAGGGATTTGACCCAGTTGCCTGTAGTGAACAGACACTCCAGGGGTTTGCACCTGCCTGAATCTCAAGGAAATATATTTCTACTCAGCCAGGCCACTGTGCTCTGCCTCTATTTAGCAGGAGGAGGTGAGGCCTGACAACCTCGGGCGCTTGATGGAGGCTGGGGGAGGGGGGTGTTCACTCCATTCCAGCCCTGCTCCTGATTGATGTTACTGACAGAACAGAACAGAACAACTTTGCAGGAATTTGTTTCTTTCCCTGCTAAATTCCCCTGCAGAAGAGAAGCTGTTTTGAGTTCCCAGAGCCTACACCTCAGGCCCTGTCTTTGCTCCTGCAGGTTTGTATTCGGTTACCTATCAGTTTAGCCTCCTGTCTTCCTTTGTCTATAGACTGATGATTCCCCTGGAGGGCCAGGTGCATCTTAGGTTCAGTAAAGCGGTCCTGTGGGTCAGCCTCACCCTGGGAACTTCCCGGCTCTGCGTATTTGTTTCTAGTCCCCGCGCTGCACCCATGCTGGTACTGCCTCAGGCGAACTCTTTACTCACGGGGCCTGCGTTTCCATCCCAGATCTGTTCCGTGGTGGTTGCCACCTGAGTAGATGCCCGGCCTCCTCTGGTTGCCCAGGGTGACGGGGGTGTGGCTTCAGAATATCCGGGAGTGAGCCCTATTGTTGCCAAAAGATGGCTGCTGCTCTGCGCCTTGGGGCACTGTTGCTCCAATGTGTTTCCCTCTCAGCTGACTATCCTCTCCTCACTCCCATGCTCCAGAGTCAGCACTGACAAGCTTCAGTTTAGACTCTGTCCACACCCCTCAAGAAATCACACAAGAATCTGGACTCCTGGGGGACAGGTCTCCAGACCTCAGAGTGAGAGTGGAGGGGAGTGCTGGGAGCTCAGAGTTTCAGGTAGAGAATATATACAGTTTTATATTTTATGCCTGGCAGGAGAATGCCTTGGTACCCTAGTAGGGGAGGTAGGTCCAGTTTTTAGAGGGTCTCTCCTGTGGTGTGTAGTGGGAGGACCTTTAAACTCTGCTTGTTTGTTTGTGGGGCGTTCTCATGGCGGAGGGGACTTCTGTCCACTTGGTGATGGATTTTGTACCTTTTGTTTGTATCCTTGGGGTTGCAGCTCGCCTCAGTGGGGTTGATGTGCATTCTTCAACCTTCTCTCTTGGTGCAGCTCTAATCCACCAGGTTACTTGATAAATTTCTGTCCTTTAACTCTCCTTCTGGACAGGAGCCTAGGTGTAGTTTATTAAATTGACATGAAACATTAAAATCAGCCCAGGGAAGAGGTATGTGAGACAGAGCCCAGTAGAGTTCCAATTGCCAACTTCCAGTTGTCCTCATCCTGTGGAACTGTGAAAAGCACTAACTTCTTCCAGCTATGATGAGGGCCATGGAGTGGCCTGGAATATCCCCCATCAGGGAAGCTCACCTAAGCTTTGGTATCCAGGGTTTTGAATGGGAACCAGTCATGCAAATAAGGCTGACCGCCTGTGAGTCTCCTATGAAACAGGTTTTAAAATGTATTTCAGGAGAGATATTATAATTACAAAATGAATAATATGGTGATGTCTTCTAATAGCTTTAACTGTGCTTTACAGGGTTACATGATAGGTAAAGTGTCATAACTATAGGTAATGCTGAATATAGGTGTCTTTAAATAACGTTTGCCCTTTTTTTCATTATGTTATTTTGGGCACTGAATAATTAATTGCCAAGACATAAAATATTGTTCAGTAACAAAAACATGTTTTTTGCTAAGGACCACCTCATTTTTTTTTTATCAGACTATCCAAAGGCTTGCAAAACCATATTGCAGAAACTTGTTTATTCAGAAGATTTGCCATAGTGTCAAGTCCATACTTTTTGCAACTTTGGTTCTACTTACTCAGTGGTGTAGTCATGAGGCCAGTCAGTGGCCAAAACAAAAATGGTCTATAGATACAATGTGTCCCTTACGGGGTCTTCTCCATGCTGTGACCCACACTCAGTTGCATGTATTTCAGCTGTTCACAGAGCCATGCTTTACTAGTTAGTAATGTATTCAACTCTTACGATGTTATTTTATTGAAAAAGATAACTTTTGTGCTTCTTTGAAATCTTTTAGAGTATTTGACACTTGGGACTATTCTTCAAACCAGGCTCTACATATTGGCATGAAAGAATGTTCTGGGCACAAGGGCAAAAACTAGGCAGATACAGTAACCCACATGCCTCTTAACAATCTGCAGGTGGTTTATCCATTGCGTCAATGTTCCACAGAAAATTTCTCATCCCAGGAGAGTTGTCCTTGCTAATAATTTCCAAGGAGACTTCCCCTTACTGTTAGTCTGTTCATGGGTCCACAAACATTGATTAAATGCCTCAAATACAAAGGTGCTCATGGAGAATTCAAAGAAACAAACCTTCAGTCTGTGGACATTCTTGAAAAGCTTTAAACCATGGATAGCATTCTAGCAGTTAGAAACAGAAGAAGTAAGCCCTAGGTTGGAGAGGATGGTGTACATTTGACTGGTTGTTAGGTAGCTCTGGTAGGAGTAAGAATGAGGATATAAACATTAGGGATGTAGAAGATAGAATGCATAGGAAATGGTGGTAGCTCATTCCTGTAATCCTAGCACTCTTGGGAGGCTGAGGTAGGAGGATTGCTTGAGTTCAGGAGTTTGAGACCAGCTTGAGCAAAAGTGAGACCCCAACTTACTAAAAAAAAGGAAAAATTGGGCAGCGCCTGTGGCTCAGGGGGTAGGAGCCGGTCCCATATGCTGGAGGTGGCGGGTTCAAACCCAGCCCCGGCCAAATTAAAAAAAAAAAAAAAAGGAAAAATTATCTGGACATCGTGGTGCATGCCTATAGTCCCAGCAACTCAGGAGGCTGGGGCAGAAGGATTGCTTGAACCCAGGAATTTGAGGTTGCTGTGAGCTAGGTTGAGGCCACAGCACTCTAGCTTGGGGCAACAGAGTGAGATCATCTCAAACAACAACAACAATAACACAACAACAACAACAACAACAAAAAATAAAGAAGAATAGAGCACATGTTAGGCCATAAGTAAAAAACCAATAAATTTAAAAGGGCTAAAATCATATAGATATGTTCTCTGACTACAGTGGAATAAATAACAGAAGGAACTTTGGGAAATTTATAAATACTGTATAGGGAAGTCAAACAACACACTCCAGTGGGAAAAAAAGTCAATGGGTGAAAGAAGAAAAAATGGGAAATTAGAAAATACTGTAAGATGAGTGAAAATAAAAGACAACATCACTAAACCTATGACATGCAGATCAAGCGTCTTTTAGAGAGACATTGACAACGGTAATTGCCTACACTAATAAAATTCTTTTTTATTAATTTCAAATCTATAGCCTTTCAATTTTAAGAAATTAGATGAATAGGTGTAAGCTAAACCCAATGCAAGCATAAGAAAGTAAATAATAAAGGTTAGATTGGAAATAAATAAAATAGAAAATGGAGGAAAGTGATGAAAGTAGGAGGTTTTTCCTTGAAAAGAGCAATGAAATTGATAAATTTAATATCTAGCTTAATGCTAGACTGACCAAGGGGAAAAAAGAAGACCTAGAAGAATAAAATTAATAATGAAAGGGAGGATAACCTTCCCAACTTACAGATATAAAAGGTTTATGAAGGAATAATGTAAATAATTACAAACCAACAACTAAGGTAAATAAGAAGAAATGGGTTATAACCAGGAGAATTTGGTGTGTGTATGTGCCCAAGAGAATTGAAAGCATGCCCACACATGAATGAGCACGACTGCATTATTCATAGTAGCCAAAAAATGAGAAACACCACAAATATTCACCAGCTGGTGAATGAATAAGCAGATATGTTATGTCCATACAATGCAATGTTATTGAGCCAAAAAAGAGAATGCAGTAATGCTCTACGCGACCACATGAATGAACTTGCAAAATATAAGTGAAAAAAGCCAGATACAAAGGCCACATATTCTATAATTCTATTTACATAAAATGCCCGGAATCGTCAAATCCATGGAGACAGATAGATTAGTAGTTGTTGGGGCGTGGGATGGGAATCTTGGGGAGGAAAATATTCTGAAATTAGATAGTGGTGAGAATTTGCATTAGTTTCCTAAGGCTGCCATAATAGATTACTATCAACGTGGTCGTTTAAAACAACAGAAATTTATTATCTCATAGTTCTGGAGGCCAGAAGCCCAAAATCAACTCTGTTGGGAGAGTTGGTTCATTCCGTGAGGCTTGCGGGAGTGGCCACGCACTGCTTCCTGGCCATTGCGATGGCTGCTGGCAGCTCCTGGCTTGCAGACACATCGTTTCCATCTCTGCCTCTATCTCCACATCACTTTCTCCTCTGTGTCTTCTCCCCTGCTTATGAGAACACTTACTACTGGATTTGGGACCCACTGGATAATCAGGATGAATTTATCTTGCGAGTCTTAACTCAATTACATCCATAGTGACACTTTTTCAAAATAAAGTGAAATCCGTAGGCTCTGGGTAAAAGTATTTCTTTTGGGAGTCCACCACTCAACCCACTGTAGAGTTAGGTGACTTTGTGACTATACTAAACCTCCGGTCTTACACCCTTTAAAACAGGGGTCCTCAAACTGTGGCCTGTGGGCCACATGAGGTGGTGTGATTGTATTTGTTCCCATTTTGTTTTTTTACTTCAAAATAAGATATGTGCAGTGTGCATAGGAATTCGTTCAAAGTTTTTTTTTTTTTTTTAAACTGTAGTCCGGCCCTCCAACGGTCTGAGGGACAGTGAACTGGCCCCGTGTTTAAAAAGTTTGAGGACCCCTGCAAAGGATGAACTTCATGGTATGTAAATTATGTTTCAATAAAAAAGAGATAATGTGGAAAATGCTTTTATAATATCCTTATCAGGATATCTTTATAATGGGAAATGAGTCAAGATCCGTTTAGGTAGATTTTAAAAAGTTAAAGATTATTATTATTATTAATCTTTAACCTATTAGGGACATAAGAATACTTTAGAAGATAATTTCTTTTTACCACCATACTTAGCCATATTTGTTTAAAAATGTTTTTGCTGGTAGATACATCTCTAATCAGTTACTGCCTTTATTCTCTATTTGCCTTATATTTTTTGCACATATTCTAAATAATGGATAAAAACTGAAAAACAAGAGAATTTCAGGTTACCACTGTATACCAGTATTCACCTGAATGTCTCAGACTTTAATTTTCCGTCAGCGTCCTTGTTAGCATGTGAGTATACGCCATCACTTACTAAGGGCACTTACTATGCATGACTTAAAATGAAAGTATTTATTGACTCAAATAGGACATCAGTACATTTAAATAGTTTCAGAGTTGCCCAGAGAAGACATTAATCAAGTTTTAGCTTCTTTACCAATCAGCACCAGACTTCTTTAAAATAAGACCTGGATCCTGGTGACCTGTACATTCATTCTTTCTTTTTTCCCCACACAATGTCAATCACCTTTTACTTGGAAGACATTGATACAGAAGCCAGCTAGAGAAGAGCACTTTATAGCTGAATGTATTGGCTCAGTATTTGTTAAAATGTGGCAAACTCCTCATATATTTTGAACTATTAGTTTTTTTCCCCTACAAAACACAAAGGTGGGTTCTTATCTGTAGGAGCAATGACCCAAATTTATGCCTGATTTCTGCTATAAACTCTATGGAAGTGGCCCATTTTCGCCTTATACATTGAAAATGGTTTGTTTGGGGAGCTTTGTTTATAATGAGTGGATCATTTTCAGTTTATTTTCATTGCAGATGAAATAATTTTATCCTATGTTGCTGATTGCACATCTACAATTTTAATATTTACATTAGGTTTCTTTTAAATTCCATTCTTCATGTTATTAGATGATATTATTTATAATTTTTTGGTTATCATTTCAAACCGATAACTTAGTTCTTTGGTCACATTACTGATAAGTATTTATTCAATGCTTTCTCTTGGTCTGATGTTATACTTAAAAACAAAAATATAAGCTGTTGAGAAATTTGCATTCTTCTTGAGGAGTTAGGAGTTATGACCATGGAAACAATATATTTTAAACTAGAGAGAACTTTGGAGAATACCTATTTGAAGATAGAAAGCTCAGATAGTTAAGTAACTTACTCAAGGTCACAGTGATAGTTAGTGGCCAACCCGGGCTAGAACTCCATTATACCAAGCTACCTCATCATGTAATAGTGAAATAGGCTGTGCCTTAGTATATGGTTAAGAGCTATAGTAAAAGAATATAGCTAAGAGTGGTTCTGTAATGATAAAGATGTTGATTTCACCAGGCATGCTGGCTCATGTCTGTAATCCCAGAGACTAGGAGGCCAAGGCAGCAGGATTGCCTGAAACCAGGAATTTAGACCAGCCTGGACAACATAGTGAGACCCTTTATCTAAAAAAAGTGAAGAAAAAAAAAGGAAACGTTATCCAGGCATGGTGGTATATGCCCATAGTCCTAGGTATTTGGGAGGCTGAGGTGGGAGGACCACTTTGGCCCAGGAATTCAAGGCTGCAGAAAGCTATAATCCTACTACTGCACTCCAGCCTGTGTGGAATGAGTGAGATGTCATTAAAAAAACAAAAACAAAAAACAAAAAAGAAAAGAAAAGAAAAAGGGAAAGATTGATTTGGCTGAGAGTGAGTGAAGAAGGCTTTCTGAGAAGGTAAGATCTTGACCTGGGTACTAAAGGATGTATAGGATTTCTAATTTCCAGATTCAGAACACTGGTGACGGCAGAAGCAGAAATGGTGATAAGAGATTGGGGCAGTCTGGATTCTGAGAGAGGCCATGGGACCTCGCAATTCATCTGCACCGTACACACACCCATCCACACAGGGAAAGGCTGGGAGGGCTTCAATGGAGGCAGCGAGGAAGGAACACAGCATCCAGAGTAAGACACACCTGGCTTCCAGTCCTGACAGCTCTGCTTCGTAAATACCTTTGAGCAAGTTTCTTAACTTTTGTAGGTCTGCTCCCTCATCTTTCTAGTAGCAGTGATAACATTTTCCTCCTGAGGCCCTTGAGGATTAAATGGGGGAGTGCATTTGAAGAGCCCGTGTAGTTGAGGGGAAGAAGTATGCTCTCAGTATATTGCAGTGTGGTTACTGCTGTAATGTTCTAGGTGTGGGTCATCTCCAGATTCAGCCATGACAAAATGCAACTTTCCTGGAAGACATGCTTTTTGTCAGAGTTGGCCATTTTCTGTACTGTTTTATGTATATTCATGTTACATGGCTGTGGAAGGTCAAATGGATATGGTCTTTGTCTTTGGAGAATCCCTAGAGGAAATGACAGAAACACATGTTTTTGCTGATAGATGCTCAATCGCAAACAGAGCCAACAACACCAGCTAGATGGGTGATTTAAGAGTTGATCCTGGCACGACCATAAAGTTTATATTTTGAGAAAGTCCTGGCTGTCCTTGAGCATTCCTTTGATGTGGGAATGGTGATTGAAGGCTGGAATTCTGGTTGACTCGTAAACTGAGAAATTCTAGCCTTTTCTTCTTCCCACAGTGAACTTATTTCCAATGATCATTCAGATGCCAAAGAATATGGTCAGTTCCTCTGGTTGGTAAAGACAGTGAGCTGCAGAGGAGGGAGACCCTGGAGAGCTGGCAGGATGTGAACTTCCTTGCCAGGAGAGCTGGGCTCACAATCCAGCTCCCTGCCACCTCCTGACTCAGTGATCACGGGCAGTCCCATTGTCTTGTTCCAAACGGATCCCCATATCTATAAAGTGGCACTGATTCTGTCACACAGGGCTGTTGTAAGGATTAAATACATTTGAGTTTATTTTGTGAATGTTAAAACACTATGTGAACTTTAGTTACTATTTCGGGTAGGTGGGAAGGGGCGTTGTATTTCTTAAGAAAGTGTTCTGGGGGCGGCGCCTGTGGCTCAAGGAGTAGGGCGCCGGTCCCATATGCCGGAGGTGGTGGGTTCAAACCCAGCCCCGGCCAAAAAAAAAAAAAAAAAAAAATGTATTTTAAGAAAGTGTTCTGGTACTAAGAAAATTACTCAAGGAGTATCTTGAATTTGAGATTAAGAGAAAGAATAATTATTGTATCCAGGAGCTCTGTGGAAAGAATAACAATAACAATGAATGTTCTGTCTTAAGCTGCTATTCACCCTACATCCACTCTCCCTATACCATACGGAAGAGGACACAAACTAAGAGTGTCTCAAGGGCACGCCTAGAAACTGCCAAGGTGAGATTTGAATCCAGGGGTGCCTGACTCAAATAGATCACATCTTTTTCACTTAATATAAAATTCCATATTGTAGAGAACATCAACTAGGGCACAGACAGGAAAAATTCCATACTTTTCATTAGCGTCATTGAGACATTTAGCAAATAATAATAACTATGCCCGTAAAATATTGAGAATGTACATGTTTGCCTCACACTGTTCTGAGCTTGGCGAACATTTTCTCATTTCATCCTCAAGGGCCTCACTGCCACTTTGCGGATGAGGAAATGGACCTACAAAAGTTAAGTAAGAAACTTGCTGAAGGGCATTTGACTTCTAGGGAGAGGTGCCAGGACTGTGTCTCACTCTGGACGTGGTGCTCTTTCTACTGTCCCCCCACTGCCTCCACTGCTGGCTTTGTCCAGCCTTCTCCTGCTTGGATAGCAGTATGCCAGTTATAGGTGGACAAAAAGGTCCCATGGCCTCTTTCAGAATCAACACTACCCCGGTCTCCTTCACAGCCTTTCACCACACCAAATCTGGAAGAGCTTCTCCCTCTTCCTTCCAACCTCCTTCAAGACCCAGGTCTGAACTCTGGACTCTTCCTTCCATACCATGCTAGATGTGGTCATAGTCCACTCCCCAGTTGGGTAATTCAAAGGTTCTTCTAAAAGGCTTGCAGTGATAAAGATCTTTAAACGCGCATTTGTCATAAGATGCAAACTGATGTATCTAGAAAACTATTCCAATTATGGCTGTTATTTATAGAAGTAAATACCATTGGTGAGTTTTAGCAAAGCACTTATAGTAGAGTGGTTTGGATCAAATCCAAGTTGTTCACTTATTAATATATTATTCATATTAACAAAATCAAATGTTAGACTGAGCACCAAGCCTCCCCCCACCACCTTAATACCACGTGTTTAGTAAGGCTATTGTCCTTCTTGGTAATTATTTGCCAAAGATAAATTTCATGGCATCATAATTTGAGACTCTTGATAACATTTGGAAATGCAGACACAGCAACTCGACCAGTATGAAGGACAATCCACTCCATCAATTTTGCATCATTACCCTCAAAGTGGTTTTCCAGTTTGTTTAAAAAGATTCCAGACGAGGCGGCCGCGGCTAGCTGTTGTTTGCTGCCCTCCCCCACAGCACAGGTTGTTTGCCGTGGATTATTCACTGTCTCCCAGGTGGCTTTTAGCAGTGGTCAAATATTTAAGAAGCACATATTCATCATGACTCTATCTCAGACCCCAGTGCATCCCTTGTTTCTAGCCCGAGTCATCACACTCTGGAATATCTATTGTAGAATTAACCTACTTCCATTTGATTTTCTCTTTTCTTGTCAGAGAAAGATTTTTTTTTTTTTTTTTTTTGCCGGGGCTGGGTTTGAACCCACCACCTCCGTCATATGGGACCGGTGCCCTACTCCTTGAGCCACAGGCGCCGCCCCCAGAGAAAGATTTTATAACATAGTAAACCAGAGCTACAGTTAACTGGGCTCAGCTGGGCAGGGCAGGGTCAGTGGAAGAAGGGAATTCCATCTAAGCACAGTGGACTGCACGACCTGTTTCTCTCTCCACCTTCATAAGCTGCCCCTGTGACTTCTAGTTAGACACCAAGGGCAGACTCTAGCCCTCGGGTAAGGTAAGAGTGCTAACTTCAACAGAGTGAAAGCTCTGCTCTGGGGTAGGTCCCTATATGCGCTCTAAGTCTCAGTTTCCATATCTGCATGAAAGGCTGAGAATACACCCACCTCACGGGGTGGCTGTGAAGATGATTTGAGACCAGACACATAGGACTTTACAAATTCAGGTTATAATGCCAGCTCCTTCATTGCTGGACTCTGCAATTATTAAGACTTCCCCTAAATTATGTCCATTGCTTTTAGTTCCCCTAATAAAGAACAAAATTTATGAATAACAACAATGATAGTAATATTTGTCATTGAGCACTCACTGTACAAATTCATGTTTTACGTGAATGGCCCACAGCGTCTTTATGGGGGTGATATGACTTCTTTAACTGGCAGTATGATGCAAACTGGAACTTTGAAAGAAGATTCATTAAAAAATAAAAGCTAGTAGAGGCGTGGTAGAAAGCTTCCTGCTTGAGAGTCCATGGCTGTGGTCTGCAATAGTCAGGGTCTCCGGAGGAAACAGATGGCCCACTCTGGGGACAGTTCAACGATGAGACTATTTACAAAGGAGTGGGAAGGAGGTAGGGAATCACCAGGAGATGGTGACGTACCCAGGGAATGATAACAGGGAAAGCTGTTAGCAATCAGAGAGCAAGGGGAGGGAATTCTTCCTGGACCTTCATGAGCCTGGGGAGAGGGCTTGTCTCCCAGGAACGGTGGCTGTAGGTACAGCTGGCTGGGGTGGGGTGGAGGGAATGAATACTCAGACTCCCAGCATTCCCTGAGGTCCTGCCACTTCCTTCCATTTGCTGAACCCAATTAGGAGCCAGAGAGCCGGTGAGCCCGGCAAAGCGTGGATCAATCATCTGTGAACAGAGCAGTGTGAAGAGTCCTTCTGGAAGGTCAGTCTGGGAAAAACCAGCCCTGGATCATGAGAAATTTAAGCACAAACGATGCATCAATGTAGAAGGAAATAACAAACAATGAATTATGCAGGCATTACTCTAGGAATGGGGTCATTTCTGCAGCTTTGTTGTTTGGTTGTTTGGTGGTAACTCAGAGTATGTTTTTCCCAGATGCATGTTAGTTGCTGATTCAGATCTCCATTTCTCCAAAGTTCTGGGATTCATGTTTATTTGAAATCTTGTACCAACAGGACGTGGCTGAATTCTGGGTCTTGAGAGCAAAGAGGCATGAGCTCATAGAGGAGAAAAGGGTATCACCTCCTGGACATTGGCCTGGTAGGTTTCAAACTAGATAGATTGTTCTGATCCTACCCACACTTTTTCTGGGTACCCTTCACATTCTGCCCCCAATCAAATGCTGTGACAACAACCTGCTCTCCCTATGAAACACTGAATGCTCCCAAATTACCCACTTATCTTTTCTCCTTAACCATAAGTGCTTTAGTGCTAGGATTTTGGAGCTGGCTTTGAGTTTTTCTTGTTCAGGCTTTGCAATTTCCTGCCTGTGCTGTTTGGTTAGTTAACCACTCTGACTTTGAGTGTTTGCATTTGTGAAATAAGGACCCTCCTGGCACCACCTGTGGGGCATTGAGCTTTTGGTAAGCTGGAAATACAAATTGCTCTGCAGGCCTGAGGGCCGATTTAGCTTTTCCTCTTGGTTTTGAGAATGTGGTCCTTGAGTTTATCCCAAACACTGAGAAAAGGCAACTATAAACCACCCTTCCCCTTAAATGAGAAGGTTTAATAAAGAGGTTGTTCGAGCTCCTCTGAAAGAACTGACTATGGTGTAGCATAAAGACACCTCTTTGGATCTGACTTGAGTCACCTTTGGGGATTCAGGGGCCTTGTCCTGAACTCTGGGATGCATAGTCAGCCTCTGCTCCATGGGGCCACCCGTCTAATCTCATGCTGTATTCTTTACAAGTAGCTTGAAAACTTCCACTACCAACTGTGTGTGGGTGTGTGTGTCTGTTGCCTGTGGCCTTTTTCTACAAATCTGTAGCCCATTGGTTCTTAACACGTTAGCAAGCATCAGAATCACCTGCAGAGCTCGTTAAAGCGGACCTCGGAGTCCCTCCCAGAGTTGCTGATTTAGTAGGTCGAGGGTGGGGCCTGAGAACTTGCATTTGTTTTCCCAGATGATGCGGGAAAACGCTTCTGGTGCAAGGATCACACTTTGAAACCTGAAGTTTGTCTCCCTAAAGTTCTTTCCCAGAGTTTTTGAGAAAGTAAAATGGGGGAGTCCACACAGAGTTCTTAGCACGAGCCCTGGCACAGAGCAAGTGCCTGCTGCCACTGCCCCAGCTGGCCCCAGCACACGGTCGTTCCTCCTGCTCCCGCTGCTGTCCAGCCGCTGCTCCTGCTTGGCAGCAGCCTTAGTTAGGTGTTAAGAGCACTGCAATCTGACTTAATTAATTAAGGAATATAATTACCTCTCTGGGAGAGATTTGCATTTTAAAGAAGCTTGTTAATTCAAAGAGATTTGTAATTTGAAGACTATTAGACCCTTTGATAAAGAGAGAGACAAAACTTCAGGCAAGGTGCGGTGGAAAATACTTTGAGAAGGAAGCGGACGCTCTGCAGGCCTCTGCCGGGTCACCACCCTCTGGAAGGTTGCCTGCTATCGGGGATTCCACATTCTTTCTAAAACTTCTGAGCTTTTCCAAAGGTTCTAGGGTAGGGGCAGCACGTGGCCTTAGGGTGGGGTAAGGCAGCTGTGGCCACTTATGTGTGCAGGTTCTTTGCAAGTCTGGTGTTTATAAACGAGGCAGCGGTTGCATTGTGTTTATTTACTCAATCACGTAATAGAAGACAGGCTAAGATTCATGTGATAAGTGCGCCTTCCAATTTCATGCTGAGAATAATGAAGGAAGTTCAGGGTAATACAATTACGATCAAATAGTAGCAAAACAACATTTTGTTTTAAATCATGGAATCAGCAAGTAGAAAACTAGTTGGAGGCCAATCTTTTGACAATCTTTTGAAAGTAATTTTATTTGGAGAATATGGCTTGATGACTATATGGACTTAATTTTCTGGCCTCACCCCAGAGTATACATAAAGAACGAAAATAGTATAATGAACAACAGTTCCAAATATGGACTTACCAGACATCTTATTAAAATGAGCATGGATGTGTATACGGATGTCAGCATTGCATTTTCCAGTTTAGTGCTATGTTATGCCATAAACTTGCAGCCGTTATAAAAATTAGGATTAGTTAGAAACTGCTGAAATCTTTCCATTCTTTTTTCCTCTTAGAAAATCCAGAAAACATCAAACTTTTTCTGGAAGTTGAAGTAAGAAAATTAATGTCAGTGACAGAAATCCAGTGAATCTAATTAGAAGTCCCTGGGCAGCAGCTCATTAGGGTGGTTAGTTAGTAAATGAAATTTCAGCTGCAGTGAATTAGACTGTGTGTCCTCAGTTATTTTTTCTAAAAAGAATTACAAAATGTCTGCAACTGTTTTTTATCCGTAGAGGTTTTTATTTCCACAAACAAAAAATATTTAGGATCCTTTGTCATAAGAAAAGAAATGGCCATTTGGGGACAGATTTTTTTTTATAGCGGTTTGTATGTTAAGCTAGAGTAAGTGAAACAAAAGCTATCCTCTCACAAGGAAGAGGGTTTCATGTCTGCTCCACTTTTCAGTTGCACATGTTTCTTTTGTCAAGTCCTTCAATTTTTTTTTAATCATTTGTGCCTCTTGATCATATTTCCCTATACAAGTCTTAGATTGAATAGTGTTCTAGTGACAGATATTTAGGGTATGGTGGAACATTTATTTGTCAGTTGCTAAAATGTGACACATTTCACTTATTATGTTACTAGTATGAATGTTTGAATCTTTGCCACTTGAGAGTTTTGGGCCCTGCAGATTGGGGGTGCCCCAATGGGGGTGCCCCACAGCAGTTTCTCAACTGGAGATGACTTTGTCTCCCAGGGGACATTTGGCAATGTGTGGGGACAATTTTGCTTGTCACAACTCACAGCTTGGAGGGTGATAAGAGCAACTACTGACTTCTGGGTAGTGATCAGGGTGCTGCTTAAAATCTGATACAACAAGGGATAATCTGACCCCAAATGTCAATAGTGTTGTGGTTGAGAAACCTTGTCCAGCTGTCATGAAGTGTTTGTTGAACAAGCAGACACACATGTATTGGGTGGCACAGCTTCAGCTGCCTGGATCCCTGCAGAACACAAGACGGGGTGTGCCCTAGAAGGGAGCCAGACATTCCTAAGACCTCTGAACCTTGCCATTAGAAAGACTTCTGCAGTAACTGTTTATTTCCCTACCGTTCTTTAAAAAAATTTACATCTCCAATTTATTTCTCCGTGGAAGCCAGTGGCACTTACAACATTGTGTTACACTTTCAGCAGTTGACAAAAAAATTTTCCAATATGACTGGTTCCAAATGTAAGTCACTAACATATTTTTCAATCTAGCTTAGATGGATTCTTTTCTAAAGTGGAAAGAGAACCATGTGAGGCCTTGAGTGAAAAACCTAAAACATGTTTCTTGTGCAACAATACCACACGTATGTTGTAAGAAATAAAAAGCATAGAATCCTGCGAGGGCCGGGACCCATTGAGGACTCACAGGCTGGCCACCAGGCAGGAACATGGCAGGTGAGTGGCAGTGCCAGAGGGAGAGGAATGTGGAGAGGAAAGGTCACTCCAGGGAGAAGGGTTGTTCATTTTCATAAAGGAAAAGTTTTGTGTATAATCATTCTTATGTATATTCTCTCTTGCTTTTCTAAAAAATTCTGCATTGAGAAAAGAAAAGAAAAGACAGTGATTTGGGGTGCCAGAAAAGTGGACATACAAAGTGTTAAGAAAGGGAGATATTTTCTTCAAGTCACGAGAAATGGTGGTCAGTTGTGTCAAGAAACAGCAATTGGCTTGATTTCACAGGTACTGCAAGCTACTGAAAATAGGCTAAAAGGTATACTTTGGTATTATTCATTTGATGCAAGATAGAATAAAATGTATGGCTTAGATCAAGAGACTGGATACGGAAACGTGACACCCAGAGGAGCAAATATGATATACACATACGGGATGTTCAGAGTCATCTATTTTCCCTAGTTATTAGAGCATTTTGAAGTGTTATCCACACCAAACATCCCTACAATTCTATAAACTCCTGTAGTGCACAATTCATTGTAAAACACAAACTCTTAAGAAGTAAAACACAGGTAACAAGGAAGCACTGTGTCTGCTTTACAATTTCTGGGGATACAGCTTGTCACTGAGTGTGTATGTGTCTTTTTTTCCCCCTCCTTCATGAGTATCCTTACCCTTTCCATATTTCCTATTCTTCATGTCTTTGTTTACTTTTAAAATATTTTAGCTCCATGAAGGTATAATTTATGTATCATTTGTTCACTTACTGTTAATGCACAGTTCAATGAATTTAAGTCAATTTATACAACTGCAAACATCACCCAACCAAGTTTAGAGCACTTCTATTACCCCCAAAAGGTTCCCTCATTCATCTGTAGTCCTACACTCTGCCCAGGCATCTGCTCTCTATCACTATAATTTTGCCTGTTCTAGAAATTTCTAGGGAATGGAATTGAACAACATGTAGCCTTTCTCCCTTGACATAATGCTTTTGAGATTGACCCATGCATGTGTGTCAGTAGTTTGTACCCTTTTATTACTTGGTAGGGCTCCGTTGTGTGGATACACAGTTTTCATTGGCCATTTATCAAGTGATGAACATGTGATTATTTTCACTTTTTGGTTTTGTGACTAAGTCAATGGTGAACATTCACTCATAAGGCTTTGTACTGACATATTTTGTTTCGTTTTGGTGTATACCTAGGAGTGGAATTGTTGGGTATACAGTAAATGCTTTTTTATCTTTTTAAGAAATAGCAACCGTTTTCTACAGTGGCTGCCGTGTTTTATATTCCTGCAAGCAATGAATGAGGGTTCCAGTTTCTCCGTATCCTCACTAATGCTTGGTACGTCCATTGTTTTGATTATTGCCATCCTAGTGGGTGTGAAGTATGCTTTCCCCTGCTTTTCAATACTGAACGTGAGCCTTTTGCTGGTGGCCAGTACTGCAGATATATACAGTTATATCAAACCTCATCGCCGACCAATTCTTAGTAGATAGGCGGTCAAGAAATGCTGCATGTGTGGATTCAAACATTAATCCCCTATGGCAATCCCTTCAATTCTCATCATTGATGTTTTCCTTACAAATGCTGTAGTTTCATTTGTACCAGACTAGAATGAGCACCTTTGAGGGCCAGGAAGTAGATCTGTTTAGAATTAGCTCAATGTTGAGGGTTAAATAAAATCACAGTTGCACCTGTAAACATTTCCCTCCAAGCACCTAGAGACGGTCACCCTCCCCTCCACACACGGCATAGAGCAGAGGAATGAGAGGATTTCCTGCGTTTCCAGATTTGCCTTTCCTAGTGTTCTGGTGTTTTGTTTCTCCACTCCTAAGGCTTTGTCCCCTTAGCCTGAGGTGCGTGCCTGTGAAGCTGTGTCTGTGTTGAGCACGGTGCCTGAGTCTAACTTGATTCAGCTTTGCAGGTAATGTCCCAGAAATCCTTTAGGGACGGGTTCTGCACCCTGTGTGCCCATTAGCATTGCTCACTGAGCTTTAAAGTAATAGCCTAGTCTCAGTTCTGCTGGAGAACATTTAAACTAGAACCGTAAATGACCATGGAGATGCAAAAACAACCAAAGGCTTTCTTTCCTGCCCCCAAAATAGATTTTTAAAAATTTCAGCTTGAGGTTATAAAGATACGGGAAGAAGCAGATCCAAATAATCATAATAAAAAATTAAAAAGACATCCTGTAAGCCCTGGTGGCAGTGAAGTTGTGGTATTAGATCTGGATTTGAACTCTAGTGAAAGTGAGGGTTCCTCCTCTATATTTGATTACTATTCATGAGCCAGGCTGCTGGCAGCTTGGGCCTCTTAGGCTACGACATGGCAGCTCAAACTTTCCTTGTGCTATCAGGATCAAAGTGATGATCCACCTCGAAGTACTTTAAAAGATACGTTTTCAGACCACTTTCACATCTGAACATTACTTATTTTCACGAAATTTTGTTCAGGTTGTCTGGCCTCACTTTACCACATGTAATTTGGGTTTATTTTTATCAGGTGTTTCTTCTTTTGAACTGAGACTGGGCTAGCGCCTGGGTTCTGGAGCCAGACTGCCTCGAGACAAGTCCCAACCCTGTCACAGAGTCCCTGGGACCTTGTTACCCTCTTTTAATCTCAGTTTTCTCCTCTATGAAATGAACACAAAATAGATATAATTCTTGTTAAATCCTTAGCACATCCTTCACATATTGGACGGTCAGAAAGCATTACTCTTTCTTTTTATTATTAAATAGAGTACTTAAGAGATCTGGCAAAATCAGACATTTTATGGTTGAAAGGACAATGGCCTATTTTCAGAAATAGCAGTTTTAAAATCATAGCCATAGTGTATATTGTTTGGACGCCTGCTTTAGGTCAATTAAATGTCAATATTGTAAATAACTGTATTTGGAGTCTAGTTTTTATCATTGATTTTTCTGTCCATATAGAGCATGTGAAAGGAAGCATTTCATACATATTTCAAATTCCAGAATAAAGAATTGTAATTAACAACTTGTATATTATCCCTTTATGACTTGTACAGACCACAGAAAATCTATTTTCTCAGAACTCTGAATTTTAAATTACAAAAATATGTTCTTTAAAAAAATTTTATTGTGGCTATTGTCAAATAATCTAATCAGAGAAAATAGTACAATGAATTTGCCTATACCCATTACCTACCCTTAACAATGATTAATGCTTAGTCATGGCTAAAACTTGAAAATGGTATGTAATGGGGAGGTAAAGGATTCCAGTCAAACTATTCAATATATTGTCATTGTTAAAAACATTCAAATAGTACAAAAGTGTGTGAAGTACAAACAGAATGTCCATGTTTCCAATTATTTGTTAATAATCCCTTAAGCAAGAATGCTGTGTCAGTCAGTGCTTATAAAGTCACACAGTGTTATAATTTAATGAGTGATGGATAAAAATTCTGGTCATATACGCGCTGGGAATGGTTCTGTCATATCAGTTACTTAGAAAATCTGATCTTTTCACAGTAAAACCTTTTAGCTGCCATTCTGTTTTAGATCATTGTAATTCACTTGTTTCTTGATGGTTATGGATTACAAATTTTTACACGTTTCTGTAATTGTTTTCATGGCTGCGGAGGGAAATAAAAACAAGAATAAATAGTAAAAGAAAAGACTTCAGTTGCATCATGGGATGGTTGTATTCTAATGACGCTTTGGGTGAGGGATTACAAATGTGAGAAAAAGAAAGCTCATTATCGCCTGGTTGGGTTCAAGGACACCGTCCTTCTGGATGGAAGGTGCTCTTGCTATTCACATTTAGCACAGATTCTGTGCTCTACATTGAAGGTGATGGTTTGAATTTTTCCCAAATTAGGTTCATAGCCATTTCTGTGTGTAAGAGAAAATGGAAATTCAGGTCACATTACAGCTTCAGTTCATTTTTCATATTATACCTTCAGAAGAAATGTCTACACAACCAACTAGTCCCCAGAAAGCCCTCTCCCTATGTCCCCACTTTCATTGAACACTGTATTTATTTATCTTCAATCTTGGGTACCCCATGACCTTTTACCTTAGATTTCACAGAAATCTTAGGATTGTAATACTGTGTGTGTGTTTTTAAGAAGCGGTTGTTTAATAGTTTTAAATCTGATTGTACTAATCAATTAATGCTTTCTAATTAGACTTTGTTTACAATATTTCAGAAAGATTTGATGATAATTCTTTTGCACTATCCATAACATTTTCATTGGGTTTTTAAAAAGCACTTTAAAATATTATTAAAAAGTACCATACAAATTAAATTCAGGTCTTATATACACAATATATTCGAAAGTATTACTGACTGGATTAGGTCAACAGTTGGGCCACACAGGATGTTTTAAAGTTTGGACACTAGAATAACATCTTAAGGCAATAGTAATTTGATTTTTTTCCTAAATGTGTTGCCATAGATTTTCCTAAATGTTTTACAAACAGTTATTAAAAGCACATTGAGAATCCGAATTCCCTTTGGGCAAAACGTTTTAGTACTTAACTTTCATTTAATTCAAAATTACATATGGTTAGAGTTGCAGAAAAACTTCAGAAAATCATAACCAGCTATCACAACATCACATATTGAAATCAGTGCGGTGCAGCTTCAGTGAGGCACCTTGAGGTGCCTAATATATAAATAAATGAAAACAATCATTATCACTCTTCTTTACACTAGAAAAGAAAGGGACCTTTAAATTTTAAGTCTCTTCCTAACAACTTGAAGTCTTCTCTGAGATGCTAGCGAGGAAATTTCCAGTGATTGTTGTATTTGTGATCCGGGCTCACTGCCAGAGAGAGAATGGGGGGCTTGGTGAAGGAATTCTTAAAGGGTAGGGAATGAGAAGATCTATCTGGAGAAAACATTGATTAATAAACTTGATCTAAAATCCCAGCTCATTGACACAGAAAAGCTTTGTTTGTAAATTGCAAACATTTAGGATTACCTGAATTGGAACTCGGACAATTAAATTTTATAAATTGAAGGATATGCAAATAGACAATCAACTAACTACTAATGCATTTGGAACTCACTGAAGAGGGAGTCTATGCAATGAGCCAGCTGGTGGATGAAAAGAGCCTAGAATTATGCTGTATTTCTATTTAATGTTTCTATTTTAATTGTGCCTCTAGGTAATAGGCTTATAAATGGAAAGCCTGTCTTTTGTGTAGAAGGTAGAAGTGCCCTTTAAAAAATTTTTAAACTGTAAGAGTTGAAAAATACCTTCAAGAGAATAAATTATTAAAGAATACAGAGAGGATCTGCCAATGCAAAATTATGCTGTTTGTGTGCCCAAAACTATTTGTATAAAGATGCAAATTAAAGTTAGCATGTGTTTTAGTTGGCTTAAAGCAAAGGCAAGTTTTAAAATTTTCTTTTAGGCCCAATTTCAATTAAAAATATTTTTGATCTGGATTACAATTAGGCAATGCCTTTTGAAACCGTGCATCTTTCTTGTAATTGTCACTTTTCTAGAGGATAAAAAAGAATTGTCATGGGTGCATCTGAGAGTTAGTACAATACTTTATGCTCTGAGGTTTGTATACCTAACTCACAGTGTGCAGCCATGATTCTAGGCTTGTCCACCAATACACTACTTTCAAGATTTGTACCTTATTTCTGTTCTCAGTAGGTTTAAAATTAGTGGGCCAACCATATTTATTTGGTGCCTACGGTTTGTCATCATTTCTAAACCAAAAAAAGGTAAATTTACTAAAAAAGAAAAAAATGATTAGCACAATTGTCCCTTTTAGAGAGATCAAAGAAACAAAACCTGGGATTAAATAGCTTTGACTTTTCTGTACAGAAGAGTATTTCAAAAGGAGGTGAAAGGGCAAGTAACATTCTTAACTGTGTTATCACAATTTTAAAGTCATTACTCTGGGATAAAGCAATTTATCTGAAGCATGTCAAGGATTTAAGAACACACAAACTTTATGCCATTTGCCTGTCTCCTTATAATGTGTTGGTATAAAAGGAAGCTAAATGATGCTGATTAATGAAGACACAAAGAATTATGTATATTTTAAAAAACAATAACAAGAGGGCCATCTTTAGACAGTCAAATATTTTTGTGGGAACCCAATTCTTAGCAGGATTCTGTCATAAGGAAGCAAATTGGAAGGTAAAAGAATTCCAGCCAAACTGAGTTGACATTGCAAAGCATGAAAATACTGACAAAAAATACTTTGCATTAGTAATATTTGTTAGTACAAGAATAGATAACAGACACATAGAAAAATGTGTTGATCTGGGTTTTGGTAAATATAGTTATGGATCCTTATATTTGTAAAACTGCTTAAGATTCAAGAAATGATATCTCTTGTGAAGAAGAGAAGGGCTGAGACCTACTTTCTCCACCTAAATATCTTCTCCCAGAGTTTGCCAGGAATAGGTGATAGTCCCAACACCCTCACGTGGTGACTTGCTGTCCAGGTGTTTCTACTTTGCAACCTTCTGGGTCCCCACTTTTTCCCCACCACAAGAGCCTGCTCTTACTTCCCAAGTCTCTCTCTACTCCTGCCTCTCTTTTCCAGTCCTACTGAGGCTGCCTCGGTTCCACCCCTGGTCTTCTCTTCTGTGGACTATTGCCACAGCCCCCTCCCTGGCCTCATGCCTTAGATTCCACCTACTTCTGACTCGCCCACCAGTCATCGGAGGGATGTTTCTATCACAAAGGTCTCCTGGAGTCGTTTTCAAGTTCACAGTTCTCCAGTGGCTTCTGTCTCCTGCCAGAGAGAATTGGAACTCTATAGCCTGGCTATCAAACACCTTTTGCCCTGACCCATGACTGTACTCTGCAACCATTGCTGCTTTTCTGTCCTAGCATGCACAACCACTTGGAACCCTCCATCCTTGAATTTTTGCAGGTGGTCAGTCTGTTCTTCCCTCTGTGCTCTTGTCACCCCTGTTCTGATGCAGACCTTCTGTTTGCCTTTCAATTAGTATTTTTTCCCCTAAAACCTTGGGTGGACACTTTCCTTTCCCACCTATTACCTCTCCTAAAAGTCCAGACCTCTATTTCTCCTGCAATGGTACTACTGCCCTCTCTGTCGCCCAGGACAATTTCACGTAGTAATGGTTTGCATGTCTATGTTTACGATAACCCAGAGGCTGATTCCAGACAGCCAGGGTTGTTCTGGCTATCAACAACCTACAACAACACTGTTTCTAAACTTTGTTGAGTGAATGAAATATGAATAAATGGCATGAATGGAACCAGATAAAACAGACTGAAAATGCCACATATCCTTGAGAATTCAGTGACCTGATCATTTTCCATATTTAGAATTCAGATTTTGACCTTAAGGAAATCTACCAGGGATTAAGAACAGTTGTTTGCCAGAGGAGACTTCATGGCTTATATTTTGGAAAAACACAAAGAGATAAAAACTATGGATGGTGTTTTCTACCACAAAAAAGACTTTAAGTTTAAAAAAGAAACACAGAAAAAAAACATTCAGAGCACGTACCCTTTCCTGTAGACAAAATAAAAGGATGAGAAAAAGCACCGAGAACTGTTCACAGATGTCTTAAAGATTCAGGGCTGCACATCAAGGCTGATGCTGGAACATCTGGGCTTGGCACATCAGGTGACTTCAGAAGGAGGCCCACTGGGGAGATTCCGGGTCTCTAGAAGGGCTGGAGGCTAGAACGGAGCAATGCCAGGGCTGCGAGAGATGGGACAGAGGCTAGTCCAAAGTGGAATCCTGTGACAGCCAAAGACTTAACACGGCTGTGGGAGGATCCAGACAACGCTTTACAGTCTGACGTTGCTTGCATCCTAAGAGCTCAAAGTGCTTTGCTCCAGATTTCTTCGAACAAGAAGGTTTGATTCTGAAGAGACTAATCTGGGCAGAGTTTTAAGATCTTGGGAGTGATATTTTATGATCTGGACCTTGTCCTAATTGTAAACTTCATGAAGTCACTAAAATGTCTCCTTCTAACTTATGACATTAACTATGACTTTATAAGCCTTCCAGTCAAGAAGTCAATGTTTATGTCTTTCCTAAGCATTTTTTAAAATTTCTACTTAGGGTAAAACCTCACTTTATCTGAACACTACAACCTGATTTTTCCCTTTCAATGTGGAATAAATGCTACTTACGTTTGTTTTTAAAGTAAAGAATGACTAATAAAAATAGTACCTCATGTTTAGGAAGTAATAGCAAACTCATACCAAATAATGAATTTAAAACCAGTTATCAGAACCTCTGTCAGCACCATTTTCAAACCTCTCACCTCTGGAACTGGTGGCCAGGGAGAAGCAACCCCCGAGGAAGGGGTGTCCTGCGAGCCATGTGACTGCAGAAGTAGGGAACTACAGCCAGAGCTGCTGGAAAACTTATTTCAAAATTGAACTCAAAAAGAGCTGCACCATGACTGCAATTGGCGCCTGACCGGACCTCCGTAAGAGTTGTGCCATAACCCCTGACCCGCGACCCCTGACCCGTGACCCATGCCCGCCAGGCCTCCGCACGCCCTGACCAGGAACTGTGGGAGCTGTGCAACCCTGCATCCTCCCTCCTGTACCCTCCCTGCCTCTACACTGGCTGCTCATCTGGCCAGGCACTCTGTTAGCCGTGTGCCCTCCGGAGCCCTCCCTGCCTCTGTGCGGAGCCCTTTGCCTGGCCAGAGACTGCTGGAGCCTTGGGGTCATTATGCCAAAGTCATTGGGTGCCAGGCACTCCCAGAACCGTGTGCATCACCCCCCACCCTGTTGCTGGATCTGGATGTGTCACACTCCGGAGCTGCTTCCATAACCAGAACTCCCTGGCCGGGGCAGCCCCAGAGGAACTACACAGGGCCACTCCCTACAAAGATCCAGCAACAATAGAGTGAGCCTGCTGGGGTCTAATCTTGGAGAGACACCTCCCCAACTCTGAGGACAGCCAGAGGCAATGGTGAAAAACAACCATGAGGTGAAATCAACAGAAAAACTCTGGCAACATGAATAATCAGAGTAGATCAACTCCCCCAAGGATCAATGGGGCAGACACAGCATAAGATCCCATGCACAAACAAATAGCTGAGATGTCAGAAATTGAATTCAGAATCTGGATAGCAAATAAGGTTGAATTAGAATTCCAAGCAGTAACCCAAAAGATATCTCAAGAATTCAATGAATTCAAAGACCAAATGACCAAAGATTTTGACACATGGAGACAAGAAGTTACATCCCTCAAAGATCTGAGAGACACAGTAGAATCCCTCAGTAACAGAATGGACCAAGCAGAAGAAAGGATTTCCGACATTGAAGACAAAGCTTTCGAATGCTCCCAAACTCTCAAAGAGGAAGAGAAATGGAGGGCAAAAACAGATCACTGTCTCAGAGAGCTCTGGGATAATTTGAAGAAAACCAATATTCGTTTTATAGGTATCCCCAAAAGTGATGAAGTGGCTTCACAAGGCACAGAGTCTCTTCTCCATGAGATTATGAAGGAGAATTTTCCAGACATGCCAAGAGATTCTGAAATTCAGATAGCAGACAGTTTCATAACTCCAGCACGACTCAACCCAAATAAGATATCCCCCAGACACATCATAATCAATTTCATGAAAGTTAATATGAAGGAGAAAATTCTGAATGCAGCCAGACAAAAGAAAACCATCACCTACAAGGGGAAGAATAGTGGAATAACTGCAGATCTCTCTGCTGAAATCTTTCAAGCTAGAAGAGGATGGTCATTGACTTTTAATCTTCTAAAACAAAATAACTTTCAACCCAGGATCCTGTACCCAGCTAAACTGAGTTTCATTTATGATGGAGAAATTAAATACTTCAATGACATTCACATGTTGAAGAAATTTGTCATAACTAAACCAGCTCTCTAGGATATTCTCAGACCTATCCTCCATAAAGACCAGCATAATCCTTCACCACAAAAGTAAATCTACCCAGAAAATTTTGATCAAATTCCAACTTCCACAGTCGCAAAAAGATTAAAAATGTCCACTGGACTCTTGTAAGGCTTATCAATATTCTCAATTAATGTGAATGGTTTAAATTGTCTTCTACAGAGGCACAGGTTGGCTGACTGGATACTAAAACTCAAGCCAGATATCTGCTGCATACAAGAATCTCATCTTACATTAAAAGACAAATATAGACTCAAGGTGAGGGGATGGTCATCTATACTCCAGGCAAATGAAAAGCAGAAAAAAGCAGGTGTTGCAATCCTATTTGCAGATGCAATAGGCTTTAAACCAACCGAAATAAGGAAGGATAAGTATGGACACTTTATATTTGTTAAAGATAATACTCAATATGATTTCAATTATTAATATTTATGCACCCAACCACAATGCACCTCAATTTACAAGAGAAACTCTAACAGACATGAGCAATTTTATTTCCTCCAGTTCCATAGTAGTTGGAGATTTTAACACCCCTTTAGCAGTGCTGGATAGATCCTCCAAAAAGAAGCTAAGCAAAGAAATTTTAGACTTAAACTTAACCATTCAACATCTGGACTTAACAGACATCTACAGAATATTTCATCCCAACAAAACTGAATACACATTCTTCTCATCAGCCCACAGAACATACTCCAAACTTGACCACATCCTAGGCCACAAATCTAACCTCAGCAAATTTAAAAAAAATAGAAATTATCCCTTGCATCCTCTCAGACCATCATGGAATAAAAGTTGAACTCAATAACAGCAGGAATCTGCATACCCATACAAAAACATGGAAGCTAAACAACCTTATGCTGAAGGATAGATGGGTTATGGACAAGATTAAGAAGGAAATCACCAAATTTTTGGAAGAAAACAATGAAGACACGAATTATCAGAACCTCTGGGATACTGAAAAGGCAGACCTAAGAGGGAAATTTATAACACTGGAAGCCTTCCTTAAGAAAAATGAAAGAGAGGAAGTTAATAACTTAATGGGACATGTCAAGCAACTGGAGAAGGAAGAACATTCCAACCCCAAACCCAGTAGAAGAAAAGAAATAACCGAAATCAGAGCAGAATTAAATGAAATTGAAACCAAAAGGATTATACAACAGATCAATAAATCCAAAAGTTGGTTTTTTGAAAAGATCAATAAAATAGATAAACCTTTGGCCAACCTAACCAGAAAAAAAAAGTAAAATCTCTAATTTCATCAATCAGAAATGGTAACGATGAAATAACAACAGACCCCTCAGAAATTCAAAAAATCCTTAATGAATACTACAAGAAAATCTACTCTCAGAAATATGAAAATCTGAAGGAAATCGACCAATACCTAGAAGTATGCCACCTACCAAGACTTAGCCAGAATGAAGTGGAAATGTTGAACAGGCCTATATCAAGTTCTGAAATAGCATCAACTATATAAAATCTCCCTAAAAAGAAAAGCCCAGAACCAGATGGCTTTACGTCAGAATTTTACCAAACCTTTACAGAAGAACTAGTACATATATTACTAAACTTCTTCCAAAATATAGAAAAAGAAGGAATATTACCCAACACATTCTATGAAGCAAACATCACCTTGATCCCCAAACCAGGGAAAGACCCAACAAGAAAAGAAAATTATAGACCAATATCACTAATGAATATTGATGCTAAAATACTCAATAAGATCCTAACAAACAGAATCCAACAACACATCAAAAAAATTACACACCACAACCAAGTGGGATTTATCCCAGGGTCTCAAGGCTGGTTCAATATACGTAAATCTATAAATGTAATTCAGCACATAAACAAATAAAAAATAAGGACCATATGATTCTTTCAATTGATGCAGAAAAAGCTTTTGATAATATCCAGCATCGCTTCATGATCAGAACACTTAAGAAAATTGGTATAGAAGGGACATTTCTTAAAGTAATAGAGGCCATCTACAGCAAACCCACAGCCAATATAGTATTGAATGGAGTTAAATTGAAATCATTTCCACTTAGATCAGGAACCAGGCAAGGTTGCCCATAGTCTCCATTGCTCTTTAACATTGTAATGGGAGTTTTAGCCACCGCAATTAGGGAAGAAAAGGCAATCAAGGGTATCCACATAGGGTCAGAAGAGGTCAAACTTTCACTCTTTGCAGATGATATGATCGTGTATCTGGAAAACACTAGGGATTCTACTACACAACTTTTAGAAGTCATCAAGGAATACAGCAATGTCTCAGGCTACAAAATCAACACCCATAAATCTGTAGCCTTTATATATACCAACAATAACCAAGCTGAAAAAAACAGTCAAGGACTCTATTCCTTTCACAGTAGTGCCAAAGAAGATGAAATATTTGGGGGTGGCGCCTGTGGCTCAGTCGGTAAGGCACCGGCCCCATATACCGAGGGTGGCGGGTTCAAACCCAGCCCTGGCCAAACTGCAACCAAAAAATAGCTGGGCGTTGTGGTGGGCGCCTGTAGTCCCAGCTGCTCGGGAGGCTGAGGCAAGAGAATCGCTTAAGCCCAGGAGTTGGAGGTTGCTGTGAGCTGTGTGAGGCCACGGCACTCTACCAAGGGCCATAAAGTGAGACTCTGTCTCTACAAAAAAAAAAAAAAGAAAGTTTAAAATTTATTTATTTTGTGTAGAGATGGAGTCTCACCATGTTGCTAAGGCTGGTCTCAAACTCCTGACCTGGCCTCAAGTGATCCTTCAGCCTTGGCCCCCCCAAAGTGTACCCCACCACTCCTGGCCTCAATGAAATCTTTCTAAAATGTAAATATACCCTGTCCTTGTCATACTTAAAACCCTAAGTAGGCCCAATAGCTTCCAGGGAACATTTATTGAACACCTAGATGTGAGATACTGCTACGTAAGGTATTCAATAAATGTAGTTCTCTGATCTAACGAGTATTTTACCCAATTCTAGAGTAAGGAATTTGATAGCTGGTTTTATTTATTTATTTATTTTGAAAGGTCCTAGATTATAATTTTAACAAAGGAATAAGACAAGATATTTCATAGTTAAGGTCACGTAACCATATAAATACAGGTACATAATATACTGTGAGAATAAGCAAAGAGAACCTAATTGGAACGTTTTTAAAAGATTCTTACACTGAGATAATAAACTGAACAAAATCCCTTATATCCTCTGTCTAATCTACAAAATAAAAAGTTATCTGCATCAACTATTTCCACTAGTGTATTCCACAGTTCGAAATGCTTCCGCAGCTGGTGCTGCAGAGGCTGTCACTAGTGCCTGCACCCTCCTTTAAACCCCTATCACTTTCTTAATGGACAGCATTCACCATTCTTGACAGTAAGAACATTCATGATTCATGGGAGGTGGTCAAAATACCAACATTAATAAGAGTTTGGAAGAATTTGGTTCTAAGCCTCATGCATGTCTTTGAGGGGTTCAAGATGTCAGAGGAGGAAGTCACTGCAGATGAGGTAGAAAATAGAAGAGAACTAGAATTAAAAGTGGCAATTGATGTTTTAATTACATTGAGGCCATCTCATAATAAAATCTGAATGGTTGAGAAGTTGCTTCTTATGGATGACCAAGGAAAGTAGTTTCTTGAGATGGAATCTACTCCGGGTGAAAATTCTGTGAGCACTGCTGACATGACCACTTAGGCTCTTATTATAGAAACTTATTTGATAAAGCAGAGGGAGGGTTGAAGAGGATTGAGTTCAATTGTATATTTTATTGTTAAATCATAGCTGTGTACATTTGTGCAATCAAGAGGTACAATGTGCTGGTTTCATATACAATCTGAAATATTCTCATCAAACTGTTCAACGTAGCCTTCATGGCATTTTCTTAGTTATTGTATATAGACATTTGTATTCTGCCTTTAGTAAGTTTCACCTGTACTCATTCTAAGATGCACCTAGGTGTGGCCCCACCCATTTCCCTCCCACCAACCTAACCTCCCCCCCTCCCTTCCCCTTCCTTGGCCCTTTCCCCATATTCTTGTGCTATAGTTGTGTTATAGCCTTCATGTGAAAGCTATAAATTAGTTTCATAGTAGGGCTGAGTACATTGGATACTTTTTCTTCCATTCCTGAGATACTTTGCTAAGAAGAATATGTTCCAGCTCCATCCATGTAAACATGAAAGAGGTAAAGTCTCCATATTTCTTTAAAGCTGCGTAATATTCCATGGTAGACATGTACCACAATTTGCTAGTCCATTCATGGGTCAATGGGCACTTGGACTTCTTCCATGACCTAGCAATTATGAACTGGGCTGCAATAAACATTCTGGTACAGATGTCACTGTTATATTGTGATTTTTGGTCTTCTGGGTATAAACCTAGTAAAGGAATTATAAGATCAAATGGCAGATCTATTTTTAGGTCTCTAAGTATTCTCCAAACATCCTTCCAGAAAGAACGTATTAGTGTACATTCCCACCAGCAGTGTAGAAGTGTGCCCTTTTCTCCACATCCACGCCAACATTTCTGGTTTTGAGATTTTGTTATGTGGGCTACTCTTACTGGGGTTAGTAGTTAGTAGTTTTGATTTGCATTTCTCTGATGATTAAGGATGATGAGCTTTTTTTCATGTGTGTGTAGATCGTGCATCTGTCTTCTTTAGAGAAGTTTCTCTTCAAGTCCTTTGCCCACCCTGAGATGGGGTCACATGTTCTTTTCTTGCTAATACGTTTGAGTTCTCTGTGGATTCTGGTTATTAAACCTTTATCAGGGGTATAACCTGCAAATATTTTCTCCCATTCTGAGGGCTGTCTGCTTGCTTTACTTACTGTGTTCTTGGCTGTGCAGAAGCTTTTTAGTTTGATCAGGTCCCAGTAATGTATTTTTGATACTGCTTCAATTGCCTGGGGAGTCCTCCTCATGAAATATTCACACAGGCCAATTTCTTCAAAAGTTTTCCCTGCACTTTCTTCAAGTATTTTCATAGTTTTATGTCTTAAGTTTAAATCTTTTATCCAGTAAAAGTCTATCTTAGTTAATGGTGAAAGGTGTGGGTCCAGTTTCAGTCTTTTACAGATTGCCAGCCAGTTCACCCGGCACCATTTGTTAAATAGGGAATCTTTTCCCCAGTTAATGTTTTTAATTGGCTTGTCAAAGATCAAATAATGGTAAGTAACTAGATTCATCTCTTGGTTCTCTATTCTGTTCCAGACATCTACTTCTCTGTTTTTGTGCCAGTACCACGCTGTTTTGATCACTATCGATTTATAATACAGTCTCAGGTCTGGTAGCATGATTCCTCCTGCTGTGTTTTTATTGCTGAGTAATGTTTTGGCTATTTGAGGTTTTTTTCTGATTCCATATAAAACGAAGTATTATTTTTTCAAGATCTTTAAAATATGACAATGGAGCTTTAATAGGAATTGCATTAAAATTATATATCGCTTTGGGTAGTATAGACATTTTAACAATGTTGATTCTTCCCAGCCATGAGCATGGTATGTTTTTCCATTTGTTAACATGTTCAGCTATTTCTTTTCTTAACGTTTCATAGTTCTCTTTATAGAGATCTTTCACGTCCTTTGTTAGGTAAACTCCCAAATATTACATCATCTTTTTTTTGTAGAGACAGAGTCTCACTTTATGGCCTTCGGTAGAGTGCCGTGGCCTCACACAGCTCACAGCAACCTCCAACTCCTGGGCTTAAGCGATTCTCTTGCCTCAGCCTCCCGAGCAGCTGGGACTACTGGTGATTTACTGGTGATTCCATGACTCAGATGAAAGGTGAACATTTAATTGCTGGGATCCTTATTCTTATCCTGGGCTCCTGTGTCTGGTTATAAAGTTATACGTTATTGGTAGGAGAGTTTATGACGTGGGTGTAATGGTTTTAGAATTTCCTCCAGGCCCAGCTCTCACTCTCTTTCCCAAAGTCATCTTCACCAGCAGCCATTTCCAATGGAATGCTTTTGTTAGAAGACTGAAACCATAAAGCCAACACCAGTCAAACCTGTCTTTTTATAGGCCAGAGTGTTTGCAGGCTGTGGTTTGATGTTCTGCCACTGACTTCCGCTCTTTCAGCCATCGGCCTCTCTGAATGCAAAGACAACCAGGCACCAGTCTTGTTTCCCTCCCAGCATAGTGGGGGTTTTGTTTTGTTTTGTTCCCCTTTGTTTGCAAACTCAACTAGGCAACAGTTATGCTGGCTTTGAAGAGTAATAGGTGCTTTATTATATTTTATTCTTTTCCATTTCAACTACATAGGGCTTAGACAGAGTTACTTGAAAAAAACTAATTGTGGATATTAATATGGCCTAGAGAATAGAGAGTTCTGGAATGCAACTCTGAAGATGGAACTCAGAACATAAGCCTTTGGTAATGATATAAGCAGGATGATATGTGAAGTTGGATCACCAATTTTTTAATTTTTAATAGTTACATATTTATTTTAAAATTTTTAAAAAGTTGTTATACCCACCTGGGATTTGACAGATATTAAGTCTTAGAATGAAGGAATAACTTTTAAAAAGGGAGTTCTTTTAAAGGAAAACAATCAATGATATGATAGGTGATCCCTGGGTGTGGAGCACTTTGTGACCTATCCTGAGCCTTTTTCCTCCTCACCCATCATGCAGCAGCTGTGCTGATTGGTTAGGCCAGGAGAGGACCCTGAATGACCCCAACCAATTGGTAGAATGCCAGCCCCTTGCCAGAGTGATTGGTCCAGGAATAGTCACAGGGCCCAAGATGGCCCAATTAGAGTGAGACTCTGGAATTCACTCAAAAATCAAGGGAAGCAACCTTAGCCTTCCTTCTGGACAATCTTGCATGTGGATAGGAGGCCTGGAGGGAGGCAGCTGCTTTTCTCTTTTCCACTCAGAAAAGCTGTCCTCAGGGTGAAGGGGACAGTCAAGGAGGTCAGAACCTGGAGAACAGCAGCAATGGGAGTCTGCGGTCCGCTCAAATGCTGTGGAATTTCAGATACTTGAGCCAGGAAATTCCCTTTATTGTCTTGTTTTTGCCACCCGAAGCTGAAAGCATCCTTGTAGGGCAGCTGGAGCAAAGGGAAGAAGGCAACAAGCAAGTGCCTACAGTTTAGGAAAAATGGGCTGAGACGGCAGTGTCTCACCTTGCATTCAGATTTGTAACAATAAGACTAATCTTGACAGCGATAGAAGTAGTAACAACTGTCAACATTCATTGAAGTGCTGGTCATACCGTGGCGCCAGGCAGTGTTCTTATTACTCTATTTAATCTTAACAACAACCTTTTGACCAAGGGAGCCAACTCCCTGGACTCTTGCCCCATGTCTGTTACTTACTGGCTGATGACTTTGCCTACAGCATCCAGTCTCTCAGTGTACCGCTGCAGAGGGAGGAGAGAATCTGAGGAGAATATGATCTCAACATCTTAGTAAAGCACAAATGTAAGTTGCTTTTAAGAAATGATCTCCTATGTTGAGTACTTTGGTTGTGGTGATGGTATCACAGGCATATGCAGGTGCCCAAACCCATCATGTATACATTAACAACCCCAATCTTTGTTTTTTGCTGAGACTGAGTCTCACTCTGCTGCCCAGGTGAGAGTGCTGTGGGCACTTTAAGCAACCTGATCCTCTTGCCTCAGCCTCCTGAGTAGCTGGGGACTACAGGTGCCATCCACAATACCTGCCTTATTTTTCTTTCTTTTTTTTTTTTTTTTTGCCAGGGCTGGGTTTGAACCTGCCACCTCTGCCATACGGGGCTGGTGCCCTACTTATTTTTCTATTTTTTAGCAGCAATGGTATCTCACTGTGTTGCTTAGGATGGTCTTAAACTCATGAGCTCAAGGGAGCCTCCCGCCTCAGTCTCCCAGAGTGCCAGGATTACAGGCATGAGACAGGTGCCAGGATGTATACATTAAAAGTGTACAATTTTTTTATGTATCAATCATACCTTATTAGGAATAAAAAGTATCTCATATCCCATCACTCTCCTCTAAAAAGTCTATTGTAGGGAAGTAACCTTTTATTTATGCCAATGTGAACACATGCAGTCTATGTCTTGTGTGGGAAGCCCTCTTGTCCTCTCTGCTCATCCACATGCTGCCTGTGGTTTAAAGCCTAGTTCAAGACCCACTTCCCTGACAGCTTTCTCTCTACCTCCCAGTTGGGGCTGCCGTCCCCCACGGATCGCCTCCAGCTTTTGCTGTCTGTCCTACTCATTGGCCCTCATTAGATACCAGCCCAGGGGGTATGTAATTCTGGATTTCTCATTTTTCAAAAAAATTGAAAATTACTAAAGAGTAGGGATTCAATATGACAGCTTGTGCTTTATCACTCACTGGGTGCCATAACTCAGCAACTCTGGAAAAATCCTTTTTTTTTTTTTTTTTGCCGTAATTTACCCAAGTGCAAACGTACTTGGAAGAGATGTAGAGGGAAGAAGTCATATTTGGTCAAAGGCATCAAAACTAGTTGTTTTTCTTTTCTGTTGAATTTGGCCACCTGCATACTTGGCTATTACCCATTTATCTTCCAGTTTCTGCTCCACCTTTCTTGTCTCCCCAACAAGGCAAATAAATAGACAAAAAGCAAATAGTAACAATAGCTACAGCAACCAAAAAATAACTCCCCACACAAATTAGGAGCGGCTAGGGAGTCATGAGAACAGGTACAACGGCTGCCAGTGAGTGTAGAGGGAACTGCCCCAGCTGACTTTCCTTCAGGTACCAAGAACTGACAGCTGTGAGTAGTCTATGGTGAGAAAGGAGCAGACTTCTTTGGAAAGTGAGGGACATAAACACTTTGCTCTTCTCTGGTACTTCCCAGGCTAGTGGTTGAGGACTAGTGGTGGAGGCCCAGCCCTGAACACACACAATGGTTGGTGCTCTGAGTTTCTGGGTAAACCCAAGGTAGTAGCGTTAAATCCTGGACACCAGACCTTCTTTGCTTGTTGTCTTAAATACCATGAACATTTATCGAATCTCAGTAATTTTACTGTGTCCATGAGGGAATAGTAACCTCCAATCTGTATATTGTCACTTCAATTAACTTTAGAACTTCTCAAAATTGCTTTTCATAATTATTTTGCTGGTTCCTTTGTTTTCATGAGATTGTTGACATTGGCATTGAGGATGACTTATTTTCAGAAAATGGAATGCTGGATATTTATGGCAAAGCCAGTGAAATGGGAGTGAGGGCTCAGTTCAATCCAAGGAGAAGAGGAGGCTGTCTTAATGAATAGGTCATAATAATAATAATAATATATCTCACGTGTGTACGTGCTTTATAGTTCAGAAAACACTTTCACATTTTTTGTTCTGCTATAGCAGGAAGTTGAATAGCAAACAATCATGGTGGGTGATCAATATGGTGACACTCTAAGCAGGACTGAGGGTAACATGGATGATGTAAGCTATTAGTTGGACAAGTGTAAAGTTAACGTCATTTTCCCATTAGGACACATGTGCATTTCTTAATGGCAAGAAAGGAGAATAAAAGCTGCCCATCTGTGACTGATGTGGTCAGGGATGGATGGTCTGGGAGCTTGGCTACATTTTAGCACCTTTGGCTTTTGGGCAGACTCAGAGTGAGGGAGCTCTGTTTTATATACACACATGTATGTATAATGCTTATTAACTGTCTGATCCCTATTAAGAGGTGGGTAAAATGTATTTTAATGATGGAAAAATAACTCAGGTTGTATCTCAGCTCCTTGGGTGATGAACTGGCACACCTGCTTCTTCAGCTTGGAGACTCAGGCTTGGTCCAGATGCAGACCAACGCTAATTACAGCTGTCACACTGAGCGCATACTGTGTGCTGAGTGCTGCCCTAGGCGTTTTAAAGGAATTGTGCTAATTTAATCTGTAGCACAACCCTATGAGGTAGATACTACCATTGGTTTCCTTTTTAAGATGGGGATACTGAGGTTTAGAGAGATTAAGTAATTTACCCAAGGCTACCTAGCTAGTAATTAATGGAGTTGGAATTCAAACCCACACTTGGCTTGAGTAAAGCTGACATGCTTAATTCTCGTGCCACAGCACAGCGCCAAAAGCTGGTGGCAATGCCAGAGGAGGCGCATCTGCATCAGTTTCCCAAGACATGTGTCAGAATCAGAACCAGGATCAGTCCCTGAGGGCTGCACTACAGCTCCACAACCCACACATGAACTAAGCCATCAGGAGGAGAGGATGATGGCAAGGAACTTCAACCTTGGCAGTAGCAGAAAGCACAAATTACCTATCGATGGATTCACATTTTCTTTTACCTTAATGTGGCATTGTTACCATATGTATTTGGGAGGTAGATGTTTATGATGATAAATCAAGGCTCCCTGGATTGAGGCCCCTTTCTGTGGAACTCTGCTACTTCTTCCACCAAGAAGTGGAATCCATTTCTCTACTCCTTTGAATCTGAGCTAGCAGATTGGAATTGGAACTTTCTTTGATCAGGAGAGTATGGTGGAAGTTTGTTATGTGGGTTCCAGAGCCTAGGCCTTGAGGGGTGTTGGGGCATCTGCTTTCATCACTGCAGAACCCTGAGACCATCATGGAACCCTGAGACCATGATGCTGGGAAGAGTACATTTTAGCCCACTAGAAGATGAGAGGCTTTAGCCTGGGCAGTACACGGGCACAGGCTGAAGTTCCTGCTGGGACCGAGTGCCAACTCCTGGACACGTGAATACAGCCGTCTTGGACCCTCTGAATGCAGTCAGGCCATCAGAGAGATGACAGCAGCCTCATGAATGATCCCAGGCAAGACCAATGGGAGAAATGCCCAAACCAGGATTCAACTCAAAGAATCCTGCGCAGTTACAGATCATTGCAGTGTTAAGCCTCTAGCCTTGGAGTGGACCTCAGACCTTCTTTGGTGTTAAGCCTCTAGCCTTGGAGTGGTTTGTTAGACAATGAGAGATGACTGAAGCAGTTTTGTTAATCAAACTAATACCTAAATTATGTAACATTTCTCAGCTATTTTCATAAAAACCTTATGGAGTACACCAGTCTGAAATTGGGAGTGATTGGTCCAAAGCTACACAGCTAAAAAGTAACAAGAGTTAGAACTGGAACGAAGCGTAGCTTTCCCTGTGACATTCATTCAGCATGAACTCCAGTGGTCTTTAGATCCTCCAGTTAAAGGAAAAAATAATATTGGTTCATTTCGAAGTTGATTTAATTATGTACTTAATAGATTTGGACAAGTATTAAATACAACTATTGGTGATCATTTAAATGTCTCAGGAATGTGGATTGGAGATCATCTATGCAATCTGTTGAAAGCACTGTGTCCCAGGCACTGAAGTCATCCACGGCTCTTTCTTCTTGCCACGAAGCTTGGTTCATGAGTTCATTTCTTACATAGAGTGGGACATTCCCCAGTGAGGCATAATTATTAGGAAGTTCTTTCATTTAGAGTTTCTTAAAGTAGCAAAAGTAAATTTCCTTTTGAAAGATCAATGCAGACACCAGTTAACCATTTAGAAATGATATAGAACATTTCTGCAGTGTCACCTGTGGCCCTGCTGGGACCATTCTATTGGCTTGTTTTAAAAGCAAAGCAAAAGCAAACTAAAGCAAAACTGAACTCAGCTTCTCCACAGATGGAATCTTTAACTTTTTACCAACGTTTACACTGATTTCTAGCTGCCATTGAACACCAAGGGCTTTGGGGTTTTTATTTTTAAACATCCTATGCTAGTTTTATGTTTTTTTTGTTGTCAGAAAGACAGGCTGTCATTTTCCTTTAAAATAAATAATAAAACAATTGGCAAAAGTAGGAGAAAAGGTTATTCAAGTAGCCTCTTATTCCTGCATGGGAAAGAAAAAGGTCCCTGAAATTTATATACAGGCTCACCTCTGATCAAGCTGTTTGTTTTACGTCTGAGGCAGGCATAGACATTTCCTTTTGGAAAATGGAAGTGATTTGTAGAACTGTTTGCCATTAACTTAAGCATCTGCTTGTGTGCTGGAAGACTTGTGTGATGTGAGCAAGTAGGCACTTGTTTTAACAAGGAGCTGACACAAAATCAATAAAAAAAGTAGTAGTGATAATTTTATAAGCTGGCTCACCAAATCTGATCCCTATAGTATTGGTTGACAGAATTGTTTGTAGTAATTTTGAATGCTTAAATATTTGTATATTCTCAGGGCTTACTGAAGTTGTATGAATGTCTTCTCTTGGCTACTCAGAATGGCATTTGATGTATAAAACCAATTACTTAAACATGGCCTAGATATTGCATAATATGTAATGTTATGGTGACCGTAATGTGATTTCCTTATGTTCAAAAAGCTACTTAAAAAAATTCCATTGCTTTGCCACAATTATGCAAATGACAACAGATAGGAGTGTCAGCTCCCACATCCTGTTTATTTGATGGTAGAAAATCTGAAGGTTTTCCAAAAATGTCCAATATCTATTTGTTTCTGATTTTCTTTCTGTTAATGTCACTGTAAATTTCAATGTCATATTCCTGCACGTTGCTGCCCCTAATCTGACAGTGTCAGAGGATCTATCTTCATTTTCTCACTCTTTTCATAATCTAATCCTCAGCTCTAACATGCAATTAGTGCCCTCCTTGCCCCCTGCATACCAAACAGGCCGACTGCTACAGCTTTCCCTGTGCAATCCGTTTAGCAAGGCTGTCCGTAATGAATATGTACATTTAGAAGACCTCAGTGCAGAGGGTCACAGGCAATCAACCTTGAATTCAATTATGCGAGTCAAGGTTAATGACTCGCTGCAGTGGTCAGAGGCATTCAGAATCCTGCAGATTAAATCAGCCTGTCAGAGCTGACAATGTAGAAAGGACGGAATTACTTGCGTGAGAAACAGGGAATCGTGCAGAGATAAAATGGTGTCAGTCCTCAAGGAAGATTACATGGACTTCTCTGTGGCAAATCAGATTGTAAATCTCCTTTGGACCTGCAATGTGATTAGTCTACATAAAGACGTTTCTAGATTGTAATACGGAGCCACTAATAAGACCTCTTGAACTCCTCCCTCACTAGGTAACTTCGTTCTTTACCTCATTATTTACATCTAATGTTTCAACATGAAAAATGAAATTCATATATTTTAGTGATATGTGTGAAGTGTACATGATGTAATCTTTTTTAACACAGCCCAAGATTTAGTTGGTAGAAAAAATGAATTTTTTTTTTGGCCAGTGATTTTATACTTTGTTTTTCCTTAGTTTTCATTAAGCCCTTCGGTAGTGACCTGGGAAAAATGTCAGAACTAGGTTAAAAAAGAATGTTAATCATAGAAGCAGGTATCTTATGATTTAAAATAAAGTTCATGAATTTAAAGGATTTGTTCTAATTGATTTGCAAAATTTGCTCAGGAGACTAACCAATTCTTTTGTGCGGTGAGATGTGCCTGCGTTCCCAAAATCCATGTGGGAGAGAAACTTTCTTTCCTCTTTCCTTCCGTAGCCTCTCTAGAGCGGAGCTCCTGTTTAAGACTCATTTCTCAGCGGAGAATCCCTGACCTGTGAATAATCATGGACAACATGCTTCCTGCATATTAAAAAAGAAGGTTCAGACCATCATACATTCCTTTAACTGACACGCATATTCTTTGAAAGTTGGGCTTCAGTAAGAATTCTGGGATTTTCAATAATGTTAAATTGAATAGGAAAGTTATTCTTCTCTCGTTTTTATATTTTTCTTCCCTCTGCATCTTCCTGTCTTCCTGAACCCCTACTGTGCATCTCGTTTGTGTTCCTGCGGGATCAGGATGAGTCATATTACTCTGTAAGGAGCTCACAGGTAAGGGAGGGAAGGAGAAAGTCCCCAGCCAGCGGGGTGGTGTGGCACGGTCAGTGGTCAGTGTTGCAACAGGGATGTGTGTGTTACTAGGCTGGGCCCTGGGGAGGTTTGTGTCCCTCATCTCAGGGCACGTGCAGAAGGTGTGTTTGGAGATGCGGCTTAAGCAACAAAGATGACTTCACAGAGAAGGGGATATTTGAGTTGTGCTTTGAAGGATAAATAGTTTTCTAGGCAGATAAGTGGGAAAGGGCCTTCTCGGCCTGGAGAACAGCATGAGCGACCGTGCGTGTTTGGGATGGTAGCAGGTGAAGGGGATGTGGGGTGTAGCCGGAGACAAAGGGGAAGGTCATCTGGGGATTTGAGTGCTCTGTACTCCAGTGTCAGCTGCTGGAAAATCTTATACTCATTACCTAAATCAGTAAAATCCCACTTTCTCATTCATCTTTTGGATACATTGGGGTTTTTAATGCACTTGCTAAAGCTCATAGCACCTGTCACTTTACATCCTGTAGTGAAGTGCAAAGGAGGTCAGCTTGCCAGCTTCATATGGGTAGGGGCGAATTGTTAGAGAGGGCCTGCTTCTGTGTCATCACTTTGGGGACCCACCAGGAACCAGCCTCTTGCCAACCTACATGAGGAGCCGTGGTCGCGTGTTGAGCAGAGGGCTTTCTGAGGGTGTGTGGAATGTGGATACACATTCTTCTTTTGTGCCAGTGAGCCTGGGCTCACACCATTCCTTCTGACTACAGGTGGTCTCTGCTTTGTCTGCTTTTCTCTGGGACAACCTTCCCAGACCACAGGTTCAATTGTGAGCTCTTCTGTGTCTGGCCTCAGAGCCCTTGCTGCATAGGACACAGACCTGATCAATAGTCAAGGCCACAGTGGCCTGGTTTCTCATATGATTCTTCTCTCTTAATTACGAAGAGGACCCCAGAGCATTGCCCACACTGCTTGATATGTTTGGGTCCTATTTCCTCTTACTCAGTGGCTTTTAATGCAAGGGGAGAGGAGGGTGGTAGCCCTGGCCTGGTGAGAGATCAGTCTTGGAAATACATGGGAGAATATTGTTGTTGCCTCAATGACTGGGAAATGAGAGAGAGACTACAGTCCTGTGATATTCAGAACAGTCGTGCATTGTACAGGGAGGAAATGGAGTTGTGTGTGCTGAATTTGCTAATGTGACCCTTACCTACGTCAGAGCCCTCACACATGAAGCTGCTCTGACTAGAAGTCTTTCCTCCTAATCCTCTCCTGGATAGCAGCTTTTCAACTTGCAGCTGATACTTTATATAATGTTGAGGCTCCCTACTCCAATACTCCAACACTATTTGCCATATGTAGTAAGTTTTTTTTTTTTTTTTTTGTAGAGACAGAGTCTCACTTTATGGCCCTCGGTAGAGTGCCGTGGCCTCACACAGCTCACAGCAACCTCCAACTCCTGGGCTCAAGCGATTCTCTTGCCTCAGCCTCCCGAGTAGCTGGAACTACAGGCATCTGCCACAACACCTGACTATTTTTTGTTGCAGTTGTCATTGTTTAGCTGGCCTGGGCTGGGTTTGAACCCGCCAGCCTCTGTGTATGTGGCTGGCACCGTAACCACTGTACTACCAGCGCCAAGCCTCATAGTAAGTATTTTTAACACATAGCATGTTTGTAATTACTCTTTATATTCTTGTTTATTGTTAGACTCGCAGTCCACAAGGGCAGGGACTTTTCTGTGCCTTATTTACATCAAGAATAGTCACTAGCATACAGTGGCACTTGGTAACTATTTGTTAAATTACTCTGCTGCTCTAGATAGGGTTTCTAGATTTAGCAAATAAAAATACATGATGCTCAATTAAATTTGAATTTTAGATAAATGATGAAAAACTTCATTTTTTTTTTTTTGGTACAGTTTTGGCCGGGTCTGGGTTTGAACCCGCCACCTCCGGCATATGGGGCCGGCGCCCTACCCCTTTGAAAAACTTCTTAAATATAAGTATGTCCCACATGTTATCTGGAACATACTTATACTAAACACATTTACTGAAAAATGAATCATTGCTTATCTGAAATTCAAATTTAACTGGGCATCCTATATTTTATTTATCAACAGCCTGAAGGCAGGCACCATGTATTATTATATAACTTTTTGTTCTTTCCTCTGCCACAATCAGTAGAATTAGTGCCTTCCAGAAATAGGCACTCAAAGATGAGCTGATTTGAGTTGACTGGAAGTACGTACTATTTTTGTATAACTGAATATTGAATCTCTCTACTATTAAGTTTTCTAAGTGAAATCCCAGGACAATACATTTCCTCAGGATAAAACAAGAATGAAAAATGTCTCTTCTCTAGGCCTTTTTGTTTAGATGTGGTTATTGGGGTTGCTTCCAACAAAAATTCCCAATCTTGTAGTTAAAGCAAGTCCTAGAGTTCAAAGCACTAACTGTGTTATGGGACATTTCAACTGCTAATTCAAAAACAAGCTCTGTAAGTCACCTTCATTTTAAATGAGCTTGATATTATTCATAGCACACTTTGTTCTAGAAGATTATTATGAGTCATGTTGAAAAATGTCCTCTAAACGGGACTCCGTGCTGGGCAGAGGCCGTGGTTCTATGGAGTTGTTCTCATTCAATTCCATCAGTATCACAAGCAAGAAAATCAATGATCTGGAGCTGGCGTTGTGTAGCCCAGAGGTGACAGAAAGACAACGTGGTTAAAGCTGGGTTTTCAGTGCCAGGGTTGTCAGGACCCTGCCATTCCTGGTACCCACGTGGTGTGTGGACTGCAGAGTGCCGTGTGGTTTAATGCCTCCCTTCTTTTGTGGGTGGGTTTGGGTGGAGTCAGACCCAGCTGCTGGTATGGAAGCTGCAGGCCTTTTGGCAGCAGGTGTGGGAGGTGAAGAGTGTGAACGCGCTCGTCTGCTGGATTCCCAGCAACAAACATAGCTGAAGGACCAAGCATCTGCTGGGTAGAACAACAAACAAACAAACAAAAAGAAACAAGGAAAGATGAATGAAATTTGTCCAGCTGAGGAGATAATGGGTTAAATTAGACATTGTGTTGAGTGGTCTCATGTGTATATGGAATTGGAGTTATATAAAGTTATATAATGCCAGTAATTGTTATTATCTTTGTCACGATCACTGTTAACATTCCCTTTTAACATTATTCAGGAGTATCACAACTCGGAAATGTAATCTGATTCTGCCTAGATTTCCAAGCAAAAGAATACCTGTCTCTTAAAAAATGTGTATTGCTGTTCCGATTTAGATGTACATGGTTAAAGAACAGTTAACATTCTGGAAGTTTCTGATATTCTTTACTCTGTATGAGTAGTATTCTCGGGGCTGTGCATGTACCCTAAGCCAAAATGGTTCTGGGAGAGGAACCAAGCTGTCCTGGGGCTGAGCGTGTTCCACTTACACAACTCCTTGCCGTGTCTTCGTGTTTTCCTTCTTTTTCCATATCTTTAACATTATTCACCAAAAAATCATTTTTCCCCCTCTCTTTATTCATCCCTCTGTCCTCCTAGGATTTCAATTTTTCAAGAAAGCCATCTAATTCTATTAAAAAGCAGACAATGAAACAAACGCTTCGAGCCCAGACTCTGTGGGGAGGTCTGGCCAGCACAGCCACCATGGGACTGAAGGAAGACCCTCGTAATATATGGGTCACGTGCCCAATTTAATTTTAGATTACTTATGCTAAGCTGAGCCAATGTTGAATTGACTATAATGTCCTGCTATTATTCCCAGCTTCTATCTGATCAGTGGACATGATGCAGTTGGGTAGCTCAGTCTTTCCCAAATTGTGGTGCTCATGCTGTTGCTACCTGAATGAGCTCTGCCCTTTGTGGTACTGTGGACAGTTCTTTCTTTCTTTTTTAAATTCCAGATTTAAATGAGGGTACAAATGATTGGGTTACAATGGTTGCATTTGTTAGGTAAGGTCCCTGTTGTAGTTGGTCCTGCACCCAGGAGGTGTGCCATGTACCCTTACAATATGCCAATTAGTGGGGAGCTCACCTATTGATCCCCCTTCCCGCTCCCTTCTTTCTTTTCCCCCATCCATCCTTCCTCTCTCCTCTCTTCCCCCCAACTTGAATAGAATCGAGGCTTTCTTTTGTGTGGGCATGTATAAGTTTGTCAACTGGCTTCATATTAGTATTGAGTACATTGGATACTTGCCTTTGTGGGCATATCTTTCAATGACAGTTTATGCCAGTTTTCCATTTGTGGTGGTAGCATAAAATTGTGTTTACAATCAAAAGTCTGAAAATTTAGCAGATAATAGTACAAAAGATACAAGAGTGCAACCAAAAAATCAGCAGTCAGTCGGTAGTGATCTCAGTTTGAGAGCCGCTGGATGAGCGTCCCCTGACTAGTTGATTCAGAGGCTGCTGCACAGTTTCAGCCACATGCTCCAGGGTCTGACATTGCACTAGCAGCACTGCCCTTGCTACCAGAAAGGATGCAATGGAATTTTCAGGATCCATTACTATATGAATTATGGATTAAATCAGTAAAGGTTCTGAGCTATAGATTGACATGATGCATCCTGTCAAAGGACCACTTATAAACTTGGAAGGTTCATTTATGATGTAACATGTCAAAAGCCCATTTATTAAAATCTCTATGCGCTGGATTGATGATATTGTGTTTTCTCAAAATATATTTTAGTCTTAAGTGAAGGGAAGAGGAAGAAAAGAAAGCTTTCTTTTTTTAAGTGACAGGAGACTGTAATAGTTCAGGTAAGTGATGGTGAGGGTCTGAACTGGGCCATTGACTGTGGGGATGGTTTGAAAAAATATTAATGTGTAGAATCAATGGATTTTTGGCACTGACTGGTTTGTCTTCCAGTTTAAAGGCCTTTGAAAGTGGTTTTCCGACCTTGTTCATCCCCATAGCTGCCCTCAGGGCTTGTAAGCGTGTTCCACACATTTTAAGCCTTTGCATAAATAAAGATTTTGAAAGGAAATTAATGTAAGCCAGTTTTCTAAGGGGCCTCTTAAGTGAATGCTGATGTGTAAGAAAATATACTTTATAAATTAAAAAAATGTAATATGAAAAATGCATGTTGAATAGACAATGATATTACAGATGACAAATTGGTGTGTAGTTACAGTGAAATAAAAGTCGTGAAATACAAAAGGATATTGATGTTGTTAATTAAATGGCATAACAGACTGTGAAGCAAGTTCTGTATTGAGTTGATTCTTCTGGTAAATAGAAAAGATATAAGGATTCAGTCATTCGTCCATCTAGTCTATAAATATTTATTGAGCACATCGATTATGGTTTTATGGATCAGCAGCAGTGTGTATGAAGGCGGCCAGAACAGGCTGTGGACTCTGTGTCAGAAGTAAATGCCCTTCCCAGGAACTGCTTGGTAAGTGGGATGTTATTTACCGGTGCAGACAAATTAAAAACATAAATAACATTCCAGAGTCTAAATATTTTCAATAAACACAAATTATGCATTTTGAATATGTAAAACACAATCTCCCAGTGGAAAAACACTTTACTGGTGATTTATGTTGTACTAAGTATGGGGCAATGGCTAAAGTCAAAACCATTCCCTAATTTTTTCTGCATTTATAGCCATCCCTCCCTCCCCCAAGTAACCAACCCAAATGTATTCAGAAGTTAATTGGTGGATAATAAAGTGGTATCTGTTTGGTCAAGTCTTGTTCATTCATTCCTAAACGGGCTCCCATTGATGTGGTTAATGCCCTATTGATTCCAGATCTGCACTTGGAATTGACAACAAATAAAGAGGCTAACTCTTTAGGACATGCTCCTTTTGGGGGGTGTACCCACTTCAGGCAATTGGAGGAAGCAGAGATAACTTGTCTTTAATAACCCTGGACTGGGCAGGTGGGTGAAGTTGCCTTCCCCTCCAGCTTGCTTTTCTCATGCCTATGTGCTATAGCTTGGAGGCTTGCCTTCTCTAAACCTCATGTTGAAATGTTCTCCCCAGTGTTGGAGGTGGGGCCTAGTAGGAGGCCTCACTATGGCAGATCCCTTGTGAACAGATGAACGCCAGCCCTGGGGAGAGGATGAGTGAGTTCTTACTCTGTTAGTTCCCTGCAGAGCTGGTTGTTACAAGGAGCCTGGCATGTCCCTCCTCTCTCTCGCTCCTTCTCCGGTTCCGTGATGTTAGCTCCCCTTCACCTCCCACCATGAATGGAAGCAGCCTGGGCCCTCAGATGTTGGAACCACGAGCTAAAGGAACCTCTTTTCTTAATAAGATGTTCAGCATAGGATATTCCTTCACAGCAACATGAAATGAACCAAGATACTACTCATTCCACTTTTTTTTTTTAAAGAGACAGAGTCTCACTTTATAGCCCTAGGTAGAGTGCTGTAGTGTCATGGCTCACAGCAACATCCAGCTCCTGGGCTGATGCGATTCTCTTGCATCAGCCTCCTGAGTAGCTGGGACTACAGGCACCTGCCAGCTATATTTTGTTGCAGTTTGAGTGGGGCTGGGTTTGAACCCACCACCCTAGGTATATGGAGCCGGTGCCCTACCCACTGAGCCACAGGTGCTGCTCTACTCACCCCACTTTTAAATCCCTTCTTTACCCAGCGACCCGAAAGATCTTTAACTATAAAAAACCTTAAATTGAATTGTCACCATTCTCTCCAAACATCCCAGTGCATTCAGAATAAACCCTGACGTCTTATCACAGCCAGTCCAAACTAGGCGCTCCTCTTTCTCTCCCTGTGCCTTGGCCATGCCAGTCTTTATTCATTCCTAATAATTCCTGAGTTCTTTCTTATGCTTTGCACAAGTTGTTCATTCTGCAGTGAATGCTCTTCTCCTGGCTTGATGTCTGGTGGACTCCTACTGACTCACAGGCCTGAGCTGGGAGGATCTCCCCCTGACCATCCAGGCTGGAGTAGACTACTTCCTTTATCCCCTGCTAATATCACTCCTAGCGTCCTATCCCTTTTCTTTGTAATGTTAATCATAGTTTGTTATCTTATCTTTGTTTATGTTTGTTTATTTTTTGTCTCTTGTCTAAAGACCATGAAGAAATGTAACATGCCTCTTTTCTTGACCACTGAATAATTAGCACCGAGCACATATCTGGCACATAGCAGGTAATCAATAAAAAGGTGTTAGAAATGTCGACTGTAAACATCTGTTCAAGTTCAGTAAGCCCATATTTGTTGAGGTGCAAAGTTCAAGTAAGACTTAAAGAATTGTGCATCTGTGGAGAAAAGAATTGTGAAAATCCAGGGTATGGTTCGTGATCATAAAACGTATTTTGTGCATGTGTAGGCACTTCTTGGTCTAGACAGTATATGGCCTTTGACATTTTTTTTTTGTAACTTTTATACTTGTTGAGGGATGGCCTGAAAGATGCATTGCTTAGCATTTAGTATCTCCTATGGGTAAAGGTACATGGCCTTGTTTGCCCCCAAGTCCCTGAAGACTTACCATCTCTACTCCTGTCTGCTTTCATCTGGCATTGTGGCTGGTACAGGATATGAACTAACGGACTAAGATCAGTGTGAGTTCAATAGTTAAATAAAGAGCTCAGAGTAGACTGATACAGGTTTATCAGAGTAGACTGATTTAGGTTGGGTCAGAGAAGGAGAAGGCATCTTTGCCATTTCCATATGCTCCAGTCTAGTTCTCTGCTTTGGGGGGCTCTGGGGAAGTTTTGGGGTTCCCTTATTGTGGTTCTCCTGATTCCCACTAGACTTAGGGTCTAGAAATCTCTATCTTATCATCAGGGCTCAAGGCAGGAAGAAGAGGAAACTGCCACCACTCAGATTCCCACAATGATACTGTTATTACCAATTTAAAGAAGAAAATAAATGCAATAACAGCTTTTTTATCTCTTCACACACTCCAGTGCATGCTTTAGTCCCTCTTATCAGAGCCTGACAAAAACACCTGACCTTGACGCATGCTGCTTTCCATTCTGCATGGCTGCAGTGGGGATGAACATAGGGATCCCTGAGCTCCCCTTGGAAGTTGAGAGTGTGGCTCGGTGTCCGCCAGGACGCAGCTTCCCTGTTTGCCCATACTGCCAGAGGGGTCATGTGTGTGTGTTTTGAATTTGGGGTGGAGTTTCTTCTCCACCCTGATGTCTGGGAGAAGACAGACATCTGTTATCCACTGTTGGAATAAATGTTCAGACCTAGTGAAGAAGCCACCTCCTCTGGGAAGCCTTCTTTGACTCTGCCACTTCTTGCTTCCCACTTGAGCTCATTCTCACAAAAATATCGTATGTTAGCCTGATGGTTTGTCTCCTGCACAGAACTGTGAATCCCTTGGGAGGATGGACTGTGTGTTACTTACCTCTGTTCATTAGCGTCTAGCGCTGTGCTCGGCACATAGTAAGTACTTGTTGAGTGAAGCAAGGATAGAAAGCTACAAACTTCTTGGAGCAAGAACTTGCCTTGGAGTGTTCTTGTTTGATTCATAGCAAACACTGGTGGCGCCCCACCCAGTGCCCCTCTGCTCTCTTTAACCATTTCCTTGTACCTCTCCCCTACCCTTGATGTGCTTTGGCATCAGATGACCTGAAACTGTGACTTGTTGAAAATCTGCCCCTTGACTACTGGAGTCATTTCGTCTGCCAGCACAGAAAATGAGAAGTGTCTGTGAGTTAATAGCTGTGCTGTCCGGATTCACTTGGAGGACAATGTGATATAGCCACACAACTTGAGGTTCTGTGGATCTAGAGACCCTGGTGCCCAGAACAGGAAGGTTTCCTCCGAAGAATACAGGAACAATGTGTCTTAACATAAGCACGTGGCTGCTTTCCTTCTCCAAGAGAACGTTAGCCTTTGCAGTCTAACGGAGCACCTCCCCGCCATATTGCCCTACTTTTGATCCTACGTAGAAGGATCAGAAGAAACAGAATTTGAGTTGTTTATTTACATGTTAAAGTGAGCTCAAAAAACTTCACAGATTGGCATGTTATTATTTTAAGTGACAGAGAAAATAGTGCCAAAACATAAAATCCAAAGTTTCTTTATAGCTTATCTGTGAAATCAAAAAAATTGTTTTTTTAAAGTTTTGATTTCTACTTTGCTTACTGGTAAAGTAGTAATTTTGTTTTTATTACTGCACAAAGAACCTGTTATCTCTTTTATCACATGAGACGGCCCAAAATAACACTTAGAAAGGGACAGTTCACAAAACCAAGCTGTAAAGAGTTGTGGTTTTGTTATGGAACCTCTTCGGCTTTGACTGGTTGAAATGAACATGGAAAATCTAAATTACTGTGAGTTAAAATCTGGTGACGATTTTATTTTGGGACTTAGTAGTTCCACAGTTTTAAGCAAGATATCCAGTTCCATGGGAAAATTGTGGGTTAAGCATGAGCTCCATTTTTTATTTACTTAACTTGGGCATTTGAATTCTCTAAGCCTCTGTTTATTTGACTGTAAAGTGGAAATAATAACAGTAGTCCCGAAGGGCTGTTAGGAAGATCATGTAAGATGCATTTGTATGCGCTGTGAAATGTTACACAGAGCCCAGCATGCTGCCTGACACAGACGGTACAATAAATGTGTACAGCGTGAAGGAAGATGTGATTTGGCAACTTTTAATTTACTCAGATCCATCAAGGATTTTTTTGATCCTTATTAAAGATGAAGTGATTTTTCATAAAATATAATTTATAAAAATTGTTTGTCTGGATCCAAACTTAGTTCACAACTTTATGATACCACAAGTTGTCTAGAAGCAACCTGATTGCCCACTATGACATCAAAAGGCTAGGGATTCCTCCTCTAATCTGTGACTCCGCCTAATAGTATTTTCACACTATACTTTCTGCAGGTGTGAGAAATTCTATCAGTGTTCGTACAGGGGTCTAAGGCAACCCTTCGTTTTATCCCGAGACTTGTGACTCCTCTCCTCTCTCCTCTTCCCCCTCCCCACACGCTCTCATTCTCTTACTCTTTCTTTTTTATTTATTTATTTATTAATTATTATTTTTTTTATTAAATCATAGCTGTGTACATTAGTATGATCATGGGGCACCATACACTTGGTTCATACTCTTTATTGAGGTCTCACTCTGTTGCTCAGGCTGGAGCGCAGTGGTGTTATCACAGCTCACTGAAGCCTCAAACTACTGAGCTCAAGCCTGTTTCAGCCTCTCAGAGTTACTGGCACTACAGGCAGGTGCCACCACACTGAGATAATTTTTCCATTTTTTGTAGAGACAGGGTTTTGCTATGTTACTTTAAGCTGGTCTTGAACTCCTGGCTGCAAGCCTCAGCCTCCCAAAGGGCTGTGATTATAGGTGTAAGCCACTGTTCCTGGCCTAATTCTGAGACTTTATCCATGAGTAACCACATGAAGAAGGGTTTTGGTAGTGATTGCTAAAGTAGGATGAGTTGAAACGTGCTAATCAAGGTTCCAGTTTGTAATTTAGGCTCATATACAATGGCTTACATTGATCTTGGCTGCTCCAGATGCAGTCCTGATGTCCCATAAGTGTTGGGCCTTTGTGTAAATTGCATCTTCTCATCTCTCACTTTCTGTCTTTAACAGTGTCTGGTTCTGGCACTTACAATGTGAGTAGTAAGGTTATTGCACAATAGATTACAATAACATATTATTGGAATGAATTAAACATCTAAAGAGATACCAGAGAGTGAGTCTTGACTTTTAATTAGTTCTATGAAATTAGTCACTAATTTTTTTTTACTTTACAATAATAATTCTCTAAGAACTTACTTTGTTATGCCACTGACAAAAGAGTATCTGTTAAAGTCTCATGAATGTGTTTTATTCATCCATTTGTATATTTGCACGAGCGCAAATTTACTGGGGGTAAAGTAATGTATACATATTTACATAAACTCATTAATGTGCATGATTACAAGTAAGAAGATTTGTTGGGAAAGCTATTTTTGTAAGATGTTACATGCTTCTTTTCAGCTGAAAATTTAACAATTTTGCTTGAGTATGTTGGTATAAAAGGAGAAGATGGAACACCTTTGCAGAAGTTGCAATAAATAATTCCCTCCTTTTTTTCAATCTCACTTTCCTTCCTGATACATTTATTCCATAATCACTGGTGAGAGAAAGGAAAGAGCAGGACGTAGGCAAACTCCTACGTTTGTGTCTCTCATCCCTCGTGACCATCTCGGCTAATCATTCAGATTTTCACCTTAACTCACTACCGATCACCTACCCACAACTAGTGGTTAAGTCGACAGGAGGTGACTCTTCCATCACTGATTTCTCGGGCATTTCTTATTGCTTGTCTGCTTTCACAGCCGACTTCCATGTTCGTGGGAGAGGAAGGACCCATGAGGTGGGGATTTTCCACTGCCTGGAAGGTGAGTTTATACATAGTGGACTATTCCTTTTCTCAAGGTACCAGACTCACATGGTTCCTTTTGTTCAGGAACAGAATGTCCAGTCGGAAGATCCAATCATTTTCTGTTCTTGGCAAGTGGAAAACCCACAAATATTGAGCCAGTAATGCTGGGGAATAGGAGGGAAGGGGACAGAAATCTTGAAGAAGGACGAGAGAAAGAGATGGTGTTGTATTCCAAGGGCCCAAGAGTTGTGCTGGGGACAGAACTCTAGTACCGGTGCTCTGAAGCCAGCGCAGGTCCATGGACCAAGAGCCCTGTCCCCAGACAAACTCTCACAGCCTATCACAGAGTCCCTGGAACCTTCTCTTTCTCCCAGTAGAGTTAGAGATCAGGGAGGTAGGAAGTGAACACATACTTCACAACTTCTTCATATCTTCCTCTCTCTGCTCCCCTCCCCCCACAGGGAAAAGATGCACCTTTTGAATGAAATTTTAGCCTCCCAACTGACCATTCTGTAGTCCATCAAGCAAAATGTTTATTATTCATCTACTCGATACATTTATGTTCCAGGCATGGCTCTAGACTCAAGGATAAAGATGCAAATATCTAGGAAGAAACAGTTGCATGCCAATGGCAGGGAGTCAGGCCCATGTGAAAACAAATGGCCCCTGACCACCCCCTCCCTTGGTATGTGCCTATTCTGGGGGAGGGTCAGTCAAGAAACAAGTAAACAGATACATGAATTAGGTCGTGGTCAGAGTAAGGAAATAAAAGAGAACGATGTGACAGGGAGTGATGGGGCAGGTGTGAGCATGAGGGGTGATTCGAAAGGCCTTTCTGAGGGCCAGGGGTGACATCTGGCATAGTCCTGAATGCTGTAGAGAAGTCAGCCTCACAGGTGTCAGACAAGAACATCCAAGGAGAAGGGGGCATCAAGTTCAAAGGTCCTGATGGGATCAGTGTATTGGAGGGTCATGTGGAGTAAGCACATGAGGAGATGATGGCCTTCGACATTGTAGGGCCTTCACAGACTATGACGAGAAACTCTGAGTTATGTCAAGTGTGATCAGAAATTTCTACAGTATTCTAAGCAGAGGAGTGGAAAAATCCAGTTGATGTTTTAACTTGATCACATTGGGTGGAAAATGGCCTGTAGAAGGACAGGAATAGAGACCAGGATGCTGGCTGGGGATGCCGAGTGGTCCATGGGAGAAGTGATGCTGGCTGGGGATGGGGAGTGGTCCCTGGGAGAAGTGATGCTGGCTGGGGATGGGGAGTGGTCCCTGGGAGAAGTGATGCTGGCTGGGGATGGGGAGTGGTCCCTGGGAGAAGTGATGCTGGCTGGGGATGGGGAGTGGTCCTTGGGAGAAGTGATGGTGGCTGGGGATGCCGAGTGGTCCCTGGGAGAAGTGATGGTGGCTGGGGATGCTGAGTGGTCCCTGGGAGAAGTGATGGTGTCTGGGGATGCTGAGTGGTCCCTGGGAGAAGTGATGGTGTCTGGGGATGCTGAGTGGTCCCTGGGAGAAGTGATGGTGGCTGGGGATGCTGAGTGGTCCCTGGGAGAAGTGATGGTGGCTGGGGATGCTGAGTGGTCCCTAGGAGAAGCGATGCTGGCTGGGGGTGCTGAGTGGTCTGTGGGAGAAGCAATGCTGGCTGGGGATGCCGAGTGGTCTGTGGGGGAAGCGATGGTGGCTGGGGATGCCAAGTGGTCCATGGGAGAAGTGATGCTGGCTGGGGATGCTGAGTGGTCCATGGGAGAAGTGATGCTGGCTGGGGATGCTGAGTGGTCCGTGGGAGAAGTGATACTGGCTGGGGATGGGGAGTGGTCCTTGGGAGAAGTGATGCTGGATGGGGATGCTGAGTGGTCTGTGGGAGAAGTGATGGTGGCTGGGGGTGCTGAGTGGTCTGTGGGGGAAGCGATGGTGGCTGGGGATGCCGAGTGGTCCATGGGAGAAGTGATGCTGGCTGGGGATGCCAAGTGGTCCCTGGGAGAAGTGATGCTGGCTGGGGATGCTGAGTGGTCCCTGGGAGAAGTGATGGTGGCTGGGGATGCTGAGTGGTCCCTGGGAGAAGCAATGCTGGCTGGGGGTGCTGAGTGGTCTGTGGGAGAAGTGATGCTGGCTAGGGATGCCGAGTGGTCCGTGGGAGAAGTGATGCTGGCTGGGGATGCTGAGTGGTCCATGGGAGAAGTGATGCTGGCTGGGGATGCTGAGTGGTCCGTGGGAGAAGTGATGCTGGCTGGGGATGCTGAGTGGTCCGTGGGAGAAGTGATGGTGGCTGGGGATGCTGAGTGGTCCCTGGGAGAAGCGATGCTGGCTGGGGATGGGGAGTGGTCCGTGGGAGAAGTGATGCTGGCTGGGGATGCTTAGTGGTCATGGGAGAAGTGATGCTGGCTGGGGATGCAGAGTGGTCCATGGGAGAATCAGTGCTGGCTGGGGATGCTGAGTGGTCTTCTGAGACGTGATGGTTCCAGAGTGGTAACAGTGGAGGCTGATACATTAAGGAGAGAGTTAGATGATAAACTGAATGAGAGGTTTGAGAGAATTAGAAATCAGGATGACTTCAAAGTTTTAAGATTAGTATGCACCATTTACTGAAATGCAGAGCATGACAAAATAATTAGTTTGAGGGGTGATGGAAATGAAGTGGAGATGACTAGGCAGTAGAGCTCAGAAGAGAAACTAGGGCTAGAGACACACACGTGGGAATCATTAGTTTATAGATGGAGTTTAAAGCCACAGCACCAGAGAAACATGCACAGGCAGGAGCCAGGCACGTGGATGCTCAGGTGCTGGGAAGGGGAGGAGGAAACAGAAAAAGGAGGCTGAGAGAGTGGGCAGTGAAATAGAGAGGGGAATGGAGAATGTTCTTACAAAGAGAGCATTTCCAGAAAGAGGGGGTGATCAAGTGAGGCTGATGGGGCCAGAGCCAATGAGAGTTGATCACTGCTTTTGAAATATGGAAGGACAGGTTTCCGCAGTGTGGTAGGAATGAAACTCTGACTGAGACAGTTCAAGAGGGAATGAGAAGAAAGGTTGTTGAGTTACCTATATGGAGACATTTCCTGTAAAAGGAAAACAAAGGAATGGAGAGGAGCTGAGGGGTGACATAGGATCATGAGATTCCTTCCTCTCTCTGTCCCCTCCCCCGTTTAGCCCCCCTCCTCCTTTCTGATGCTGTAAAAAAGAAGGGATGGGATTTCAACTGCACTGAAGGAAGGGATCATGGATTTTAGGCACAGCAACTCCTAAACCTCCCAGCCTCACACTGCCCCATGCTTGTTGTGCATATGGAATTATTGTGACTTAAATGAATGAGGCTGTAACCAGAGCCATCTAACCAACCATGACACCTGGAAGGAGAATTATATGATCTGATCCTGCAATTCTAAAGTACTATGTAAATAATCCATGAGCCTGGGGACTGGCAGGGCAAAAATAATTGTCAAACATGACCTCTTCGGTGTCTACATCACTTCCAAGCAGTCTTTGCACCACCTTGCTCTTCTGAAGCCACAATCAGACGGGAGTTGCCAGGGAACGATGGGCTGGGATGGTGCTGGGCAGCCTGGGATACAGAAAATTGATGCTCCACTGGCAAATATTAAGTGGAGAACAGGGGACATGTTTTAAAAGAAAAAGAAAGATTTTTGTGAAGAAAAATGTTTTAATAACCCATACTAGTTATCTAAATTGAACAAGCTAAGCAAATAATTAATTGCTCAATTTTCAAATTTCAGACAGACTCTGGTAGGTCATGTAGCAAGGTGACCCTTTTGCCTCCAGGTTAACCCTTAATTTGGGTCTGTTGAGACTTCAGTATTCTCAGAAATCTTTTGTTTCTATTAAATAAGAGGATCATTTTGTAATGAGAATATAATATTAATAAATAGTTTTTGAGAACTTTTTTATTATTAAATCATAGCTGTGTACATTAATGCAATCATGGGGCACCATACACTGGTTTTATAGACCATTTGACACATTTTCATCACACTGGTTAACATAGCCTTCCTGGCATTTTCTTAGTTATTGTGTTAAGACATTTATATTCTACATTTACTAGGTTTCAACATGTACCCTTGTAAGATGCACCGCAGGTGTAATCCCACCAATGACCCTCCCCTCTGCTCATCCTCCCCCCTCCCTCTCCCCCTTTCCCCTATTCTTAGGTTATAATGGGTTATAGCTTTCAACTGAAAGCCATATATTAGTTTCATAGTAGGGCTGAGTACATTGGATGCTTTTTCTTCCATTCTTGAGATACTTTACTAAGAAGAATATGTTCCAGCTCCATCCATGTAAACAGGAAAGAGGTAAAGTCTCCATCTTTCTTTAAGGCTGCATAGTATTCCATGGTGTACATACATCACAATTTATTAATCCTTTTGTGGATCAATGGGCACTTGGGCTTTTTCCATGACGTAGCAATTATGAATTGGGCTGCAATAAACATTCTGGTGCAAGTATCTTTGTTATAATGTGATTTTTGGTCTTCTGGGTATATACCAAGTAGAGGAATTATAGGATTGAATGGCAGATCTATTTTTAGATCTCTAAGTGTTCTCCAAACATCTTTCCAAAAGGAATGTATTTTTTTTAATTTATTTTTATTATTAAATCATAGCTGTGTACATTAGTGCAATCAAGGGGTACAATGTGCGGGTTTCATATACAATCTGAAATATTCTCATCAAACTGTTCAACATAGCCTTCATGGCATTTTCTTAGTTACTGTATGTAGGCATGTGTATTCTGCATTTAGTAAGTTTCACCTGTACCCATTCTAAGATGCACATAGATGTGGCCATTCCCACCAGCAGTGCAGAAGTGTTCCCTTTTCTCCACATCCATGCCAACATCTCTGGTCTTGGGATTTTGTGATATGGGCTAATCTTACTGGAGTTAGATGATATCTCACAGTAGTTTTGATTTGCATTTCTCTGATGATTAAAGATGATGAGCATTTTTTCATATGTCTGTAGGCCGTGCGCCTGTCTTCTTCAGAGAAGGTTCTCTTTAAGTCCCTTGCCCAGCCTGTGATGGGATCACTTGTTCTTTTCTTGCTAATACATTTGAATTGAGAACTTACCTTTTGGGAAGGCCCTGTTCCAGAACTTCTCACCATCACGTTTAATCTTCGGAGGAGCATGCTAGTTTACCATTATGTATTCTGGATGAGGACACCAAGGATCAATGATCTGAAGTAACTGTCCGTCCGTCACAACACTCAAAAATGATGGACTGAGGATGTGAATCCAGGAAGCCTGGTCCCAATGTCTCTGCTTTTAAACACTAGGTTATGACTCTGGCATGTCTATAGTTATCGAAAAATTATTCTACGGGCACTCAGATCAAGAATGAATAAAGTGACCAAATATAAATCTCATTCTGAAATTTCTCATTTTGATTATGTCTCTGTGCTGCTCTTTTTAGATTTTGAGCCTGGCCTCACCATGTAAAACAAACTCAGATGCACACAAAAATGACACCGTGACCCTCTTGGCTATTAGAAATTATCTAACAATTTTAAATTCTGATTTCCATTCCTCATGTGGAGCAACCAGAGATGGGAGTTGAACAACCCTTTCTCACCTTTGCTGAGCAAAAGCCATTGGAAATGTCCTTAAGTTGTAGCCGAGAAGCTTGTTAAAAAGCTTTTGCATCTTGCCTGTGAATGCTTTGAGCAACTCTACGCCTGTGATGGTTTAGGGGCCCTGCTCAGGTGGCTACTAGGGGATGAGGTGAGAGATGCTTTGTAGCTTCCTCCAGACCTTAATTTCCATAACAGCACAGTACTTGTCTATCTTTGCACGCTTGTTCTTTAACATCGGGCTGGGTGTACTGAATAAATAAATTAAGTATTGAATTAATCAATGAATGAAGGATTCCTCCTCCCAGAAATAATACCTCCTCTTCGAACTATACTTTTCTGGATTTTTCTTCAGTGCATACTCACAAAATAGAAAACTATGATGTCTACTTATATTTAATTGCATGCTTTTTCTTACATATAATAAAGTATAAGCATTGTAGCATTATTCACAATCGTCAAGGTATGGAATCAGTTGGTGTCCATTGATAGATAAATGGATAGAGAAAATAATACACACAAAGAAATACTAGTCAGTCTTTAAAAAGGAGGAGGAAAGGCTGCCATTTTCAACATGAGTGAGGCTGAAGGACGTAGGGCTAAATGAAACAAACCAGGCACAGAAAGACAAAGACCACATGATTTTACTTTCATGTGGGGTCTGAAGTTGAACTTAGATGTAGAGAGTGAATGGCAGTTACCAGATGCAGGTGTGGGGAGGTGGGCAATGGGGAGAATGTCACCGAAGGGTACAAAGTTCCGGTCGGACAGGAGAAATAAGTTTTCAAGATCTATCACACAGCAAGGCAGTCACAGTTAATAATGATGTATTATATGCTTTAATTATTTAAAAAACCCTAGATTTCACTACCAAAAAATGGTTAAGTATGTGAGGTGATGGATATGTTAATTAGCTTATCTAACCATTCCCCAACGTGGAATGTACCAACCATTACATTGTACCCCATAAAAATACTATTGCTATCAATTAAAAATAAAAATAAAGTATAAACATAATTCCTTCTTAATATGTATTTTTCTATACTTTTATACTTTTATAAATGTATCATAATTTCCCTACCGCTGGATAGAGTTTTCCACATTTCTTTACATTTTAAACAAAATTGCAAAGGAAATCTTTGTAGATAAATTCCTGCACTCTTTTCTTTAAGACAGATTTCTGGGAATGCCAATATTAGGTCAAAAAGCATGAACTTTGAAAAAATTTTCCCCAAATTTTCCTCCAGAATGTATATACCAAAATGTACACATTAATAGAAAAGTCTATTTTTTTATTAAATCATAGCTGAGTACATCAATGCAATCACGGGGTACAATGTGCTGGTTTTATATACATTTTGAAATATTTTCATCAAACTGGTTAGCATAGCCTTCACGGCATTTTCTTAGTTATTGTGTTAAGACATTTATATTCTAGTAATATAGAATTAGTAAATTAGTAAATTTTAGTAAATTTTACATTGTTGTTACCACAAAGCTATTTTTGCCATTATAAAGAATTATATCACAGTTTTAATTTTCATCTGTTTCTGTTCTTTTGATTCTGGACTTTACAAAAAGTATAACAGGGATAATATTTTTGAAATATATTAATGTTCCTTCCCTTTTTGTCCTTCTTTTTACATGAGTCTTCTCTGTCCAGCCAGAGGCATCCAATCCTTTGGGGAAGCTTAGCACTGTCATAACAATAGGAAAAGACAAAAATTCAATTTTAGCTTTTAAATTCTGAAATTGGACTTCTGATCTGTATTAAGATAATTGTCTCAAAAGATAGGCTCTTTTTTAAAGTAAACTTTTGAACTGACTTTGACATACTGACAAAATGCACAAATTGTTAAGTGTCCAAAGTGAATACGCTTGTGTAACCACCGTCCTGATCAAGGTGAAGGTCGTCATCACCAGAGCCCCAGAAGTTTCTCTGCTTCCCACTCATGCCCGTCCAGCAGAGTAACTGACAGTCTAACTTCTGCCACCCCATAGATTAGTTTTGTCTGTCTTTGAACTTTCTATAACATGACTTATCCTTTTTATCTGGGTTCTTTCTCTCAAAATTAGGTCTGTGAGATTTGTCTGTTACTACGTACAGTTTCAGCTTGTTCAGCTTCATTGCTGTATATTGATAGCATTTCATTTTATAAAGATACCACAATTTCTTTCTCACTACAGTGATTGAAAATTCTAGGTGCCCACACTCACTGCTATTTTTTTTTCCATTTTAGCAATTTTTTGCATGTATTGTGGGATCTCCTGGTGGTTTTAATTTGCTTTTCCCTATTGACTAATGATGTTGACCACTTTTTCACTTTTTCATGTCCTTATTGACCATTTATCCATCCTTTTGGTAAAATGCCTATTCAAGTGTTTTTTTGGGATTTGCTTTTACCATTAAAATTGTTTTCGCCAGTTTTGTTTCTGGTTAATTTGTAAGAGATCCGTCCAGTTTGGGATATAATTCCTTTGCCAGACATATATCTCATAGTAATCTTCTTTCATGATTGGCCTGTCTTTTTACTTTCTTAAAGGTGTCTTTTCATCAAAAACGTTTTCAAATCTGAAGTGGTCTCATGTTTCATTTTGTTTTAGAGACAAGGTCTTGCTCTGTTGCTTGGGCTGGAGTGCAGTGGTGCTATCATAGCTTACCATAGCTTCAAATTTCTAGGTTCTGGCTCAGCGCTCATAGCACAGTGGTTAAGGCACCAGCCATGTACATCAAGGGTAGCGGGTTTGAACCCCGTCCGGGCCAGTTATACAACTGCAAAAAAAAAAAAAAAATAGCTGGGCATTGTGGCAGGTGCCGGTAGTCCCAGCTACTTGGGAAGCTGAGGCAAGAGAATCGCTTAAGCCCAAGAGTTTGAGGTTGCTATGAGCTGTGACGCCACGGCACTCAACCCAGGGCAACATAGTGAAACTCTGTCTCAAAAAAAAAAAAAAAAAAAAATTCTAGATTCACATGACCTTTTTGCTACAGCCTAGCAAAAGTAGGCTATCCAGAGTAGATAGAACAATACAGATATACCATCATACCAAGCTATGTTTTCTAGTTTCTGCAGAGATGGGGTCTGGCTATCTTGCTTGGGCTTGTCTCCCACTCCTGGCCTCAAGCTGTCCTCCGCCTTGGCCTCCCAAAGTGCTGGAATTACAGGTGTGAGCCGCCGCATCCAGCCTCACCGAAGCGGTCTTCTTTATCAATCTTTCCTTTCATGATTGATTGATACTTCTGTATTTTGTCTAAGAAATCCTTGTGTGCCTCAGTGCCATGAAGACATTCTCCTATGTCAACTTCTAAAAGCTTTGTTATTTTATTTTTCAAATTTATGTCTAAAATCTATCTGCAGTGATGTCTGTGTATGGTACAAGAAGGGGGGTCAAGATTAATCCTCCCCCCCACATGGATATTTAATTGACCCCTCTATCTATTGACAGGAACTCTGAGCTGCCACTTTCTTTCCAGCCCCTCACTCGGACCTCTTACAAATCGGCAAATACCCTATAAGGAGAGGAAGCAGGGGAAGTCAAGCTCACCCGCAATGCCTTTCTCTTCTCTCTGGTATCTTGGGTCTTCACATCTGGGGGTTCTGGTTGCTTTTGATGGCTTCACATAGCTGCTTAAAAAGAAAACAAAACTTTACACAGCGCTTTGGGCGTTTTAGTGTGAAGTTCTGTCTAGAGTGAAGCTGAAGTCTAAGAAGGCAGGCTTTCTTGTAAAATAGAAAGATTGTCCAAATTCTAAAGGCTCCCCTTTACATGTAAGCAGCCTTGCCCATAGGTATAACAGAACTTTACTATAAACACATGGTTCAAGGCGGACAGGATATGAGGAAAGAGATATTTGTGCCAGATAGAAGGAGGATGTGGAAATCTTGTCACTGTGGGAGGAAGGGGAATTTCTTTTTTTATTTCAAATTAATATGAGGGTACCAATGTTTAGGATACATTGTTTTCGATTCTAAGGTAAAGTTCAAGTTGTAGTTGAGCCCTTCACCCAGGGGGCGTGCTGAGCACCCTCACATTGTGCACAGGAGGTGAGACCCCACCATTAGCCTCCTTTCTCCTGCCATTGGCTCTCCCTCCCCTCTCTCTCCTCCTTCCTCCCCCTTACTAGACTATATTTGTGTTTTATCATTCTTATGGGCAGGTGGTTATCTATATGTTGGTTTCATATTAGTATTGAGTATATTGTTTTGTTTTTTTCCCCCATTTTTGAGATACTTTACTAATAAGAATTTGTTCCAATTTTATCCAGGTAAATGTAAAAGATGTAAAGTCTCTATCTTTTCTTATAACTGAATAGTAACCCTTGGTATACATATGCCATAATTTTTTAATCCATTCATGGTTGATGGGCATTTGGGTGTCTTCTACGACTTGGCAGTTGTGAATTGAACTCTTAGTAAACTTTCTGGTGCAAATACCTTTGTGGTAAAATGATTTTTGTTCTTCTGGGTAGATTCTTAGTAATGGAATTGCAGGATCAAATGGAGGGTTGACCTTTAGTTCTTTAAGAAGTCTCCATACTTCTTTTCAAAAAGGTTGTAGTAGTTTGCAATCCCACCAGCGGTGCAGAAGTGTTTTAGGAAGGGGATTTCTTTTTAAGAATAAAGGCAAATCCAAGAGGTTCTTCAAAGACTCTGTTCTCACCGTCCTGGGCTTTCACTTATAAATTCATGGAGCTAAGAATAAATGGATCTTAGAATGTTGAGTAAAAAAAGGAAGGAAGAAAGCCTACATACAGCGTGAACCAGGATATGATATTCAAAGACAAGCAAAACAAAAACTATATTTTTAGGCACATATGCCCATATTGTAAATTCATACAGATAAGCAAAGGAATAATAAAACAGGAAACTTACAAAAGTCGTTGCCAGCTGGGTGGAAACAGGTGGAGGAGACTGGGAAGAGATTGACAGGGGATTTCAGTGGCACCAGTTATATTCCATTTTTTATGTTGGTGGTGGATTCATAAGTGTTCATTATTATGCTCTCTAACTCACATATATACATGGGTCATTATGAAAGTTTTGAGATACACAAAAATCAAGAAACATAAACTCCACGTGGACTGAAACAGACAAAGCTCCCTACCCCCACCCCCCATACCACCAATTAGCTGAGCAAGTTGAAAGTTGCACAGGTGAATCAGAAAGGATACTGTCAACTGTGGTCTTTGGAAGTGAAATTATAGACCATAACACAGTCTGTCTCAAAACTTTCATAGTGACCTACATGTATTGTGTAGATTATTTCACATGGATCAAATTCATCAGAATAAAAAATGAAAAAGAAAAAAAATGAAAAAAATGCTAGATGAGCGTAAGTATGCCCTAGTAATGACCAGTATAGAACTCCTGGGGTTCGGACCTGCCAGTGAATTCCAGTGGGCAGCCAATGCCCCCCCCCCCAGATCTCAGGCACCCCCACCGCCTTTGAGCCATATGAGCACCTTACAGACTTAGATACCATCTCAAGGAGGAGCAAGGGAGGAGGAAGAAATTTTCCAAGTTGAGCACATACCCGAAGGAGATGGAGGTGACCTCAAGTGGAAGGAGAGTTATCCTTCATCAGCAAATTCCCCCATCTTGCCTCCACACCGCCAGTGGAAATGCAGGGCCCAGAGCAAGCTGCAATCTGTCTCAGAATATAAAAGACACTTTATTTTGATCGCACATCACAGCCATCAACTGGACGAGTAAATTTTTGACCCTAGCACAAAATAATGCTTACACACGCTGTACACAGTAGGAAAGGACAGCGGTTGTCACAGACCTGGATCCTCCATCCTGTCCTGCCCTCTGGCTGGTGGCGTGACTATCACCAGGTCCCTTCAACTGTTTGTAGGCAAGTGAGAGGGTGATTACACCATCTCTGAAGTTCTTTCCAGGTCTGTGTGTCTCGGTATCAGGGACAGCCTTTGTTCTCTCGAGCAATCACAGTAAGTTTTCTTTATTCTTCATTCTATGATGTGGTACAGAGTTGAAGCCATATTTTAAATATGAGGTGGTGCCCTTGGATCCTTCATTTCATAAAGATAAATCACTTTAGAATGATTTTTACTTCCCTCAACAAATTGTGTGTTTTAAGACATTCAGAGGGCTTTGTGCGGGGAAAAATAGTCCAGAATAGTGAAAGTTAAATACAGCTTCCAAAGGATTTATCAGGTAAATGTTATGGATTGCTGTGATTTAATTTATGGGATTAGTTTGACTTTCAATTACCAGGCATCACATTGAATCACTTTATATTTTGAACTCTGTAACTAGGACTCCTTACACTGGGTCTTTCATTTGGAGAGGGATTATCAATAATTAGACACTGTGGCCTTATTGATCAGCTAATCAATACTCACATTAATCACCAGTGGTCTAAAAACAATTCACTCTTTGCATTAAAAGGAATCAGTGTGATCAAATTAGCATCTTTTGCTACAAACTGAGCAAAGAGGTAGCTTTCCAAAGGGAAGGCAATGCGGTGGGTGGATGTACCCACGGAATCCAGAGCTAGGTTGACTGCTACTAAATGAAAACGATCAATTGAGAGTCAAGTTCTGATGTGTGTGTTTTTGTTTTTAGGGTTTTTTTTGCTCTGATAGTTGTATCCTTTAGTAAAATTTTATTCTCTAGAAAGAGGCTACAATGAATATGATCTTTCCTATATTGCTTTATAAATAAATGTTCTTCGTTCTTGCACTTAGACTAGAAGCTATTTTATGTTGCAAAAAAAAAATTCAAGTATTACAGCAATTCTAGAAAAATGGCAAGTGTTCAGGTTTAAAATATGTGAAAATGATTTGTTGGCTGTTAAAAATTATGAATATTCCTATTTTCCAAGGTGTACCTATTGCCCCAAACAGAGCTCTAGAATGGAAAAGACTTTTTTTCTGTTCAGAGATGAGGTGCATCAGGTTTTACACCAGAGAAGCTTGGTTGGTTCAGAGGAGCAGGGAGCTTGCCTTGGTAGCTGTATCAGTCTGACCACACTACCTTGCAGCCTGTCACTCAAACCGGGGGCTGTCAAACACTAATTTGGCATTAGTTTCATGTGAATAATTTATAATCTCCAAAGATGAGACTATTATTTATGGTTAGTAGCTGTGAAATAATGAGGCGCATGGTTTTAAGGATGTTTTCATTACCAACTAGTGTCTGTATAGTTGTAGAGAGTTAAAGGGAAGTGGAAGTGGATTTTTTTCTTTTTAAAGATCATATCAGAGGCAGAAATGATATATCACAGATGAGAATAATACTGGCTGTCTCTTCAAATTTATCCATTACAAACACCACATCATTTCTTTGAAATGGGAGCTTACAGCAGCATTCTGGCGGTTTCTTGAAGTCAGTCGTTTTTTACTCTCTGAGGAAATAAAAAACTGACTTGTTTGGTCTTTGAGTCTTGGTTTCTACTGGGAATAAGACAATTAAATATCATTTTTTATTTCCATTTTGTGTTTTAAAGAATAAAAACTATTTTTGTCAGTGTAAAAACTTGGGAAAAGTAGAAGTGTATAAAGAAAAAAAATTACCTGTTATCTCACCAAACAATTTTCACAAAATAGGTTCATAATGTATATAGTTGTTTTTTTAATTAAGTCATATATACATAGATCATGAATACATTTATGCTTTTGTGGGATTCAATGTGTTGACTATTTGTACAAATTGGAGTGATGTATATAGTTTTTTATCTTGTTACCTTTGATCATTTTCTACCTTATTAAATAGATTTTTAAAATGATATTTTTAATGATTATAAAATATTCCACTATATGGATGTTATGTATTTATCATTTAACAATTTAGATTTTTCTAATTTTCACTGTTGTAAATAACTCTGATTAGAATTTTTTTTTATTTTTCCTTCCTTCTTTTCTTTTCTTTTGTTTTTTCATTTCTTTCTTTCTTTTTAGAGACAGGGTTTTGCTATGTTGCCCAGGCTGGAGTACAGTGGTGGCAACATAGCTCAGTTCAGCATCAAACTTCTGGGGCTCAAGCAATCCTTCTGACTCAACTGTCCAAGTAGGTAGGACTAAAGGTACATGCCACCATCTGGCTAATTTTTTAAATTTTTTTGTAGAGATGGGTTCATGCTGGACTGCCCAGTGTAGTTTTGAACTTCTGGTCTCAAGTGATCCTCTCATTTTGGCCTCCCATAGTGCTGGGATTACAGATATGAACCAGTATGCCTGGCCCATTTCACATTTTTATTTTTATTTTTTTTCTGTTTCACATTTTTAACCTACCTATCCATTTTATAACTGAAAAGAACAATGTAGATTCTATAAATATCTCACTAAATAAAGATGGATGGATGTCAAATCTCAAGTGATGAAAGTGTGGCTTATACAATTTTATAATTAATATCGATTTATAGGCAACATCTCTGATTTCTGTAATTGGTGGATATGTATTAGTAACCACTGACTATTACTTATAAATACTCATATATATAACTACAATTCTCTGTGTGTATATATGTACATATATAGCAAATACATGTATTTAAGATATATATCTGTCTATATTACAACTTTTTCCTATTATAGACAAAAATTATGATCTTCCTGTAACCATGTATTTTCCCACCAATAACTGAAGACTCAGTTCTATATACGCCTTTGAGGAAACAAGGCTCTGCAGAGACGGCTTTCGCGGCTCAAGCATTCACAGTCTGGTGGGGGAGATGAAAGCACCATGTCTAAGGTGAGGCAGAACTTGGTAAGGACAGCAACAGACTCATCCATGGAACGAAACAGGCTTATCTAGGAAGGGGAGATTAAATGTGACGAAAGCAGTCTCTATGTGAACAATGAGTTCTGAAGTGTCTCACGTCTAATGGAGAATTTTTTTTTCAATATGTTGTGTTTTGCACTTTTCAGATTCTACATTTTTTACATATTGAAAGTTTGTGGCCAACCTGTGTCAAGAAAGTCTGTTGGCACCATTTTGCCAATGTCATCCTCTCCTGTCTCTGTGTCACATTTTGGTTCTTCTCACAGTATTTCAAGCTTTTTCATTATTAAAAAGATTATGGTGATCTGTAATCAGTGATTTTGATGTTACCATTGCTTGCTTTGGGGCACCATGAATCACACCCATAGGATGGCAAAGTTAATTCATAAACACTGTTCGTGTTCTAACCGCCCCCCTGACTGGTCATTTTCCAATCTCTCCTTCTTGCCTTGGGTTCCCATATTCCCCGAGACACAACATATTAAAATTAGGCCAATTAACAACCCTACAATACCCTTTAAATGAAAGGAAGTAGCACGTCTCTTGGTTTTACCTCTTTAGGCCTGGCCTGACCTTCACTAAATGAGTAGGTCTTTCACAAGAAGAAATTGGGGTCAACAGTAGGGATGAAGATTGAGGAGTGAGGAAGAGGGAGAAGTGGACGAAGGCTGGTAGACAAGCATAAGCTGTAACGTGGAGGGGCAGCCTGGGAGCCTGCAGGGACTGTGTGGAGTGAGGGCAGAGAGGCTGGAGTGGAGATAGTAAACTGCAGAGTCAGGGAGGGATGAAAGGGCAAGCATCTCTGAATGCCAAGTTAACAAACAAGGATTTGATGACGTTGGACAATTAAGCTAGTGAACTTACCTTAGAAAAAGTGCCACCTCTTTGCTAAATATCACTCTGGTGACCAGATGGCCAAGGGGAGTACTTTGAAGATGACCAGAGTGATATTCAACAACGAGGTATGTAGCACTTTTTCTAAGATGAGTTCACAAACTTAAATGTCAAACCTTATATGTTATAAGTACGAGGACCCTTTAGATCCTTTGAGGGATTCTGGGCAGGTGAGTGCCATGATCCAAGCTGTTGGAGACAACTTTTCTTTTGCAGGAAGGAAGAATGAATGGGAGGTGGAAAACCCATCACAGGGTGAGCAGCGAGTGGGATCACTAGCAGAGGGTCAGTGGAAAGGAGAGAATGGATCTAAGGGACAGTTTAGAGGCAGAATTGACAGTATTTGGTGCCTAATTGGGAATGGCGAGGAAAAAGCAAAGGAGAGAAAGATGAATCGGTAAATGTGAGGTGTGGAGCCTGAGCTGTTCCCGAGGTCCAGCTTCAAGTCCCATCCTGGGGAATGAGTTTTCTTTAGTGTGGCTCGGGAGGTGAAGCATCACAATGTGGGCTAGAATCAGGGATTCTGGTTTTGGTACCAAAGGAAAAACCCCTCCCTCTATCTGCCTCCCAAGGGCCTTACAGCTTATCATTCAACCCTCTGGAGACAGACTAGCTGCACCTTCAAGACAGTCACCTGAGGGCCTCAGCCTCAGCATCCTCATGTGAATTTACTTCCTTGTGTGGTTTTAAGAACTGAGCAAAACTGGGCAGTGCCTGTGGCTCAACGAGTAGGGTGCTGGCCCCATATACCGAGGGTGGAGAGTTCAAACCTGGCCCCAGCCAAACTACAACAACAACAAAAGAATTGAGTGAAAGAATGGGGGAAATCGCTTTGCGGTAAGACTAGTAAATAGCAAATGCTCAGTAAAAGCTATTTAATTGATAGTGGTGAATATTTTGTTGCTACTTTTGTGGAAAACAAAGAGTAACAATTCCATGTTAAGTTCAAGCACTGTAGGTACCATAATATTGAAATAAAATCTCGGGGCTACAAATTCATAAAATAAGGAACATCTGACCTAGAAGTGAGGAATAAACATCTAAGCTATACTATGTCCATTAAAAAGAAAAATAATTTGAAGAATGAACCGTTACACTTGGTTTGCTTATGTTCGTAAGGGGAAGACTTAGGATGGCCTCTAAAATGTCTTTTTGTATTAAATTTAAAAACCAATAGCGATTACAACTGTGTGATCCCAAGCAGCCATTCAGTGACTACACATGGCAAGTGACTGAATTGGTAGACAATGAGCAGACATCTCCTGCCTCCTTGAAAATGTTCCAGAAAGGAGAAAAGGAAAGAGAGTGGAAGCTTTAATGAAGCCACAGACAATATGGGAACTTGCACATAATCTCAAGGCTTGCTTCTTTCTCATCAATATCCAGTTGCCTGATGAATTTTTATTTTCTTATTCTTAACATTTCCCTGAAGCTTTCTCTGTTGACATTTGGCTGCTTTTGGAGGGATGGAAATTAAATAAAAAATCTGTGTTTTTAGTAATTTCTTTTCTATTCAAAGATGCCTTAGTTTCTTCACATTTGAGAAGTAAAGTATTTGTGGATTAGAGCATCAGGAAAAAAATATTAACAGGCTATAACACATTAGAAAAAACAAGAATTTATCAGTCTAAATAAATAAATAGACAAATGGGAGAGTAGAGAAAGCACTTCTTTAGTGTAGAAATCAAACTAATAAATAGATAAAAATGAGGACTGATAAAGTTTCAGAGTTTTTAAAAACTATCATTTTATAATATCCAGGAAAGGATCATTAGGAGTGCTAAAAACAATGGGTAAAATTTGATGAGAAACAGTTTCAAAGGATAGTTTCAAAGTATCTCCCCTAATTATCCATTTTACATTAAAAAAAAAAAAAAAAGGTTTTGGAGCATATTGCAAGTACAAGTTGGAACTATCAGGTGTAGAACACAAATGTCCTAATGCTGTAACTGGGTAAATGAGGTGAAGGCTATGTTGATTAGCAGAGCGTAAGCACTCCAATTTGTACAAATAATCACCACATTGAATCCCATAATGGCATAAATGTATTTATGATCTGTGTACAAATGATTTAATAAAAAAATTTTGTAAAAAAATAGTGGTATTCATTTCAGTGGAGCAGCTAGCTCCTTTACGAAGGGATCAAAGTGAGATTCACTAGCACTGGTTCAGACCAACACGTGGGGCTCCTGATAGGATCTCCCGGGAAGGACTCAGTACCGTTTTTGTGATGTTCCTGTTAAAAATGTATAGCCTGAATCTAGCGTAACTGTGAGACAACACCAGACAAATCCAATTTGAGTTATCCTACAAAATAATTGGCTTGTTCTTTTAAAAAATGTCAAGATTGAGAAAGACAAAAGCTGAGTAACTGGTTTGGGTTAAGGAGATATAACTAAATTCAAGACATGGTTCTAGGTTGGATCCTGAACCCAGGGGGAACATAACTATAAACAATGTTATTTAGACAATGGATGAAACTGGATTACGATATGAAGATAATAATATGTCGATATTCCATTTCTCGATTTTGATAACTTTACTGTGGTTATATATGATAACATCCTCATTCAAGGGAAATACACATTGAAGTTTTAACAAGTAAAGGGGAATTATGTATACCACTTATTCTCCAATGGTTTAGAAAAATAATATGTGTGCATATAAGCATATGTGTGTACATACACGTGCACATAGACAAGATGGGGCAGGAAGAAGAAAATGAAGCCTGTTTAATGTTGTTTTTTTAGAGGGGAGTGATTCACTGTTATTAAAATAAAAGCATTGTTTTAACGAAAAGAATCATGTGAGGATTGTAATTATTTTCTCTCCTACCCTCACTGGTTGAGTGTACCTGTATAAGGTATATGTAGGCAGTTGCCTTGCCCTTGATTTTGGAACTGTCTTTGGCTAAGCAACTGGATATCTATTTAAAGGAGAGGCAGTATTTTCCTTTCTTGAAAATCAGAATGTAAGTGCTTTTCACATACTGGTCTATAAGTTTTGGGTTTAGACAGGTATTACATATGCCTTTATAGTCTGTTATTATAACTATAAAATTGGACTTTAAAATTTGAATTCCTTAATCTTTTTTCATTTGGACAGGAGGAATTTCATTCCATTTGGTTTAATTCCTTATTGATCATTCAATAGTTATGACTCCCAAGAAAAAGGGAGCTGTTGATAAACCTCAATATCATTCTTTCCCCACTATTGTCTTTGATTATTTGTTCAATGTAGTAGAAAAATATAACATTGGAAAATCATCAAAATAGATTTCATAATTGACAGCCTAATTTTTTTAATATTACCAGTATTAGATTCTATACTAGGAGACATTACACTTCAGAAACTCAGAAGTGGGATGAGACTTTCTAATACAACCAAAGACAATATATCATCTTAGAAATTTCTTCTGTGGCATCATCAAAAGGTCACAATGTCAGGGATGGAAGACTTCGGCTCTGATCCTGTCTTGATCACTATTTGTGTCCTTGGACAAACTGCTTAGCCATGCTGACCCTTAGTCATCTGAAATATCTCAAATCTTTTCCACAAGGGAGTAGTGAGCATTAAATACAATAAAGTATCTGAAAAATGTATAGCATAGATCTGACCTAGGACTCCACAAATGTTTTGTTTTGTTAATTCTCTAAGTCAATAATTCTTTCATAACTGAGCACAACAGACAAAGGCCCTGACCTCAAAGTCCTGGCCACTGAATAATGGGCACAACCTGGCCAAGCATGTAAGCTCAATTGCCTCTAAACACGGGGAGGAATGGTAGGGAGCATGGAATGGTGATAGATAGGTACGTAGGAGCCTCTTTAGAGCCCGTAATGTCTGTCTAACTGGGGGCTCTCTTTATGTTTGGACTCAAAGTTCTTATCACCTGCCAAAATCAAGCATGGTTTAAAACTCCCCCCCTCTCAAGGTGTGGGGATTCTTTCTGTATGGTTGTTTATTTTTGATTCAATGAAATTTTTATTTTTCCAGATGTACAGTTGGTTGGACTTGGTGAGACATCTTCACGCTTGGTATATCTGGTGTAAATTACTTGAGCTCTGTACTTTGAAACCAGTATGATAAGTCCTTTACTGAGGAACTCCTGAAGGGCTGCCCTAGTTAGTGAACCTCAAATCTTTAGTCTCTTGGAGACCCCAGCTGGGGTTATAGGTTTATAGGTGGAACTTCCTTACAGAAATTGTCATATGTAGCTTTATCAAACAAGACTAGGTTATTGAGCTTTTCCTGCACTTTGTCCTTCTGGCAAACTTTCTGGCATCTTTTGTCTTCCTGTCATCCTTGGGTGGCAAAGCTTGGAGAGGAGCCTTAATTACCACAGCCTTGCGAAGATGTCCTGGGTCAGTTTAGATCTCAGCATTTCCAGGAAAAGACCAGGTGCTGTGGTCTTAGGATAACACAAGTGGTTGGTTCTACATTTGAAGTTTAAACTTGGAGGAATTGCCATCAGAGGAGGAAAATTCTTTGAGGTTAGTTTTAAATGCCCCAATAAAAAGATTGCTGAGTCAGCCTTGACAGAAGATATCAGCATTTCCTAGCATGAAGGAAGAGTTAGACATGTGATAAATTGTCATTCGTGGCTTGGTATATAGGACATATAATGTTTGCAAGTATTTTCTCCCATTCTGAAGGTTGTCTGTTCACTTTATTGATTATTTCATTTGCTGTACCAAAGCTTCTTAGTTTAATTAACTATTTACCTATTTTTGTTGGTGCCTGTGTTTCTGAGGTCTTCATGAATTCTTTGCCTCCATCAATGTCCAGAAGAGTTTGTCCTGGGTCTGTGTCTAGTGTTTTCTAGTTTCAGGTCTCATGGTTAAGTCTTTAAATCATCGTGAGGTGATTTTTAGATATGGCAAGAGATAGGGTCCCAGAGTCTTTCTCCTACATCTGGTGATCCAATATTCCAGCACCACTTACTGAAAAGAGTGTCCTTGCCAGTGTGTTTTTGTCAACTTCATCAAAGGTCAGTTGGCTGTAGATATGTGACTTTATTTCCGTTGACCTGTGTGTCTATTTTACAGTGGTACCATGCTGTTTGGGTGACTGTAGCCTTGTAGTATAATTTGAGGTCAGGTAATGTGATGTTTCCAGCTTTGCCCTTTTCACTTAGAATTGCTTTGGCTATTTAAGCTCTTTTTTTGGTTCTATATGAATTTTAGGGATTTTGTTTCTGATTCTGTGAGGAATGATTTTAGTATTTTGATAGGGATTGCATTGAATCTATAGATTACTTTGGGCAGTATAGTCATTTTACCAGTCTTAAGTCTTCCCATCCAAAGGATGAGAATGAGATTTTTTCTATTTACTTATGCCATCTACAATTTCTTTTATCAACGTTTTATAATTTTCCTTGTAGAAGTCTTTTACCTCCTAAGTTAAATATATTCCTGAGTGTTGTTGCTTGTAGCTATTATACATCTGACATAGAACTAATATCCAAAATTTTCAAGGAACATAAACAACTCAACAACTGCAAAGAAACAAACAACAGTAAAAAGCAGACAAAAAATAGATATTTTTCAAAAAACAAAAAAAGACATACAAGTGGCCAACAGGCGTTTGTAAAATGTTCAACATCACTAATCATTAGGGAAATGCAAATTAAAGCTACAGTGAGATGCCTATCATCTTATACCACTCAGAATGGCTATTATTAAAAAGTCCAAAAATAACAGATCTTGGTGAGAATGCCGAGAAAGAGGAATGCTGAAACACTGTTAGTGGGAATGGAAATTTAGTATAATATCTACAGAAAATGGCTTAGATACTTCTGAACTAAAAATAGAACCATCATTTGATCCAGCCCTACTAGTTATCTACCCAAAAGAAAAAAAAAATCATTGTATAAAAAAAAAAAATCTATGTTTATCCAAGCCCTATTCACAATAGCAAAGATTTGGAATCAACCTAAGTGTTCACCAATGAATGAACAGATAAGTAAAATGTGGCATATCGATACCATGAAATAGTATTCAGCCGTGAAAAGAATGAAATCATGTCTTTGGCAGCAATGTTGGTGGAACTGGAGGCCATTATTTTAAGTGAAACACGTTGAGAAGATAAAATACCACACACACTCACTGAGAGGTGTAAGCAGAGTGATGTGTACACACGGACATAGCACCTGTAATGATAGATGGCAGAGATGGGGAAGGGAAGAAGGTGTGGGGGATGTGAGGGATGAGAAAGTACTTGCTGGGTACAGTGTATGTTATTTGGGTGATGGTTACAGTCAAAGCTTAGAATTCACCACTAGTGCAACATGTCCATGTAACAAAACTGCACTGTACCCCTTACATTTTATACAAACCAACCAACCAAACAACATATGATTGGACTTATGTAGAGAGTATTATTTTCTCTTTCTTTACTTTCATTATTAGACTAAACATAAATAATTTACCTCTTTTTAATTTAGTAGAATTACATTTTTAGAAAAATCACATCTGAAATAGTTCTTCACACAAAATCAAGAATTAATAAAAATACCTGCCCTCATATTAGTTTAGATTTAATATAACATCTTTGTCATTTGCACATGTCATTTATTTCATAATTCAGAATAATTTTAATTAAGATTAAAATTAAGCTGTATTTGGTTGAATTTTTCAAATCTTCCACTATGTCGAATGGGAATTTCACTGAACCAGTATGTCATATATATTGCCCCAAACAAACAATAGATCTCCTATAAAGCCGATTAGACTACTAGGAATGCCATGCGGTAAACTACCTGGTCATCTATTCACCTATCATAATAAAACCAACCTAGATAATTGGCAAAGTCAGTTTAGTAACTGGGCCTTAGCCTCAGACTTATTCTACTAAATTAAGAAATTCTACTAAATTAGGAAGAGGTAAATTGTATAAACATCTTTTGGATACTCAGTTTGATGAAGTCATAAAATTCCTTCCGAGGTTAGTGACAATATTTTTTTGTCAGTTTATAGTGCTGCTCCAAAGAAAATGGTTATTTGCTTTACCTGTGTATTGTTTTATTCTAAGGCTGGAAGCATCAGAGTTAGTGTCTAAGTAGAAATGAGGATAAGACTTAATCATTAAGCTGAGTTAATCTTAGGTTGATTCAATTCTGAACTAAGGCCAGTTTCAGTTTGGACAAAGCCAGTGGGTCTAGGTTATTGTTATTGCTTTAGCAGTCGACACGGGAAGACGTGTTCCAGTTGCCGTCTTCCTCCTTCTGGACTGTGGCGCTAACCTTTGGTATGCAGGCCCACTGAGTCCCAGAGCTGGCTATGAGTATATGGGCACGGCTGACCTCAGCAGCATGTGGCCTGGGCAGCTACGTGGGGCTTGTGAAATGCCTGTGAAATGCCTGGTGGTTTTCTTGAATTTCTTAATAACTTTTGAACAAAAAGCCTTGCATTTTCATTTTGCATTGCACCCCCAAAATTATATGGGTAGTTTTGGGTTAATACATGGTGCCTTCACTCACGTGTACATTCACATCACCAATTTAGACACAGTTTTGGTGTGATATGAGGTTTCTTTTCTTTTTCCTTTCCTGAAGCCACTTTGATAGGTGCAGATACGTCTTCTGAGAGTAGGCTGCTGCCTTCATTATACTATTTAGTATGTGGTAGGGTTAACATATTGAAGGTGGTAACACAAAAAAAATTCACAAAAAGTTGACTGGTATTGAGCCTGAAAATTTGGTTGGAGTTGGTCAGGGTTTTTACCCAAGGTGGTTGGGGTTGTGATTGTGCACAGTATAAAACAAAGGTTCTTGGTGCTTCCTACACTGGGGCTGCTTGCTCATTATCTATGAAAACTACATTTCACCTTAAAGTTTTGAGGACATAAATGAAAGACCAAGTAATTCTCAAGGCCCTTTCTATTCTGAGATTCTACCATTCCTTTAAAATAGACTTATGATAAATGAAGATTTACTTTTTGCATGAAAATGATTAAAAACATGTCTTACTTCCTGCAGAGAAACATACTAATAACTACTATTTATGGAGTTCTTACTATGCCAGGTGCTTGGAATATGGGTTGTTTTCCACAGTCTTTCAATAGCTGTGTGAGGGAGGGCTGTGAACTTTGCTGCACTGCTGAGTACATGGAAGCTTAGAGAAGCTGTGCAGGGCAGCCAGGACTCAAGCTGGCTGGCCCAGTCCCAAGCCTTAGGCAGGCCCACTGCCTTCTACGGCCTCTCATCAATTAAATAAGCACGAGGCTAACCTTAGAGTCAAGAAGGGCCTTGCTCGGGGAGTTGAATGTGAGGGTGACCTGGCTGTGACCCTGCCACCCCATTGATTGCCAGGGCCCATTAGACTGATGTGGTGGCCCGGTGTCTTCTTTCTCCCTCACCTCTGCATACGTCAGCCTTCTCGTCTCGGCCTCAGACAACAGGAATGACCTTCCTGATAACGGAGGTTCATTCTCGATGAGCCCAGGGGGGTGAGACCGCTGACTGCTCAGTCAGACTTCAAACTGGGGCTTTTTCTGTGACCCCACAATGCCTCCCATAGTGTTGGGATGAATGTTGTTGGAAGGGACTGTCTGGGTCTCTTTGTGCTAATCGCTCACCCCTACTCCAGTATCATGCAGGCACATTTTGAGGGGAGTTTCAGGATGGATACTTATAGCTTGCACCTTCACGGTTGCTAGTTTTTTGTAAAATGAAAACATACAAAGAAAGTTGAGGATGGATCATCTATTGCAGAGGAACTCCTTTGCATTTCAATTAATTGTTCATTTAATTAAAGGAATGGAGAAAACATGCTGTCACAGAAGCATTTGCTCAATATATCAGAGAAATAGCTCATTCTTACCCAGGAATTACCCCCGTCAAATCAACCAAGTGGGGTCACTGAGTGCATGAATTCTGTTTACATAATCTTAACCCAGCACAGATAAAGAATGTGTCTCCCTTTAAAAAACCATTTAATAAGTCTTTCTTTCTTCCTTTTTTTGAGACTAGTCTCACTTTGTTAGCCAGACTAGAGTGCTGTGGAGTCATCAGAGCTCACAGCAACCTAAGACTCTTGGGCTTGAGCAATCCTCTTTCCTCAGCCTCCTGAGTAGCTGGAACTTCAAGCATCCAGCCCTACAATAGGCTAGTTTTTTTTTTTTTTTTCTCTTTTTAGTAGAGGTGGGGTCTTGCTCTTGCTCAGGCTGGAGCTCAAGCAAACTCCTGAGCTCAAGCAATCCAACGGCCTCAGACTCCCAGAGTGCTGGGATTACAGGGTGAGCCATGGCACTTGGTCCGATTTGAAGTTTTTAATGCACGTGAATTGCTATGGTTTCTGTCTGGCAAGAGCCCTCAATAAAGTTACCTATCTGCTGTCCCATAAATTACTTCCAGCAATTTTGAAGGTAAAAGAAATCAAGTCTTCTGTTCAAATAAAAGGAACCACTTAGATAATGTAAAACACTCAGGGACTGCCTTGCAGGCAGCGTTCATCAAATGTTAGCTATTCCTATGCTGGTGTTGGCTGCTGCCTGATCCTGAGTCAGTTTTCTTATCTGTAGTAAGAGAATGAATCATTGTAATAGTGTTGTGCCTTAAGTTTTCTCATTTGTGAAACACTCGACTAATAAAATTCCTTCAAACTATAGCAATCTCTGATACAATGTACAGATCTTTTGTTTTTTTTCTTTAATGTCTCAATTTATCACAGAAGTTTTGCTCTGATGCATCTTAATTTTAAAATTGAATTTTTAATCCTAAATTAATCCATATGTGTAATGTAAGTTATGTCAAAACCTAAATGGGGCATTTTTTAAAGGTAGCATATTGAGAAGTTATTCTGAAGTTCGTCTGAAAAACAGACATAGCAAAATCACCAGAAAATTTTTTGAAAAAGATTTGTTAGGGAACAGGGTGTTTAATCAGGAATTGCTATGAATTATAGTGGCTCAATAAATTAAAACTGGTACAATGGTCTTGGCATAATAGTAAACAGACCGTGGGATAGATTAAAAAGTTTAGGAAGAGACTCAAGTAAACAAATGGTGTTGGGAAAACTGACTTACTCTGGAAAAAATAAAGTTATATTCCTACCTTATATACTTCAAAAAAATTCCATGTGGACTACACATTTAAAAATAAAAGGTAAAATGATAAAAAACGCTTAGAAGAAATTTTGGATGAAAAACATAAAAATTCAAGGTAGAAAATGACGTAACAGCATGACCGAAGGCAGAAACCACGAAAGAAAGTCTTGGTGTATCTAAAACTTCAGCATGGCAAAATAGAATAGAAACCAAGGTAAGGCACCACGAACACAGGACTGAGACAGGCGTTGCTACACGTGACAAAAGGTGATGGACGACGAGGAGCTCTCTCAAGTAATGACAGAACAATTGTTTCTCTTATAGAAAAATGCACTGATGACTTGAGCGGACCATTCAATAAAGCAATAAAATAGCCAATAAACAATTTAGAAAGTTCAATGTTGTAAACAAAGAAATACAAATTAAAAACAAAACAAACCATGTTCAACTGTGGAATTCACAAAGGCCACTATGACTAGGGGACGTCAGGCATTGTCAGAACCAGATTATTGGAGGACAGGCCTTTTGATTTGGCAAATCCATTTTTAGAAATGGATCCTTATCACCTAACTCCAGTGAGAAGAGCCCATATCTCAAAGTCTCAAAGCTGCAGATGCTGGCGTGGATGTGGAGAGAAGGGAACACTTTTACACTGCTGGTGGGACTGCAAACTAATACAACCTTTTTGGAAGGAAGTATGGAGAATCCTCAAAGAACTCAAATTACACCTCCCATTTGATCCTGTAATCCCATTACTAGGCATCTACCCAGAAGGAAAAAAAAAACCATTTTATTATAAGGACATTTGCACTAGACTGTTTATTACAGCTTAATTTAAAATCACCAAAATGTGGAAACAACCTACATGCCCCCCAAACCAGGAATGGACTAACAAGATGTGGCATATGTATACCATGGAATATTATTCAGCTATTAACAAAGATGGGGACTTTACATTTTTTGTATTAACCTGAATTGGGGTGGAACACATTCTTCTTACTAAAGCATCAGAAGAATGGAGAAGCAAGAATCCAATGTACTCAATTCTAATATGAATGCAGTAGATGAGCTAATACAAGGGGTAGGGTAGGGCAGTGTGCTAGCAGAGGAAAGGAGGAAGGGGGATGGGAAGCCACGGTGTACGGCACACTTCTTGGGGGCAGGACACAATTATAAGAAGGAGTTTGCCCAACAAATGCAATCAGTGTAACCTAATGTTTGGTACCCTCAATGAATCCCAAACAATAAAATAAATGATTTGGTATGTGTGCAATGTATATACGAAGATGTTTATATTGGATTTAAAAAATAGAAGTGAACAATTGGACGCAGCTTAAATGCTTGGCAATAGGATCCAGTTTACAGTGGAATACTCCGCAAGCACTTCAGAATACAAATGGGGATCTGTTTATTGAATGGAGAGTCACTATTGTTGAGCAAAGAATAAGCAAATGGCAATGCAACATATAAAGTATGATCTCTTTTTTTGTAAAAAATATATTTGTATAGTGCGGCACCTGTGGCTCAAAGGGGTAGAGTGCCAGCCCCATATGCCGGAAGTGGCAGGTTCAAACCCAGCCCCGGCCAAAAACTACAAAAAAAAAAAAAATAATACAAATATAAATACAAATATATATATTTGTATAAATTGGGGAGAAAGTTTGGAAGGGTAAGCATCTGATTGGGGTTACTCTTGGAGGAGGGATTAGATTAGGGATAATTTTTACTTTTTTGTGTTTTCAGTGTTTTAATATAAAAATTAAAAAATTGGATATTATCAAAAAGTCAAAAGATAAATATTGGTGAGGGTGTAGAGGAAAGGGAACTCTTGTTTACTATCGGTGGCAATGTAGATTGGTGTGGCCATTATGGAAAACAGTTGGAGATTTCTAAGGAAATTAAAAATACAATCATCAGATGACCCAGTAATCTCTCTTCTGGGCATATACCCAATGGAAATGAAATGAAATCATCACCTTGTAAAGATATATGTACTCCCATGTTCCTTGGAGCTTTATAGATGATAGCCACAACATGGAAATGAACAACGTGTGTGTCTGTTGATGGATGAATTGGTAGAAAAAAATATATGTATGTGAATATTATTATATCCTTAAAAAGAAGGAAATCCTACCATTTGCCACAACATGGGTGAACCTGGAGGACATTGTAAGTGAAAGAAGCTAAGCATAGAAAAACATTGCATAATCTCACTTATATGTGGAATCTAAAAGAAAAGGTCAAGTACAGAGAGGCAGAGAATAAAACAGGGACCAGCCATTCATCTCTTCAGTGGGGAATTCAAGCCATTAACATTTATTGAGATAATTGATAAGTGTGGTAGTATTCTATTCATCTTATTTTGTGAGAGTCCATTGCTTAGTTTTATCTTTTGCAAACTAGTACAACCTTTCTGGAAGGAAGTATGGAGAACCTCAAAGCACTCAAGCTAGACCTCCCATTTGATCCTGCAATCCCATTACTGGGCATCTACCCAGAAGGAAAAAAATCCTTTTATCATAAGGACACTTGTACTAGACTGTTTATTGCAGCTCAATTTACAATCGCCAAAATGTGGAAAGAGCCTAAATGCCCACCAACCCAGGAATGGATTAACAAGCTGTAGTATATGTATACCATGGAATACTATTCAGCCATTAAAGAAAATGGAGACTTTACATCCTTCGTATTAACCTGGATGGACGTGGAAGACATTATTCTTAGTAAAGCATCACAAGAATGGAGAAGCATGAATCCTATGTACTCAATTTTGATATGAGGACAATTAATGACAATTAAGGTCATGGAGGGGGAGGAAAAGCAGAGAGAGGGAAGGAGGGAGAGGGGTGGGGCCTTGGTGTGTGTCACACTTTATGGGGGCAAGACATGATTGCAAGAGGGACTTTACGTAACAAATGCAATCAGTGTAACCTGGCTTATTGTACCCTCAATGAATCCCCAACAATAAACAAAACAAAACAAAACAGGGGCCTGCGTGTGTGCAGTGGTGGGAAATGGGAAGACTTTGCTCTGAGGATACAAAGTAGCAGATTTACAGGATGAATAAATCCAGAAATCTAATGTACAACATGAAGACTATAGGTAATAAAATTGTACTGTATTTCAAATTCCTGCTAAAGGAGTACATTTTAGCTGCTCTTGCCACAAACAAAACAACAAAAAAAGGGGATAACTGTGAGATAATGGATATGCTAATTTGCTTCAATATAGTAACCACTTCATACTGAGCAATGCACTTTCTGTGAAAAAAACATAGTAGCCATTTTGCTATCTATATGTACCCCATGACATAAATATGTACAATAAAATTTACCTTAAAAAGTTCTTTTTAAAGGTATTATAAGAAGACTTAATAAGTTAGAAATAACATTCCAAAATTCTGAAAGTAGTTAGTAAAATAGTAGGATTATAGGTGATTTTAAAAATGATTTGTTTATTTTTCAAACCTTGTGTACTCAAAAAATGGTTGCGTTATTCTTAAAAAACAATTGGAAAGACAGGAAAAAGTCCACATGTGAATATACACGTATGCCCATGAAAAGTCTGGAACATTCTACATCAAAATCTTAATGGTATTTATTTCTGAATGGTGGTGACAAAAGACTTAAAACAGTTTTTCTTTTGTTTATCTGCATTGACTCATTTAAAAAAATACATGTGTTAACTTGTGTTATAAATAAAAAAATTATGAAATAAAGCTCTTTTAAAATTTACCTTGAAAAGCCCCCACAAACCCTTCAGAGAACTAAGAAATTTGGAACAAGAAGAATAATAGCGATAAACCCTCCAAATAGTGAGTGCTAATAGTTGTTAGAAGGGCAAATTTATCATGGAGATTTTTCAGTACCCCTTGACATAATTTGGTACAACACAGACTGGTGAAATTCCTGAGGCTGGCCATTCCTGTTGCCAGCCAAGCCCATGACCTTGGTTTACTTTCACTAGCACAGGCTCACACGCATCCACCTTTGGAATTGTAAAGCAAGTGTCAATTGATGGGTCTGGAAGGATTTTTAAATTTGACACCCTGAGGACGACAGAGCACAGACTTTTGTCTCCGCTGGGGTGTCTGTGGCCTTCCACGGGAAAGCTGGGCTTCCTTCAGGACCTGGGCAGGGACGGTTTTACCACAGTGTTTCCTTACGTCACCTTGTCCTGAGACACACTGTGTGCTTGGTCCCAGGAAGTGGCCGCTGAGAGGCTCTTGCTGCTGTTAAGATGTTTGGTGCTTCAACTAATACCAAAGTTTCCGTCTTCCTTCCACTCTCAAATAGACAGGGTGGAGGGGAAGCCCCACCTGGACGCCGACCTCTCCGAGCTCCCTGCCTCCCTTCTCTCCCCTTGCAGCTTTCACTCCTCTTCTGATGCCCGTAGTGTGTACACTATGGCGACAATCTGTCCACAGATGGCGTGTGTGTTTCTTGGGTACTTTCTAGTGTATGCACCTTGATGTGCTCCTTGAGGGTAGGAATCATACTTTTGATCCTCAGGATTCTTCTATATTCTGCCGTGACAGAAGTAACCCTGTAGAGCGGGAGACCATCACCGGAGGCCCTGAATCTAGTCCCAGCTCACACTCCTTCTCCAGGCCTCAGTTTCTTTCTTTGGGGGGAGGACTGCATTCAGAGTCGGGAGGAAGGCAGGCACCGTGGCTGAGCAACACAGGCCAGCTGCTACGTTGAAGATGACGTTTTCTCAGAAGTTATCTGGCCTTCTTGACCTATTTGCCCTACATTTGGGAAAGACATGGAACTTTCGAACTAGGAACTAGTATCTTTTTAGGAAAAGCAATGGTTCAAGAACAATGATAATTAGCAACTGGTGCTCTACCCCAGTGCTGTCCACACAGGGTGTGGGGGGGATTCTGGCAAATGGAAAGCTTCTGGTTAGTGCTGCCTCGCTGACTATTGTCACGTTTGAATCGAGGTAGGTCAGTGATTCTAGGGCCTCAAAAAGGTTAAGAAAAGCCAGAAATGGAGCTGTTTATGTTAAATCTCCCGATTTTTAAATGTTGGCAAGCAGCATGAACAGATTCTAAAAACAGTAGAAGGCAAACACGTCTGCAGATCCCAGCCAGTCCGAGGGCTGAAGGTTTTCATTTCTGGACTCCAGACAGCCTGGGTGCCTCCTTTCCCAATTATGCTGCTTCATGGGGCAGGGGGTGCTGCTATGTGAGGGTGGAGAGGCTCGTGATCAATGCCCCTGAATTCATTTTCATGAAAATACACAGTTTAGCAAGGGCGAGAGTTACGATGTTGAAGCTCCTTCCATCATTACCCAGGATGAAAAGGATAATGCCTGGGAAAGAAGCTTGACATCAGAAAGCCGGACTGTGCTGTGTTAGCATCTCAGCCCCACAGCCAGCGAGAGGAGGCCTAGCAGAGGCAGAGCAGGACGTGGGGAACAGATAATATCGGTGGCTAGAGGAAGCATGCAAACAACTGGAGACGGGCAATCTGAAGAAATGAAGGGGATTGGAACGAGGCGAGATAGTGAACAGAGCCGCCTGGCTTTGATCTCCTGCCCGCAGCCAGGCAATAGCAATGGAGCTGTTTCTCCCACACCCTTCTCTGCCTATGCGTGGAACATTTGTTTCCAATTTTAACAGTTACATCGCATGCTCTCACCATACCATTGTCTAAAATATCGCTGAGGCCCTAACCGATGTAATTTATCTTTTGTAGCATATAATTTGGAGCCGTTCAGGCCAGCAAGGAACATCTGTACTGAAAGTTTGAACTCGACACAGTTTCGAGTTTCTACACTGAGCCTGTTCTCAGGTCAGGTTCCTCATAAACTTCGTTATCACTGTTGGTTTTATTCATTCTATTTGACGTATTAAGCTTCTGTATCTTGGCATAAAGGACACAATATTGCAGCATATTGGCAAGCTCATTTGCTTCTCCCAGCTAGTGTTGTGTTCAAATATCAATCCCTGGGGATGAGCACGTGTGTATCGACTGCAGGAAAATGAAGCTTAGCAGCAGGTGGTCTTTTGCTGCCTAATGAACATGGCAATCTGTTACTATCACCACAGCGCTTTTCACCAGACAATTAGGCAACTAAGCATGTAATTATTCAGGCCAAGGAGAAGAGCCTCTCCTCTCATTTCATCTTTTCATTGCTGTTTACTCACCCACACTCCCCTCATTAGTGAGAGATTTTCCAGTCTATGCTAATTGGTTTCAATAACATTCATTTCAGTTGAAAGAGAACGATTCCGTTAATTGAGAATCGAAAGAATCTTTTCATTTTAAGTACGTCCTGCTATGGAAATCTGAATACTCTCAACAGGTTCGAGCTAATGAAATTAAGTCACACAACCATTAGCAGTGTAATAGAAATAAAGTAATTTATTTTCATTGAAGCATGTGCTATAGGTCCAGAACAATTAATATGGCTTGAAGAGGATGGTAACTTGTTAAAAAAAAAAAAAAACAGATTAAGGATAAATGAGATGATTTCCCTTAGAATGGCTCATTTAATTCCTGATTTAAAACCCTTGTCTGTTCGGTTCCTCTTTTGAAGTATTTAAAGCCAAGAGAACTCATTTGTAGAATGACACCTATACTAATAGTACATAAAAAGCAGTGTGTATATATATATATATGTATCAAGATGACTTAATTGGTTAGTTATGTTGGATATTTTAAGCTAAATGTGCTATAAAACTTTTATAGCAAAACAGTCCACATATAGATATTTCTGTTTTGTTTCTATAGCATCAGAATATTTACCTGTGTGTGATTTAAAGCTGGACTGAACCCTACGTCACAGCTCTTATGGTTTCGTGGCACTTGAATCTATCACAGGCATTACGATATTCAGGCACTACACTGCCTGTTCCAGGAAAAAATAGGGAAAGGAGTTTTAAAAATAAGGCACTAAAAAGCATATTTATATAAAAAATATGTCTCCAAATTATCAAAGAAAAAAAACTGAAGTGTAAATGAAACAAAAGTCTTTGTCTTGGCCTACATGTTACAACTCCACATTGACAAGATATTGCCAATTAGAAGACTACTATGTTCTTTTGCCTGCAAGAATTTATTTTAAAGCAAATCTCTTCCAGTTTCTGAGAGTGAAATATTGAATATATTACTTTCACACATACAAACATGTACCTCTATCATGACACCTTTACCCAAATCCTCATATCTTATTTAGTTGTTATTTTTTTAATGGAATAATCAATATGAAACCATTTGGGTTGCTGTCAGACTAGCTCCTATGTATAAAATTTCCTTTCCTTGTCACACACACCAATTGGAGTTCTGCGTGGCCATTAGTATAGTCGCAGCTTTGCCTGTTTCTAGAAGCTCATGTGGACATCAGTTGGTAGGTGGGAGGGCGTGGTATGTTATGCAAATGTTACGTCTATTTTTTTTAGGTATATTCAAAAATGCATAATGAGGACAGACTTACAAAATAATGCACTGCATAGCGTTATGAATATTTCAAAGAATTATTTCTTTATTTTGTACATAGCTCAGAGTGCTGACATTTGATTTATAGCTGCACGGATGTACCTGGGGTTGCTAAGGTTACCCAATTTCATTCACCCATAGATACTTGAGATCTACATAATGCCATCACATCCTCCACGGCATTTCAAAGTGATGTTGATAAATGGTGCCTTCCTTAGATGATATTTCCATTTAGATGTGATATATCTCATGATTTCTGTCTTTTAAAATATTGTGGTTGATGAAATTTTACATTATGTGCATATACAGAAAGCAGGGATACATATTTTTCCCATTTTAAAGGTTCAAAAAACCAAGAGTGGGCTCCCCTCCCCCTTCCCCACCCTGTACCAGTTCCCATATGTTGAGGCTTACTGTGACTAATATTGAGGTTTTTTTTTCCTTAACAGAGGAAAAAAAAAATCCTCATATTATTGTTTGTCTTATGTTTAGAGATATAACAAAAGACTGGCTAGTCACCTGCAATCACTTTTATGATGTTTCATATCTTTGCAACAAAAGCTTAAGGTTTTTAAAAAAAAAAACACCAAAAACATCTTTTGAGATTTTGATAACAAACCTATGGAAGTTATTTTTCCCAACAGATCTTTTAAAAAGTAACACGTAGAAAGCGTCTCTATACATATAACCTATAATATGTATTTTCTTATTGCTTACAAATGATCGCTGACCTTGTAGCTTGTAATGTATGCCAGGCCTAGAAAGAAGTCTGGTTCAGGGCCTCCTCACTTCAAAGGAAGGAGGGATTAGACTTATGGAACAGAACAGTTAAAAACTCAAAATATCCATAAATTTTTGTGAGGAGCATAGATCTGGCTCCATGGGGCAATAAAGTTGCCGGTGGGGAGAGATGAACAAATACCAAAAGCCGGGAGTGCCAGCTTGCGAAGAACTAATCTGTGGGTTATGTGGTTTCATTTCTCTCGAACTGGCTGGGTTGAGTTCTGTTAAATTAGTTTTTTACTTCCCTCATCTGAGTGAGAAAACAGTTACAGAAAAGGCTTGAATGATGGGATGCAGGAAGGACTTCTACGGGAACGCGGTTGGGGCCTTTGGACCTCACTCTCTGGAAAGAAACAGGCTGCGTAGGATTAAAGGATGGGGTGACAGAGGTAGGGCATGTGGGTGACTGGGAGATGGGGACCGCTGTGCCGGGGAGGGGTCCCTGGGGAGGGCAGTGCAGGAGCAGAGGCCTGTGAGCCCGGGGAGTGAGAGAAGACGGGGCTTTCCCATGGGCTGAGCTGAAGTTGCAGGGGTCAGGAGGTTCTGTGCTATGAGTATTTTCAGAAGGCCACAATATACCGGTCTATATACCTGCTTCCTTAGGCCGTACAGGGCTAAAAAGTACTTTGGATTTGCTGCCAACGTTTAAACACTGGAAGATTTCACAGAAAAACTCATATTCAGATTTTTCTGCAAACTCAGGGGATTTGGTGACCTGGGTCTGAGACAGAGTGATCAGATGGACCCAAGCAGCATCGGAGTAGCACCCGTAGGGTGGGTGAGCTCACTCCTGGTTGGCTCCTCTGCTCAGACAACTTTCCCACTCCTGATTCTGCTCTCCTGTAAGAGGGCAGGTGGTATAGGTATTCCAGAGGGCAGGTGGTCAGTAGATATTTGGCGAATGAATGGAAGAAAACACCTTATTGTTTTGTGTATGTACAGTCAATCCTTTATGGGAACCTGGAAGTTTTTGCAGGGTAAAGACTATGTTATTCATTTTGTATATTCAGGGCCAGCACAGCACCGGAAGCAGTTAATAGACATTGCACACAGATTGTGAGGCTGAGCAGTCACTCCCCTCATACAGGGAAAGAATCACACATTTGAGAGATGGAGGACAGTGGGTCTGAAAAGCTAACAAGCTCCTTGCAGCCCAGGCCAGGGTGCTGGAGGAGCTGCTGGCCTGACTGCCGGGAAGCGGCTGTGGAAGTCCTGGCCCTGCTAACTTCAGTCTCATTTCTCTTGGCCCCACTTCATGTGTCTGTGAAACCCTTCTGTGTCCCCCTTACATTATAGTTTACCTTTTACCTTGCCCTGTCTCTTTGCCTCTCAGCAGGGTCTGATTACTCACCCCTTCATTTTCCTTTGCAGCCATCTCCAAACTGACAATGCCCAGGGGTGGCCTTTTCTTCCAGGTTTGACTAGGATTTAAGGGGCGGGGTGGGTGGGCAATAAGGGGCTGGAGGAGGAGAAGGAACTCTAATGGTACGAACACTAATAATGTTCGATTCATAGTCCTTGAATGCAATCACCCACCAGTGACACTGTGTGGGGAGGTCGCCAGGCACAGCCTGTGGCACCGAGTTCTTTTTGTTTTTTTTTGTAGAGACAGAGTCTCACTTTATGGCCCTCGGCAGAGTGCCGTGGCCTCACACAGCTCACAGCAACCTCCAACTCCTGGGTTTAAGCGATTCTCTTGCCTCAGCCTCCCGAGTAGCTGGGACTACAGGTGCCCACCACAACGCCCAGCTATTTTTTGGTTGCAGTTCAGCTGGGGCCGGGTTTGAACCCGCCACCCTCGGCATATGGGGCCGGCGCCTTACTCACTGAGCCACAGGCGCCGCCCTGGCACCGAGTTCTTGTGTGTGCATTCTGACCCTTCCTCTTCTTAGCTCTATGACTCTGGATGAGCTATTAACACACATTTACCTTGTCTGGCCTCAGGGTCCTCGCTTTTAAAGTGGAGATAGTACTAGTGCCTACCCCTAGCATATTTGCAAAGATTGAATGAGTAAATACATGGGCATCATCCAGAATGGGGTTAGCATGTGCTGAATGCTCAGTAAATGAGAACTACTACACCCTAGCACACTCCATCCTCATTGCTAAAGCCTTTCAGGTGATTTCAGGATCACCAAATTCCTAGTTACACGAATATTTACTTTTCTAAATAGTCTTGGATCTTTGGGCATAATAAAATATAATATTTGATGACAAAGTATTACAATTAGTCTGGATTGAATAAAAAAAGGTAACTGTATGTTGTGTTAGGCATCACTGATGAGATATCTTTCTAGAGTTATGGAAGTCTTTCTAATGATGTTTTAAGTACAGACACAGAGTCTTTCCTTTGTAACCTGAAATCCAAAAAGTTCTGAACGTTCATTTTTTTCTTCATAATCATTGATATAAAGATATGGCCTGCATTTCATGGCCAAACCTGTCATGAGCTGGAATAGGCTATTTTCCCAGACTTTATCCTATTTAGTGTTCATATTCTATGTTTTCCACAAAAATATTCTTATTTTATTATGGAGGATTGTCCCAAACCCTCCTCGGGGTGCTCTATGCTATATGTACTAAATTACCTTTCTCAAACTTAAAAATTCTTCACTCCAAAGTGACGGGTGGCCGAGGGTTTTATAGCCATATTTGTGCCCTCGTTCGGGCCACACGGACCCTTTTACTTCTTTCTTTCTCACTCTTCCCTCCCCCAGTTCCAGCGCAGGGCTCTGACTCACCATTTCATCCATGTTTACTGAAGGTTTACTTACTTGCCAGATACCATTCTGGGCTCTCAGCTATAGTGAGGAAAATTGTGGTCTTTGTTTTCATAGGCTTTATATAATAGAAGATGCTAGGTAAAGGGATAAGATTAGAGTTTTGAAGAAGATAAAATGGCAGAGTTCAGCGTCACTCTGTGTAGTGTATGTGTCCGCTCATACACACGTGTAGTTGCTTTAGACAGGCTGGTAAAGGAAGGCTTCTCTGAGGAGTGGCTTCTGGCCAGAAACGATGAGACCCAAACAGCCGTGCAAACACCTGAGCAAGAGTGTCTCAGGAAAAACAGGTAGCAACTTAATAATCCCCAAAGCCAGAAGAACTTGACAGTCTGTAGAAGTGGAAAGAAGACGTGTGTGCGTGGGGCAGCACTGAACCTGGATGGGAAAAGGTGTGAGATGTGGTCGGATGGAGGCCTAAGGAAGGAGGGCCTTGCAGAGCACGGAAGGTGTTTGGATTTTATTTTGTGGGTAGTAGGAGTTGTTGAAGGTTTTTAAGCATGGAAATGATACAATGTTTTTTGATTTTGAAAAGATCACTCTGCTACAGAAAGTAGTATGGAAATACCTCAAAATGTGGTATATGTATATCATGGAGTATTACTCAGCTATAAAAAAATGGTGATCAGTATCTTTTGTAACAACCTGAATGGAAGTGGAGGCCATTCTCCTAAGGGAAGCATTGCAAAAATGGAAAAACAAATACCGCATGTACTCAGTACTAAATTGGAGCTAGCGGATCAACACTTCTGTGCACATATGGAAGTAAACTCTATGGGACTCACAGGGATCGGTACAATGTACACATTCTGGTTGAAGAGCACCCTTGGAACTTTGAGTTAAAATGGACAAAAGCAAATTATGTCACCAAACATGTACCTCTGTAATATTCTGGAATTAAAAAAAGAAGTACTTTCTAAAAAAAAGAAGTAATCCTCTTAAATTAAAAACAACAACTGTTGAATAACTACTATACATGTGCCTTGTCAATATTTGTAAAATGAATAGTTGTATAGTTACATATTGCATATAATGTATAGAATGGATAATCTACAAGTAACAGAGCTCCAAATAACAGTGCCTAGAATACGATAGTTTACTTCTAAAAAGCCCTGTTAATAAGAGTGGGGGTAGGCAATCTCAGGCTGACATAGGGCTCCACTGATGAAGAACTCGTTAGCTCTCTGTAGTCTACTATCCTTATTTATAACCCTCATCCTTATGGTCCAAAGTAGCAGTAAGAATTCCAGCCATTGCGTCTGTCTTCTGGGGAGCACGCACTGATGAAGAACTCGTTAGCTCTCTGTAGTCTACTATCCTTATTTATAACCCTCATCCTTATGGTCCAAAGTAGCAGTAAGAATTCCAGCCATTGCGTCTGTCTTCTGGGGAGCACGCTGTATCAAGTGGGAAAGAACATGTATGAATTGTCTTTTAAGGAAGATTCTTGAGGAAATTGACTTATGAAACCTCTGCCTGTCTCTCATTAGTCAGAACTTAGTCACATGTCACACTTAGCTGCAAGTATGACTTCCTTCTGGGCAGCTGTGTGCTCAACTAAAACTCAGATGTTTTAGTACCATGGAAGAAAAGGGAAGGCAGATATTAAAGGCACCGTAGTAGCCTTTCTGGTATATACTTTGTCATTTGACTCAGTCATAGTTCCTTAAAGCTGAAATAACTCAGAGATCTGCCTGGTCGACCCCACCTGTAACACCATTTATACAAGTCCTTTTTTTTTTTTTTTTTAATAGATGCTCTAACAGAGAGGTGATGTGAAACACCCAGGGTTACACAGAGAATCATTGGCTCCTCTCAGAGAACCGTGCTGCTGCCTTGAGTTTTCTCAGGGAGAGCCAGGCTGTTCCTCTAACCAGCTGTACGGTGAACTGGACTCCCACCTCCACATATAACGAACAACAGCCAGTGGAATTGGGTAGAACGGGTGGATGTGAGTGTTTTTTAACATGCCAGCTCCAAAGCCTAAGAAGCCCCAATCCCCAGGATTCCTATTGAGGAAGCTTATCTATTTGTTCCCCCAAGGGAAGGATCTTAGAGGTCAGTAAGTGCCAGGTTTAGACCAGGGATGGGCCTGGAACAGGTGCGCCCTTCCAGTTCCCAGAATCAGTTTTCATTTTTACCCCCTTTCTTTCTCATTTTTAAAAAATATTCATGCCCTGATGAGCAACAAATTCCCTAGAGCAGAATGGAGGTGACCCCATGGAGCACTGGGCTCTGTTGATGGGAATTGCTTTTACCTTCTGGAAAGAGAATAGGCCACAAAGGATCAATCTTTTCTCTGTTGTATCTCTTTCAAGTTGAACTGCATTGGACAATGAGTGGATTAAAAAAAAACCCCATGGCCTGGTGTGCCTCAGATGCATTTGCCAATTTTAACATCATTCTCCAAGTTATATAAAACTGGAGAATAAATACCCGAGCCTTCTGTACGGCGAGCAGTTTACTTCCCAGGCAGGGATTACATTTGTAACAAATCTCCTCAGAGATGCATTTTGTAAGGGAAGTGAAGAAATCATTAGTGAAGCAATATTTGAAGAAGAAGACCAGCTTAGTTCTGAAAGCAACTCTATTTTAACCTTTAAAAGATATCATTTTACTTACCAGGCTGCTTATTACAATGACACAGTGTTTTCCTTGGCCCCTGGCTCCATTAAACATATGTTTTATAGCAAGTTCTCAATTACATTATCCTGACAGGCTGGCTCATGAGGGCACATTATAAAGTAGAGAGACTGCAAAGCTATAAACTGGTCCTCATTAAGTTTATAGTTTTATTACCTTATTTAGGGCACTTTCTCTTCCCTTTCTCTCACCGACTTTCTTTTGTGATGTTTACTTTACAAGAAGCAGGGGACACGCTTGTCCTCTTTTGCTTGTGGCTGGTGAACTTGCGGGCAAGGGGCATTTAAGGACTGTGCCTTTGGCTTTGCTAATCCCTCCACCCACCATTCCCCCTTAACGAAATGCTTCCTTTCCCCCAAAGGCTGTCTGTGTGCTGCTACCCTCCTGGTGTTAACCATCAGCGGGTTCTACATTTTGGTCTAGGACTGCTTGATCTTAGGTGGCGATGAGCTTGCAAAGTCCTCTTAGATGGAGGGACCTTACTGAACGATGTGCTTTAGCTCTTCCAGCTGGCCATCTTTGCTGATCTGTGTGAGACAGTCCTTTTGCATCAACCCCTAGTCAGCCGCCTGGAGAAGAAGAACTCGATTCTCTCATCATGGCACGGGGGGCAGCCAAACTATTTTGATTTACAGACCATTACACATGCACAAATATTTTTATAGCTCCATACTCTGACAAGGGAATTAAATCAGCTTGAAATTATATAAAATGTGTTATCATTATGAGCTGAGGAAGTAGTATTGTGCTAAGATCCACAAACATCATCGGGCCACTGCTAATTATAGGCCTGTAACAAATGGCTGGTGGCTGCTTCTGAACCCAGCCAGAATCTGTGGATGTTGATTATGAAGAGCTCTTATGTATTGATAGGTTAGGATTTATTACTGAAAGGATAAACCAATTGCTCTGGATTGGATGATAGTTGGACACAGGGGAATCAGTCTTGGAGCTGTTAGACCAGGGTAATCTATCAGGAGGAGGAGAGTATATTCTATCAATTAAGGAACAAGCAATTCTACTGATTTGCTATTGGCAGACTAATAGAGGTAATGGGTTTTCCTAGACAGCCCAGGTACTGTATAGCCGAGTTGGGGAAAACAGTGACATTAGACAAATAGACGTGCAGTTCATTAAAGCCGATTGAAGGATATGGCGGGTGATCGGGCTGGAGGACCCTCGGCCCTGGTTTGTTCTGGACGGGGGGCCTCAGTCGAGTCAACGAGAATGTGGATGCCTTCTGTTTTTGGTTATGTGCAGAAAACTGAGATTCATAGATACTCACCAGAATCCTCTGCTGTCGTAGCACTGCGTATCAGTCCCTGCTACGACAATGCTGCTTTAAAACAGCCTTGACATTTTATTGGCTTAAATAACAAATATTTCGCTTTCTTGCTCTTGGGTCAGTGGTCATTTGGCTGGTCTTGGCTCTGACTGCAGGCCAGTGTGGTGCTCTCCTATGTGGGGCCATTTCTTAATGTGGGGCCAGGTTGGTAGGGCAGTGACTGGCCAGAGCATGCTCTTCCTGTGTCTCTGGCAGGTGCACAAGAGAGATCTATGTCAAACTCTGCAGCACGTTTAGACCTCTGCTATAGTCATGGCCACCAACATCTTACTGATCAGAGGAAATCACATGGTCAAGACAAAGTCAAGGGGCAGGGAAGTGTGCTTAGCCCACGAGGCTGTGAATGATCTTATTACAGGGGAGTGAAATAATGTCATCAGCAGTTAGAGGCAGTCACAACAGTCTGTGTCCTGTGTTAAGTGGCATTTCCTGAGGTTGAGGGTGGGCGTGGATCTCTTCCCTGCTCCTGTGCCCACCGCAGGGCAGAGCCATGGCTTGGTCTCTTGTTGCCAGAAGCAGTTCTTGTTCTCAAACCTTCCTCCTCCTCAGGTGGTGGTGGAGCTGGTGTAAGCTGCAGCATGTAAATCAGCATGGCTTCTAAGTCGAACCTAACTTCCATAATTACAACGCTGCTCCAGTGCCATGTTTCACTGTGGAAGTCAGTGAGTTCCTCTGCTCTCCCAAATCTGTCTCACAGTCACTTCTCATGAGCAGAGGCTGACAAGCAAAAGGAAATGTGGATGTAGCAGCAGCTCATCTGAAATGAGGCAGAGGACAGAGAGGGCCAGGTCAATGGGTCAGCAGGTCGCCACACTTGGCATAGATGGGAGTGAAGGTTGCAGGTGGCATCTTAGAGCCTGCTTGCGTCCCAGTGTGCAGGTGTACACACACACACACAGACACACACACACACATACACAGAGACACACACACTATGTGTGTTAGCACCACTCCACCAAGCTGGTAGCTAGAGTTTACCACAGGGCAGGAAGTTTTGTCTGTCATGGTCACTGCCATATCCCCTGCACTCGAACCAGATGCCAGTACATGGTGGTTTCTCAATCCATATTAGCTGAATGACTGAGTAAAGCTGAAACAGAGCCTTCTTCTTTGGAGGCTACTATGCTACCTAACTGTATAAGCTTAGGATGTAAATTGAAACCTTCTAGCTCCTTTCCATTTAAAGATGGGGGATGACTTACAGTGTAGAAGAGCAGAGGGGAGGGGAAGGGGCCCTGAAAACTCAGCTTGGAGGCTGAGAGACAGGGAGGTGTAAGAAAGGGCTAAGAACCCCTGTTCTTTGTTCTGCATTAGGCAGCAGGTGCCCTGTAGCTCCCTGTGTCGCCTCACCACAGGCTGCGACATTTATTTCAGTGGGTATATTCTATTCCTCCTATTGGACTTTCTCTGTGGTCTATAGAAATTTCCAGGCCATAAAAATCAACAACTACGAAGAAATGCTCAACTACACTAATCATCAGGGGAAGGCAAATTAAAGCCACAATGAAATACTTGTCACCTTACCCCTGTCAGAGTGGCTGTTATTAAAAAGTCAAAAAACAATAGATGCTGATGTGGCTGCAAAGCGAAAGGACGCATATACGTTGTTGGTGGGACTGGCAATTAGGACGATCTTTGTGGGAAACAGTGTGCAGATTCCTCAAAGGACTAAAGTAGACCTACCATTCATCCCAGCAGTCCCTCCACTGGGTATCTACCTATAGGGAAAGAAGTCATTTTATCAAAAAGACACCTGAACTTGAATGTTTATTGCAGTGCAATTCACAATCGCAAATACAGGGAGTCAACTTCAGTGCCCTTCAGTTCATGAATGAATTAAGAAAATGTGATACACGAATGCGCGCGTGCACACACACACACACACACACACACACCATGGAGTACTATTCAGCCATAAAAAGGATTGAAAGAATGTCTTTTGAGGCAACTTGGGTGGAAAGGAGACCACTACTATAAATGAAGTATCACTACCCATACTCTCTAATAATTAGGAGCTAATTGGTGGGCACACATTGGGATAAAAAGATGTAAAGGTCATTGGAAATCGAGAAGGGGGAGGCGTAAAAACTGATCTAACAGCTACGGTGCACACTATTAGAATGATGAACACACTTAAAGCCCCGACTTAAGCATTATACAAAGTATCTATGTGATAAAAACATTTGTATCTCTGTAATACTTTGAAATTCAATTACAAAAAAGAAAAGAAAAGAAACTACCAGGCTATTTTTTATTTTAAAAATAAAATGCAAAACATTTTGGAGGAAATAAGTCAAATGATGGGGCAGCTTGATCGTAGTAGTTTGGGCAGAAATAATGACTCATTCGTAGGGCTTAGGAAAGCAAAGGCCTTCCGTGTAGCCTGGCGATGGGGCTCTAGTGAGTAAGCAAGCAAGGGACTGAAACAGCGGTCGGTCAACAGGAGAAGCTCAGCCACACCGTAGGCTTCTCCAGGGAACGAATCGTACTTTTTTTCATCTGGTAGCTTTAGAGCCCATCCTGGTGCCTGGGTTCCTGAAGAATGAAAAAATTCAACTGCTGCTGTTGTACCATTTGTAGGGCAATCAGAGAAGGGGAGAAGGGCAGCTGGGAGGAAAAGGAGTTGTAAGACTAGATTTGCCACCTGACCTATAGCATCAAGGTTTATCTGGTTAGAATGTAATTTTTTGGCATTTAGCCAATAAATAGCGCAAGATTTTCAGTACCAGACTTTTAAACACAGACAACATTCTAAAACAACCACACGATTGTAACTGGTGTTGCCTGAACAAAGCTCCTGGTGTAATCACATTTTCTGCTTCAACCACTGATTTTCCCACCCTACACCCTGGGAGATTTCATTCATCCTGGATTCTAATTCTTAAGATACTTTATCTCCTCTTGACCTCTCTCCACATCTTGTCTACATGGCAGCTCTCAGATTTCTTTTTCTTTTTCTTTTCTTTTCTTTTATTATTATTATTATTATTATTTTTATTGTTGGGGATTCATTGAGGGTACAATAAGCCAGGTTACCCTGATTGCATTTGTTAGGTAAAGTCCCTCTTGCAATCATGTCTTGCCCCCAGAAGGTGGGGCACACACCAAGGCCCCACCCCTCTCCATCCTTCCCTCAGATTTCTTCTTATTAATGTTTCCCAAAGCAACCTCTTCAAATTTCTGCAAGCCTTGTTCCTCTTTCTTTGGGCCCATCTTAATTAATTGCAGTAGGCCCCTGAGATATTTTTTCCTCTCTTTCCTCAGCCTGGTCCACAATATCTTGCCCATTTTTTTGCACTAAATATTTTCCCTGTAGTGTACATGTTGTCTTTGCTGGGGTCTTGCCGTCTCTTGCTGGTCCTGTCACGCCAGCCTGCCACCTGGCCCCTGCCTCAGATGTTACCTTCTCTCTCTCTGTCCTCTTGCTTCTCCCAGAGAGACCTTACCTAAAATGCAAATCTTGTCACATGAGTCCCCTGTGTCTGGACACCTGTGGGTAAGTATAAGCTCCTTACAAGCACACAAGGTCTTTCCCGCCCTGCCCACCTTCCCGGTTTCATGCCCCGCTGCCCCTTGACTAATATTTAATGCCCTGGAGTCTCTGAATAGAGTAGGGTCTGTTTTCTGCATGCACATTGCTGTTTCATGTCTCGCGGTCTATTCTGACACTGGGTTATTGCGTCAGATGCTTTATCTCAGTGGGTATCTTCTCCCCCTCCGGCAGCGCTCAGCGCCAAGGCCGTCTCCTCTGGGTGGGGCCGAGTGCTCCTCCTCTAGGCTCCCAGAGCACCTGGTGCTTGTCTCCACAATTGTTAAATATCATCTTTCTCTGTCTACCAGTCTTACTAGGCTATAAACCCCTCCAGGACAGAGATCTTTTTATCCTGCTAATTACCCCCCCGCCCCCAGCATAGTGCCTGATGCAGAGCAGACGCTCCGTAAATATTTGTCGGGCTGGACAGACATTTGTCAGTGAAGTTTGCTTGTCTTTCTTTTCCTTGCCCGTCATTTCCTTGTCTCTGATTTACCAGCCTTCAATGATGAGAAGTCAGTGTGAGGTGGAGGTTTTCTTTTGGAGCCTAAAATTGGTACATTTGTCATTGTACACTTAGCCAAAAAAGAAAAAAAAAGTCAACTTTGATTTTTTTTTTGGAGGCTACATTTGAAGTTGAAAGGTTGACGTATGCATCATGATATAAAGTAGTAGTCTTTTCAAATGATTTTGCTTCAACCTTCCCAATAAAACAAATGGACTGTGTTCATGGGATTTCAACTTGCTGGTTTCTCTTTGACACTAAAATGAAATGAATGTGCAAAGGCACAAAAACAGTATGTCTCCTCAATTGGATAAAAGCTCACCTTTATCTCTCTTTGACCCTTTTATTTTCACAATACTAAAGAAATATTAAAAATGGTAGGGGCTGGTGAATTTTTAAAAAAGGTATCAGTTCCCACTCCCTTTCCATCCTATTGCCCCGGCGTAACCTTGACCTCCTCGTCCTCTCCCCTCTGCAAACACTTCCCAGAATTGGCTTCCTTCTGCTTTGTGAAGCCCACAATAGACACCCACACAATGGAAAACCCTTTGCTGCATCACCTTTTCTTGGAATCCGGTCCCCAGGGGCTTGTGTGGGGCTTGATGTAATCACGAATCACTGTCTCTGTGGGGAAAACTGCCACCAGCAATGGTCTCCTGGAACCCTGATCTGCCTCTACCCCCAGAGAAGTTGGGCCTTGAGCAGAGACCCAGCCAGGTTCTGGTGGAGGAAGGCGGGCCTGCGCTGGCAGGTAGGGGCAGCCGAGGGGCCGTGTGGGAGGAAGCACAGAGGAAGCCCCTTCTCTCCATCTGTCCTCCTAATCCCGTTTCTTTCACACTCTTTTATCTCAAGATCACAGTCAGAAGCACTCGGGCCATACGTTACCTAAAAATTGCTGAAAAGATACCACTTTTGGAGAACGAGTTCAAAGGAAGTTGCTACCCCTGTGGGCCCCCCTAGATTTTTCTAAGAGACTGGAGACTGTGCTTTGGGTATGAGTTTGTGTGAGTGTTTGAATGTGTGCACATGTGTTTGTGCATGTGTGTGTCTGCTTACGAGTGTGTGTGTTTACGTGAAGGTGTATGTGTGTGTTGCGTGGCTATGAGTGTGAACATCTGGCTCTCTGTGTGTATGTGCACATATACAGGTCAGCTTGTTTGGAGACACAAGGTCTTGAGAAGAAGCTTCCCTCCATATCCAGCATTTCCCCCTGACACATTGTTCTCCAGGGGCAGCCCCACAGGTGACTGTTATTCCCTCATCCCTCCATCACACCCCCATCGCCCAAATAAACCTATGACGTATGCAAACAACGCGCCTTCGACTTCCCCTTCCAAAGGTGCTTGCAGCCTCCACGCTCTTCTTGAGGAGATGTGCTAGAGCTGTAATGATTTACTCGTTACAGGAAACTGGAAGAGTGGAAGGATCTAGTCTGGAAAGTGATGCTGTTGTGTGAGGAAGGTTTGAAACAGAAGTCAGGATGTAGGGCTTGCAGAAAGTCTCTGGGCGCAAGAGGTGTTGCCTGCAATTTGTTTTTGTAGAGCTTATAGCCATAGGCCTCCCAGGGGTGGTGATGTACCTAGATGCACTGGCCAGAGCGGGACGCACCTGCTACACAGGTGTGATGAAGTGATGACGTGCACTAACAAAGATGACCATGGCAACACCTCCCTCCTATGTTCTTTAGCAATGTCACCTTATCCATTGTCTATTTCTCCTTCTCTCCTGAATCTGGGCTGAACTGTGATCTATTTTGATGAAAAGAATGGGGCAAAATTGATACCGTCTAACCTCAGAGCCTGGATATCAAGAAATGTGCAGCTTCCATCTTGACCTCTTCCACTTCCTCCTTGGAGATCAGCCTCTACTCTGTGAGAAGCTCAGGCTGTGAAGGGGGGCCCATGTTCCATTAACAGCTCAAATTGAGCTTCCAGCTGATGTCCAACACCAGCTACTGGCATGTGTGTGTGTCAGCCACTCAGGTGTTCTGGTCATTTGAGTCTGCAAATCTGTAGCCACAGCCAACTCTGCCTGGAGCAAAATAATTATCCAGCAGCACCCAGTCAACCCACAAAATTGTGAGTCAGTATAAATGGTGGTTGTTGCTTGCAGACACTGATTTTTTTTTGGGGGGGGGGAGGAGTGGTTTATTCTGTGATCACAGATGTCCAATAGCCGCCCAGGGGGAGTTACTACCGTGGGAGTGTGCTGGGTAGGCTTTCGCACCATTGCCAGAGAGGGAGCAAAAATTAAGCAGGAGCAAACGATAGAGGAAGTTAGGTTTTATTCACATTTTTCTTTACAGAGAAGCAGTCTTGAAATATTCAGCCTTCACGTGGTACAAAATAGTTCCAGGAAAATGTTGAGTAATGGCTGTTTACTCGTATTTAAACATTTCTACAATGAACATTGATTGCTTCAATCACAAGATAAAATATTACTCAAAACAGTTAACAGGCTTCTTACACTATTCTGTAAACAGGGTAGCAGCTTAAGGGATCCTGCAACTCATACTGTGAGGAAAGTGGAGGAATTTTTTTCCTGAGAGCATTAACTTTTACTTCAATATTAGAAAGTTGTAATGAATCTCATTTGCCTGGTTTCTAATACTTAAACTCCTTTTATTTAGAAGGAATAGATTGAAATTATATTTTGTCAGTCTGAAATGTGAAATTCTCCTTCTGAGGCAGTTTCAGTTAAGTTAGATCATAGATTTAGATGGGCACAGCGAGAACAGCCCAGGGTTGGTGGGGCGCAGGGCACAACACAGAACCTTCTTTCTACTTTCTGTCATCTGCTCGCATTATCTTTTGTCAGAGAATTTCGATGTCTGTGTTTCTTCCTCTGTTTCTGGGAATATACCTACACTACTTTGCTGGTCCCTGGAAGGTGTGTTAGGCCCATGTGTTTGTGTTCTGGTGAAGGGGACGGTTCATCAAAAATTTCCACGTGCTCCGATCCTCTCCATGGAGGTCACGTGATGAAGACAGCAGCACATCGGAGGGAGTGGAGGTGTCTGAATGACAGACAGACTGAAGCAGAACACACTGCCACCACCACCCACCTCCATGACCCCTGCAGGAGACTGTGACTTAAGCACAAAGTAGATATTTGTTGTGGGAAAGCCGCTGTTAGATTTCCTGACTAATCCCCATTTATGATTATAAAATGCTATTCACTTACAAGATGTTTTTGTAGACATTATCTCATTTGATACCCACAGTGGCTCTGGGATCTAGGAAGGATACGTATTATCCCCAATTTTGCAAAGGAGAAAACTGAAGTACAGAGAGGCATGTATTCTCCACTTGAACAACGCTCTGTGGCCACTACATGGCAGAAAATTAACTTTACTCTGAGTTTAATATTTTCTTTCTCTCATCTTTCCTCTACTTCTTTTCTTTAACTCAGGTCTGGTTTTCTATTTGAATTTTATTTTGACTATCATCTCTGGAACCAAACATCACAAAGGAGTGCTTTGCCTTCCTCTTTTCCAGTGAAGAAAGTCAGACGAAAGCATTTCCTGTTCATAAAGTCAAGGTAAATTTAGAAATTATTTCCATGCTCTCCACAGGGAGTCAAACAATAAAATGGATGGTTTATGCCAGCATTTCACAAAATTTGCCCTGGTAACCCAGATCCTGAGAGTTGGTTTGTGTAAAAGAGTTCCTGATCAAATATATCTGCTTAATTCCAGATACTGTCTCTCTTTTGGAGGTTATCAATATACATTAGCATGTTAAAGGCTCTGAGAAGTCCTGCAGTTAAGACATTCATTCTATGGTGAGGTATTTTAAAATATTCTTTTCTGCAGAACATAAAGCTGGTATCTCTGCTTTAGATATTTACTTTTCTGAATATAGGAAATGGGACTATAACATATTTTGCCATTCTCTTTTGTTCTATGTTTGTGTTACATTTTCAGTTTCTCTATTCTCTTTTTTAATTAGTCTTTACTCCTATCTCCATATTTCCTCTTCCTTCTTATTCTGTTCCTCTTTCTCCCCTTCTCCTCCTCCCTCTTGTCCTTCACCTCTTCTTGCTTCTTCTTCATCTTTGTTTTTGTCAACTTCTAAATGATCATCTAGTTGAACAGAGAATGCTATAGACACTAAGCATCTGAGTTTCAGTAACTATCTGACACCTTATCGTTGGACACAAGGTGGATAGATGTAGGCCTAGTGGATCAGGATGTCTGACAGAGGGAGGTAGGGATGGCTGCCTTTAGCCCCACCCCATTCAGCAATTTTAGCAGTGATTGAATGAACACATTAACTTAACTGTAAGCCAACTGAACTTCTGGATGAGGTGAAGACAGAAAGGCTGGATAAATACACTGGATGCCAAGGCCAGGATCTTTCAAAATCTCAGACAGGGATGAATTTAACAAGACATCCTTTAACAAGGATACATTTAGAGCTGTGCTCTTAAATCTAGAAGCTCAACTGTGTAACTGTAGTATCAGATGACATGACTCAGGAGAACTAAATATAAAAAAAAATCCTGGGGTTTCTAAGTTGATTGTATATCCAATATGTAATCTTGTGGTTTCCATTAAAAAAATGTCAAAATAAAGCATTTTATTTTATTCAAAATCCACCCAAAACTTAAAAAAAAAGAAAAAGAAAAATGATGGTGGGAAAACTACTCTTATTAAACAAAACCAGGAAAATGACACAACCTAAGCCACAAGGCAAGAAGTCCACATGGCAGATTCTCTGACTTCCAGGCTGAGATGTGAGTGCTTGCTGAGAGTAAAAACATAGACCCTTGGCTCAGGCAGGATCCAGGTGCCGTAAGTCTGATAGATGTAGTTAGTGATGCTTCTGGGGGCAAAGTCAGGTCAAGAAAGGGGTTGAAAACATCCCCCAGAGAGACTTCACTCAACATTAATGAAAAGTGGAGAAGATGGTTTTGAAGGAGAAACCAGGCTACTATGCTCTTTCTACTATCGACCATAATGCAATTTGCGGAGGAAGAACATGCTGGAGGTGAAGGGTGAAAGGTAAGAAACGAAGGTAAGAGAAGAAGACAACAACTGCCAGGTCAGATCCCAGAGAGCTTGTCACCTACTGGATTTACTGCGAAGCCCACAGCAGTGAGGAGGAATGATTGCAGAAATAACAGATTTGATAAACTTGGTTGCAGATGACACTTTGTCTTCAATAAAGTTTGCAATCAGTTTGTTAAAGGCAACTGTGGTCTGATGTACTTCCTCCGCTAGTTATATTAAACATTTATACTCTTTCGTGGCTTTATGGTGACAGGGTATATTCCCTGTTCCTTGATGCTGGGTTTGTTCATGTGATTTGCTTTAGCCAATGTTAGCAAATGCGGTACACAGGGAGGCTTGAAGTAATGTGCTTGCATAGTTTAGCTAGCTGTCTTGTGCTGTTGGGATTGCTATGAAAACAGCATGTCCCAGAGTGAGACAAAAGCAACATTCTTACCCTTATAGAAACATTGAGCCAGGGCAAGCTGAAGTGGAGCTGTCCTAGCCACCACACAAACTCATGTGTTTTGTAAGACACTGAGTTTTAAGGTAGCTTGTTAAGTGGCTTTTTAATGTTGTGTGCAATAGCTAAGTGATATTACACAACTGTAAAATTAAGTGAGGATTTCAAACTCTCCAGCTTCTTCCTCCATCTTTTAACAATCTGCTCCTACGATACTCTTAAGCTCTTAAGCAGGTAGTGACTCTTCAAAAATAAGTAGAAACATGGCAACTGTGTTTTAAAGTCTGCAAAAGAAAAATGAGGGGAAAAATACAAACAGAATTAAGGTGAAGAGTGGCGCCTGTGGCTCAAAGGAGTAGGGCGCCGGCCCCATATACCATAGGTGGTGGGTTCAAACCTGGCCCCAGCCAAAAACTGAAAAAAAAAAAAAAAGAGAGTGTACATCCACTTAAGGAATTGTTCAGAGAAAATAAAGGAAGATTTTAAATAGGTTTCAATATTTTAAAGAAACTGTAGATAATATAATCTTGTATAAAAATAACTTCTGAGAATTGATATAATGGTTATAAAAATGTAGGCCATATCAATGGAAGAAAAAAAGATTTCAGTGTGTTTTTAGGTAAGGTATTCACCTTCTTTAGATACTATAGACAAATAAATAAGAAAACTAATAAATAAAGAAAAATAGAAAGCAAATAAAGAGATAAAATGACATCATATGCCACATTACTAGAATGAAATTGACCAAATGTGAGTAACAACATATATAGGCTTGAGGAAATAAGCATAAAATTAATTGTAGAGAGAGCGATACCTACAAATTCAACATATACATAATTTATAATCCTAAAAAGATGGAAACAAATGGTACAGAAGGCATATTTAAAGATATGATAGAAGAAAGTATTCCTTAACTAAAGGAAGACTTACATCAGTATATCAAAGAGTATAATATGTCACAGGAAAAATCAGTACAAAATACAATATTTCTACCAATAAATTATAATGAATTTACCACTATTCAGAAAAAAAGAACCAGCCTTAGAAGACAAAAAGGAAAACCAGAAGTCATCAAATAAGGGCTAGCTAGATGATATCTAATAGTTTTGCCAAATCTGTGGCTTGATTTTTGCCACAGTTCGTGGACTTTAAATTACTGTCTAATAAAATATAAGCCAATCCTAGTCAACACATGGAAATTATAAAAATAATTTTAGGTTTATTTGTAAAAATCAATATGTAAAAATAAGGAAACATTTGAAGAAGAGGAGTACAAAGGACAATTTTCCTATCAGATGTTAAAGAAAAATAAAATCATGACAGTCAAAACAATGAGATATCGGTATCAGGAGAGGCAAACAGAATTAATATGGAAAGGAAATGCCTGGAATTCCTTCTTCTGTTATCTGCCTGAAGATAGCCTAGTTATCCTTCAAGTTTTAGCTCAGAAGTCACTTCTTTTGAAAGGTCTTCCTTCTATTCTTATATTTTCATTGCACCTTGAAAATACATTCACGTTTGCTTGAGTCATTTGTCTGGTCTCTGGGGATACTGAGGGAGGGAACCAGGCTTTTAAACTTGTATCACCAATGTCTATGAATGAGGAAAGATTTGGAAGTCTGGAGAGATGCAGAAACCATTGTTGCCCCTGTGGCAGAAGTAGGTAGGTCTCAGGCCCTGCAGATGGTGGGCATGAGATTGTGGCGATGTCTTCTGATGTACATTGCTCATTTTGGTGTAGTAGGCTGCTCATATTTTTGCTCATAGTGTTCTGTATCCTGTAGGTCCTGATTTTCTATATGTCCATGATTTAGTGAATCTCTAATTCTCTTAATTAAATTTCTTCCTGCTTGAAACACCCAGAATGGTTTCTTTTTACTGATTGAGTTTTGACTGATACATTCTAGAATTAAATAGGCTACAAACTTCTTGGTACATGTGTTAATGAAAGCCTTTAGTTTTTATGAAGATGGTGGTAGATATTAGGTTCTTCTTCACTGGCAACTCAGCAGCCACCTCCCTTGTTAACAGCACTTTAATTTCCTTTTAAATATTCCTTTTGGGGAATAAACTTTCTTTGGTTGTGTATAGTTTTGTTAGGATAGAAAATTAGGGCTTCTGTGTTTTACTCAGTAGGTTGAAGGCAACCTTCTCTCCGCTTATTCTTCCTTCCACACTTGGTATAGACCTGCTGTGGGCATATGACTTACATTGAGCAAGCAGATTTTGTTTTTGGACTCTAAACCTTGAAGAGAATAACTAAAAGGCTCAATATATGTGCATAGATAAAATGCCTTCATTTCAGCAGAAGTGCTTCCCAAGCCTGCTTAGCCATTCCTTTTGCCAAAGACTCTCTGTAACTGTTTGATTTCAGCATGTTTTTAAGTAAGGTATTCACCTTCTTTTAGATACTATTGAGTTTTTCATATCATTATAACAACATCTAGAGATACTGTTTTTATGTTTTTGCTAATTATCCAGAGATGGACTCTGTTGATTGCAATCAAGGAACTCTGATATACACATAATCTGAAAAAAGCCTAAAATAGGATTTAAACAATTTTTCCAGAACACTAAACATTCTAGAAAAATTATCTCATCAATGAGAGGAATAAAATATTTATTTATTCATAATTACATTCCTCATTCCTGTCCCATGCTTATAATACTGGTGAAGTGTCAGCCAAATTAGTGATCTAAATTAGATTCAAACCACGTAATCTAAATTTAATAAAACGTGCTGCCACTGCTATTAGAAATGGGAAGGGATTTTGAAAGTACAAGAGCATGTATTTTATCTTCACAATTAGTGGTCTCAAAATTAGTGAGACCTTGATCCAGATAATTAATGTCTGGTAATGCTACAGGTGAATTATGAGTGCCCCATTTCACACACAGGCATAAATGAATATTCCTACTATAAACCCATTAAAAAATGCACAGGCCACAAAGAGTATAAGTTAATAAAGCGCCCAATAAATAAATTAAGATACTAGCCATAAATTATTGCGTTCTATCAACATCAAATTTGTTAACCACGGTACAGCAGAGCAGATAAGATTTTTAAATTGAATAAATGCTGTGGCTGAATTAATCATAGGGAAGAGAGAGAGTGTCAGAGTGAACAGCACTCACAAATGAGGAAAGTTACATCAATGAGTTAGAACTTACACAGTTATGAAAAGTATTAATCAGGTTGGGTTAGGCTATGCTGCTATAACAAAAACTCCAAATTTCAGTGGCCTAAACCAATAAAAGTTTATTTATCTGGTATGTCACATGTTCATTACAGGTTAACAAGATGTTCTTTACCACAGTTGTCTTTATTTCTGCACCCAAGGTAATGGAACAATAATCTGGGGTATTGCCAGGTATCATAGCAGAGGGAGAATAAAATATGGCTCCATCATTTAAATCTACAATTTGACAGTGATATATGTAACTTCTGCTTAGAACTAGTCGCTGGCTCCATCCAAAACAGAGGCTATGCAGTACATGTGTTCTTACCATATGCTCAGTTGTTAGGTCAAAATAGCTGACAAATATATAAATATCTATGGCTTAATTTGAAATTACTTTTAAAATTTCTGATTGGAATCTAAGTGCTGCAGAATGTTGACACTTGGCAATAAGGAGCTTAATTTAGAACTGATACTAGGTAAGGTATGAAAAAGTTATTGTTATTTTTTTCTCCCCTATGTTCTATTCATCTTTTATACCTTCCTTTCCTACCAAAAATACCTCAACTCTTTTTTATCCAGAATCCTAAAAATACAGCCCAATAACTTTAGGTGGTGGAGCATCTTCATATTTGGTGGGGGGTGTGGATAGATAGGTAATGAGGGAGCTATTTAAAAGCTTCTTATAAATATTAAACAGAAATCCAACAGCAAATAGTCTATTCTGTGTTTTGCTTTAGTTTCTGCTCACCTCTATGGTATTTACGTTCATTATTATTTTTTTATTTTAGTTTAGAACACTTTGATCATTTGAATGACACACTGCTATTTCAGGTTTCTGGTTTTCTTTTTTACCTACTCATCCTTCTATTTCTGTTTGTTTATTTTTACCTCCAGGAAGGAAAATGTTGAGAAACTCAGATTGCTCTTCTGGTTACTAGGATTTAGAAAGTCTCTAGCAGAAGACATTTGGAAAGACCCCTTGGAAGGTTGCATGATGATATTACATTTCACTCTTAGTTCTTTAGCATGAGGGCAAGCCAACTTGCTCAAGTTGTTAAAGTTCATGAAAGGCGTGGTGCTGCTTGTTAGACGCCTCCACGGAAAGGGGCCTTAAGAAATGTGCTGGATTTTGACCTTAAAGTCTATATGCTTAAAAAAAGATATAGAGTACATTACAGACTAGGGTAATAAACAGAATAATTCATGACTCCCTAAGGGGGTTGGGTTGTTTTTTTTTTTTTTTTCCCAAGGGGCAAATGAGCAGGAACAGAATGCCTCTCCAGCCCTTGAGAAAAGAATGTGTTGTGTAGCTAATTCTCCTGGGCACAACTACTACTTTATTCAATGGGAAATTGTATTTTTTTATCCAACATCTGTTTTATCACTTTTCTTCCCTTAATCATCTCTTTTTCAACATTGCAGACTATTGAATCATATCCCAAGCATGGAAAAACAATTGTTGGCAATCAATGATTTGTATCCTTTGTGTTTTGATCAGCAGAGGGAAGTTAATAATAAAATAGTTCACGGAGGCATTAGGACATTATTTCAACCAGTTAGTGGGTGCTCGTAGAGCGCAGATGCGTCACTATACAGCCCAAGGTGAGCTTTTGATATTTTGAAACCTTTTAAAGTGTATATAGGGCAAAGCTTTCTGTAGATTTGCTGAAAGAGTTTCAGTCTTGTCCTTTGGAACAAAGGGTGTAAATTGATACCGAATAATGGTGATATTAGTGATAGCTGCCATTGATTTTGTATGTATTGAATGCCAGATACTCTGCTAAAATTCTTTTAATTCTTTGTAGGAAATATTTTATTACTCCTAGTTTAGAGACAAGAAAATGGAGACTTTTAATTCTTTTAATTCTTTGTAGGAAATATTTTATTACTCCTAGTTTAGAGACAAGAAAACGGAGACTTAAAAGCATTAGGTAACTTGCCCAAAGTCCTGCAGCTAGTAAGTAACTGATTTTTAAATTCTAGTCTGTGTGTCTCTAAAGCTGTTTTCTTTCCTCTATTTCTCTAGTGTTGCTCTGGAATCTCCAAAATACAATTTTGGATGTGGATTCTAGGTTCCTGAGACCAAACAGAAAAATCAAGTCAAAACTGTTCCGTCTTTCTTTTTTTAGGAAGTGCCTGGATTTTGCAGGAACCAACGAGGGAAAACACATGAAAATGTTTTGAGAAGAACAAATTTCTACATAATTGAAAGATACCAAGTTTACAAATAGTGATTTGTTAAGGTAATTAAGCAGTGGCTAACTAAGAATTTCCAAATGATCTTTTAGCTTATGTTAATTCAAAACAAACCAAGAACAAACCAACAAATATCGACTCCCTGCAGAGGAAAGAAGCTGACCCTGTCAGGCTGTCTCTTCTTACTCTACCAAGTCTACATCACCATTTTCACTACCCAGAACAACTGTCCTTTCCAAAATTTGACCCTTCAGTTTCCATCTTCCCTTTTGGCATCATTCGGCATCTTGGGCTCTTCTGGATTCTGGGTACCTTATAAGCATTTTGGGCTTATATTATACGGGGTGCCCATGAAGTTTGTGTGTGATTTAAAATAGTAGTAGCCTATTTTAAACAAATTTCATGGCCACCCTGTATAATATTTACTTAAGTGTGTAAATATATTTGTGTACTTATATTTATATAATGAATAAATAGGTTATGTTGGTCATCATTGTCCCTCCCTTGCTATTTTGTTAGTGGAAAATGGAAACTTCTAGAATTTTCTATACTTCTCAAATAACAACGACCTTTAGCCTTTTGTGTGGTGAATAAATGTCTCTTGGAGAAGATGTCTCCCCCTTGACATTGCATACAAGGCTCTCTTTGATTTGGCCCTTCTGGAATCATCTCCTGTCTTTTCCTAAGTCTCACTTTACAGTCTAGGACCATCTCTGGTTCTCTCCATCTGCCATGTGGCTGCTCACTGCCATTCCTTTGGCCCAGCTCTTTCCCCTGCCTAGAAGGCCGCTGCTTTCCCCACCACATGTGCCCACATGTCCTTTCTCCCTCAGCTTACTCCAGGTTACTCTTCAAAATTCGGCCTAGCCATCATTCCTCCCAAGACGTTGTTCCTGATCTCCCATGTTCTCTATGCCCCCACGTCTCTTTGAGCCTAAGTCACCCATATCTATTACCACATTGTATCTCTTCAGATTCTTTATCTTCCTATCTAAACCACATATTCTCTCAAAGAGGTTAATACTATCTAATAATTCTATAAACATAAGTCCATGATATATAGTGTTTAAAATGTTTGTCAATTAATTAAATTTTGTATGTTGAAATTAGAAAAACCTTTTTTTTGAACATGGTTATGGGGTGCTCATATGCTCAGCCAGTGAAAAGATGTGTGTAAAGAAAAGATCGTTATGAACTTTGTCATGAGTTATGAAGAAATTCAAGTACAGACCTTCGAAATTATCTGATTAAAATATAGCAACAGAAATTGATCTAGGTTGAGTCTAAAATTAAGAATTCCTTGAAATTAAGAAATTGGGATCTTGTTATGAGTTGAATGTGCTCATTATGGGGAAGAGGATGAAGAGCATGAAGGCTCCAAAAACTTAACACTGCCCTCCTGGTGTGGGTCCCTAGGCCAGTTCCAGCTCCCTAGCTTTTAGCTGATACTGTGTTATAAATTATAACAGAGTGTGAATCCTTTCTGTTTACTTCTAACTATACTAACATTGTCTTCCTCTGATACTTGGGTTCATAAATTCTTCTTTTGTTTTCTTTTGCGTTTATAGTCAAATCTACATAGAACAAAAAATGAAAATAATTGATTATGTAAGTAATAAATACCCCAAGCTTTTTTTTATTGCGTGACTTAGAACATCAGTTGAAATGAAAGTGGTGGTTGTAAGAAAGGCTGGAATGAGCCGGCTGATTGGTTTGACTCCTCCCCGTGCTCCATGTCTGGGAAGATCCAGCCTGAGTTTTCTGCCTGAGACGTTCATCCTTCCCTCCTCCCCCTATTTGATTTCTGCTTCTTGTTCTGTGCTAAAGCTGCCTGTCTCCTTCCTGCTCCAAAACCATATTTTACACTTGAATACACTTTCTTCCCTGCTTTTAAAATTTTTAGTAATCAGATGATGATTTTATAGTCCTGATTTATGTTTTAGAAGTTACTTTTCATGAATATCCCTAATGAGATCTATTAGGCCCGTGCTGCAGACCAGATGCTGGTCAGATCTGGCAGAGCAGTTGATTTAATCCTATACATTTTCATAATTGGTAGGAATCAGTTTTCTCTTTATTCTAACATTACAGATTTGTAGCAATATGTGAAACAGGCTTCATGCTTTTCCTCTCCACTTTCATGTATGGTATGGCCTTAATAAACATTTAGTAGTTTCCTGCAAGAGCATCACATGGGTGAGGATGCTGGGCTTTCATTTGTTTCCTGTTTTTAGTAAGTGAATTGGGTTAATAGGCAAGATTATTAAGAAAGAGAGGAAGGGCATAGGGAAACAAGAATGTGTATTTTCCCTATTGAATCTTTTCATTCTTGGTATGCGTAGGACTATCTTTTTTCCCATCTTCAAAATCTCTAAGATTCCATTCTCTCGGGAAACTCATCGTGGGCCTCATTAGGAATTTTCTGGATTATTTAGGAGAAGCCAACTTGGGCCTAATTTTAAATCAGACGATTATTCAACTCCCAAGCCCAGTAATACTGATCAAGCTTGATAATAAGGATGAAGACTGACTCTTATGACAAATTTTACCCTGGGTGTATTAGACGGGGCTCTGACCTTGCAAAGAGAAGACCTAGCTTGAGTCTTTGCCGTACCACTAACTTCCTGTGTGAACTTGGGCAGGTACCTGAATGGCTTTGCATCTCAGTTTTCACATATGTAAAATGAAAATCATAATTCTTACTCCTGGGTTATTCTGAAAATTAAACAGGACAATACTTGGCAGTATCCTAACACAGGGCTTATTTAATGGGAATTCAGGAATATTAATTTCCACTATCTCATTTGTTTTCCACAATAGTATGGTACCCTCCTTGATGGGGATGATGCTGGCTTAAGGCATTGTTCACAAGCCTGGTGATGTCATGGGAACACGCTTACTCCTAGGATATGAAATTGTTCATTGAAACACGGTGTGTGCTTTTTTCCTTTTCCAAATTGCAGGACCTCTGAAGGCTGGTATGTAAATTGCCCTGAAAAATCAGCTTTCAGGATGAAATTTGTAGAACTGGGAAGCACTTTAGAGGTGTTTTAGTCTAAAGTCCTCATTTTTAGTTGAGAAATTTAGGTTTGCAGAAATAGATGACTTGCCAAAAGTCATAGTTGGTTATATCTAGTTAATCAGTTAGGGTACCTAGATGCAAATAGAAGAATAATGATTATGTAGTTTAAGTAGAAAAGGAATTTTCTAAATAACATTAAGTGGAGGTTGGAGGCTCCAGATGGACCCAGGAGTCAGGGCTGGAGGCTGCATGAGCAGTAGCTGTTTGCTAATTACACTTGGGGGGGGTGGGTTCTAGTGGAGAGCTGGCTGTGACAGACCCCAGTGCTGGGTCTGTCCTACTCCCATCTGTGGGAGCTGGACGACTTTCTGCCATGCTTCTATCTCCTGTCACTATGTATTTCACATGGAAACGTTTTTTCTGCTTGTCTCTCCTTTTCCACTTGAAATATACTTCACTTGGTCAAGGAGTATGTAATGGGCCCAAGCCTGGGCCACGGGCTTGGCCCTGTCACCAACCAAGGCCAGGAAAACAAGTTTCTGGCTTCTGCCTGGGCAAGATGGGCCTCCTAAGACTGGGAAATCCCCAGCTGGAATTGGTGCTGGACAGCCCCAAATCACATCAAATGTCTGCTGCATTAGAAGACCCAGGTGGCCACGTGGTGCTGCTTTTACCATCCTGCAACCATTATTCATTAATATAGGGCCAACTCTGCTTTCTAATGTGAGGCTCACATTTTAGTACAAATATTAAATTGGCCAGAGCTCTGCTGGCCTCTCTCTGGGCACCCCTGGGTATGTGGAATCACAGGTAGAGGTCAATGTTAATTTTCTTGAATAGTATGTGTTTTTCTAGGATATTGAAATGCAAATAGATTTGGATAAACAACCAATATTTCATATGAAATAGGCTTGAGCTTTTAAATAATTTTTTTTTTAATATTAAAGCTTTTATGTAGTCTAAATGCTTTATCTGTGTGGGTCAAAGACGGGATTTGGATTGCATTATTTGTCCTAAAGATATCCTGAACTTTTGGGTAGTAATGGAGAAAAGAAGGATTCTATAAACTCTGAACCATCAAACCTGATGTTAAATGCATGATTATGAACATATACAGAAAAGGAAGGGGTGACTAGGACCTGCATGAATTTACAAAGTGGAAGCATCGTGCATTCTGACCTATTGAGAACTGACTTCTGGTCTACTCCATATGGAGACCATGCACCATTAATGTTCTGCTTCAGTTCCAGTGATGATTTTAGTTGAGAGAGAATAAGGATAAAGAGAAAGAAGGAAATTAGGAGGATCAGAGAAACTGATAGACACTCAGGAGTGATACTGACCTCTCACATCCATTTGGAATTTTAGGCACAGAGGGAAATATCTTCATCCTACAATTTTTTTGTTCATTTATTTTATGCCAAGCATAAGAAACTAAATATTTTTTGATACTTCAGTATGTACCAGAGACTCTGCTAGGATGTTTATGTCATTAGCTCGTTTAATCATCACAACAATATTCCCATTGTTATCATTATATTTTTTCATAGATTACATTATACTTTTTAATACATCAGTAGGTTACAGGAAACTAATTCTCAGACAGGTCAATAATTTTCCCAAGGTCTATGTCAGAGCTGTCTCTGTGTCTCTAAGGATGTGATTCTCTGCTCCCTGCCCTGGGTCACAATGCCTCTCCTGAGTCCCACAGAAAGAAGCCTTTAAATGAGGGCTGGGAGAGGGGCCACACGGAAAATGGTATTTAATATGGATTTTGGAGGGAGAGTAAGAGTCCACAAGGAAAAACAGAGAGGACACTATTTGGAGCAGAGGGGACAGGAGGCACAAAGCTGGAGCCTTGTATTCCAGCTGGAAGAGCTAAAGCCCCCCCTTGGGCAATGGGGATTAATGAGTAGGAAAATGTATGATCACATGTTTTATGTTGGCATTTTTCTAAATGGCCAAATGAAATAAAATCAGAGATTATATGTGGATCATAAATTAGAGAGTCTACACTTCCCATTCTAAAACAATAGCTGGACTTGCCACTGGCTAGGCGTAAGCCCTGTTGCCTTTCCCAGCAGTGGAAGGCCACTTGCCCTATTCCCTCTCCTCTGCCTCCTCTGTCCCCTGAACACCACTGCCCGAGTGCAAGACGGAAGCCAAAGAAGAGAACAAAACTTAGAACGAAGTTTTGAAGGCCTTCCTCATTAGCACAATTATTTGTACATGCATTTTGCAAACATGAGCATAATTTAAAAAAAAAACTCAAGGTACTACATTCTTCCTGTGCTCAACATATCAATATCCCTAAAAATAACATGAGATCATTAAAGGGAAGAAAACAAACTTAGCCTGATTCCAGATCTGGGCTAGTACAGCAGTCACATGAAGTGCTGATCAGATGCCGTGTACCGTCTGGACTGCTTCAGCCCCTCAAAGTCTGCCCTGCCCTAACATAATGCTCCCCTCATCACTCTTAGGAGCCAGATCAGCATCTATGTCTGCCTCAGTGTTCTGGGCTGGGGGGGCACCTGCCCTTCTGTTTAAAGGTGTCAGCTTTTAATGGACTTCTCAGGGGCTTTGTGACAATGTTCCAAGCTTCCTGGGAAATCTGTAAATATAATATGCCCTGGTTCTAAGTCCATTGTTGTTAACTTTCCCCCACTTCAAAAAGTAGAGGAGATGAATCTAGAAAAACCAAAAAAACCTTTCAGTAGCCTCGGAAAATAGTAAATCTCTAACAGTGAGTAGATGTTCAGAACATGGTCTTGGTCTCAGATTCTTCCCCAATAAAATTATTAATATAATTTTTCCATGACTCAATTTGCAGTAAATGTGCATTTATCATCTATGTATTGAAAGATTATTCTGAGAGTAAAAGGGATAATGAGAAGACTTGAAATTGCCTTGATCATTCCGATTCCTTCTGCAGTGCATTTCTTTCAAGTAGTCCTCAGCTCACATACCATCCTGTCCCATGATGCCCCCTCCTCTTCTCGCTGGATCCATGTACGTACAAGCAGTAGCAGATGCATAGCCCAACTTCCTGGTGCACCCCACTCTAGCAGGACAATCAGGAACCTGAACATTCCATTGCAGTGGCCCTGGATTTCTTACCAATGGGCTCAAAGCTCAGAATTCTGAGAATTAAAACTCCTGAAGGCGCTTGGAGTTTCCAGGCATAAGAGATGGAACATTTATTGATACCTATGCAGCAGAAACTATGCTAGGTTCTGTATATTGATATCACATTTAGCCACTCCAACGATCTTCTGAGTAAAAATGGTAACTAGGAACTAGCCTATATACATATTTTTTTAGTCTTCTAGCTTACAGTCATTCCTTTTCTGGTTTGATTTGATCAAGCAATACCATCACAGGATTTTTAAATTGAATCTGAACAGCAACTCTTCATAGTAGTCAATCCTGAGAACGCTCAGCCTATTTCCGCGTGGGTGTAACTGGACTGGGGCTCTGGCTATGAGGGAAGGTGAATTTTGCCTTTCCTTCTTTCAAACTCAGATGCTAAGAAACAGGGAATTCAATATTTCACTTTAGCATGTCTTGAGGTCAATTTGTAAACCCAATTCCATCAATAAAGTTGCCTACCTCAGTGACTGCTACTGTCTCCTGATGACATCTGATCTGCAAGTGACTCCCTGAGGTCATGGGGACCAACCTGCACCTGGCTCAGTGGCCAGGTGCTCCTGGAAGTGACCAGTCTTGCCCATAACACATTTGCTTTGGAATGTTAATCACTTCTCACAGGGCTCAACATTTGGATCACCCAGCCCCAGTCAGGTACTTGGAAACCACGCCGCATCCCCCTGAGCTTGGAACAGGAAGTGAGTCAGGATCTGTGAGATGCTCTTGGGCTGTTGTTGACATACAACAATCTGATTTAGTGCTGTTTTTCCAAGTCCCCAAGGTTCTGTGGTCCCTCCTTCCCAGTCCTCTGGAAAATGAAGATGGTCTCCCTTCCTGTGCCTCTGTTCATGTGTTCACAGGTAGATCAAGCTGGATCCAACATGACTTATTTTCTTTTTTTCTTTCCATCAACATTAAGGGCAATGGGGCTGTAAACCAGCAATGATAGTGGTAACCATAGGTCCCAAAAGATTTTTAAATCTTGACTCCTTTAGGCTGATAAGGAGCTGAGGTAGCAACACTGAAAAGCCTCAGACAGCCTTATATAACACAACCTTGCTTGTGAGAGGCTAAGTAAGTAGTCCAGCACATGCTTTTCCATTTAAGTTAAAGGTTAGGGTGCTATAAACCCTGAGGCTTGTCAAGATTAAGCAGCATTGGGCAGAACAATGTACTGTGAGCACCAGCCTCAAGTTATTGGGCCCAACCACATTTTAGTGAAATGAGATTGCCTCACTGAAGTTTCATTTGTGGGCTTCTAAGTGAAGGGTGCATGGCAGATGCTATGATTAAGATTTCATTTCCTCCCCCAATTCCCAGCGTCAACTCGAGCAGGCGGTGGGATACTACGGGTCACCAACTTGGCATGAGAACTTAAAGAGCAAGAGGAAGTGAAAGGAAAATTAGGGCAAGGAAACAGATAAAAGAAATCACCCATGAGGAAGAATCAGCAGAAAACTCCAGGCAACATGAAGAACCAGTCCAGAACAACCCCGCCAAGGGACCATGAGGTAGCTACTGCAGAGGATTCCACCTATACAGAAATGTTAGGAATGACAGAAAGGGAATTTAGAATACACATGTTGAAAACAATGAAAGAAATGATGGAAACAATGAAGGAAACTGCTAATAAAGTGGAAATTAACCAAAAGGAAATCCAAAAACAGAATCAAATAAGAGATGAACGATATGAAGAATATAAAAAGGATATAGCAGAGCTGAAGGAACTGAAACAGTCAATCAGGGAACTTAAAGATGCAATGGAAAGTATCAGCAACAGGTTAGACCATGCAGAAGAAAGAATTTCAGAGGTAGAAGACAAAGTTTTTGAGATAACTCAGATAGTAAAAGAGGCAGAAAAGAAGAGAGAGAAAGCAGAACGTTCACTGTCAGAATTATGGGACTTTATGAAGCGTTCCAACATACGAGTTATAGGAATTCCAGAAGGGGAAGAAGAATGCCCCAGAGGAATGGAAGCCATACTAGAGAATATTATAGAAGAAAATTTCCCAATTATCACCAAAGATTCTGACACACTGCTTTCAGAGGGATACCGGACCCCAGGTCGCCTCAACTCTAACCGAGCTTCTCCAAGACACATTGTGATGAACCTGTCCAAAGTCAAGACAAAAGAAAAGATTCTGCAAGCTGCCAGGAGTAAGCGCCAGTTGACCTACAGGGGCAAATCCATCAGATTGACCACAGACTTCTCTAATGAAACTTTCCAAGCAAGAAAATGGTCATCTACCTTTAATCTACTTAAACAGAACAATTTCCAGCCCAGAATTCTGTACCCTGCTAAGCTAAGCTTCAAAATTGATGGAGAAATCAAATCATTTACGGATATACAAACATTGAGGAAATTCGCCACAATAAGACCAGATATACAGGAAATACTTCAACCTGTTCTGCACACTGACCACCACAATGGATCAGCATCAAAGTAAGAACTCAGAAATTAAAGGACAGAACCTAACCTCCACACTGATGCAAAAGATAAAACTAAGCAATGGACTCTCACCAAATAAGATGAATAGAATACTACCACACTTATAAATTATCTCAATAAATGTTAATGGCTTGAATTCCCCACTGAAGAGACATAGATTGGTTGACTGGATTAAAAAACACAAGCCATCCATTTGCTGTCTGCAAGAAACACACCTGGCTTCAAAAGACAAATTAAAGCTCCGAGTCAAGGGTTGGAAGACAATTTTTCAGGCAAATGGAATTCAGAAGAAAAGAGGAGTTGCAATCTTATTTTCAGATACATGTGGATTTAAAGCAACTAAAGTCAAAAAAGACAGATGGTCACTTTATATTGGTCAAGGGAAAAATACAACAAGAAGACATTTCAATTCTAAATATCTATGCACCCAATTTAAATGCTCCCAGATTCTTGAAACAGACCTTACTCAGTCTGAGCAATATGATATCTGATAATACCATAATAACAGGGGACCTTAACACTCCTCTTACAGAGCTGGACAGATCCTCTAAACAGAAATTAAACGAGGCTATAAGAGACTTAAATGAGACCCTAGAACAACTGTGCTTGATAGATGCATATAGAACACTCCATCCCAAAGATAAAGAATATACATTCTTCTCATCACCCCATGGAACATTCTCCAAAATTGATCATATCCTGGGACACAAAACAAATATCAACAGAATCAAAAGAATTGAAATTTTACCTTGTATCTTCTCAGACCATAAGGCACTAAAGGTGGAACTCAACTCTAACAAAAATGCTCGACCCCACCCAAAGGCATGGAAACTAAACAATCTTCTGTTGAATAACAGATGGGTGAAGGAAGAAATAAAACAGGAAATCATTAACTTCCTTGAGCATAACAACAATGAAGACACAAGCTACCAAAACCTGTGGGATACTGCAAAAGCAGTTTTGAGAGGAAAATTCATCACTTTAGATGCCTACATTCGAAAAACAGAAAGAGAGCACATCAACAATCTCACAAGAGATCTTATGGAATTGGAAAAAGAAGAACAATCTAAGCGTAAACTCAGTAGAAGAAAAGAAATATCCAAAATCAAATCAGAGATCAATGAAATTGAAAACAAAAGAATCATTCAGAAAATTAATGAAACCAGGAGTTGGTTTTTTGAAAAAATAAATAAAATAGATAAACCATTGGCCAGACTAACGAGGAATAGAAAAGTAAAATCTCTAGTAACCTCAATCAGAAATGACAAAGGGGAAATAACAACTGATCCCACAGAGATACAAGAGATCATCTCTAAATACTACCAGAAACTCTATGCCCAGAAACTTGACAATGTGAAGGAAATGGATCAATATTTGGAATCACACCTTCTCCCTAGACTCAGCCAGGAAGAAATAGAGCTCCTGAACAGACCAATTTCAAGCACCGAGATCAAAGAAACAATAAAAAATCTTCCAACCAAAAAATGCCCTGGTCCAGATGGCTTCACTCCAGAATTCTATCAAACCTTCAAGGAAGAGCTTATTCCTGTACTGCAGAAATTATTCCAAAAAATTGAGGAAGAAGGAATCTTCCCCAACACATTCTATGAAGCAAACATCACCCTGATACCAAAACCAGGAAAAGACCCAAACAAAAAGGAGCATTTCAGACCAATCTCACTCATGAATATAGATGCAAAAATCCTCAACAAAATCCTAGCCAATAGATTACAGCTTATCATCAAAAAAGTCATTCATCATGATCAAGTAGGCTTCATCCCAGGGATGCAAGGCTGGTTTAACATACGCAAGTCTATAAACGTTATCCACCATATTAACAGAGGCAAAAATAAAGATCACATGATCCTCTCAATAGATGCAGAAAAAGCATTTGATAAAATCCAGCATCCTTTTCTAATTAGAACACTGAAGAGTATAGGCATAGGTGGCACATTTCTAAAACTGATTGAAGCTATCTATGACAAACCCACAGCCAATATTTTACTGAATGGGGTAAAACTGAAAGCTTTTCCTCTTAGAACTGGAACCAGACAAGGTTGTCCTCTGTCACCTTTACTATTCAACGTAGTGCTGGAAGTTCTAGCCAATATAATTAGGCAAGACAAGGAAATAAAGGGAATCCAAATGGGAGCAGAGGAGGTCAAACTCTCCCTCTTTGCTGACGACATGATCTTATACTTAGAGAACCCCAAAGACTCAACCACAAGACTCCTAGAAGTCATCAAAAAATACAGTAATGTTTCAGGATATGAAATCAATGTCCACAAGTTAGTAGCCTTTGTGTACACCAATAACAGTCAAGATGAGAAACTAATTAAGGACACAACTCCCTTCACCATAGTCTCAAAGAAAATGAAATACCTAGGAATATACCTAACGAAGGAGGTGAAGGACCTCTATAAAGAAAACTATGAAATCGTCAGAAAGGAAATAGCAGAGGATATTAACAAATGGAAGAACATACCATGCTCATAGCTTGGAAGAATCAACATTGTTAAAATGTCTATACTTCCCAAAGCAATCGACCTATTCAATGCCATTCCTGTCAAAATACCAACATCGTACTTTCAAGATTTGGAAAAAATGATTCTGCATTTTGTATGGAACCGGAAAAAACCTCGTATAGCTAAGGCAGTTCTCTGTAAAACAAAAATAAAGCTGGTGGCATCAGCATACCAGATTTTAGTCTGTACTACAAAGCCATAGTGCTCAAGACAGCATGGTACTGGCACAAAAACAGAGACATAGACACTTGGAATCGAATTGAAAACCAAGAAATGAAAATAACATTTTACAACCACCTAATCTTTGATAAACCAAACAAGAACATACCTTGGGGGAAAGACTCCCTATTCAATAAATGGTGTTGGGAGAACTGGATGTCTACATGTAAAAGACTGAAACTGGAACCACACCTTTCCCCACTCACAAAACCTGATTCAAGATGGATAAAGGACTTAAACTTAAGGCATGAAACAATAAAAATCCTCCAAGAAAGCATAGGAAAAACACTGGAAGATATTGGCCTGGGGAAAGACTTCATGAAGAAGACTGCCATGGCAATTGCAACAACAACAAAAATAAACAAATGGGACTTCATTAAACTGAAAAGCTTCTGTACAGCTAAGGAGACAATAACCAAAGCAAAGAGACAACCTACACAATGGGAAAGGATATTTGCATATTTTCAATCAGACAAAAGCTTGATAACTAGGATCTATAGAGAACTCAAATTAATCCACATGAAAAAAGCTAACAATCCCTTATATCAATGGGCAAGAGACATGAATAGAACTTTCTCTAAAGACGACAGATGAATGGCTAACAAACACATGAAAAAATGTTCATCATCTCTGTATATTAGAGAAATGCAAATCAAAACAACCCTGAGATATCATCTAACCCCAGTGAGAATGGCCCACATCACAAAATCTCAAAACTGCAGATGCTGGTGTGGATGTGGAGAGAAGGGAACACTTTTACACTGCTGGTGGGACTGCAAACTAGTACAACCTTTCTGGAAGGAAGTATGGAGAAACCTCAAAGCACTCAAGCTAGACCTCCCATTTGATCCTACAATCCCATTACTGGGCATCTACCCAGAAGGAAAGAAATCCTTTTATTATAAGGACACTTGTACTAGACTGTTTATTGCAGCTCAATTTACCATCGCCAAAATGTGGAAACAGCCTAAATGCCCACCAACCCAGGAATGGATTAACAAGCTGTGGTATATGTATACCATGGAATACTATTCAGCCATTAAAAAAAAATGGAGACTTTACATCCTTTGTATTAACCTGGATGGACGTGGAAGACATTATTCTTAGTAAAGCATCACAAGAATGGAGAAGCATGAATCCTATGTACTCAATTTTGATATGAGGACAATTAATGACAATTATGGTTATGGGGGGGGAACAGAAAGAGGGAAGGAGGAAGGTGGGTGGGGCCTGGTGTGTGTCACACTTTATGGGGGCAAGACGTGATTGCAGGAGGGACTTTACCTAACAATTGCAATCAGCGTAACCTGGCTTATTGTACCCTCAACGAATCCCCAACAATAAAAAAAAAAAAAAAAAGATTTCTTTTCCTAGTTGATGCCACCACAGTGATCACAGCACCAGCAGAGAAAACTCATATTTGCTAGGACTATTAAATAGTGAGTGGTTCTGTGTTTAATAAAAAGATTAAACACAAATAGAAACCACCAGTACCACAACAAAAAGTCACCCAGGTTGACTAAGAAAACTGCCTTTCATGAGTTGATAGCACTTGGGCTGTTTCCACATCTTGTCAATTATGAATTGAGGTGCCATAAACATTTTAGTGCCAATGTCCTAACGGTAAAATGACTTTTTTCTTGTGGATAGATGCCTAGTAAAGGGATTGACGGATCAAATGGGAGGTCTACTTTTAGCTCTTTATGGAGTCTCAATACTTCTTTCCAAAAAGGCTGTATTAGTTTGCAATTCCACCAACAGTGTAAAAGTGTTGCCTTCTCTCCACAACCATGCCAGCAACTGTAGCTTTGGGATTTGGTGATGTGGGCTATTCTCACCAGTGTTAGGTGATATCTCAAGGTTTTGATTTGCATTTCTCTAATGATTAGGAATGATGAGTATTTTTTTTTTCATTCGGCCATAAAGAAAGATGGAGACTTTACATCTTTTGTATTTACCTGGATGGATTTGGAGAACACCTTCCTAAGCAAAGTATCATAATAATGGAGAAGAAAGTATCCAATGTGCTCAATACTAATATGAAACTAGTATATGAACAACTACATGCCCAGGTGAAAGAAAAACACAAATTCATGGTGGGGGGGAGAAGGGAGGGAGGGGATAGGTGGGAGGAAGGGGAACGAGAGAAGGGAGTTTGGGGATCTCTCACATAATGTGCACAATATGAGGGTGTATGGCATAACTTCTGGGTGAAGGGCTCAACTACAACTGGGATTTTACCCAACAAATGCAAATAATGTCACCCTCATCATATTACCCTTATTTTAATCTTAAGTTTAATGTTAAATTTCTTCCAGGTAGAAGACAGTGTAAGGTAAAAGGAACCGAGGTGGAAGCATCCTTGCCCTACTGAGAACAGCAAGGGGCAGAGTAGCTAGACCAGAGAGAGGAGGGAGGGGAAGGTGATGGTTGCCGCAAATGCATGCCTAGAGCTCGCGCTAGGACGTTGAAGGCCATGATTGGGAAAGGCCAGAGGAGAAACCCGTCTCTTAAGAGCAAGAACCAGGATTGAGACTGGGAAGGGGAGCAGGTAGGATGCTTGCTGCATCCTGGAGGCCCTTTGCAAACACTTGTGGGTGATTACATCTCCCCATTAATGCTTACAAGGGTACGTTGGCTGGTTGAGAGAAAGGCATCTGAGGACTTCATCTTCAGTACAGCCTTACTGACTCATTATAAATTCATTGTTTTAGCTCTCCTCGGGTAGTCTTTTAAAAGACAGTACTTGCAGAGGAAGTGCTACATAGGACCCCCAGGGAGGGAATTACAGGTGGTAGAGCTCCTCAAGAGCTCCCAAGTCAGACCAGATGAACATCTACTTTGCGGTAGCAGGCAGGGAGGAGAGCTGCAAGGATGAACATCCTGCTTTGTTTTATTGCTGTGATACCACAGAGGGCCGTGGAGAAGAGCTGGAGTGACAGTGAGATCTGGTCTTCTCCATACCCAGTGTCGGGTCATAAGCAGGTGCCTGGCTTCCTCCTTTGAGGAAGGGCGATTGCCTGGGCTCTAGGAGGCCTGGCCACTTACTTGTAGGGGGACTGCCGGGGAACCAGGGGAATGGGGCTGAGTTCTTTCATTCATTAGATGCAGTTACATTGCTCCATTCAATGTAGAGTTTTGGGCTTGGCGCCTGTAGCTCAGCGGTTAGGGCGCCGGCCACATACACCAGGGCTGGTGGGTTAGAAGCTGGCCTGGGCCTTCCAAACAAAAATGACAACTACAAAAAAAAAAAACAAAAACAAAGTAGCCAGGCACCTGTAGTCCCAGCTACTTGGGAGGCTGAGCCAAGAGAATTGCTTAAGCCCAAGAGTTTGAGGTTGCTGTGAGCTGTGATACCACAGCACTTTACCAAGGGTGATATACTGAGACTCTGTCTCAAAAAAAAAAAAAAAAGAAAAAATGCAGAGTTTTGCATAAATGTCAGGACTCATCCTTCTGCTGGACTACAAAGAGTTTAAGGCAGGAATCTTGTCTTGTTTCTCTTTGTATTCCAAGCCCATCCTATGGTGCACGGCCACAGAGGCCGCCTCTGGTGGAGTGGACTGCTGGATGAAGCCAAGGATTGCTTGGCTGTGTGGGGGGCAGCCTTGGGCAGGGAATCCTGCCACACCTTGGCTGATTGACAACTGCTCAGACTTTCCCTTCCCCCTCCCTGCTGATGGTTCCATGTTTTCCCCATTTAAAATGCCATTTTGGAAATCAGTTCTCCCCCAGAGAATACATTAAGGTAACTCTGCCTGTGGTAACCTCCTTCCCTCAAAGGCTCATTATTTAAATTATGGCTCATCATTAGCAGTCCTGTTTCCCCTGGCAGCTGTGAGGTGCAATGACATTTTCAGGTTTCTCAGAGCACCCTGGGAGTGAGCATGCTAAGTCACATCACCCCCATCGACATGGTGGCCACAGGGAATGGTGGAAGGAGCCTACTGCCATCACATCTAGTGGGTGGCCAAGAGAGAGGGCCAGGCTTCCCCACTGTGGGCTCAACCTTGGACAAAGCCTCTTTTTCAGCACTTCTTGAAAGAAAAAGAAAGCCAGAGGGAACCTGGTTATCATCCTGCGAAGTGGTGAGCCCTAAATGACAAGGCTGGAGCAGCCTGGCTTCTTTTGGGTTAAAGTATCAGGAATAAGAGGTCACAGGCAGGGTGGGAAGGAGAGAAGCAAAGAAAATCTGTCTATGGGTTTTTTTTTTTTTTTTTTAAAGGAGAGAGGAGAAAGAAAGGTTCCTGCTTTTCTTTCCTTTGTGAGCAAAACTATTTAAACTGGCACAAAATATATTTAAGGAGCATATTCTTAGAGTTACTTAGAAAAATACTCTGTATATTCTGGCAGCAGCAAAATGTATCCTTAATAGAATTCATATGGGGCCTTCAATGATCACGATGTTTGGAGAGGAGCCAGATAGTAAGTAATTTAAACATCACAGGAAATTAAATTTTAGAATTCAATTTTGCATAAAGTTTTCTGTAATGAAAATGTCACACATAAATTATGAAGTCTGATTATATTCTTTTTTGACTTTTTAATAAAATAATAGAGGCACTTGACAGTCAAGAACAAATGCATATTTTATGTGAATAGTATTGCGTTCAACCAACGTCCTCTGGAAATAATGGAACAGATGTTAACACTGCTCTATCAGCTATCAGGTGCTCTGTTAAACAGCCCCAAACACAAATATTTATTAAAAAATGCTAACAGGGTTGTCTTTTAGGGTTATCTAATTGTAGGCTTAAAATGTAGATGGTTAATGTAATTAATTATACATGTAGAATTATATAGTTGGGCTATAATTTATTATATGTGTGCATATATAAATTATATAATATTCTGTTGTAAATTAATTTAATATGGGCACGGGGAATGACTTCTTGAAAATATTAAATAGTCCATAATGTGGTTATAAATCAAAACTAATCTGAATTTCCACTTAATTTTGAATTTTGAGAAGGAGGATGCTTTAACTCACTGTAGGGGACTTTGGGGGTGCTGATTGTGTTTTAGATTAAATCCACAGCCGGTAATTATTTTTAATAATATTCAACTAAAAAACGCCCCAAATAAAAAGCCTGAGCACTCTTAATTTGTTTCAGGCCAAGCAACATTTTTCTTCAAAGCAAAAAATATAATGAACGTTTATTTTGAAAATTGACCTCCTCCATCATAACTCCAGGGCCCTGGGCAGGTCTTTCTTCAGGCTCACAGTGAACTCTTGCACAATGCAGAGATCGTGACCTTGCTGTCTCATGGAGGGAGAGAAGTCTTGACAATGGATGTCCTATTTCATATTTTCCTCTTTGAATCCTGTTATGACTTCATCAACATGCTTTACATTGGGGGGAGGGGTCTGCACATACTTTAAATTTTAAAAGAGCACAACAAAGCTTTCCTACTTAATCAGAGTCACACAAAAATGTAGGCCAGGCTGTTCTTCCAGAAGCTTGTGTCTTCTTTTGGAAAATAGGCCGTGTCAGTTCACAGTGGAAGGAAGATGAAGATGAGGCTCTGTGTGGCTTCCAAAATGTGGGCATCTTTTTGTTTTTATCCGCTTTTCTACGAGGACAATGTCTAGGGTGACCAACTCGTCCCAGATTGCATGGGATTCTCCTAGTTTAGCACTGAAAGTCTCGAACACTGGGCACCTTCTCAGTCTGGAGTGAACGGGGGTAGTTGGTCACCCCAATTGTGACCTGCAAAAGTTTATAAACCAATACTTTAAAAAGATGCATGTACAAAAGTATATGCTGTCCGTATGAGAGTGGCATGAAGAAACAGAAGGACCCTGTGTCCATGGATGCTGTACATCCAGCCTGGGGTGTCACCGTGTGTTGGGGACTGGTTCTCAGCTTTGCAAATTCAGTACTTAGATTTTATGAGCTAGTCCATGGTCAGTCAATCAGATCCTGGGACAAATGCAAGAGGCCCCTTCAGTGGATGGAAGGGAGCTCCTGCTCATTTGTAGGAGACTTTATGTGAGTGTGGAATGAGCTTTTGTTGAGCTCGGTCACTAAGATTTGGGACTCAGGCTATAGAGGCAATTTGTGCCAACATTGGCATTATCCGGAGGTGGGGTGCTGTCATTAGAAAAACCTGAAGTACATGGTAGTTCCTTAGCCATCAGGGGTGGGTTTGAGAAAACTAGTATTGAAAATTGAAAAGATGATAATCCCTGTTGTATGTGGCAAAATATTCTGGTAAACGATTGTTTCTACTAACTAGCTGGTCAGGCTACTTACTTAAGGAACTTGTAGAGTTATGAGAAGAGAATGAAATATATGTGATATTATTGGCTTTGCTGGTTGATTAATATGACTCAAGGCAAATGTTGCCAAAACATGGTCTTCCCACTCAAGCCCAATAGCCTAATCTCAGTATTCATCATGATGTTATAAGAAGGAGGCAGAGAGGTGAGGAAACGAAGAAATAAAACAGATGTAAGAACCCACATGCTGAAAACATCTTTGGGTGTGTTTTTGTCCAATGAAGCAAGAACAAGAGAGTTTTTAGGCAACCATATAACTAAAGCAGCCACGTGAAGGGATCTCAATACTCAGAACTTAAAACCACCCTGGGGCCCCTACTAGGGAGCAATTTGAGAAAGATGAGATGCCCCTATGGAGTTCAAATTCTCTAAAGATTATTTCAAATGCAGCCAAAAAGAATAAGGGAAAAGTAGAATCTCCTTGAGGATGAACTAAAGAGCCAAGATAATGAAACAGGGAGAGCTCTTCTTAAAGAGAATCGTGGCCTGACCCAGGAGCCTCTTGAGGCTCTGAAGAGTCGAAGGTCCTCCCAGTGTCTTCCCAGCTGGACTCCAGAATCGCTGCAGCAGGACGGCTCTGTGTCTTTCATTTGTTCCTTTTTAAGCAGAAGTATTTATATACCCCTTAGTAGGTGGGTATATATATACGTACATATTCGTAAAGAAGGAGTAGAGAACTTGCCTTTTTTAGATCAAGTCCTCAGGACCGAGAAAGGTCGCATTTATCTGGATTTGATGGAGAGACAACTGACATCACCCAGAAAGATTGAACTGTGAGTTGGATGCAGTGATGGATGGATGGAATTTTGGCTTATCTCCCTTGTGGAGGAGCTAGGAGTATTCAGTACTGGAAGAAGAAAACAAAGAAATATTTAGTTATGAAGAAGGTGGTGGACTGTGGCAGATACAGTAAATGTGGATCAAATATTCCCTGTGCTCACTTCTCCCCCAGGTTCCCTGTAGTTTAGAGGCAGTATGTGATTATCTAGTGGAAGTGACCTATTTCTGCAGATGAGTGTTCTCCATCTTTTCACATAGATATTGCAGTACTTTTTATTTCAGATATTTCCCAAATTGCCTCTGTGTTCTAGTATATATGCTGCTGGACCTTGCACCACTCATGTTCATAATTAATAGATGTTATATTGCTTTTCTAATGATAATATTATCTAGCAGTTAGGGGCAAACATTTAGTTTATATATATTCAACACTGGGCAAGCATCTCCCCACGTCTACTCATCCTGGAAACCACGCCTTGTTTTTACATCTTGACCATTTTTGGAATCAACCAGAAATGCTACAGATGAATGTGAGAGATTTCATTACCTCCAGAACACTGTCTATATTAAGCCCTCGTCCTATTTGTCAACTGGGAAACTTCATCTCACCGAGTTTTGCAGAGAATGTGATTAGCCAGTATTACAAGTTTTCAGTTTTAGACCTCTTCTACAAAGTGTTACCCTAAGGATTTCAGCAATTCTATTTCTTGGCCTAGAAAGAAGATGACTCATTCAACCAGAATCTTTTCTTGAGTAAAAATGTCACAAGAGAGGCTGTGGTAGCCAAAAGGAAGACCCTTTTCCAAGCAATTGCTTCCTGGCCTCCAAGCCTAGAGCTCTAATTCTTTTGACGTCTCTGGTTGTCAAGAATACCAGAGGCATTGCTAATGGGATCTGCCTCAACCGGAGGTGTGCACTCCTTTCTTCTAAACTGTCTTCCATAGATACACACAAGAGCTCTCTGTTTACAGATCACAGCAGATAGGGCTCGTTACTTTCTCTTCTTCCAGGCTGCTAAATCTAAATCTCATGAACTACCATCTTCACTTTTTGGCTGAGCTGCTGAGAGAGAACCAAGTTTTGTGTCTCCAAGGGAGACAGAGAATGTAACCGGGGCAGGCCTGAGGAACAGTGCTGATTTTCCTGTGGTGGGGGATACTTCTCCCTGGGGGCTAAGGAACATGCCCAGTGCCTTTCTTTCCCTGTCATCCCAGGTGACGAATCATGACTTCCGGTGGAGAGGGTGTGTGGTGGTAGGAAGGGACAGCCTTTGCACACAGATAGCTCAGATTCTGTAGATGATGGTTGTTGTCATTTTACACCTACTATGTAGATGAAAGAAAACTAGTTATAGGAGAGTTTCGTCATCCTGAGTAGTCAATATGTAAGTTTCCTTAGTTTTAAGTAAAAGTTACTGTATCACAAGACATTAATAAAATGATCTCCCTTAAAATGAGCGCTCACTCGATACCCCTGCTCCTGGCATAATCATCCTTATGTCTTGGCTCCTGTGGGTTTTCTGATGTGACAAACATCTGACAATAATACGAAAACACAAGGGAAACTGATTGCAGAGAGAAATAAATAATTTTGCAAAAAGTGCAAAATTTCACAAGGTTGATAAAAATGATGTTGAAAAACGACTTGACTCACTAAAACCATTGACAAATGAGGATCTGTCAGGATTAACAATTAGAAAGTCAAGAGTGATAACTTCACTGTAGACATTCAAAAGAGAATCATTGAAATCACAATTTGTTTTTCTTAGAAAAATCACTGTAGCTCTTGGGTGTATTTGTTAAAATGATCTTTCCTATGATCTGGGCAGGTGTAAAGTAAAGACCACTATCATTCTGTTGTTTGTTTGAAGGGAAAAGTTATGTTTAATCTAAACAAAGCTATCAACACTTAACACTTTTTTTGTTCCTTCTAAGAATTAGCAACTAGTTACAATTATGATCTATGCTTTGTTAACTATAGTATTAAACGTATCTTTAGTTTTTAGTTTCATTTATTTTTCTGGGTAAATTTATAATAGAAGCTCTTGTCCCGCTCTACTTATTTCGCTCCTACTTTAAAGGGACTTAGAACCTTTTCAGATTGCAGGAAGGAGGGCTTTCTGTATTTGTAATAATGGAATGGAAGTTGCTTAATTTCATTTTCATGATAAGCAACTCAAATAGAGAATGGGAAAAATGCAGTAACAAATTTATAAATAAAATATTTCAAAGTTCATACATTTCTGGTTCAAAAGATGTACTCTTAAAAAAAAAAATTCATGACATTTACCAGATTGCTTTCCTCTTAGATCAGCAGTTCTCAACCTGTGGGTCACAACCCCTTTGTAACAATGAAAATACATCCTGCATATCAGATATTTGCATTGCAATTCATAACAGTAGTAAAATTACAGTTATGAAGTAGCAACAAAAATAATTTTATGGTCAGGGTCCCCACAACATGAAGAACTATATTAAAGGGTTGCGGCATTAGGAAGGTTGAGAACCACTGCCTTAGATTGGTCCTTTCCAAGGCTTTGCTTTGCATCCTCAGGTTTATTACCAGCTCACAAACAATGTCTCAGTGTTCAAATGACCTACTATTTAGCCACTTATGTGGAGCTCCTTACTTAAATTTGTCTGATCTGATTCTTTGTTATTTCTTAAGAACTGATTTGATTTCTTAATCTTGAATGTTGGCATAAACTTCTGTGCTGGTTTTCCACAAAGTGGGGAAATAGAAGACCTAAGTTATAAGTTAAAATCCTCCTTATTAGTTTTGTGAAAAATCACCTAAGTGGGCAAGGTCTTAGTCTCATAATCTATAAAACGGGGTTGACATCATTCTTTTGTCTTTCTGACACGATTGTTGTGAGACTCAAATCATGCGATGTCCACGTTCGGGTGACACTTTTCCACTGTAATGGAACTAACACGGACTGAACAAACCTCTATTGGGAACCGCGTACTGGGTTGAGTGTGCGTACAGACCTTACCTCATGTGGTTGTGTGCAGGAGTTGGACATTATTATTATGCAGCATGACCATCCTAATAGACTTTGATTATTGTCAGGCAAATCCCTGCTCTAGTTCTTTGGCCCTCACAGTGGAGCCTTTCAATCCCATTATGTCTTCCTGAGTTGTTTCTAATAGACTCACTCAGGCTGTACCCGGCTGAGTAACTCAGTGTAACTGTGACCTTGGGACATGACCAGCCCTGCAGGAAGACCACCCACTAGCTCAGACTCCACATTGCTGAGCCCTCTCTGGGTGCCCCCTCCCTTTCACTCCCCACTCCCAACTTCCAGCAAAATCAAAAGATCTGTCAATTCCACCTGTATTGCATCTCTTAAATCCATTTTCACTCTGTCTCTCCTTTGCTAATGGCCTATTTCAGGCAACTGTTAGATCTCAGCCAGCTACCCCTAGTGGGGTGGCCAGCAAGGGGGCCGAGGCCCCTGCTGGTGTGGGGTGGACGTTCCTGAAGGCAGCTGGAAAAGCAGCAGGGCCAGAGTAAGAATTCCATCTGGGGACCTGGGTCTCAGAATTCACTTTGACTTTGAGCTCTGGTTTCTTAGTTTTGGGGGTGACAAAGAGGGTGATCTGGTGACATGGGTTGGAGGGCTTTAATTTCCCCATAATTTTCATCACAACTCAGTAGACCCACTCTGAAAAGATGCATCCAAGTTTACCTTACACTCCCAGCTTTAAGCCACCAACACCCCTTCCGATAAGGTTGGCTTTCCTGAGGTCCCTTTAATACAGGAATTCCAGAGTCCTGGAGCCTAGTTCTGCGACTGGATTTGCCTGCCGCCTTCGGTATCTGATTTCACCTACTCTGCTTGCTGGATCCAGTTTTGCTATTGGTTCTTCCTCCCCGACCACCTGTTCTAAGTCCTGATCTCATGGGTCTTTCAGACTCTGGACTTCTTCAGTTACCCAGAGTCTGCCCCAACTCCAGGCCTCCCAGATTTACCCTCAAGTGAAGGGAAAGGAGGTTTACTGTGAAATCAAACATAATAAGTGAAGTTGGAAGGCAGCGGATTTAAAACTATTTTGACTGTTTTACATTAAGACTGAATAACCATCCCTGGAGGAGGCGGAGCAAGATGGCAGCCGAGTAACAGCTTTCTTGCATCTGGGCACCGTGACTCTGGAGAGATAGAACTCCAGGCATCTCTGGAGATAGAACTCCAGGCATCTCATCACCCCTGCGCAGATACAGGGAGTCAGCGAGAGACTTCTGGACCCCAAGAGGAGGACTAAAACAGTGGAAAACTGGCAAGTGGTCGCGTGTGTTCAGTAGGTCTAAACCCGCCCGCAACTGTAAGTTCAGTAGCAGCGAGACTGCAAACCAGAAAGGCCTTACCTGTGAACTGTTTTGGTGTCTTTGGACTTGGCACTCAGTTGAACTGCCTTGGGGAGAGCCTGAGCGGGAGTGCGGAGAACTTTGGATGTTGTCTAGGGCCCCAGTCTGAGCCGCTGAGCCAGACGGAGCTAATGGTGTTTGGCGGTGGGTCACCTGGAGCCATTGTGAGTGATCTGCCCCGGCAAGCTCCGCCCTCAGGGTCTCAGAGCTAGAATTGGGTGGAAGCTGGTAACCCAGCGACCAAGTAGCCTAAGGGCGGGGTCTGAGCCTCCTTGCAGCCCTAACCCTCGGGGGCAGAGAGAGACCACTTTTGGCACACAGGGTAAGTGGATAGCCACTTCAGCAGTGATTCCAGTGACAAGCACTTCCCTGGGAAAGCTTCTGCTCAGCAAGTGAACAAGTTCAAAGTGCCTTTTAAGTGGGCTGAAGAGAGATTTAGGGTGTCTACCTGCTGGGGTTTGAGAAATCAGCACCCTCCAGTCGTATCAGAACTGTGACTAACATCTCATACCCCAGAAGACCACGTGTTGCCCAGACAATATTCAATAACATATACATACTGCTTTGTTTTTGGTTGTGGTTTTTTTAATTTTTTTTGGTTTGGTTGTTTTTTTTTTTATTTTGATGTTGTTGATTTTGTTGTGTTTTATAAGTTCAACCTTTTCCATACAGATCCTTTTTCTTTCTCAATTTTTCTAGTTTAATTATAATTTCCCATTGCTGTCTTTTTCAATAATTAGAACTTCATTTTTGCTAGTGTTTCTACTGCTATTATTCGGTTTTTCACCCAATTTTATCCCACAAAGTTTTCTATTTGCTTGTTTTGGTTTGATTTATAGCATTTTTGTCTTTACTCTCTATGGGGTGAAGGTGGGGTACTGTGTCTGATCAGGTTAGCAAAGAGCTGCTGACCTCAAGGGAACCACCCAACTGGGCACCCACAGAAGGTGGTTTTTTTTAAGGTTGTGTCAAAGTACCCTACTGTACACCTATATTGTTCTGTCTCCCTCTTTCTGTGCCTCTCTTCTTTTTGTCAATATTCCTTTTACCTACCCCCTCTCCTTTCTCTGTTTTTCTTTTTTTTTTCTTATCACTCGGTCCTCCTTTCTTTCATCCCTTTTTTCTCTTCAACCTTCTCACCCCTCTGGTCCTGTAACCCTTAGTCCAAAGGCACAAGAACTTAAAGAGCAAGAGGAAGTGAAAGGAAAATTCGGGCAAGGAAACAGATAAAAGAAACCACTCATGAGGAAGAATCAGCAGAAAACTCCAGGCAACATGAAGAACCAGTCCAGAACAACCCTACCAAGGGACCATGAGGTAGCTACTGCAGATGATTCCACCTATGAAGAAATGTTAGGAATGACAGAAAGGGAATTTAGAATACACATGTTGAAAACAATGAAAGAAATGATGGAAACAATGAAGGAAACTGCTAATAAAGTGGAAAATAACCAAAAGGAAATCCAAAAACAGAATCAAATAAGAGATGAACGATATGAAGAATATAAAAAGGATATAGCAGAGCTGAAGGAACTGAAACAGTCAATTAGGGAACTTAAAGATGCAATGGAAAGTATCAGCAACAGGTTAGACCACGCAGAAGAAAGAATTTCAGAGGTAGAAGACAAAGTTCTTGAGATAACTCAGACAGTAAAAGAGGCAGAAAAGAAGAGAGAGAAAGCAGAACGTTCACTGTCAGAATTATGGGACTTTATGAAGCGTTCCAACATACGAGTTATAGGAATTCCAGAAGGGGAAGAAGAATGCCCAGGAGGAATGGAAGCCATACTAGAGAATATTATAGAAGAAAATTTCCCAAACATCACCAAAGATTCTGACACACTGCTTTCAGAGGGATATCGGACCCCAGGTCGCCTCAACTCTAACCGAGCTTCTCCAAGACACATTGTGATGAACCTGTCCAAAGTCAAGACAAAAGAAAAGATTCTGCAAGCTGCCAGGAGTAAGCGCCAGTTGACCTACAGGGGCAAATCCATCAGAGTAACCGCAGACTTCTCTAATGAAACTTTCCAAGCAAGAAGACAATGGTCATCTACCTTTAATCTACTTAAACAGAACAATTTCCAGCCCAGAATTCTGTACCCTGCTAAGCTAAGCTTCAAAATTGATGGAGAAATCAAATCATTTACAGATATACAAACATTAGGGAAATTCGCCACAACAAGACCAGCTCTACAGGAAATACTTCAACCTGTTCTGCACACTGACCACAACAATGGATCAGCAGCAAAGTAAGAACTCAGAAATTAAAGGACAGAACCTAACCTCCACACTGATGCAAAAGATAAAACTAAGCAATGGACTCTCACCAAATAAGATGAATAGAATACTACCACACTTATCATTATCTCAATAAATGTTAATGGCTTGAATTCCCCACTGAAGAGACATAGATTGGCTGGCTGGATTTAAAAACACAAGCCATCCATTTGCTGTCTGCAAGAAACACACCTGGCTTCAAAAGACAAATTAAAGCTCCAAGTCAAGGGTTGGAAGACAATTTTTCAGGCAAATGGAATTCGGAAGAAAAGAGGAGTTGCAATCTTATTTTCAGATACATGTGGATTTAAAGCAACTAAAGTCAAAAAAGACAAAGATGGCCACTTTATATTGGTCAAGGGAAAAATACAACAAGAAAACATTTCAATTCTAAATATCTATGCACCCAATTTAAATGCTCCCAGATTCTTGAAACAGACCTTACTCAGTCTGAGCAATATGATATCTGATAATACCAACATAACAGGGGACTTTAACACTCCTCTTACAGAGCTGGACAGATCCTCTAAACAGAGATTAAACAAAGATATAAGAGATTTAAATGAGACCTGAGAACAATTGTGCTTGACAGACGCATATAGAACACTCCACCCCAAAGATAAAGAATATACATTCTTCTCATCACCCCATGGAACATTCTCCAAAATTGATCATATCCTGGGACACAAAACAAATATCAACAGAATCAAAAGAATTGAAATTTTACCTTGTATCTTCTCAGACCATAAGGCACTAAAGGTGGAACTCAACTCTAACAAAAATGCTCGACCCCACCCAAAGACATGGAAATTAAACAATCTTCTGTTGAATAACAGATGGGTGAAGGAAGAAATAAAACAGGAAATCATTAACTTCCTTGAGCATAACAACAATGAAGACACAAGCTACCAAAACCTGTGGGATACTGCAAAAGCAGTTTTGAGAGCAAAATTCATCGCTTTAGATGCCTACATTCGAAAAACAGAAAGAGAGCACATCAACAATCTCACAAGAGATCTTATGGAATTGGAAAAAGAAGAACAATCTAAGCCTAAACTCAGTAGAAGAAAAGAAATATCCAAAATCAAATCAGAGATCAATGAAATTGAAAACAAAAGAATCATTCAGAAAATTAATGAAACAAGGAGTTGGTTTTTTGAAAAAATAAATAGATAAACCATTGGCCAGACTAACGAGGAATAGAAAAGTAAAATCTCTAGTAACCTCAATCAGAAATGACAAAGGGGAAATAACAACTGATCCCACAGAGATACAAGAGATCATCTCTGAATACTACCAGAAACTCTATGCCCAGAAATTTGACAATGTGAAGGAAATGGATCAATATTTGGAATCACACCCTCTCCCTAGACTTAGCCAGGAAGAAATAGAGCTCCTGAACAGACCAATTTCAAGCACTGAGATCAAAGAAACAATAAAAAATCTTCCAACCAAAAAATGCCCTGGTCCAGATGGCTTCACTCCAGAATTCTATCAAACCTTCAAGGAAGAGCTTATTCCTGTACTGCAGAAATTATTCCAAAAAATTGAGGAAGAAGGAATCTTCCCCAACACATTCTATGAAGCAAACATCACCCTGATACCAAAACCAGGAAAAGACCCAAACAAAAAGGAGAATTTCAGACCAATCTCACTCATGAATATAGATGCAAAAATTCTCAACAAAATCCTGGCCAATAGATTACAGCTTATCATCAAAAAAGTCATTCATCATGATCAAGTAGGCTTCATCCCAGGGATGCAAGGCTGGTTTAACATACGCAAGTCTATAAACGTTATCCACCATATTAACAGAGGCAAAAATAAAGATCACATGATCCTCTCAATAGATGCAGAAAAAGCATTTGATAAAATCCAGCATCCTTTTCTAATTAGAACACTGAAGAGTATAGGCATAGGTGGCACATTTCTAAAACTGATTGAAGCTATCTATGACAAACCTACAGCCTATATTTTACTGAATGGAGTAAAACTCAAAGCTTTTCCTCTTAGAACTGGAACCAGACAAGGTTGTCCTCTGTCACCTTTACTATTCAACGTAGTGCTGGAAGTTCTAGCCAATACAATTAGGCAAGACAAGGAAATAAAGGGAATCCAAATGGGAGCAGAGGAGGTCAAACTCTCCCTCTTTGCTGACGACATGATCTTATACTTAGAGAACCCCAAAGACTCAACCACAAGACTCCTAGAAGTCATCAAAAAATACAGTAATGTTTTAGAATATAAAATCAATGTCCACAAGTCAGTAGCCTTTGTATACACCAATAACAGTCAAGATGAGAAGCTAATTAAGGACACAACTCCCTTCACCATAGTCTCAAAGAAAATGAAATACCTAGGAATATACCTAACGAAGGAGGTGAAGGACCTCTATAAAGAAAACTATGAAATCGTCAGAAAGGAAATAGCAGAGGATATTAACAAATGGAAGAACATACCATGCTCATGGATGGGAAGAATCAACATTGTTAAAATGTCTATACTTCCCAAAGCAATCTACCTATTCAATGCCATTCCTATCAAAGTACCAACATCGTACTTTCACGATTTGGAAAAAATGATTCTGAATTTTGTATGGAACCGGAAAAAATCCCGTATAGCTAAGGCAGTTCTGAGTAACAAAAATAAAGCTGGGGGCATCAGCATACCAGATTTTAGTCTGTACTACAAAGCCATAGTGCTCAAGACAGCATGGTACTGGCACAAAAACAGAGACATAGACACTTGGAATCTAATTGAAAACCAAGAAATGAAACTAATATCTTACAACCACCTAATCTTCGATAAACCAAACAAGAACATACCTTAGGGGAAAGACTCCCTATTCAATAAATGGTGTTGGGAGAACTGGATGTCTACATGTAAAAGACTGAAACTGGAACCACACCTTTCCCCACTCACAAAACCTGATTCAAGATGGATAAAGGACTTAAATTTAAGGCATGAAACAATAAAAATCCTCCAAGAAAGCATAGGAAAAACACTGGAAGATATTGGCCTGGGGAAAGACTTCATGAAGAAGACTGCCATGGCAATTGCAACAACATCAAAAATAAACAAATGGGACTTCATTAAACTGAAAAGCTTCTGTACAGCTAAGGAGACGATAACCAAAGCAAAGAGACAACCTACACAATGGGAAAGGATATTTGCATATTTTCAATCAGACAAAAGCTTGATAACTAGGATCTTTAGAGAACTCAAATTAATCCACATGAAAAAAGCCAACAATCCCATATATCAATGGGCAAGAGACATGAATATAACTTTCTCTAAAGATGACGGACGAATGGCTAACAAACACATGAAAAAATGTTCATCATCTCTATATATTAGAGAAATGCAAATCAAAGCAACTCTGAGATATCATCTAACCCCAGTGAGAATGGCCCACATCATAAAATCTCAAAACTGCAGATGCTGGCGTGGATGTGGAGAGAAGGGAACACTTTTACACTGCTGGTGGGACTGCAAACTAGTACAACCTTTCTGGAAGGAAGTATGGAGAAACCTCAAAGCACTCAAGCTAGACCTCCCATTTGATCCTGCAATCCCATTACTGGGCATCTACCCAGAAGGAAAGAAATCCTTTTATCATAAGGACACTTGTACTAGACTGTTTATTGCAGCTCAATTTACAATCGCCAAAATGTGGAAACAGCCTAAATGCCCACCAACCCAGGAATGGATTAACAAGCTGTGGTATATGCATACCATGGAATACTATTCAGCCATTAAAAAAAATGGAGACTTTACATCTTTTGTATTAACATGGATGGAAGTGGAAGACATTATTCTTAGTAAAGCATCACAAGAATGGAGAAGCATGAATCCTATGTACTCAATTTTGATATGAGGACAATTAATGACAAGGTTATGGGGGGGGAAGCAGAAAGAGGGATGGAGGGGGGGTGGGGCCTTGGTGTGTGTCACACTTTATGGGGGCAAGACATGATTGCAAGAGGGACTTTACCTAACAAATGCAATCAGTGTAACCTGGCTTATTGTACCCTCAATGAATCCCCAACAATAAAAAAAAAAAAAGAAAAAAAAAAGAGTGAATAACCACCCACATATTTATACACACGTATGATTACTGAAACTGATGTTCACACAGCAATACTTGACACGTTATGTGATTCACTCTGGTATTTTGTTTTCTGCTCTATTTCATTTTTTAAAGAAAAGTCACTGCCCGGACCCATCAACTGCCCCCGAAGGGGCTCAATTTGCTGTTTGAAAATGCTTTTCTAAGGAAAGCTTCATGGGAAAGTGGATACAAACTGGAAAAGGCCTTATTTCTAACAGTACCTGGATTTTATCTGTATTTCAGTGGTCTGCGAGTTGACTCCTCTTTCTTACCTTGTGTATATGAGTCAGTTGGGAAGGAGACTGCCAACTCATCTCTGTTGGAAGGGTGTGTCCATGGTAGAACAATTTTAAGAAGCACCTGTTTTTCAGTCAAAGGTTTTAGAGTAAATGCACCCGGCATGTTGCCTCTGTCTTCTGACGTCAGGATTTTAAAGTACAGCCTGATCGCTGTGGGCAGTTCTGCTGTCTCCATGACATTCCCCAGGTATTTCCAGTTTTGTTGTTAGGGAATTTGAGATGAGAGTATGGGTTGCTGTGAGGTCCTCAGCTCTGGGTTAGAAGAATTATAAGAAGCAATAAGGCCTTGCTGTCAGCCTGGGAGAGGATCTGTACAGAAGCTGGGTGGTGGTTGTTGATGGAGTTAGAGCACCCGCCTGCGGGGAGCCTTGGACCCCAGGAGTCCTCAACACTGCGTCTACTGCAGCGTTACCTGAAAACCTTTATTGATTTATTTTAAAGCTTTTTATTATAGGAAAATTTCAAAAATATATACAAATAGGAAGAAAAATATAATGAAGCGCTGCATGTCCGTCACTCAGTTACAACTGCTCTTAACGCACGGCCCATCTGGTTTTCTCCATAACTTACCCACTTCCTGCACCTGCCTTATTATTTTGGAGTAAACCTCAGACACAATAGCATTTCATCTCCAAATATTTCATTTTGTTTCTCTAAACGATGATGACTCTAGTTTTTAAACAAACCACAATACCATCACCACATAGAGTGCTTTCGAAGAATTTCAAATGCCTGGAAATTAGACCTCAAGCCAATTAAATCAGAATATCTGGGGATGAGACCCAGGTACTGGTATTTTCATATAGCTCCCAGGTAATTTTAATGTTATTGTCAACTTGGTTTAGAGGCTAAATGGAGTGGTCAGGGCTGTAGAGTCTTTGAGGCTGGCTGTGAGTAGGGAACACCTGTAGCAGGTGCCTCTGTTGGGGTGAGGGTCCATCTGCCCACCGCTGTGTGCACTGTCACTCTAACCATCCTCCTCAGACCTCGCCTCTCCTCAGTAACACCCAACATCATCTGTTAGCCCTGATCCTGCTTCTGAACTCCAGTATCACTAGAGATCATTTCCATTAGTATGTCCTACCATCACCCAGACCTTCATGTGCTTAAAACAGACTTTCCTCTGTCCCCAAACCAGCCCCCTCTCTGGATGTTTCTGGTTCTCCCTTGTCCCTCATTTACCAGCCAGAACCTAAATCTAGCAGTTTTTTACACGCGGCGCCGTTCTCATCCATCCCATTCTTTTCACTCACCACCCTCCTTCAGCCCCCCGTCCTGTCAGCCAACACTGTTGCCATAGCTTACCAATTAGTTCTTTCTCGTCTCTTCTCTTCTGCTTCCAACACACCCCTGTTTTGGAGCCATGTGTGCCTTCTTAACACATGCTTCTAACAGTTCATCCCCTGGTAAGCTAAACCCTCTGTGAACTGCCATTATTTATAGGTCTATCTTAATTTTTTCAGTTCTTCACCTTCACCCATGTGGTTCTCTCTCTCTCTCTCCTCTTCCCACCGTATTTTATCCTGTTCTGTCCTACCCCATCCTATGGCAGACTCCAAGTTCTTCTTCCAGAACATTTCCTCGCAGCTCACAATGACGTGGCTGTCTCTCCATGTCCCCAGCACTGTGACAGTCAGCTTCCTGTTGTTCATTTCCACTCACACCTGTGTATGTGTGTTACCCAATTCTTGCCCTACCAGAAAACCGAGTTTTACAGTGCAATGCTTTCACCACATCAGCCACTACCACATTTTGTATATAATAAGAGATATAACAGATGCTCTCTCTCAATATTGATTGATTGATTTTGAACTCTATGATACAGTGCTGCATTTTCAGAAACCCCTCATTAGCAGGGGACGAATGCAGCATGCAGCAGCTCCCATAGCAGCTTGATTGATTTTCTATTTGTTGTTTTCAATTGATGAGGATCACTCTGAATTTGATAATTGTTCATAATTTACTATAGACACCGCAGGCAGCATTAAAGAATGGCCTCTCAGAAATGCAACACGAAGTGCTTTTCTCCCTGAAGTGCAGCAAAAGCACCAGGGGCCAAAATTTTCTCTGTTCTGCAAATGGGACCCTGAGCAAGACGTTTCTCTGAACCTGGTGTCTTTCCCTGTGAAGCCCAGGGACCAAGGTGGACCACAGGCTGCCTGAGTTTCTTTGCAACTAGAGTATTTTAAGAATTGATGCCACTTTCTCTGCTTCTTGGTGCTCTGTGGCTGCCCAAAGCTTGAGTTTTAGAAGAGAATAGCGGAGGCACCCCTCACAGAGGGGTTATGGCTCAGAGGAGGTCCAGGAGGCGAGGACTGAGCATGGTCAAAATGGCCCTGAAAAGCATTTTATGTAGACTTTTCCTCTGCTTACACATGAAGTGAAGAACCGAGGTTGACTCACATTTAGGAGACATGAAAAAAATGAAACATTAAGCCCTAGGATCCACTCAGCAGAAGGAGGTACTCACAGAAAAGAGCTCACAGAGGCCGGACCAGTGAGGGAACAGCAGAGCCACACCCCTCATCTGTCCTCTCTTAGGTCCGTGAGTGGGCTGAGGGCCATTGGGATGGCCTTCACGACAGAAGGTTCCCCTTTCTCTTTGATATGTAGCTGAGTCTGCTCATATATGATTGGCCCTGCGTGACTGGGGTTAGGAGGAGCCCAGCATGTCTAAGAGGGGAAATCCACTGTCTTCTTTTTTTTTTTTTTTTTTTCAGTTTTTGGCCGGGGCTGGGTTTGAACCTGCCACCTCTGGCATATGGGGCCAGCGCCTTACTCCTTTGAGCCACAGGTACCGCCCAGGAAATCCACTGTCTTCTTAACAATCTGGTGCTAAGGGAAGAATTCACCCCTCTCCCTCCTTCTCCTCCTACATCTCTTTTGGAAAGCAGCCAGTCCATCCTCCAATTCCTTCCCAAGGCAAAAGAAATGCCAGTTCAGCATTGAGGGCCATCAGGAAGTGATTGAGAGGCTGGCAAAATCCCAGATCTCATATTCAGGACTGAACAGTGTGTGGAGGGGTCTCTTTATTTCTCACAGAGAGATGTCAAGATGTTGTATCCCTGAAACAGCAAACATTGCTAAGGAATGGACATGTGGCTCTGGGGCAGCTCCTAGACTAATTTCATTTGGTTAGCACTATTCACTTTTGGATACAGGAGACTCCTTTCTGAGCATCTCCCTTGAACTTTCAAAGACAAGACAATCCCAACAGTTCCCAGCTTTCACCACCGCCATTCTCACATTCCAAATAAATGAATCTAAATATGAGGGCAGAGGGTAAAATCGTAAAGAAAAAACCTGTAGACTAATTAAATTTTTTTAAACGTATAAAAATATGAAGAAAATTCAGTAGTACTCACCCTCCCAGTTTTCTTTCTTTCTTTCCTGGTCCTTAGGTGAGCGCTGGGGCTGGGAGGGGTGTCCACTTAGCACAAATGTTGCAGGTGTACAGTCTTCTTGGAGCACTTAATATTCTCTCTGAGGCCTCCTGCCCCTGCCCCTGCCATTGCTCCAGGCCTCTGTGCTTCTGTCCCCATCTAGCTCTTGGCTTGCTGTTATCCAGTCTCCCAAAGCATTAGCCAAGAAGGACTTAAGGTGTTTCTCTCCCATTCAGTAATTCAAACTTCAAAGGACTGATTCTCAAATAGAGACTTTTCAAGTGTTAGGGAGGGTATTTTGAGGCAGGGAGCCTTGACTAGCGTTCCTTAGGTAAAGCTACTGATGGCCAACTCACTTTCTTGCTGTTGCTCATAAACAATTGCTATAAAAGTGCTTCCTTGCTAGAATAATAAAATCCTCTAGGGCAGAGACAGTGCCCACCATTCTTTCCCCAGGGCACAGCATGGTGCATGGCATGTCAAATGTGCTCAAGGAGGGAAACAGGTTTTAGAGTCAAGGAAGGGTAGAGCTAGGAGGCTGCTTGCAACTCTTCTGGTGCTTCTACTGGTGCAGGTGAGAAGAACAAAGCCTGGAAAAGGTAAGGGGAGCTGAAAGGTTTTTGCACTCACTGTGTGCACTATTCCAGACACAAATTTCTATGTTCTTTTGTTTTATACTTTGAATATTCTTTTATGGCTAAAATTTTTATCCCCTTTACAGATCAGGATCCCAAGCTTCATGGCGGTTAAGTAACTTGCTCAAAGTCAGGCACCTGGCCTGTGACAGAGCTGGGATATGAACCGAGACCTGTCTGATTTCAAAGTCCACACTCACTTGTTTCATCCACCTGTCTGCTGGGAAAATGCTTTGAGATGAGTAACTATTTGGGCCCGAGATTGTACAGCCTATTAGATCTCATCATCACCTGACTCCAATCCAGCTTGGGGTCATTAATTGGTTGTAAATAAAGTAACTTTTTGGGATTCCAGTTGTATTATGGGAATCCATTTCAAATATTGAGCTGGGCAGTAACAGTACATCAGTACAGTAGCCCCTGAAAGAGGCCTTATTTCATGGTTTCTCTCCCTGCTGCCTGGAGAAAGGGCCCATGTTCCTGATCACCTGAGATTTACTTCTTTGTGGGAATCTTTCTCATAGACTGGGATGTCTTCACTCAACCTTCAGCTTTTTCCGTGCTGAGTTGGCAGCTGTTCTGGAAGAATGACTTTGCAGTTGAAACGCTTTTGCAAAATCCTTGGCATACGTTGCAAATGGTTTCCCAATTTTAAAACTGATAGTCATTTTGTTGGGTTTTTTCCCCCTTGTTGGTGTTTTATGTAACTTTGACCTGGCTTCCTGAGGGATCAGCAAGCTGATTTATGTTACCACCCGTCTTCACATCACTGCTGTGTCCCAGTGCCTGTAGAATAAAGCCCAAGGCCTCTGTGGGACCTTCTTCTTGCCCTGGCTCACCCCGCCTCCCAGCTCTATTCCCTTTTGTTTCCTGCCAATATCCCTTGCTTCTCCCGTAAGAATTTCCTAAATTGTCTGTGTTTTTCCATGACTATATGCACAGCATTCCTCCTCCTCTGATGGGTAAATTCCAGCTCATTTTTCAAGACGTAGCTCAAATTCATCCCTTGTATCATTCTTTCCTCAGCTCCTACAGGGCAGTGCTGGTGACCTTGGCAGTACTTGGCACAAATCTCTCTGACAAGGGTACCAGGCTTTGGAGCATCTATTTTACATTCAAATCCCGGATCTGCCTGTTTTATCTGAATTTGAGGAAGTTACTTAACATCTTAACCCTCAATTTTATTATTTAAAAAATAGGATTCAGAGTGCTTGCTTTGGCGGCACATATACTAAAATGGGAACAATACAGAGCAGATTAGCGTGGCCCCTGTGCAAGGGTACCACACAGATTGGTAAAGTGTTCCATATTTTTTTACCTGGATGGAGTTGGAACACATTCTTCTTAGTAAAGTATCTCAAGAATGGGAAAAAAAGTATCCAATGTACTCAAAGTATTATGAACCCAATATATAAACACTTACATACTCATACGAATGATAAAACACAAATACAGTTCAGTGAGAGGTAGAGGAGAGGAGGGTGAGGGACATGAAGGGGGGAGGGCGATGGGTGGGAGGACGGAGGGCATTTGGTGGGATCTCACCTAACGAGCACAAGGAAAGGGTACACTTCAAAATAACTAAGAGTGAATTTTAAATGTCTTACCAAAAAAATAAGTAAGTGAAGTGATGGTGATGTTAATCAGCTTGATGTAAGCATTCCACATTATTTATCAATATCATATTGTACCACATAAATGTATACAGTTATGATTTTAATTAAAAAGTAATTAATTAAGAATAGGATTAATAATAACAGCTCCTGAGGTCATTAGGAGGGTTATGTCAGTGATCCCTGGGGGAGCTCAGCGCACAGTAGATGCTCAACGAGCCAAACTCTCATTGTGATGTAGTTTTTTAACCTGCCCACGTCCCCTCTAGGTAATGAGTCTCTCGAGGCCAGGGCTTCTTTGGGTCTTCCCCTGGCACATGACAGGAAAGCCAGCTACAGGGTTGAGTGGCCTATGCAGCTGACCAGGCCTCGTGCTCAGAAAGATCCTGTGCTTGGGATTTAATGCTCTACAATGTTGTTCTGAAATTCTTAACACTTATTTCTTTGAATTTATATTTGCCTTTGAGTTAGTGTCCGTGAAATCCAATGAGGACAATGAGGAGTGCATGGGGGGCTCGGTGCTGGGCTGACATCATCTGCCTGCCTCTCTAGGATGGGTGCTTGCCTGCCTGCTCTCTGCCCCGGGACCCTGGCCCTGCCTCGCCTCTGCTTCCCTCCCTGCCCCAGGAAGGCTGCTCCCTCCACTGAGGGTGGTAACCAGGTCACACCGTTGGGGTAGAAGCATACCCACATCCCACTGTCACTTTGAGGCCCCAGCAGGGCCTCAGCATGGATGGGGAAGGTCTGGAGTTAGATGTGCACCCCTCATGTCTCATGTAGAGCAAGGCAGTGGCTCCAGGCAGGTGACTCAGCTGGGGCCTCTTGCCCAGTGACAGACCCAGGTGCCAGTGCATCTGGTGGGAAGGAGCCTGTCTGCTGTGCACCAGGGCAGCAGGCCCAGGGGAAGCAAAGATTGACTTCGCTGCCTTGAGGGAGGCCCTAAATTTTCATTTGGCCTAAAGTTAGGGCCTGCCAGTTTCATAGTTTATTGAAGAAATGCAAGGTGAAGAGGCTGCAGAGAGGAGTGTGATGATGGAAGTGGACAGCTCTGCAAAGAGGAGGCTCTTTCTCAAAACTCCCAAGCCTAGCAAGGTAGATGGGGGAGGTGGGGAGCCGGAAGGGAACGGGCCATTTCTCAGGTCAACTTGGCACAACGCACGCTTTTCCATGCTCACATACACAGTTCACGTTCCCCTTCTGCTTTCAGCTTACTCCCTCCTTCCTTCCACACGGTTCTATCTCAAGACCCCAAAAACATCTTCTGTTTTTTCTTTTGCCAGGATGAAACAACAATCTACACTTGGAAGAAGGCAAAATAGTGATACAATCTCATTAGAAAGAATTCCTTATCGCGAATCTAATAACTGTGCTCAGACACGTTAAGTGCTTTCTCTTTAGCAGTCACTGTTCATAATGAAAAAGCAATGGGTGATAAATTCTCGGCAGCTTTCAACACAGTCTTTGCAGAGAGCTTCCCACGGGTCAGGGGAGAGAGATTCTGCCTGAGTGCTTTCCAGACCCTTTACTCTGCTTCCAGCAGCTATCTCTTTATTGTCTTCTATTTCCAAACCCCGCAAACATCCCAATCTCTAACGACCATGCCAGTAAAGTTCACATTAGTGACTATGATTTCTTCCCACATGACTTCAAAAAAAGGGACAAAGGCAAAGTGGGCTATGTCACATCAACAAATATTTATGGAGACCCAGTGGCTTGAAATGTCTCTTCATTTGCTTAAATTGGTTCTGGAAAGATACACACACACACACGCACACACACACAGAGACTCGGGGGGGGGGCATGCATACACACAGATCAGGCATCAATTTGTTATCATCTTCTGTGTGTGCAGACTGGGAATATGATTTATAGTAAAACACTAATTAAAATGAAATCGTTGAAAAATATTTGGAAGCGCAGAGGAATTCTTCATAACAGGGTGTGATCTATAGCAGGCAGTTGGAAGCATACATCAAGTCATCCACTTTGCCTGTTAGGAAAAAGCAGGGGAAAAAAGCCACAAATGCAGGAAACTGCACCTCTGTAGGGGCTGGTTTGTTGCAAGATCCAGCATGAAGTTTCACATCCAACAGTCCCTCTCTCTCTGACAATTCTGCATGTGCCTGTCCTTCCACCTCAAAGACTTTCACATTGTATTTTTCAACCCTCTTTCCCGGGTCTCTGCCAGCCCGAGCCACCGGCCCTATTCTGCCCTCCATTCTCTTTTCTTTCCTTCCCCTCCCCTTCTTCTCCCTTTTCTCTCGCTCCTGCCTTTCTTGTTTAAAACCAGCAACAATGTGTGAAATGTTAAATGCGCCGTGTACCGCCAGGCTTAGCGGCATTTCATGTGCTGCATGTTTTAACATTAATTTATCAAAACACAAACATAGCAAAACCATAATGCCAATAGAAACTGGATATTCTGTCATTAAAAAGAAAAAATACCGGGCAAAAATGCAGAAAACAAACCTGGCCAGCATGCAAACTGCTTTGAAAATAAAGTGGGATTTGTTTGCAAGGATTTAAATTGGTAAATTATTTGAATTTCTCCACCCCTGGGTGAATGATTTAGATGGCCTTGACCCCAGCCTGACTGCAGGGATTAATGTGGGATAATGATTGCTGAGGCTATCATTGCAGCCGGCATCATTAATTATCCTTATTGATTGCAGCTTTCAAAGATAAAGCATTATGCTGACTGGAAAATACCCTCTTCCTGCAAGGTCAAGGCTAAAATAGGGAAGCTAAATAATTGCATTAACAAACAAAGAAATAAAAATAACCTCTCAGAACATTGTGTAATTAAGATCCAATTACAACGTTTGTTCTTGTTTACAAAATGACAGAGTTCTTCTTGTCAAGTCATTTTCCCGAAAATTGCTTCAGTACATGATAATTGCATTATAGCAGGTACCCAGGAAGGGGCATTACAAGGGGGATCAGTTTCCTTGGATAGCTGCCACGGCTCTTGCTGTCTGACTCACCTACAAAAGCATGAGAGCCCCAAGGGACTCGTCTAAAAATACTAATGATATGTTAAATGAAGGGGTTAGATGGAGGAAGTAATAATTGGGCCTCAAATCCTATTATATTTCTTTTGGATAGTGTAATGGAGTTTAGAAATATCCCAAGGATATTATCACTAACGTCTTTACTCAACCCCCTTCCCTTCTCTGGCCACATCATTTTCATTGCTGTGAGAATCTTGGCTCCAAAGCCCTGTTTGGTTGTAAATTTCTCCCGTGAAAGGGATCACTATTACAGCTACTCAGCTATTGATCAGATTTTGGACATTTTTTTTCTTTTTTAAACAAGAGCCTTAACTCAAAGCTACCTATGATTTTCTGTGTGAAACTATTTCAGACAATTTGCTTAGGTTTTTCTTCCACTAAAGGTATTCTGCGATATTTCTGAAGCAGCACCTTTTAAGGTCTGATTGGAAAAACAGTGGGCTTGGGGGCCTGACTGCAGGTGCAGGAGTGGTGAGTCCACTTTTTAGCAGCAGAACTTATAACCTAGGCTGGGAAGTTGGTCTTTTAGGGACTGAATTCCTTTATTTGAGAAAGTCAGATCATTAATATGATTCTGCCTTACGATGAATCGAAAACTAAGGACATAACAATACCCCCTGCTATATAAATGATTTTTTCTACAGTGGGAATAGTTGAATAGAAGATGTTTTCAAAATAAAGGGTGATGGTTCATACTTCTCTCCTTTCATATGAGAGAGAGAGAGAGAGAGAGAAAGAGAGAGAGAGATATCTATCCATCATTCATTATTCTCTTTCCATGAGTTAGGAATAGTGTTGTGCTTTTAAAATATTTTATTTAATCCTCACAACCACTCTGTGAAAGATACTGTTATTATTCTCATTTTATAACCAGATGAGAGAAGCCGAATCTCAGAGAAGTTAAGTAATTTTCCTGCCAACACAAAATGAGAAGTGGTGGAGCAGAGATTTGAACTCAGGTCACCCCCACTTCCGACTACGAAGTCTGTGTTCCCTTTTGATCCACGTAGTTACAGGAAAAGACTGCACTTCCTAGGCTTGCATCTCTAACACTTGAACCCAGTCTCCTTTTTCAGTTTCATTGACTAGCCTCATGCATTCTCCGTTTCTTTATATAGAAACGAAAGATGGGTACATTTTTGTTGTAAGAATCTGCACAGTGCATCAGCTTATAGAATAAAATGTGGATGCCCTTTACCTCTAAACCTTAAATCTCCGGATGTAGCAACTACTTAGAGTCTGGTGTGCAGTTTTTTATACCCTTCTTTTGGTATACCTACATGCATACACATTATTTTTTATTTCACATATAATGGGATTGTAAGTTTTATTCTGCAACTTGTCTCTTTTCCTTAAAATTAAACCTAAGAGAGATTTTCAAGAAGTACATATAGGCTGCCCACGCCTATAATCCTGGGCTCTGGGAGGTTGAAGTGGGTAGATTCTTGGGCTCAGGAGTTTAAGACCAGCCTGAGCAAGAGCAAGACCCTGGCTCAATTAAAAAATAGGAAAAAAGAGAACTAGCTGGGTGTTGTGCACACCTGTAATCCCAGCTGTAATTGTCTGAGGCAATTTGTAGTCCCAGCTATTTGGGAGGCTGAGACAAGAGGATCATTTGAGCCCAGGAATTTGAGGTTGCTGTAAGGTATGATGATACCATGGCACTCTACCCAGGTGATACTATCTCAAAAAAAAAAAAAAGGATATATAGATCTATCTTTTTCTTTATAATGCCTTTGTAGACTTCCAGTGTAGGAATGTATCATAATTTATATAACCTGCCACTTACTGTGGGGCATTTAGGTTGTTTCCAATTATTATACAATTACAGGCAGTGCTGCAACAAACATCTGTGTACATCTATCTTTGTGAACATATGTGACTAAGTTATGTTTCTAGAAGTCAAATTTCTGGGGCAAAAGATGTTTGCATTATAGATTTTGGTAGATAATAAAAAATTGCCCCTCAGAAAGGCTATCAGTCTGCACTACCGTGGTCGAGGAATGGGCCTGATTTCCTCCATATTCACAAACACAGGATATAATTAGTCTTCTGATTTTTCTGCCAGTGTTTTTTTGATGAGAAATTGTATCTTATTATGTTTCTAAATTTCACTTTTATAAGGGGGTAAACTATTTTTATATGTTTATTGACATACTGTTTTTTGTCTCATAAGGTAAATATTCAGATTTTTTCTCGTGACTTGTTTAACAGACATTTGTCTGGGGTTTTTTGTTAGCTTGGTTTTTTTTATGCTGAGTACAGAGACTCCCTTTATTTATTTATTTATTTTTTATTCATAACTGTGTATATTAATGCATTTATGGGGTTCAGTGTACTGATTTGATATACAATGTGAAATGCTTACATTGAACTGATTAACACATCAGTTAACTTTTCTTAAGAGTTTTGAAATATACAGTGGCATCATGCACATTAGGTAAGGTCCTCCCAAATACCTTTCCTCCTTCTGTCCCCCTCTCCCCACCGTCTCTCTCTTCTTCCCTTCTACTTTCTGGCCTATAGTTATGTTTTATCATTTGTATGAATGTATAGGTGATTATATATTGATTTCATAGTAGTAGTGAGTACTTTGGATACTTTTTTTCCCCATTATTGAGATACTTTACTAAGAAGAATGTGTTCCAGCTCCATCCAAGTAAACATAAAAGATGAGAAGTCTCCATCATTTTTATGGCTGCATAGTATTCCATGGTGTACATATACAACAATTTATTAATCCATTCATGAGTTGATGGGCATTTGGGCTATTTCCATGTCTTGGCAATTATGAATTGGACTGCAATAAACATTCTGGTGCTAATGTCTATGTTGTAAAATGATTTTTGATTATCTGGATATATACCTAGTAGAGGAATTGCAAGATTGAATGGTAGGTCTACTTTAAGTTCCTTGAGTATTCTTCGAACTTCTTTCCAAAAAGGTCATGTTAGTTTGCATTCCCACCAGCAGTATAGAAGCATTCCCTTCTCTCTGCACCCACGCCAATATCTGTAGTTTTGGGATTTTGTGATGTGGGCTAATCTTGATGGAGTTAGCTGATAGCTCAAAGTGGTTTTGATTTGCATTTCTCTGATGATTAAAGATCATGAGCATTTTTTTCATGTGTTTGTAGGCCGTGCACCTGTCTTCATCAGAGAAGTTTCTGTTCAAGTCTCTGTGGTTTCTAGTTATCAGACCTTTGTCGGAAGCATAACCAGCAAAAATCTTCTCCCATTCTGAAGGCTGTCTGTTTGCTTTACTTACTCTTGGCTGTGCAAAAGCTTTTTCGTTTGATCAGATCCCAGTAATGTATTTTTGGTGTTGCTTCAATTGCCCGGAGGTGGGGGGGAGAGGGTCCTCCTCATAAAATATTCTCCCAGGCCAATTTCTTCAAGTGTTTTTCCTACTCTGTTCTAGTATTTTTATAGTTTCATGACTTAAGTTTAAATGTTTTATCCAGTGAGAATCAGTTTTGTTAATGGTGAAGGGTGAGGGTCCATTTTCAGTCTTCTACAGGTTGCCAGCCTGTTCACCCAGCACCATTTGTTAAATAGGGAATCTTTCCCCCACTGACTATTTTTGATAAGCTTATTGAAGATCAAATGACGATAAGTAGCTGAGTTCATCTCTTGGTTCTCTATTCTGTTCCATACATCTACCTCTCTGTTTTTGTGCCAGTACCATGCTGTTTTGATGACTATCGATTTATAGCAATGGTTCTCAACCTTTCTAATGCCTCCTAATGCTGAGACCCTTTAATACAGTTCCTCATGTTTTGGTGACCCCGACCATAAAATTATTTCTGTCGCTACTTCATATAACTATAATTTTGCTACTATTAAGAAGCATACTGTAAATATCCGATATGCAGGATGTATTTTCATTGTTACAAAGGGGTTGTGACCTACAGGTTGAGAGCCACTAACTTATATAGTATTGCCTGAAGTCTGGTAACATGATACCTCCTGATTTGTTTTTATTTCTGAGTAATGAATTGGCTATTCGAGGCTTTTTCTGATTCCATATAAAACGAAGCACTATTTTTTCAAGCTCTTTAAAGTATGACAGTGGTGTTTTAATGGGGATTGCTTTAAATCTGTGGATTGCTTTGAGTAGTATGGATATATATTTTTTTTTGTAGAGACAGAGTCTCACTTTATAGCCCTCAGTTGAGTGCCATGGCATCACACAGCTCACAGCAACCTCCAACTCCTGGGCTTACGCGATTCTCTTGCCTCAGCCTCCCGAGTAGCTGGGACTACAGGCGCCCGCCACAACGCCCGGCTATTTTTTGGTTGCAGTTCGGCTGGGGCCGGGTTTGAACCCGCCACCCTCGGTATATGGGGCCGGCGCCTTACCGACTGAGCCACAGGCGCCGCCCGTAGTATGGATATTTTAACAAGCATCATAGAACCCTGGCCTGGCCAATTTGTTACACTTACCTGAGTCACTGAAGCTGCGAAAGCACAATTTTAGTATTTAGACAATTATCAGTACCCCGTGGCAGCTGTGACGGTGCCAGTGGCCGTGTCTTCATTGACTGCTCCGGGCTGCCCATCCCCCCTTTGCTGTTGCTCAGGTCCCAAGCTTCCCGTTGCTGTGGTAAGCTACCTGATAGCCTCTCAAGAAATTCTTTTTGCTTGCTTTTAGCCAGAGATAATTTCTATTGATCACAACAACAACAACACTCCAAAAGTTATAGTAATTAACAGGAGAGTGGATCATAGTTGAGAGACCCTTATGTAGATAAGAAAAATCTGGAATTGTAATAGCCTGAATGGGGATGAACACCATGTAGATTTTATTGGTATTCAAGGAATTGAATTTGGCATCTTCTGGCAAAAGATAGGGAAATAATCATTATTATTAGGTAAATTACTTAAATTATTGCTTCTGATGACCTGAAATGAAGTATCTATTAAGGATAAGACTATGGAAAACCACGTTGTTATTGCCATTTGCAGTATGAAGGGACGTGAGTAAGTTAAGACTGTTAAGACAGGTGCTCCAGGGTCCTGGGCAGCTTGAAGAAAAAAATAATAATAATAACAGAGTGAATTCCCTAACATTATGACTCAGAATGTTGGACTGAAACTGGAAGACTTACTAGGATGAGTCTAAGGACTCTTATTTCTTAAAACCCCAGGAATGATATAACTCAGAACCAATTCAAATTTGATTCTATGAGCTGCCAAAATTACACTCTCCACTGAATTCATAGCTGTGTTCGGTCTTTTATGTGAAAGTTAAGTAATTGCTCAACAAGATAAAGAAACCTGGAATAGGGATACCCAGAGATTTAGAAAACTTTGGATTCTGCTGAGCCCCAGATGCCCTCTAAATCTTTCGTGCTCTCCAGATCGAGCAGCCCCTCCTCCGTAGTCAGATGAGGTTGTTATAACATTTTCACCCAAGGAAGTTACCTTGGAAAAGAATGCCCCCAGCATTCCGCATTCCCTATGCTATCAGTCTTCTCTGTTCTCATAAGTAGGCTTAGGTGCAGATGTGGCTTGAGGCCAATTACAAAAGCAAACACGAGGAGTTTTCACACCATAAATAAATAAATTCATTAAGAAATTCTCCTTCCTGTCTGGTATTCCATTATAAGAATAAGCAACAACATATTTCCCCATTTTGTTGCTGGTGGACATTTGGGTTGTTTCCAGTTTTAAGGTAATGAGGCAAATGCTATGTTACATAGTTTATGGTGAATTGTGTTGTTTGAGGAATATAACAGGGAGAAAATGTGTGTTTGGTGTTAGTAGATAACAGTCAAAAGATTAGACTGATTTGCATTTCTAGCAGAAGTGTTTGAGAGTTTCACTTCCTTCACATCTTTCCTTACCAGTACTTAAATATTATTACTCTTTTTCATTTTGGCCACTTTGGTGGGTATGTTGTGATTGTACTGAAGTTTTACCTCCCATTTTCCTGATGGCTAATGATACTGAACACTCTTTCATATGTTTATTGATTATTTGGAAACTTACTCATGTGAAATGTCTCACATGAGGCACATCGTTTAAATTTCTTGACCAGTTTTTTCTATCGTAGTATCTGCTTTAAAAAATTGATCTGTAGGGATTTTTTGCACAGTCTAGATATGAGCATCTTGTCACTGGTTAGTGCTACAAGTATCTTCTTTGACTTTGTGGCTTGTCTCTTGCTTAAAGGTGTCTTGATGAATATTGCTTATCTTTCAATTCTGTTTGTGACATCTTTGAACAGAAATTGAAAAATTTTAAGTACTCAAATTAATAATTTTGTGGTTTGAAAATTTTTTATCTTGCTTAGGAAAGCCTTTTTCTGCCACAAGATTTGAAAGCTCTTCTTTCATACTCTTAACTCTGAAATGGAAATTATTAAGTAGTATTTACTTTGGTCTCCACATTCCCGTTTGCGTTTGCCATGCCCTGTTTATAATAAAGCACATTCTTATAGAGACCTGTTTTAAAACTTTATTCTATTCCGCTATTTGTCCACTTATCTATTTACACACCAACATGACACTGTTTTAATTACCACATCTCCCAAATATATTTTGATAGCTGGTAGGGCAAATACTGTCACATTGCTCTTTTTCAAACATTCTTGCTTTTAAGGAAGTTTAGAATTAGCTTGTCAAGTTTCATAAAATTTTACTATGGAGATTTTTATTTTGCTTGAATTAAAAGCATAGATTTATGTGAGGAAAAGATTTATACTTTTAAAATACTGAGTCATTCTATTTGGGAACCAGGTATGCTTTTCCAATTAATAAAACATTCTACTATGTCCTTTAACAAAGTTTTAAAGTTTTCTCCATATAGTTCTTATTCATTGCTTGGAAACTTTATGCCAAAAAATTACTTTATGGCAAAAGACTACTTGCTCTTGATGAAGGTATCCTACCTCCACTATATTTTCTAAAGTATATTTAACTGCCACATAAAAATTATTTCTGTATGGTTATCGTGTGTCTGGCTACCTTATTACCTTCCTTACTAATACTAATAACTTACCGTTGATTCTCTTAGATGTATATTTTTTGATATCTGTTGTAGCATCAACCATGTTCATATTTTTGATGATAAGGAGATGCATGAATATTTGATTAAAAATATGAACTTGGTTGATATTTCAGTAAGAAAAGTAGATCTAAATTAAGATCAACTATTGCTTCTCTAACTGATTTGTTCGAGATGAATGTTACATTTGTAGTAGATGCCAAGTACAAACTTCTGGAATTCTGGATTAGAGATGGAGCGTTTTCACACATCAATAACCACCTGCAATCCACATTTGAGAGCTACTAGACAAGAAGACAGACAGGAGGGGCACAATTTGTATCTATTTCTTAATTACTGTTTCTTCTGGAAAAATGGCTTTGGGGGCCATTATTTATTGCTGCTCTTTGTTTTCTGAATTAGCACAGGTCTTTGTGGTTGCTTGTATTATTTATAGATACGCAAATCCTAACTATTTAGGCAAGCTGGTATGTATAATGTTTGTACTATGCAGGAGGCATTGAGGGCGGAGACTTAAATAATATCAGTCCTTTTCCTCCAGGAGCTTATAGTTTATTAGGAAGTCCTACAAATACGTGAATAATTATGGCCCGGAGTTTCTGTTTGTGAACCATGGTTAAGCAGCATGATTATACTGGTAATCGGCTTGAGTTTTAGATATAATGTTTTTTAGGGTTTGGAATACATCCAGAAAATATTTGCTATCTCTCATCACTTTGGCCTTGTGAAAGTTGGTTGGATCAAAGAATTTTAAATCTAAAAGGGATCACCTCGTTCATTCAACAGATGAGGAAAGAGAAGCCCACAGGGGCCATCTGCCTTGGTCAAGTGAGTGCTCTGTATTCATGCCAAGATGTGAAATTACATCTCTCCAGACTCTTCATCTAGGGCATCTTTCATTATCCCACATATAATTTACTTTTCCTCAAATGATGTTTAAACCATGTCTGTGTTTTTATTCAGATCAGTGATTTTTTTTTTTTTTTTTTTTGGCCTCTGTTTTATGACATTATAAAATGTTGTTGGGTTTTGGGGATTTCTAAAACCAAGTTTAATTTGAAATCATTGTACAAAAATTTATGTTATTATATTTTTACTAGGCAGGAAGCTACTAATTTAAAGTGAAAGATTTAACTTTTTGTGACATTAAACTGAGCCACACCCTGGGCATACATCAAACAGATATAGCTGAGCGACATCAACCAGATAAGGGTTAAAGTCTTTGGCTCTGGATCCCACTAGTGCTGGGTTTTCAACCTGGCTAATCCATTTATAGATTCTGTAAATTTGAACAGGTTTTACATGATCTGTGAACCTCCATCTTTCTTCATTGGTAAAATGGGATAATACCTACATGATAGGGTTATTGTGAAGATTACATGATATAATATGCGTACAAGACTTAGTCCAGAACCTGGAACATAATCCCTATTAAGTGATCAGACATGGGCTTGTACAGGCCCATTTTATTATGTAAATTTCCTCCATCTTTAGATTTTTTTTGTACTTACTTACGAAATCACCTGGTTTTATTAGCATATCAAATTGTGGTGTGCCTGAAGTAATTTTCCTTCTCATCAATGTATTATATGGAAAAAATGATGTCAACAGTTTGCCGTGCTGAGGGATATATAAGGAAACACTAGTCATATTTAAAAGACTTACAACTAGTAACTATTTCATTTTAAAGATGATGGCTAGTTTTATTTATTTTTTGCTGTCAATAGTATAACTACTCAATCAAGTCATTATTGGAACATGTGAGCAAAGGATGGTCTCTGACATTAAGGAGTTTAAATTGTAGTTATGGATAGCTATGGAAATGAACAGCAAATTCAGAACTTTGTAAAAAGGATGGCAAGGAGGGGAGAATGTCTTGACTGGGAAAGCCTAATCTTGGAAAGCCTCATGGGTGAGGAGGGATGAATGCCAAATCTTATTGGACAGGGAAAATTTAGGGGTAGAGTGGAGGAAAGGCAGAGGGTAGGGGGTGGGAAGGAATTATGTTCAAAGTACGATTAGTTGATCGGTTGACCTAGAAGGGAGAATTCATAAAAATTTAAGTGAAGCCAGATTACAAAGAACATTTAATCTTATTAAGTACACAAAGTTAAGATGTTTAAACTATTCTGTTGGTAGTAGAGAGCCAATGCAGTTTTCAATCAGAGTAGTTAAATTGGAAAATTTGTGCTTCAGAAACATTAATAGGTTAGTGAAGATAGCTGGGAGTTAGACAAACAGATAATTTAGTAAGTGCAATTATGAGGTGGTGAAAGGCTGAGTGGTGGAGATGAAGCTGGTGGGGGAGAATGCAAGGTGCATTGTTACACCCAATTGCAAAAAATTGGGGACTGGCTAGACAGGTGCAAAGTAGCTTCAAGCTCAGTAACACTTAAGGAAATGGGAAATTCATCATCAGGGAGTGAATTTGGTATAAATTTTCATCAAATTGAGTTTGAAATAATGGGAAAGATATTCAGGATATCATTAACTATTCAAGATTGATGATAAGAATGTAAGTTTGGACATTTATCAGCAAGTAGCAAGGGGCCAGTGGAGGTTAGGAGCGGTGGCTAGTGGGATTAAATTCAGGCATACAGAGTGGAAGGAAGGATGTGGTGATAGCCAGAGGAGGCAAGGAGGCCAAGCGTTCCTCTTCTTTTTCTTTTTTCTTAAAAATCAGGAAGGTTTGTGAAGCTTGAAGTTAGAGATGAGGAGGAGGGCTGGAAACCATTTAAAGGTGAAGTCTTGTGGAGAGGGATCTTAATGTGAAATACAAAATAAAGAGGGAGATGAGGTTTGACTCGTGACGTTATGACTATTTTCCTTGCAATATCCCAGGTAATATCCTATCAGATTTTGCACAGGACTTAGGAGACACTTTTCCAGGATAGCTACATTTGGATGAAGGAGGAAGAAATTTGTGTATATGTTCTAACTTTTCCTTGGATAAGATTGGACAAATTCAATGGTGCGCCAAAATAATGCCTTTTGCCAAATTAATAAATAGAACCCTGGATATGAATTCTATGAGGCACAGTGCTTGCAGGTGAGACACATGGTTTCTTAAGTTATGCTGGCAAAATAAAGAAAAATGGAAGCATTTCCTGACATAAAATTTGGAAAATGAATCTTGTCAACTGCCGAAGCATTGTTAGCACACTGGGGTTTAGATTTGCAGTTTTGATGCCACAATTAATTTATCATCATCAAAGGATGACTTCCTGTTCTTGACCCCACACCAAAAAGGCATAAAGGAGTTTGTGAAGAAAAGCTTCTTGGAAGTCAAATGGCTCATCCAAAACAGCATTTTAATGATTTAAGTAAAAACGAATCAGAAACATATGGATTTAATTTCCCTTAAAATTCACATGGGTTTGAAACTTAAAGAAAAATAGTACTTGGCACAATGTGTTCAAGGTTTGGTTAAACTCAAAACATTTGAAAAACCCTTTGGAACACTGGTAACTTCAAAACACATCTGGGCTTGCTCACCCACGTGGGCATGTTACCAAACCCTCAGCCTTCGCGGCACTTTTCAAATATTTTATCAACATGTTTTGGTTTTCAAAGTTCTAATTAGGATAAAATGAACAAATTTCATCTTTGGGCTTCTCTGTGCAGTCCATGATGTGGAGAGCTGTAGTTTTCCCCATTCCTTGGTTAGGAAGTCTTCAGTGGAGTGTGGTCAAGGGAAATTCCCACATAGACAAAATCAGAGCAGGGCCATCAGCATGATCCTCTGGGAATCAGAGCTCTATTACATTAACCAGTCATATTGACATCCTCTTTTGGTGTAGAATTCCATTAAATTTCAGAAGCACGAAAAGGAGAGGAGTTATACTATGTAGTACTGAGTTGGTAATCAAGCATTTACTTTGGATTTTAAATGATTCCTTTTAAAGGTCATTTTGGTGTGTGTTGAAAAGGCAAGACATGCTTGAAATATTACACTTGGGATGTTAATTAGAGTATGTAAAGAATATCATGAAAATTAGGAAAACTAGTGGGTGGCAAAGTAACTCCTTTGCAATTGTAACTCCAACTAACCCACACAGCAAGTCCATTTGTTAGCAACTCAGTGGCAAGGGTATTTGTAATGAAACCCACAGAGGTTCTGTCTGAAATGTGCTTCTATTATTTATAGCCAATTATATTAGTCCCAAAGATGAGTGACAACTAGGGAGATAATTGAGTTTCTTAGACTTCTCCCTTTATACTCTCTGGCATGATCAGAAAAATACAATTTTGAATGCTCCTCTCTCTTAGGATAAGACCACGTAGTTCGTGTAATTGGATAAATCTTCAGGGAAAGTTGGCTTCTTCTCTGCATTTTATAAAAGCTTTATGGAAAGTTGGCCTCCATGTTTTAGGTAACTTTTCCAAGAGACAAAAGAGATGCCACTTGAAATAATCTCTTGTCATTTTTACCCAGGTAAGTTTATGAGCCTTAATTATACATGAAGAACTGCTCAGGGTCTGTGTTACATGAAACCAATAATCTTTAGAAAAGGAAAACATTAGTTGTTTGAATAAATAGTAAAATGCAACTTTTTTGAGAAGTCTTCCCTTCCCCCACCCCTCTTTAAAAGTAAGTCCTAGATAATTGTGGCTGGGAGAGGCAGTTGTATACAGTGCCCCAGGTAATTGTGATCAACACAGGTAACTAGTCCCCGGGTTATACAGAGATGGCACGCTGACATGTGAGATCCCAGGAAATAGCTATCCACATTCATATACAAGTCTGCACAGCTCTTCTCATCTCCTTTCATAGTCATGCTCCTTGATGACCATCTGACGTTTTTGGCAAGCAAAGGAGGAAATCAACTGTAGATATAATATCCACCACTTTAATTCAGCAAATTTGAGATCCTGAGATTTGAGAATATTGAAGGAAGCAAAGCAATATGTCTTTCATTAAAGGAGGCAGAGAGGTTAATGGAGACTTCTGCGTTACTCAGAGCTGTGCTTCTAATGATCCTCAGCTATAGCTGTATCATTCTCGTCTGCTCCACTGAGGAGGCAGTCAAATACCCACCCACAAACGTGGATAAATAGTTGCATGTTTAGAAGGTAAGATCTTTCTTGGTGTTGCTAAAATCCTGATGGATTTTTAGCCTTGTGCATTTTGCTGCAGCTGCTGTTGGTGTGGAATTGCTCAGGGAGGGGGCAGTGCGCTCTCTCTGAGGAGGAGGGGAGAGATGGCTGATGACAACCTTATAGGCAGTGTTCCTGTGTAACAGTTGATAGAAACATTTCATTTCTTCAATTAATTATATAATGGGCTAGGTGTTCATGGTACCAATTACTACTCATGCAAGGCTTTTTTTTTTTTTTTTTTTTTTTAGGAATAAATAGAGGATTTGGGGCGTATGAATTAAAGCCTCCTTTTCTCCTCTTCTCTTATTTCCACATAAATTAATTCTACAATTTAATAAACTAACAGGTGGTTCCACTTCAGGCTGAGCAGATGTCAGACTGAATGAATGAAGTCCCCCCTTGTGTTCAATATATTCCCAAGTTTGTTCTTTCTTCATCTCTTCTCTTTCCCTTTTCTTTTGTCTGCCCCCCATTTCTGCCTGATTTATGAACAACTCCAGCATGAGCTGTTTTGTTTCAGCAATATGAATATTAATGATGGACAAATGCTGACTTTAGACGGATCAGTGACATTCATAATCCAAAATACGTAGATATTTTTACTGGATAATGAGGGAACAGACTTATACCAGGAACTTTCCTTCTCTTGGTGACTATGAGTAGATAATTTCGATTACTTTACAGGTGGAACTCTAAATTGGAAACTTACTCCTGAAGAAGTTAAAGAAAGCTATAAAATTAGACTTGCTATTCAGAAAACCCCTGTGTCATAGCTCAGAAGTCTGATGTATTCCTTCAGAAAAATCTCAATTCCCCTTTTTTAGCCATTTCTGAGAAATAATCCCCTAATTTAAAAAGAAGAGCTTTTCATGTCTTTTTCCTCTCCAGGTCTAACCTGGAAGTGATTCCATGTTCTTTCTCCATTTCATAGAGACTATGAAGCACAATGGGATATAAAAGGTGAATCAAGGGCGGCGCCTGGAGGGGGGCACCGGCCCCATATGCCGGAGGTGGTGGGTTCAAACCTGGCCAAAAAAAAAACAAGTGAATCAAGAGAACAATTGTGACATAAAGAAAACATAAGAGTTTGAGATGGTAGAAGTCCCAATTACCCCAATTTAATTTTTATACCTTGTATTCATGTATCCAAATATGTACCCACAAAATATGTACAATTATGATGTATCAATAAAAATATAAAAATGCAGAGGCTAGAAGACAGCTGTTGCTTTTAATAAATTCTCTTACAAGTGTTCCCCCAGGAAAATGCCTTTTGATAATGTTGCAAATGGTGATCTTTGGGTGAAAACTATTTTTCATTTTTTATACTAAAACTGTGCACACATATATACACACACACGGTGCCAAAATATGTATACACATTTTTTTTTCCAGTTTTTGGCCAGGGCCGGGTTTGAACCCATCACCTCTGGGATATGGGGCCGGTGCCCTACTCCTTTGAGCCACAGGTGCTGCCCTGTATACACATTTTAAGAAAGGAAAAATAGTGTGTTAAATTTGTAGTACTCAAGTCACGTTTGACTTCTGCAGTTACGAGGGGCGCTCTTTTTGATATCCTCCATGTGTGTGCTTTATACATAACTTCAGATTTTACTTCATAAAGACTTATTTTCTGGATAGTACTTCTGATTCCTTACTAAAAATGCACCTGGAAGCGCTGGCATATTCCCAGCTCCCCCAACCTTAGAGAAGTCATTTTTTCCCCTTGGGACTCCCTAGCTGAGACATTGCTGATGAGAGGAACAAGTGACCATTAGCAACTGATCATCAAGATTGAGATGGCACTGATGACATTCTTGGCTTTTCCCCTTTTATTCTTTGTCCTAAGACTTACCTTTCAGGGAAAAAGGAAAGAAACGTATAGGAGCAAAAACATGGAAGATATGATTTGTCTTAATGTTGGGATAGCATTCTTAGTCGTCTGAGATTTTTCTTAGAAAAGCACTAAGGATAAATTCTATTTCTGGTCCTTGTTACAAGTGGGTTCTCTGGAAGTTCTCTAAAGTTATCTACATACACAAATCAGTTTCTTTTGCCATAAAGTGGAGTTGTTAGGACCTGCGGAGAGATACAGGGCTCTGAGAACATGGGTCAGTGTGTGAGCAAGAGGGAGGTGTGGAGGGAAGGTCCCCCCTCTGGTCTTTCTTATTTTATTTTATTTTTTTTTTGTAGAGACAGAGTCTCACTTTACCGCCTTCAGTAGAGTGCCATGATGTCACAGGACTCACAGCAACCTCTAGCTCTTGGGCTTCCGTGATTCTCTTGCCTCAGCCTCCCGAGTAGCTGGGACTACAGGCGCCCGCCACAACGCCCAGCTATTTTTTGGTTGCAGTTCAGCCGGGGCTGGGTTTGAACCCACCACCCTTGGTATATGGGGCAGGGGCCCTACTCACTGAGCCACAGGCGCCACCCTTTCTTTGACTTTCTGATACCTTTCTGAAACCTGCTGTTTCCTGTGGCACCTACAATCTGATTTTGCTTGTTCCTGACCTTGACTTCACGTAGCAGGCCTTATTCCACAGTGTACCTGAAGGTAATCTGACAATGTGATTTTCACCTCTTACATTCCCCATTTGACTTTCTGTTTGCTCCTTCAATTTCTTCCTAAATCTTGACCTCTGAACACCTGATCCCAGGCTGATAACCTGACTTCTGCTCTGAGAAATTCTTCTTAATAAGTTCAGCATCAAAGACCTGAGGTTTATTCCCTGGTAGGGACTAGTGTCCCCTGAATCTCCTTGTCTCAGATTATATAGAAATAAAATGTCATTAGGATACTATTGGCCAGGCTCATGCCTATAATTCCAGCACTCTGGGAGGTCAAGCTGGGATGATAACCTGAGCTCACAAGTTCAAGATCAGCCTGAGCAAAAGCGAGACCCCGTCTCTACTAAAGATAGAAAAAAACTAACCATGTGTTTGGCAGGTTCCTGTAGTCCCAACTACTTGGGAGGCTGAGGCAAGAGGCTCGCTTGAGCCCGGGAGTTTGAGGTTGCCGTGAGCCATATATGACACCAGGGCACTCTATCAAGGGTGACAGAACATAAATAAATAAATATGATTTTTGTTAAAAAGATACTGTCTATAAGTTATCAAATGCCTGTTGTGTTCCAGACTTTGTGATAGGAATTTTATAAATATCTTTTCTAACATAATGAGACTGTGTAGTACAGTATTAGAATTAAACCTTAGCATTTGTATCCATGGAGTTGAATTTTTGTCAAATTTATTGATGGTGTGACTTTGAGCAAGTTACTTAAATTCTCAGTGATTCAGTTTCTTATCTGTGAAATAAGCATAATAATAGTGCACATAGTATAGAGGTTTTTGTTACGGCTAAATGATCTGAAAAAGAAATATGCTTATGATTGTACCTTCCACAGAGAAAAAGCTTAATAAATGTTCGCTATTATTATCACTATTTTAGGTCAATGTTCTTTAGAAGTGTAAGTATTAAAATGGGATTATTTGCTTCGATCAGATTTGCTTTTAATTATTTAATTGAATAATTATAGACTCAATTTTCTCTTAAATAACTGGTAAAAATATTTTTTTCTTGTTTTTGTTTGCAATGAAGAGTGAGGCCGTGAAGGTATCTGGAAGGCAGTGCTATTTTACATTCTTTGTACTTCCATGAACTTCTCTCAAAAAACAAGTATTATTTTTGTTTCAGTGAGAAAAGAATTAGAAAATAGGAGCACAAACCAGAAAAAGCGGACCTATTACCTAAACCTACAGTAAATTTGATCCTCTGGATGTCTATAATTAGGCAAGACCCAAGATCTGTTTGACGGTATCAAGTATATTTTTCCTGTTCTATTGATATTTCTGCTTCTGCGGTAACAGGCTATCTTCTTGACTAAACATCACCTAAAATGATGAGTTATAAAATTTCATAGGAATTATTTATTTCATAAGTATTTTTTGAGCACCTACTTGGTCCTAGGCACTGTCTCTCTCTGGAGTGTCAGCCATAACTAGATCAGGCAAGGCCAGTTTGGCTTTGTCTATTACATTCTAAAGAGGGAAATGGTATGAGAAGAACATAAAAGATGGGGATGGGGGCAAGCAGTGGGGGGTGTGGTTGGGTGATCCGTCAGCTAGGGTGGTCAAGGGGAGAGTGAGAAGGTGGGCAGTCGTGCAAAGACCTGGGTCTGAAGGGTCACACTCAAAAAATGCCCTGGATGGGAAGGAGTGGGGTCTGACGGAGGAAATGGAAGAAGCCAGTGTGGCTGGAGGGTCATGAGAGGCAGACATGTTAAACCAGAGTTTAGAGTTTTGGAGGAAAAGAAAGTCACTGGCATAGTTTAAGGAGGAGTCATAGCCATCCTTTTATACCAAGTTTGTTTTCACTGTATGGAGTGTGGGTGGCCGTGGGGCAAGGGAGCAAGTGAGGAGAGCAGAGGGGCTCCCAGCACAGTGCCAGGCCAGAGGCTGTGGGGGCTGGGACTGGAGCCCCCAGAGTGAGTTCAGGAGGGTCCTGGAGGGAGGGCTTAGCAGCGGTTTGGAATTTGGAAAGTGAGGGAAAAAGATTCAAGAGTGTTCCTGGATGTTTGGCTTGATCAGCGGGGTGAATGCTGATACCATTTCCTTGGACACTAGAAGGTTAAGGAGAAACAAGTTTGGGAGTAAAACAAAATGCTTTGTTTTGATCCAGTTACTTTTGGAATCTATGAGTCAAACATATCAGTGACTGAAAAGAATACTCTTTTTGGAGCTATCTGCAGTAGAAGAGAGACTTGGGGCATAGAGTATATAAACAACAAAAACTTAGGTCTCAAAAAATTCCATTCAGAGGTGTAATGTAGACTTGCAAAATAAAACTTTATTTATTATTTATTTTTTATTAAATCATAGCTGTGTACATTAATGCGATCATGGGGCACCACACACTGGTTTTATAGACCGTTTGACACATCTTCATCACACTGGTTAAATCCCTTTGATTTTTTTCATGGGTATGAAGGGGTATTAAAGTCAAATTGTCATACAACCACCTATAGTTTGCTTAAAGATATGATATCTTCTTTTAGAATTGTAGTAATTGATCCCTTTAGTATTTTTTTCTGCCCACTTTCATTACCTGTTGTTCTTCAAAACATTATTTTTGTTGTCGTATTTTAACAAATCTAATCTTAAATGCTTTACTTTATTCTAAGTTGATATAGATTCTCCATGGAAAATAGAAAAAGACCACTCATGGTGTTGGACTGTAGTTCCTAATTGACAGATGAGGATTTTCTAATATTCCTCAGTCTTCACTATGGTCTTTATCATGAATTTTTTTTTTTAAAGAAATAAGCTTGGGAAGATTTGTTGCCCAACTCATATTTTTACATTATGTATGAACTAATTTGGCAGTCATCACCTCGTCCATAGCTGTAGTTGAGCTGCCTTTGATTTTATTACATTATAAAGACACACTTGAGTACTATATTATTTTGTGTTAATTTCAGACACTAACAACTACTTTTAGTATATTAGGACCAAAAAAAAAAAAAAAAAAAAAAAAAACAAGAAGAAGAAGAAGCAATGAGCTTCTATCATTTAGAACATAATGATAATGAAATATCAACCTTTTTTTATTCTCAGATTTAGTTAGGGATTAAATTCCAAGTTTAATTTGCTGATTTAAAAAAAAATTCTCATCGAGTAGACGGCAGTGAATGCAGTGATGTGTGCTGTTTATACAAATAGCATGGAGGCTGATTCAGATCGTATCATGGAAATGGTTTATGTATTGTAATCATGAGTCTGTACGCAGTTCTCCCTAAATTTAAAACAATGTAAATTAGCCAAGCCAATTTAATTCTTGCCAAGAAAGAATATACCTTAAAGCCATGTTTTTAAGTTTATTAGTTTAAATGCAACTATATTCTGTAACTAAAAAGTGAGAGGATTTATTGAATTTTGAAATCTACTGATTATGTTATGTTTTTAAAGTTAGTTAAACAACTTAAATACGTTTATAATAATTTCATTTCCTATGTGACATCTAGCTAATGATGCAGAAAAAAGCTAGGAGAGAACTGGAGCTGGTTTAATTGTTGTCATGGCCAAGGCCAAGTTTAAATCCTGCCCAAATGCCACTTATCAATCACAGCTTTAAAAGATTAAACATGATTGTAGTGGTATTTCTCTACTTTTCTGATACACAAGTTCGTGTGAAAGCTATCTAGAAGCCTGCCATTGAGTTTCACCTTTGAGGTGAGAAAGTAGCCTGCTGAGTGCTTATTTCTAAGAAGAAGATACTTTGCTTATAATATAAATTGGATAGTGATTACGCCTAATGTGTTCAACTCCCTTTGTACCAAATCCACATGTGAATATTCTAGACTGTAAGAAGATAATTGATATCAGTGTTTTCTCATTTAGATTGTATTTTGCAGATTTGAATAGAACTTTTTATGTTCAAGAATCTTTTGCTTAATAAGTCGGGTTTTCTGATTGTTTAATTTGAAAGAAAAGTCTAACTTAGTTATGTTGATTTAAAAACTGATCTGGCCAATTTCTATCTTTACTTTATGATAAAGTGTGGACTCTGAGATGAGAAATGCTTGGTTTAGGATTTTTCTTCTCTGCTCAGTTCCGGGCACAGTCTAATCTGAATGCGTTTTCTCTGCTATTTTCTTTCTTCATTCTTCTTTCTCTTGTGCATATGAAGAGAGCTACTCTTTCCAGGGGCAATTTTAGTTTTATTTATTTTTTATCTCTGTACCACAGTTATGTTCATATTTCTTGATTAAAATATTCGGCTTGATTATCTCTCAATATACACATCTATGGCTATGATAGAGGCTTGAGTTTAGATTTCAAAACTATGGGTGCCATATTCTAAGTTTGCCTTCCCCATCTTAATCTGATCATGGCCTAACTTGGGCAGGTGTCTGCTGTGCTCTGTGCTTAAGCTTCCTAATCTGTTCAGGGGCCCTCTGATACTACACGTGGCTGTTGTGAGAGGGAAAGTTGCCCCTGGCCTTGATGTCCTCTATAGGCAGTTCCAGACTCCTGTCAGTACCTATGACTGTCCACGGCAGCATTCATTTAAAGACGCGAGTGCTACTGCAAGTGTCAGCCAGCTTCATTGGGTATTTAAAGGAGACTTTGGAGAAGTTAGCTGCTGGGAAGCTCTTTCTTCAAGAATTTTTGGAGCCCAGCTCTGGAGATAAACCTGCCACCTGATAAATACTAAATGGTAACTGTGCATTTTCAAGATATGCCATAGCCAAAAGGTGGTCATTATGCCCCCAGAGGAAGTGCATTTGACTTTGGGTTTTAGATATGATGTTCATTTAAAAACATAATTCAGGGGTGTTGGAGGGTATTCCACAACAGTTAGCCTATTCATGCTGGAAAAGACTTCCACCTTACCGGGGGGGGTCCTTGGAGTCTTTATATGAATAAACATATATTCCAGATTGTCTTGAATTTGTTACACAAATGTTGATTACATATTTACTGTATGCCATGAAATGTTCTGGGTATGAGAAACATAATGATAAATAAGACACAGTCCCTGTCTGCAAAGACGCCCACACAAGAAGGGAGAGGCATGTTAGCAAATGAGTACAATGTGTTTTATTAGATACACATTAGGTTAGAAGTGTATATTGGAAGTGGGTGGAATGAAAAGGGTTCCATTTTATGTAATGTAAGAGGAGACCCAGGGGAAGTTCCTTGAGCTGAGTTTTGATAAATGCTGTATGGGCACAGAGGGAGAGCATGTGGGGAGGGCTGCAGCAGGGCCAGTGACTCATAGGTCGGCTGGTAGAGAAAAACATCATCCCACTTGTTAAAGATGGCAAGGCAGACTTTCTTCAGGACCAGCCTGATAGGTGTGGGACCACTGCAATGGGGAGCTACAGTGGGGGAGAGAGATTGGGCTCAGGTCTGAATACAACATAGGGAACTGAGGATTTATAGTCAGGGAGCAGGGCAGGAGAGTCAGTGGATGGAAAATTACTAAGAGGAAACATGAGGGGTAAGGGGAGCTCTGGCTAAACCATCCTAACAGGATTTGTACTGAAGACAGGCCAGTGTGATCGGCCATCACCTAGCTGATGGTGGAGGACAAAAAACCTGGTCAGATATGAAAGGTGATCAGATATTAAGGATGGGGTCTGGTTAACCGAGTTAGCAGGATTCTTGCTAACACTGCACAATGCAGAGATAAACATCAAGCCCCAAAGTCAGAGTCTGGTTGAGAGGAGGCTAGAGAAGAGCCTGACCTAGTTGGGTCAGGGTGACAACCTTAGTCAAGCCCTGGAGTTGTTCTGAGGAGAACATTGTGGGAAATAAAGTTGGTGACAAGACAGGAACATGATCGTAGAGGACCTTGTTAACCAGGATGAAAAGTTTGTGCTTTGTTTACTTGGCAATGGGTTTTAAGCAAGAAAGTGGCAATATTATATCTGCATTTTTTTCTTTAAGAATGAGAATTCTGATAGCAGTGTGAATCCAGCTTGTCATTTGGAAAATCATCTAGGAGACCAGTGCACCAGCCCAGAAGAGACACAAGGATAGCTGGAATATAGGCAGCTGCAAAGTGGGATTAGTTGGGGAGAAGGTGGGTTGGAGAGATACAGTGGGCTAGAAAGCAAAGGTCTTGTCTGGTGACTAATTAACTGCAGGAGGAGACAGACTGGAAGTCACTGAGACATTTCCCAGATTTCTGGTCAAGGTGGTTAGATAGATAATAGAGCCATTTACTAAAGTTGGAGATACAGTGGGGGCAGACTTGGCCATGTTGTAACTATTGGCTAACCCCATATCAAAGATATTAATGAATTCAATATAGGATTAACAGTAAATTCTTTTTTTCTTCAAGAATTCCTAATAACCTGTTAATTTAAGGCCTCCCAGCATCTTCCTGCCTTCTTCTTCTGCCAAGATGTGCAGGCAGTTGAAATTGGATGTGTGTTTATCTTGGATTTTCCAGCTGATTTCCTCAGCCCTCCGCATACGAATGTGTGTGGGTACAGCACAGATATTAGCTCTGAAAATACCTCTGTCTGCCTCCACAGTGACTTTTTCTAGCAACGCAGGCAACTGTCAAAGCCCCAGTGAAGTATACAAATAAAAGTTGGAAGATTCAGGGGGAAGTAAGACTATGCGTGAGTCCCAATGCCATTTTTTAAGTCTCAGATTTTGTAAATAAATATCACTGAAATAATAGCAATTTTAACATATAATATGTGTATGTCTCTTTAAGCTTCCAGAAATATATGAAAGGGTGTGAATTGTCTCCTAGGATCCCAAGAATGGAAAGCAATAGTAATTAGGCAAAAAATAAATAAATTGATATGGATGCATTGGAGCTAATATAAATCCCGTGCAATTGGCATAAAAGGATTTATTATTTTCAAAACAGAACTAAATCTCTTTTCCATTATAGATTTAATTTAAGTAACATGATAAATAGTGGTAAATTGAACTTTATTATGTATTCATGAAATGCAGTTTAATACAATTGTTATTTCTGGCATTTGTGGTTTAAAGATATTCCCTTATGGGTAGATGTTATTTTTAATGTGCAAATTCAGAAATAATGACCTCCAGTTCCACTGGTGAATTAGGGCTGATCTATACACATGGATAGCAGGGAAAAAAGGTCTCAAAATTCTGCCTTTATGAAAATTCTAGCAGAATCTCTTCTCCTTTAAAAACCAACGTTAAACTATTTTAAGGTTACAACCGTATTGCCAGTGAAGAAAAAAAGTAATAAAGTAAACATTTTCCAAATGCTTTTAAAAGGATTGTGTTTGACAAGGATATGCCTGAAAGGGGGAAACTTGCTTAGGAAGAACAGGTTATTGAGAAATATCTGTACAATTAAAAAAAAAACAAAAAACCTACCAGATTTAAAATTTACAGGACACGATTCCTTACTGGCAAGTCCAGAACCTAAAATTGGAAACCCAAAAGGAATGGATAAACAGGTAAACAATACACACTAATTTTTGCAAGCCCTTTTTTCAGAGAATTAGGAAGCAACTATTCAAGAGAACGAAACATTTGTTATTTATCATAATTATATATATACACATATATAGCTCTTAAATTTTTGGCTGTGGGAAGTTTGTGGCATAGACAAAACTATTAAAAGGAGGGTGTTCATGAAAAGACAGAATAACTTCGGGAGGCCCTAAGTTCATTCCCAATGGTGGAGTGGTATGAATTCCCAGCGGACTTTCCTTGTCAGGTCGAGAGTAGCTTCTCTTCTGAAGCTGAGTTCCGATGGCCATTTGATCTACTTAAAAAAAAAAAAAAAATACACCATTTCAGGGGAGTGTTGAATGACAGGATTTGATTTGTGTTTGATTATTCACTGCAATTTATGATTTTAGATGTTGTCCACCGTGTGTATAGAAACCCTATAGCAGCCTTCAGGCACATGCAGCCATGGTCAGAGGAATAAATCCGGTTTGGTATTATCCACTTGAGAAAAATGTCCGTGGAATGTGGGTCTATTTTAGGAATTGGGCCCGTGCTTTTTCAGCATAGTTGTGGTCATGTCTGGAGGCAGTCAAATGTCTGAATGCAATTCTGAATGTAATTCTTCAGTCCTGTTCTGAAGCATCACAAAGAACCTTTTCTTCAGATCCACGTTGTTCCATGCAGCGTCAGTGACCACCGAGATGGCCATTGGAAGGGAAGGCTGGTCTGAGAGAATGAAAGTTTCCCTTACTGGAATCATCACACTTTTATCACCAGCAAACTTTTCCTTTGACTAATTACCCCTCGTTCATTAACCAGGGGACTTTTTTCATGAAGGGATAACTCAGCACAATTCCTCAGGTCCATATCCACAATCTGACGACACTCCAGATCCCCAGTGAATAAAAATATTTCCATAATTTATATGTTGGCGAAATACAACCCCATCTGAACTTACTTGTTAGAACAGACTTACCTAAAGTTATTTTGCATAAATATTCGTACATTGTGATTACTGGGTATGGCCTCAGACTCAACTTAGGGTGTAATATAATATGTGACATAAGAACTTCATTAACTTTCTAAATGTTAAAAAATTCTAAATTCTGAAACTCAACTGTACCCAAGGGTTTAAGAGTCTATGGAGCTACAACCAGAAAACAGTCCTCATTTTCTTTTTTCAGCACACAAATACTTACTACTAACATCCTTAAGGATAATTTGTTTGGAGAAGTTAAATAACATTTCTAAAATTGAATTTATACTATTAATTTGCTGAGCAAAATCATACCTTGCACATAGGTAAATTCAGCTCTGTTGTGATAAAATTATCACAAGGTGTAAATTGGTTGTATCTGTGTTAATGAGATTTTATTATAAACACGAAACAGCATTACTTCCAACGCCTCATTTTCATTAGTACAAAAAAGTCCAAATAAAGCTATAGAAAAAGTTGCCTGTGTCGCTTTCCCTCTAAGCACTCGAAGAGTCGCTGGGTTTTTTTTTTTTGTAAAGAGCTGAAAAGATATTTATGTTGCCTGCCCGCAGTTTGATTTGGATTAAGGTTGAGGTTGCCACAAGATCCTTTTAGTTCCAACGGCCTGTGAATTATTCCTGGGCTCCTATTCTTCTATATTTAAGGTAGAAGGCTAAGAATTTTCTCAACAAAGCAAAAAAGGGAAAGATTATATATATATATATATATATATATATATATATATATATATATATATATACACATTTTTTTTTTGAGGCAAGGACAGGTGGAATTCCTAGGGTACAGAGGGCATTTTGCCAAGTGCAAAAGCAGGTGCATTGGAAGGGGACAGTGGGCAGGAAGGGGTCTGTGCTGGGGGTACAGGGACAGGCATTACACTGGGAAGGCAGCAGGGCTGAAGGCTTATATCGGGATGCAGAGCCTCTAATTCCACTCTGCTTCTTTAAGATCAGTTTTGCTCCTGTTTGTTTCCAAAGAGGAGCTGTGTGTTTAGTTCCCACTGTGCAAAAGGAGGTTTCCTGTCTTTTAACCATCATTCCACACATAAATACTACATGCTAATCCCTTTATTAGACAAAAGTTGTTTTTCTCTTGAAGTCTATAGGGTTACTCTCAGAGCTCTGGCTCTTTTAAAGTCTTGGCCAGCTCACCTTTCGTGTTTTTCTCGCTGTTCTGGACTCTTCCTTTTTGGTTTCTCTTTCAAGGGCATGTTGTCTCTCTTCCTTTCCAAAGCTCAGTTCAGACAGAGCAGCAGGCAGGGTTGCAGACTCCTCGCAGGAAGAGTTTGAAGAAGGTGTTGATGTAGGCGGATTGTCTGTTTATATCAAATATGCTGGATTAGGGGCCCCGATAACAACACCAAGGAACCTTGGCGGATGGCAGGAGACCAGCTCACCCACAGAGATGCCGCTGAAGCTGGAAGGACATCTGTGGAAGGGGCTGACTGCAGTTCTGTGGGAAACTCACTGGCCCGGGGATGTGGCGTGCGTGGGGTGTTGGTGCTGGTCCAGGCGGGGGTGCTCGTGCCAGCAGTTGTGTCCTGCCTCGATTCTGCTGACTCATTGATATGATGGCATCTTCATAGGCTCTTGTCATGTGAAGGATGATATAAGCCCGGCCAACCCCATGGCTGCATCCCAGACACATTCCTTAGTTGGAATCGCTGTTACATGAGATGGAAAGAATGGTGGAGGCAGAGTAACACGTTCCCAGATGTCAGAGGGAGGTCATGACATGAAAACTCATTTCACAGTAACTAAAATCATGGCAAATTTGCCAGAAAATGTAAAATAGTCACTGGGGGGCATTAAAGAGAGAGCAAGGGCTGGGTTTAGAGCCAGGGAAGAAGGCCTTGGGAGTATTGGCCCAGGCCCAGGTAGCCTTCAATTCACTTCCCACCCTGCTGTTCATTATCATTTGGAATAAAAATGAAACTGGCTAACTCTGTTATGTCTTATTTACAGGAATCAGCGATTGCCTGTTGCCTGCAGGATGAAGTCCTGGCATGCAAGGACACTTTATATACTGATTCCAACTTAAAATCTCTACGTTATGGCCTATCACTTCTTCCTTGTCTATCCTGGGTGCATTTGTACGTGAACTTCTTACCTTGGTAGCAGTGTGCCAGACCCTTGCAGGCCTTGGGCAAGGGTCCTGTTTCTTAATACTATTCTATGCTCTTCTTGGCAGATGCCAACTCATCCTTCAAGACCTTAGTTTACACTCTACCTCATCTCTGAAGTCTTTCCCCATATTCATTCATTCATTAAATAGATAGTAATTGAGGAGTGTCAGGAAATGATGAACAAGATGGTCTAATCTGTTCCTATCTCAGTAGGGATCTTGCTAATCAGGAAAAGATTCCTGGAGGGAATTACTGTGAGGGTGAGAACTGAAGGTCTCTTAGCCAGGGGAGGGTTTGGCAGCTGAACCATGTAAAGCAGCACCATGACAGTGTTGATTGCTTCTCTGTTCCAAATGTCCCTCCATCATGCACTGTAGTGTAATCACAACCGTGCATTACAATCCCAGTCTGTTAATTCCTTACTGTAAGAGTTGTGGCTTAGCTTCTTCTATGCCTCCATAGTCTCATTCAGCACCTGGCATGGAGGACTGCAGTTCAGCTGTGTTAACAGAAACTAGGCCTGGGCGGTAGGAACAAAGACTACTGCTGCCCTGTCTTGGGACCAGCCAGGTCACAATGGTAGAAACATCACATATATTAAATGGCAATATCATTAATGTCCTTCAGCTGGTAAAGCAATTCTTGAAAGTTTTCATTATTTGGAGATGGAGCAATAATCTTTATAATCCACCCCATCACCCGGCATTCAGTAGGACCACTGCAGGTCCTGAAGGCATTTGTAGGCCATCTGATGGGCCACCAGGAAGTCCTGTATCAGGTACTATTAGAAGACTGATAATTGTTGGTCAGATCCAGAAGGGAGCTATGAAACTTCCCATATAGCCTAGAAGTGCCCCAAAGATGTGGCTGACCAGAATGGATTGGAATGAAGAGAGGACCAGCAAGCCAACATGACCATGTGGCCTGCCAGAGCACTGGAAAGTCCCGAGATGGGGCCAGCAAACAGCAGCACTGAATGCTCTGGGAAACCTGTGAGGAAAGTCTCTGGGGGGTGGACAGTGGAGGTGGGTTAGGTGGGTGGATGGAAATCCGAAGGATCAGCTATTCCACAAGCAAGTAAGCTAACCATAGTCTTTCCGAGTCACTTTCTCATAACATGGACCTGCCTGGATCCCCTCTGACTCTCAGTTTTTGTCCTGGGCTCCAGAAAAGTCAGCCTGTCTGAAGGGTGATAGGGAGGATGATTGAAATATCATCTTTTTTTCTGAGGCCCTTTCTACCTTGCAACATAGGAGGTGGACACTGCTTTCCTGAAGGGCAGGCTCTTCTCATGCATATTTGCTAAGTCATTCTAGTTGTCCCTAACTTACTCTCAGGCAGAAATAAGAAAACTTTGGAACTTTGGGGAACAAGTGCTTATCCACAGGAAAAGGTAAGACTTCTTAACTCCTGTGTCTGTGTACCCCAAGAAATTACCTTCAGTTCCTCTTGAGTGTGGGAGGAGAACAGGCAGACTAGACCTGGGGAATTTTGAAATTCATTGATGCTGAAAGAGAACCATAGATTAAAATTTACCAGGATGGCAATGCTAATATACAAATTAAGAGAGATTTTGTGATTGATTGATGGCATGAAATCCTTGAGAAGCAAATAAGAGGGGCCTTGGTTCTTGTTCTGGCATAGATGATAAGTTGTTTATGCATGTTAGGGTCTCAGATTTGAGACTCATCCAGTTTCTCTAATGAGTTCAGTTTGGGTGACTAAGTTCTATGGTATTTGTTTAAGATGAATAAGTAAAGGAGGGTCACTGGCTATATAAATGGGTCCTGGCTTCTGAAGGTTTTCTTCCACTAGGTATGCAAATTTGCATTATGAACATAGAGGGACAGAAATTGGTCACTGGAGAGAAATGCATTTCAGGGATCTCGGGGCCCCGACATGACCATACTATGTACCTTTTCAAAAAACAGAAGATGTGTTTGTGCCTCCCTTGAGTTTTACAAGAGGAGAGGTCTTAGGCTCCTAAAAATTTCAGAAACATCTGTCATTTATTCTGTCTATTCAATAGAATGGAGAACACTTCTTTTCCCTTATTTTTAAGGGAGAATAAGTAATTCAATGGTGCTTTTGTGGTGGAAAAGTTTGAAATGAACAGATATTTAGGAAAAGGAGTATTTACTGCCCTTCAGTAGCGCCTATGGTCCTGGCCCAGAATCACCTTGATTCTGCAACTTGTGACCCATCTAAATGCATGGACGTGCTGTCCAGTCCACTCTGTTAAACTCTGAGGGAATTATCTGCTTCATAATGCAGATTTATGTGGCAGATCCCAAAGCACATAGAATTCAATTTTTCCTTTTGTCATTTTATTTCCTTCCAAAATAATGATGGCTCCAGGGCAGCTTGGGACTTCACTGAAAGAACATATATTGTTTGGGATTTAATCCTCTAGACCAAGGTAAGCTATGAGCCCTGGACAAAATCTGGCCTACCCCTGTTTTTGTACAACTCACAAGCATAGAATGATTTTTAATTTTTAGATGGTTACATTTTAAATCACAAAACCTGAAGTATTTACTGCATAGACCTGTACAAGAAAAGTTTACCAAACAATATTTCCAATTATTATCTGAAATATTAGGGATTAATAACAGTAACACACAACAATAAACTCATAGTGAACATAAACACAGTTACTTCTCCAATTTAGATCAGAAGTTCACAAGGCAGAAGCTATAGCTGTTGCTGATTTTTGCCCTGAGAAGGTGCACAGTGTTCCAGCCATGGAACCCTCCAAGATAATCATATACCACTAGGAAGTAGTGGGAAAGCTCAGCCGTGGGAAGCAGGAGAGCTGGGCTGCCACCTTCCCAGCACTGCTGTGCAACACGGAGAAGCCCCTTCACTGCTCTGAGCTTTGGAGTGGGCACTCTCAGCACCCCGCCTTCTTGTTTGAAAAGCAGAGCCTCTTCCCAATCCCCCATTCTCAACAAATACGGTTTCCCTTGGCTGCCCTGAACTTTATCTTTTTTTCCTCCATGTCTTCCCCATACCCCTGAAGATGTAATTTTGGAGGGTGTTCTCCTAGGATAAACTGATTAAATTTGAAGGAAGAGATCATATCAGAGCAATATGCTATTTCATATGGCTTTTCATCATTTCCTGGAACAGCTTCTGAGTTTAGCTCTTGCCTCCTCTTCAGAGTCATAAATTATGGATGCGGTACAACCATGGCCAATAAAGATCCCCTTTCAGAATGAAAGCAGGTCCCCTCAGTGTGGCCCAAATTCCTGGGCTCCAGAGAAAAGAAGCTGATGTCTCCTCACACAACTCTCTGATGGGCCTGCCGAAAACGTGCCCCTACCATCTGGTTCTTGTTCTGTTAGCCCATAAATATCACCCCGCTCCCCCAAGCCCCTTAACACTTCCACAATTAAAAAGCAACATGAAAATGTATAAAACAATATCAGTGTTTATACCTGCAAAGAAGGAGTCAGAAAGCCCTGACATAACCCGTGGAGCAGCTGAGTTTATTCTGACTTCTGAATTTTTGAAGCCATGGTGCCTGGGGTAGGGTCAGTGCTCTGAGGGCAACTGCACTGTCTGACTTCAAGGGACCATTTGCATCCGTGGCAATGAAAATAAGGGCCCCCTGGAGTTGTGTGGTGTAGCCGGCCCCAAGTCCTGTATGGTTTGAGTTAATTGTAGTTTTGTCCATTTGAGAGAGAAAATTCAGAGAAAACATTCTATTGACTCAATAAATACAGAGTTTCTATAAGGGATGAGTAAGACAGAGCCTAACTCCAGGATCTTTTAGGCTAGGAGAAGGCTAGAATATGTCTAGAAACCAGAATGTGCAGAAGCATAACCCTGCCTAGTGTGGTGGAGAGAAACAAAACACTCAGGGAGGTCAAGGTCAGGAGATAGTTCCTTTTGGCAAGGAAAGCCTGACATTTCGTGGACAGGGCAGCATTTGAGCTGAGCCTTGGAAGGTTGTAGGGCTTCACCAGGTAGTGAGGGGGAGCTGGGGAAAGGTAGGGCTAGAGGGAGGGTGAGTAGGGGGGAAATGCAGAGTGCTGGGGGAGAGTGGCTCAGTTTGTTCAAGGTGAGGCTTCCTGTAGGAAAAGTGCACGAGGTTGAGTTGGGGCGACTGTCCTGAAGCACCAAGTTTGGCCTTACCTGCATGGCCTTTAGCTCCACAGTTACACTTCATTTCCATCAGGAAGCAGGAAGGGAGGCCTGGATGCTTGTCCCTGACACTTCATTTCAGAATAAAGGGCTGCAATCATTCAAAGAGTTGTCTCAGGAGTGATAGATTTTCCATCCCTATTTGAATAGCACTAGTCTCTCATTTCTGGATTCAAAATGACCATGCATATCCAGCCATCTTTGCCATATTCTCATCCGAGTAGAAAAAATATAACCACACCCCATCATCCATCTAGAAATATCAGTGTGGTTGGTATTCTTCCAGGGCAGGGCTATCACTTGAGAGAGTCCAGAAAGTTCTTTTACTCTCGGTAAGCAAAGACCTGTCAATTTAATCTGGCCAACATCAACCTGAAAAACACATGCTGCCTTATAGGAAAAACACATGTGGATGAAACCACCTGATCCCTCACCTTCTTCATAATTCACAGCTCTCCTGTAGGTGAGGCGGAGATTTTGCATGCCTCAGAAGTAAGCTGGAATGTGTGATTCTACCCTGGGAAATTACTGCCCATCCAGAAAAAGGGCCTATTTATGTAGAACAAGGGAAAAGCAAACCGAGGCCATTTATTTGCTAACTGTGAATGCTTTGGTCAGAGTGGACTTACAACAAAGATTAAAAATGCGGCACTGAAACAGGGGCCCTGCCTACAGTTGGTTATGTGCTGTACCGCGCACTGCCAAGCGCTGCAACCTAATAGTGATTTCTACACCAACAGTCCACCCTGGAGCACTGTGGCAGAGTCCTGAACCCAGCTGAGGATTGGCCACTAAACTGAGTTGACCTGGGTGCTCATTTCCCTTCCAGTTTTGGGCTTTCCATTGTAAAATAATAGTGACTATTGGCTTTGAAAATTCTGTTTTTAAACTTGTACTGCACAAGTTTGGAGAGGAAAAAAGGGAGAAAAAAGGCATGGTTAGCTATTTATTTTTTTTTTTTTTTTGAGACAGAGTCTCACTTTGTCACCCTGGTTAGAGTGCCGTGGTGTCACAGCTCACATCAACTTCCAACTCTTGGGCTTAAGCTATTCACTTGCCTCAGCTTCCCAAGTAGCTGGGACTACAGGTGCCCGCCACAACACCTGGCTTTTTTTGTTGTTGTTGCAGTTGTCATTGTTGTCTAGCTGGCCTGGGTTGGCTTTGAACCTGCCAGCCTTGGTGTATGTGGCTGGCGCAGTAACCACTGTCCTACAGGTGCCAAGCCAGTTATTTTCTTTTGTGGCCTTATAACTTATTAACAAAAGAGCTACTGCTTTTGAAACATCAAAATATTTTTTCCTTTATAAATCTAAATTTATCTTTTATGTACTGTCTCTTATATCTTTTAAGAAATACTTGTCTATAATTACCAAAAAAATTCTATGCATATTTTAGTATTTGATTGTTATTTTAAATAAATGAAAGAGCTGAAGTAATTGTCTGTATTATGTATAGAGAGGGTTTCCTTGAGTTAAGTTAATAGTAACGGGAAGGATTATATATATACCTACAATTCTTTACCACAGTACTTGGAAACACATTTATTTTTAAATGAATGAAATAATAATGAGAGGAAAAATATATTAATATCTAGAATAAAGCTCTGTCAAGCAGTATATTATTACATTTTTCCCTCTAAAGTGAGGGGCGTAAGTTAAGCCTTTTCTTTTGGTTATACATTTAGATAATATGAACTAAGATGTAATGACGTTCAAAAGTAGATCTCAAAATGCCCTTAAAGGTGGAAATCAACTTTTGAGACTTTAAATTAAACGATGAATGATGACCATGAGGTGGGCTGTAATAAATATTCCCTCTGTTTTAACAAATTCTCTCTCAGTGGCAAAGATTTCATAAAAAATAAAATGCCTGGGGCGGCACCTGTGGCTCAGTGAGTAGGGCGCCGGCCCCATATGCCGAGGGTGGCGGGTTCGAACCCAGCCCCGGCCAAACTGCAACAACAACAACAACAACAAAATAGCCGAGCGTTGTGGCGGGCACCTGTAGTCCCAGCTGCTCGGGAGGCTGAGGCAAGAGAATCACGTAAGCCCAAGAGTTGGGGGTTCTGTGAGCCCTGTGACGCCACGGCGCCCTACCCGAGGGCGGTACAGTGAGACTCTGTCTCTATAAAAAAAAATAATAATAAAATAAAATAAAATAAAATGCCTGGAACAAAATTAATTATGATATTTACATCTTAGCTTTGAAATTGACTTGATAGTTACTATTATTTTATTGTTTCTGTCCAGCCCCTTTAAAGGGAGAAGAGATTTAATAATACTTTACAGCATTATTTATGATTACCAATTAAATCTGGAGCATTTGAAGTGGCTTTATTTAATAAAATTCATCTCGGGAAGATAGATTTTTCACAGTTGTTCTCTAAGTATTCCATATTCTGAATCTTTGGGCTTGGGGATTTTTGTCCTTGAAATTCTAGGTTATTAATTTAATTAATGTAGTCCTTGGAGATCTATTTATCTTATGTCGGTAATCAAATAACTGGGGGTTTAAGCAGATACCAAGCAGAGTATCCAAGAGAGGGGGTTCAGCTTAGAATGAGAACCCTGTCGTTGGTCACTATTTTTTTTTTTTTTATTGTTGGGGATTCATTGAGGGTACAATAAGCCAGTTACACTGATTGCAATTGTTAGGTAAAGTCCCTCTTGCAATCATGTCTTGCCTCCATAAAGTGTGACACACACTAAGGCCCCACCCCCCTCCCCCCATCCCTCTTTCTGCTCACCCCCCATAACCTTAATTATCATTAATTGTCCTCATATCAAGATTGAGTACATAGGATTCATGCTTCTCCATTCTTGTGATGCTTTACTAAGAATATGTCTTCCACTTCCATCCAGGTTAATACGAAGGATGTAAAGTCTCCATTTTTTTTAATGGCTGAATAGTATTCCATGGTATACATATACCACAGCTTGTTAATCCATACCTGGGTTGGTGGGCATTTAGGCTGTTTCCACATTTTGGCGATTGTAAATTGAGCTGCACTAAACAGTCTAGTACAAGTGTCCTTATGATAAAAGGATTTTTTTCCTTCTGGGTATATGCCCAGTAATGGGATTGTAGGATCAAATAGGAGGTCTAGCTTGAGTGCTTTGAGGATTCTCCATACTTCCTTCCAGAAAGGTTGTACTAGTTTGCAGTCCCACCAGCAGTGTAAAAGTGTTCCCTTCTCTCCACATCCACGCCAGCATCTGCAGTTTTGAGATTTTGTGATGTGGGCCATTCTCACTGGGGTTAGATGATATCTCAGGGTTGTTTTGATTTGCATTTCTCTAATATATAGAGATGATGAACATTTTTTCATATGTTTGTTAGCCATTCATCTGTCATCTTTAGAGAAAGTTCTATTCATGTCTCTTGCCCATTGATATATGGGATTGTTGGCTTTATTCTGTGGATTAATTTGAGTTCTCTATAGATCCTAGTTATCAAGCTTTTGTCTGATTGAAAATATGCAAATATCCTTTCCCATTGTGTAGGTTGTCTCTTTGCTTTGGTTATTGTCTCCTTAGCTCTACAGAAGCTTTTCAGTTTAATGAAGTCCCATTTGTTTATTTTTGTTGTTGTTGCAATTGCCATGGCAGTCTTCTCCATGAAGTCTTCCCCCAGGCCAATATCTTCCAGTGTTTTTCCTATGCTTTCTTTGAGGATTTTTATTGTTTCATGCCTTAAATTTAGGTCCTTTATCCATTTTGAATCAATTTTTGTGAGTGGGGAAAGGTGTGGGTCCAGTTTCAGTCTTTTACATGTAGACATCCAGTTCTCCCAACACCATTTATTGAATAGGGAGTCTTTCCCCCAAGGTAAGTTCTTGTTTGGTTTATCAAAGATTAGGTGGTTGTAAGATGTTAGTTTCATTTCTTGGTTTTCAATTCGATTCCAAGTGTCTATGTCTCTGTTTTTGTGCCAGTACCATGCTGTCTTGAGCACTATGGCTTTGTAGTACAGACTAAAATCTGGTATGCCGATGCCCCCAGCTTTATTTTTATTACTAAGAACTTCCTTAGCTATACGGGGTTTTTTCTGGTTCCATACAAAACGCAGAATCATTTTTTCCAAATCTTGAAAGTACGATGTAGGTACTTTGATAGGAATGGCATTGAATAGGTAGATTGCTTTGGGAAGTACAGACATTTTAACAATGTTGATTCTTCCCATCCATGAGCATGGTATGTTCTTCCATTTGTTAATATCCTCTGCTATTTCCTTTCTGAGGATTTCATAGTTTTCTTTATAGAGGTCCTTCACCTCCTTCGTTAGGTATATTCCTAGGTATTTCATTTTCTTTGAAACTATGGTGAAGGGAGTTGTGTCCTTAATTAGCTTCTCATCTTGACTGTTATTGGTGTATACAAAGGCTACTGACTTGTGGACATTGATTTTATATCCTGAAACATTACTGTATTTTTTGATGACTTCTAGGAGTCTTGTGGTTGAGTCTTTGGGGTTCTCTAAGTATAAGATCATGTCGTCAGCAAAGAGGGAGAGTTTGACCTCCTCTGCTCCCATTTGGATTCCCTTTATTTCCTTGTCTTGCCTAATTGTATTGGCTAGAACTTCCAGCACTACGTTGAATAGTAAAGGTGACAGAGGACAACCTTGTCTGGTTCCAGTTCTAAGAGGAAAAGCTTTCAGTTTTACCCCATTCAGTAAAATATTGGCTGTGGGTTTGTCATAGATAGCTTCAATCAGTTTTAGAAATGTGCCACCTATGCCTATACTCTTCAGTGTTCTAATTAGAAAAGGATGCTGGATTTTATCAAATGCTTTTTCTGCATCTATTGAGAGGATCATGTGATCTTTATTTTTGCCTCTGTTAATATGGTGGATAATGTTTATGGACTTGCGTATGTTAAACCAGCCTTGCATCCCTGGGATGAAGCCTACTTGATCATGATGAATGGCTTTTTTGATGATAAGCTGTAATCTATTGGCTAGGATTTTGTTGAGAATTTTTGCATCTATATTCATGAGTGAGATTGGTCTGAAATTCTCCTTTTTGTTTGGGTCTTTTCCTGGTTTTGGTATCAGGGTGATGTTTGCTTCATAGAATGTGTTGGGGAAGATTCCTTCTTCCTCAATTTTTTGGAATAATTTCTGCAGTACAGGAATCAGCTCTTCCTTGAAGGTTTGATAGAATTCTGGAGTGAAGCCATCTGGCCCAGGGCATTTTTTGGTTGGAAGATTTTTTATTGTTTCTTTGATCTCAGTGCTTGAAATTGGTCTGTTCAGGAGGTCTATTTCTTCCTGGGTAAGTCTAGGGAGAAGGTGTGATTCCAAATATTGATCCATTTCCTTCACATTGTCAAATTTCTGGGCATAGAGTTTCAGGTAGTATTCAGAGATGATCTCTTGTATCTCTGTGGGATCAGTTGTTATTTCCCCTTTATCGTTTCTGATTGAGGTTACTAGAGATTTTACTTTTCTATTTCTAGTTAGTCTGGCCAATGGTTTATCTATTCTATTTATTTTTTCAAAAAACCAACTCCTTGTTTCATTAATTTTCTGAATGATTCTTTTGTTTTCAATTTCATTGATCTCTGATTCGATTTTGGATATTTCTTTTCTTCTACTGAGTTTAGGCTTAGATTGTTCTTCTTTTTCCAATTCCATAAGATCTCTTGTGAGATTGTTGATGTGCTCTCTTTCTGTTTTTCGAATGTAGGCATCTAAAGCGATGAATTTTCCTCTCAAAACTGCTTTTGCAGTATCCCAGAGGTTTTGGTAGCTTGTGTCTTCATTGTTGTTATGCTCAAGGAAGTTAATGATTTCCTGTTTTATTTCTTCCGGCACCCATCTGTTATTCAACAGAAGATTGTTTAATTTCCATGCCTTTGGGTGGGGTTGAGCATTGTTGTTAGAGTTGAGTTCCACCTTTAGTGCCTTATGGTCTGAGAAGATACAAGGTAAAATTTCAATTCTTTTGATTCTGTTGATATTTGTTTTGTGTCCCAGGATATGATCAATTTTGGAGAATGTTCCATGGGGTGATGAGAAGAATGTATATTCTTTATCTTTGGGGTGAAGTGTTCTATATGCGTCTATCAAGCACAGTTGTTCTAGGGTCTCATTTAAATCTCTTATATCTTTGTTTAATCTGTGTTTAGAGGATCTGTCCAGCTCTGTAAGAGGAGTGTTAAAGTCCCCTGTTATGATGGTATTATCAGATATCATATTGCTCAGACTGAGTAAGGTGTGCTTCAAGAATCTGGGAGCATTTAAATTGGGTGCATAAATATTTAGAATTGAAATGTCTTCTTGTTGTAGTTTTCCCTTGACCAATATAAAGTGGCCATCTTTGTCTTTTTTTACTTTAGTTGCTTTAAATCCACATGCATCTGAAAATAAGATTGCAACTCCTCTTTTCTTCTGAATTCCATTTGCCTGAAAAATTGTCTTCCAACCCTTGACTCGGAGCTTGAAATTGTCTTTTGAAGCCAGGTGTGTTTCTAGCAGACAGCAAATGGATGGCTTGTGTTTTTTAATCCAGTCAGCCAATCTATGTCTCTTCAGTGGGGAATTCAAGCCATTAACATTTATTGAGATAATTGATAAGTGTGGTAGTATTGTATTCGTCTTATTTGGTGAGAGTCCATTGCTTAGTTTTATCTTTTGCATCAGTGTGGAGGTTAGGTTCTGTCCTTTGATTTCTGAGTTCTTACTTTGATGCTGATCCATTGTGGTGGTTAGCGTGCAGAACAGGTTGAAGTATTTCCCGTAGAGCTGGTCTTGTTGTGGCGAATTTCCTCAATGTTTGTATATCCGTAAATGATTTGATCTCTCCATCAATTTTTTAGCTTAGCTTAGCAGGGTACAGAATTCTGGGCTGAAAATTTTTCTGTTTAAGTACATTAAAGGTAGATGACCATTGTCTTCTTGCTTGGAAAGTTTCATTAGAGAAGTCTGCGGTCACTCTGATGGATCTGCCCCTGTAGGTCAACTGACGCTTACTCCTGGCAGCTTGCAGAATCTTTTCTTTTGTCTTGACTTTGGACAGGTTCATCACAATGTGTCTTGGAGAAGCTCGGTTAGAGTTGAGGCGACCTGGGGTCCGATATCCCTCTGAAAGCAGTGTGTCAGAATCTTTGGTGATGTTTGGGAAATTTTCTTTTATGATATTCTCTAGTATGGCTTCCATTCTTCTGGGGCATTCTTCTTCCCCTTCTGGAATTCCTATAAGTCGTATGTTGGAACGCCTCATAAAGTCCCATAATTCTGACAGTGAACGTTCTGCTTTCTCTCTCTTCTTTTCTGCCTCTTTTACTGTCTGAGTTATCTCAAGAACTTTGTCTTCTACCTCTGAAATTCTTTCTTCTGCATGGTCTAACCTGTTGCTGATACTTTCCATTGCATCTTTAAGTTCCCTGATTGACTGTTTCAGTTCCTTCAGCTCTGCTATATCCTTTTTATATTCTTCATATCGTTCATCTCTGATTTGATTCTGTTTTTGGATTTCCTTTTGGTTATTTTCCACTTTATTAGCAATTTACTTCATTGTTTGCATCATTTCTTTCATTGTTTTCAAGATGTGTATTCTAAATTTCTTTTCTGTCATTCCTAACATTTCTTTACAGGTGGAATCATCTGCAGTAGCTACCTCATGGTCCCTTGGTGGGGTTGTTCTAGACTGGTTCTTCATGTTCCGTGGAGTTTTCTGCTGATTCTTCCTCATGAGTGATTTCTTTTATCTGTTTCCTTGCCCTAATTTTCCTTTCACTTCCTCTTGCTCTTTAAGTTCTTGTGCCCGTGGAGTAAGGGTTACAGGACCAGAGGTGTGAGAAGGTTGAAGAGCAAAAAAGGGATGAAAGAAAGGAGGACCGAGTGATAAGAAAAAAAAGAAAGATAGAGAAAGGAGAAGGGGTCAGTATAAGGAATATTGAGAAAAAGAAGAGAGGCACAGAAAGAGGGAGACAGGGCAATATAGGTGTATAGTAGGGTACTTTGACACAACCTTAAAAAACCCCCACCTTCTGGGGGTGCCCAGTTGGGTGGTTCCCTTGAGGTCAGCAGCTCTTTGCTAACCTGATCAGACACAGTACCCCACCTCCACCAAGTAGAGAGGAAAGACAAAAATGCTATAAATCAAACCAAAACAAGCAAACAGAAAGCTTTACGGGGATAAAATTGGGTGAAAAACCAAATGATAGCGGTAGAAACACTAGCAAAAATGAAGTTCTAGTTATTAGAAATGGCAGCAATGGGAAATTATAATTAAACTAGAAAAATTGAGAAAGAAAAAGGATCTGTATGGAAAAGATTGAAATTAAAAAACAAAAGAACATCAACAACGTCAAGATAAACAAAAAAAACAACCAAACAAAAATAAAAGAAAAAAATTCAGAACCAAAACAAAGCAGTTTGTATATGTTATTGAATATTCTCTGGGCAACACGTGGTCTTCTGGGGTATGAGATGTTAATCACAGTTCTGATACGACTGGAGGCTGCTGATTTCTCAAACCCCAGCAGGTAGACACCCTAAATCTCTCTTCAGCCCACTTAAAAGGTACTTGGAACTTGTAAACTTGCTGAGCAGAAGCTTTCTGAGCTTTCTCGCTGGAATCACTGCTAAAGTGGCTATCCACTTACCCAGTGTGCGAAATCCGGTCTCACTCTGCCCCTGAGGGTTAGGGCTGCAAGGCGGCTCAGACCCCACCCTTAGGCTACTTAGTTGCTGGGTTACCAGCTCCCACCCATTTCTAGCTCTGCGACCCTGAGGGCGGAGCTTGCCGAGGCAGATCGCTCACAATGTCTGCCTGTGACCCAGAGCCAAACACTATTAGCTCCGTCTGGCTCAGGGGCTCAGACTGCGGCCCTAGACAACGGCCAAAGTTCTCCGCACTCCCACTCAGGCCCTCCCCAAGGCAGTTCAACTCAGTGCCAAGTCCAAGGACACCAAAACAGTTCACAGGTAAGGCCTTTCTGGTTTGCAGTCTCGCTGCTACTGAACTTACAGTTGCGGACGGGTTTAGACGGATTGAACACACGCGACCACTTGCCGGTTTTCCACTGTTTTAGTCCTCCTCTTGGGGTCCAGAAGTCTCTCGCTGACTCCCTGTATCCTCATAGGAGTGATGATAGGTAGATCCCACCAGCCAAAGATGCCTGGAGTCCTATCTCCCCAGACTCACGGTGCCCAGATGTAAGGAAGCTGTTACTCGGCCGCCATCTTGCTCCGCCTCCCTTGTCACTATTTTTATGCTCTTTCCTTGCTTGGCTTCTTACTCTGACACAAGGTGTATTAGCACCTGATGTAGGAAATGGCCACCATAAACTTTTTAATTTTGAATGCAGCTCAGTTCCTATTTTTTCTTTATTCTTTGAAGTGCTAATTAACTGTAGCAATCTAAGATACCAGTATAACCAAGTATACGCAAAGGCAGAAAATGTTTTACATTCTGATTCTGTTGGCATCTTCATACCCAAAAACACAAACCAGAATTTGATGACACAACTAAACAAAATTGAAGAATACAGTGCCATAGGCTACTGAGAGTGCTGTTGGAATTGAAGGAGAGGAGACCTCCAAGTGGGTTTACTTCCCTTTCCTGATCTTTCCATGCTGTGAATAGTCAGTCTCCTTGCCCAAGGGAGACTGTTAATCTTATCTCCATGTACCTACATCGAGATCAACAACACTGCAAGTGTAAGTGCGAGAACGATGGGCACACGTTCAGTATGCTTTGGACAAATTGAAAAATATATTTTCTGGAGACTCTTGATGAAAGACGTATTCTATGGCAGGGTTTGTGTTTCCAACACAATCCCAGGTAAAGATCAGCAATCATCAGGGATTTGGAATCGCCATTGGTAGCTGGCTATTCTTCATGACGATTAGAAAACACTTAACAATGGCTGGTTTTAGCTTTCATCACAGTGTCTGCTGTCTTCACAGTAGCTACAAAATAGTATTTTCTAAGAGTAATTGTAATTCGGCAGTATGCCCAGCCTTTGAGGAGGGCGATTCACCAGCACATACACCTTCCAGTGTTACTAATTGTCGCTAGCAGTTGAAGAGCTAACTGACAGCGTCATGTATGTGCCAGCATGGTCCATTTGAAAAGCACCAATATCTCAGTCAATGTACTTTGTATCTTAGGAATAATCATTTTAGGAATGTCTTTATCAAGCCAAAAGAAAATAAAGGGATATATTGGGAGAATAATGCAAATATATTAAAAAACAAAAAGTAGATAGCAAATGTGGTTGTGGAAACTGCAGTCTGCAGTGAAACTCTGACAGGAGAGGCAGCTGCATTGCAATATAAAGCAGCAGCTTCTTCTTTCTTCTTTCTTTCTTCTTCTTCTTTCTTTCTTTCTTTCTTTCTTCTTCTTCTTCTTCTTCTTCTTCTTCTTCTTCTTCTTCTTCTTCTTCTTCTTCTTCTTCTTCTTCTTCTTCTTCTTCTTCTCCTTCTCCTTCTCCTTCTCCTTCTCCTTCTCCTTCTCCTTCTCCTTCTCCTTCTCCTTCTCCTTCTTCGCCTAAACTATATTGTTTGACCTTTTCCTCTTCACTTCTCAGTATTGTTTCTCTACTCATGGGAATCTCTTCAGTGGGGGAACTATAGTCAAGAAGAAAAGAAAATATGACCTAATGAAAACCTATAAAGGAATCTCAGCTAATTCCATGAAAAGACAAGAGCTTTGATTTACTAAAGAACATTAGGTTGGGAGAGACCTTAGAGGTGATCTAATCCAATGCCTTGCTTTTATAGATGAGCAATGATATCTATTTATTCATTCATCTATTCATTCATTTGGCAAATAGATATTGCCCCCACAATATGCCCAGAACAAAGGTACCGGGGATCAAGAGAGATATTTACTTTGATCTCACTGAGTTTACATTCTTATGGCTGGAACTTGGAGGATAAGGAGGAGAGAGGGGAGGGTGAATTCAGGGAGGTGATCAGGAAGGTCTTTTCAGCCCTGCTCACATGCTTTAGAGAATCTAATCAGAAGAGCTGAGTGTGATGACATTTGAGCAAGGGAGTAGGATTCTGGCTTCTCTAAACAGAATCACACGATTTACAACATTTTTTCAAACAATATTTATTGAGTGAATTTTCTCTGCTTAGTATAGTGCCAGGTGCTATGTACTGAAGAGTTGCAGAGAAAAAAAATTTGGATGCTTTTCCTGCTTTTGAGAATCTTACACTTTGGCAAAAATATGAGACTCCCAAATGAAACAACTGATGGTGCACATGTATGACAAGTCAAATCATAAAACACGAGGTGGCATAACGGGAAGCAGCAGTGGGGAGGAACCACAAGACCTGCTAGAATCTGCTTCTCAGAGTCCTGGTTTTGTCTCCCAAAGAGAGGACTCATAATGTCTTCCCTGTCTGCCTTAGCAGTCTGTGTAGATCAAAAGAGATCATGCTTCTAAAACTGCTTGGGGGAGACACTTTGAAAACCAGCCAGCGTGATAGAAATGTGATGAGGATGGGGAGCATAGGTGTTAATTGCTGGGACTGGATGAGAAATCAGATAATAGAGACTTTTAAATCTAGGTTAAAAGTGTACATTGTTTTTGAGGGTGAAAGAGAGTTCATTAGAGATTTTAGAAGATGAGGTGAATATAATTTCATTCATTAATTCATTCATAAATGCATGAAAAACTGAGTAGGGAGTAAAGAGAAAAGGTTTTGAATGCTAAAGCCTGGAAGAAGGGTGGTGCTATTGCTGAAAATCGTAAAGATCTGAAGGTGCCATTTTTCATGGTAGACAATGAGCCATGTTCTGAAAACTTCAACAACCAGGAGATCTTCTGTAGGGAAGTGTTGCAGGCAGGGGGAGCCCAGGGCAGAAGGCTGAGATCTGACCAACTCCTCCTATGGCAGGTGAACTATAGGGTGGGCTCTGATAACAAGCAGAAGTGGGTAGAGAGAGTTCTGAGGAAGGAGGACTCAGCATATAGCCAGAATTGAAACAGAAAATAAGTAAATAGATCGCTAGGTCTATCTAAACAAGACTGGAAAAATACAGATGTTCTCTTTTCCAGAAATGCCCTGCTGTCTTCCTTTCCCCAAGAACCCAACCTTGACCTTCTGGGCCTGACTCAGTGGCACATGTCCAGAACATTTTCTTTGGCTCAGTTTGCTGGGTGGGAAGATCCCAGCTGAGTGCTTTGGACATTCAGTTCATCTTTGAACAAAATGCAGTGCCTGTTTGTAATTATTGGGCTGTTTATTAACTGCCCTACAGATTATAAATTCACTGATGGCAGGGATGGTGCTAATCCTCATTGCTAGCATAGACTCGGGTGCAGGGTAGGAGTCTGAGAGATGTTTGAAGAATGACTGGATATAGAACCGGGAGAAAGTAGCTTTGAGAAGGATGGATTAGAGACAAGATCAATATACAACGTGATAGGAAATATTAAGCCTTGGTGGGAATATTTGGTTCTGAATTCAGGTCATTAGAGATCTTCAAGGGGCAGAATCAGGATAAGATTGGAGTGGCTAGTGGAAATCTCACTGTAGGGGCAGCAGGGGAGGACGCTGGTTGGAGAAGGGAAGGTGGTGATCAAATGGTGTAGAGAGATCACTTGGCCTCCAGTTTTCAGTGAGGGAAAATACAGGAGAGACAGAAGAGAAGAAAAACAGATTTTTTCCATGGTTTAATTTTTGTTTTTGAGGGAAACCAGACAAACCAGAATTCATGGATAACCTTCCTAAACTATAGTTAGCTAATAGGCCTACATAATTCCAGATGTGCAGATATTTCTGGCACTGTACTGTTCATGTTTACCTGGAAAATTCCTGTTGGTTAAAACTTCAGACCAAATATGGTAGAACCACACTCGATCACGAGTTATGACTAAGTGCCCTGCCAATAGTCAGTCTAAGGATTATTTTAACCTAGTCTGCAACTGCAAGTTTTAATTTATTATTTATGAACCTTTACGGCTGTATTTCCACAAAAATGAATTGCTGGTTCATTTATCAGGTGTGAAGGAGGGATGTTAACAGGTAGGTCCGAAAACTTGGAAGAAGGGAGAACCTATTTAAATTGTGGTTGGGGAATGTGTGGAGAGGTTCCTGACAGGACAGCGGAGTGAGGTGGAGGGGAGGCCGGAGGCTGATGGGTGTACTTCCTTAGAGTCTGAAAGTGTAAATTTCTCTCACAGAGATTTTGAGGCTGACTGTATTTGCACCTCTAAAACTTTATTGGCCTGTATGTAAAATTAGCCATCCAATTTGTTCCAATTAAAACAGGCTATTGCCTCAGGTGTACCTGTGTCCCAGTCCTCAGACTGATAAGCCCCTCCCCACCTCCCAGGATCCAGAGGTGAGGCCACCTTCTTTTCTAACTCTCCCCACAGAGAGCTGCTTCCTTCTCTGTGTCCCTTTAGTCCCTGGGGCTGTGTATTCTGTGTGGTGCTGTAATTTATTTTTGGATGGTCTTTTCTACCAGATTGAGCTCCCCCAGACTAGGAATCATGTTTTAACACTTTCCCTCCACCAGAGAAAGCTCTTAATAAAACTTTGTTGAATGGATGAATGAAATGGTAGGGAAAGGGCTCTGTACAGACTTACGGATTATTCATTAACACTTAAGTGATTTATCAACTTTGTTTCGAAGACCATCTATGTGTAAAAAAGAGTAGGCAACTGAGGATTAGGTAAGAAGAGATAAAGAACCTGGGCAGGGATGCTGCTGAGTGGTGTCCGGAGAAGAGCAGGAGGCTGACAAGGGAGGGAGGTCAAGGAGGCTGAGGAGACTGAACAGGGTTTGGGGGTTTCTATATGGAATTGCCAGGGAGGGACCAAAGGTATGGAACGTAGGTGGAACAGAGGTGCCGCGGGCTCCTTCCTGAAGCTGAGTTAGACACATCCATACAATTCTGCCTGTCGTGGAAGAAAATGAGCTGTGTTGGAAAATAGGCAAGAAGAAACTTGTCCCAAGTGGGACAAAACTCTTAAGTTTTAGAAGGCCACCAAAGGACATAAAGGAAACTCCTGAAGGATAGAAAGTGCTTGTAGAGGTTTTTTGCCAACTGACATTGATGGAACACACTTGCATATGGAGGGGGCTTAATCATACCAAGAGATTTTGTTTGGTTGATTCTGTTTTTTAAAAATCTTGTCTCTTTGTCTATATGTATTTTGAGCTCCTTTTGTGAAAACTATGGTCTCTCTTCTGCCTTACACTGGAAGACTCTGCCCTGAAAATATAATAACCTTCTGTTTTACTAACTTACAACTTTTCCTTTATCCCCAAGAGATTGCCTGCTTCCTCAAAATTCAAAAATATTAAAACCAACTAAACTGTTTAAAGTTTGGCAATATAAAGTTCCACTTATATTAAGATTTAACACATTTACATGTAAATTCATTTAATACATTGACTGGTTTATTTGAACTATAATGAAATCTAATGATTTTGTGAGAAAATCACATTATATTCATTACATTCATATATCATATTTCCTATTCCATAAGCTAATGAGTAATTTTACATTTGTAATGGTTTTAAAAAAACCTTACAGACCTTACATGTAAGGTTTGCACATATTTCATTCCTCCGATTCATGAAACCTTTTTTTTTTTTTTTTTTGAGACAGAGTCTCACTTTTTTGCCTTTGGTAGAGTGCTGTGGTGTCGTAGCTCACAGCAACCTCAAACTCTTGGGCTCAAGTGATCCTTTTGCCACAAGCTCCCAAGTAGCTGGCAAACAATGCCAGTTATTTTTAGAGATGGCATCTCTCTCTGGCTCAGGATGGTCTAGAACTCATGAGATCAAGTGATCCACCCTCCTTCGCCTCCCAGAGTGCTAGATTACAGGTGTGAGTCATTGTGCCCAGCCAATTCATGAAATCTTATTGTTTCTCAAAATTTTCAGAAGATTTGTCATCATTAATTGGTGTGAATTAAGAAAAGCTGACATATATCTTGTGTGTGAGTTGGTGAAAGGAGGCAGCAAAATTTTAGTGGCCTTGCTGAAGTATTGGTGCAGGACAGCAAGAGCAGGAATTGGGGAGAAATCCTGTGACCTCTGACACCTTCTACAATTGCTCTTCTTACAAGCCAGGCACGTTGCTGTGTTTGGATGGCAGATAATGTGTGACTGTCCCAGCCTCTCGTGCCTATTTGGGAGTCCTAAAGCAAGGAGTAATAGAAAGAGCATTGAAGTTGAGTCTCAGCTTTGTTATGCACACCCTGGGCGACACTGAACAAGTAACTTAACCTCTTCTTGACCCACTTTTCTCATTTCTCACATGGAACTGCTGGTATTTGCTCTATTTACTTCACAAATTTGAAGTCATAAAAATCATAGAATGTTATAGTTGGAAGCAAAAGTATCCTCCAAATATAAACTATTCCCTCTTTTTTTGTCCAGGAGTTAAGTGACTTTGTATTTAAAAAGTTACTGAGACTTTTGAAATTGGACTTCTCAGCATCCATACGGTACAAATGTGCATAGCTTCTCCGATACTTCTCAGACTGTGATTAAAACAGTATTTCATAATCACAAACTGATGAGGACTGAGTTGGACTGGGTTATCTGGATTATAAAATATGGATATTTTTTATATTTTAAAAAGAAACATTTAGTCATATCTGATGTCAATCAACTATATCCTTTAAATTTTGTGAAAATACAATGGAAAGTATCAGAAGAGGCCACTGTACCTTTAGAATTTTAAAATGGTGAACAGCATTTTGGAGTTTTAAAAATGCCATTCTTGTGGCTCGAATGCCAGAATTACTTTCTCTCTCTATGTGGTGATGCCCCCGACCGCAGGCCACGTCTGTGCCTCACACAGCTCTCCCCTCCACACCTGGCACAGCCTACAAGTGGAGATCAGGGCGCTCACATCCATAAACGCCCCCACCCTTATTAACACCACTCCAGGAAGAATAGAAGACTAATTCAGTCTCTTAAAGGAAATTCCTTTAAGGTAAATTTTTTGGCAGTTTGTAGTCTCCTATCTAAGAATTATGGAAAATAGGACTGCAGAGAAATTTATAGTTTGGAAAATTGATTTACCTTTCATTGTTTGATGGGTGGTAAAGAAACCACCCCTGGAACAGGGAAGGGGCTCTTCATTCATTCTCTAGAGCACTATTTCTTATGCTTTTTGGAGATGTATCCCTTTCTGATTCTGGCGAAAGCCATGCACCTTCTCCAGAGAACAATGCATACAATTCATAGAATCTGGTAACACACAAAAGTCCTGTTTGCGATTATTCTTTGCTTAAAACCAGAACTTTTTACATTTAGAAATAGTCTTTGTGCTTCAAACATAGCCTGAAATTTCTCCAATGGGAAATTTAAGAGTCTTGCCTTAGGAAGGCAGGTTGTGGGAACACTGGGCTCTTCCATCAAAATGTTCTGTTAACTGCATGTTGGAATTGGTGTGGTACTTTTCTCTGGTTTGGACTAGATGCTTGTTCTGGGATAGACATAATTTCCTTCCTTCCTGTGAAACAAGAAAGTTACCCATTGAAAGAAGGAACTTTGACAAAGGTTTAGTTAAAGATTCATTGATTCTGTATTTGAGATAAAACCCCGTATATTCTGAGAGAAGATTTGGGTTCATCTGTCAGAACAACACCAGCCTACTAAACAGTGACTATGTAGGGTTAAAATCATGTCATTTGATTGTTTCTGAAAAAGTATTTATTGACCACTCTTTCAAAGTGTCTGCCAACAATGGTCAGGAAGAGCTATAATTTACAGGACCAGAAAAGGTCTTAGAAATAATCCAAGCATGACAGGCAGGGAGAAGACATTTTAGAAATGTTTCTGAGCCAGTACAAACTTTAATTTCATGAGCAAGTTAAGGTATCAGGGCCATGGAAACATGCAGTTAGTCCTCATGGTTTATTCCTAGAAGTGTTGACATATTTGCCCTTTAAAAAATGAGATCTACTTATGACATCAAATGGGAAATTTAGGCTAAATGCCCAGAGAGTAGTAACAGGCATGGATTATTTTTGATATTCCAAACATAATTAAGGATGCACTAATATTTTGCAACATGTGATGCCTACTGAAACTTGGCAAATTTTAGATATAGGAACATACCATACCATAAAATGGGAACCCCCATAAGAACCCGGCAGGCCTCCTATGAACTGTTTAATGCTCATGTTTGTGTGACTCAGAAACTGATGAGTCCAAGACAGATTGAAGTGAACTTGAGAATTTTAAGTTAGGCTAAGTCTCAGATACAGAAAACTGTTAGATACAGAAGTAAAAAACTAATAACTTCCTACAGCTTTGTTTAATCCCAGGAACAGTGAAAGATTTCTGTTGTGTTTATTTATTATTCTTCTTTTGGCTTCTTGGTGAACAAAACTACTTTCTGTCTGAAGAATCACTGGCTTTGCGAGTTTGGGTGGAAAGTAGAGAACAAACCCCATGTGGACGTGGGAGATGCCACACGCGGGCTCTCCCAGCCTCCCCAAGAGGAGCCAGAGGCAGGTGTGACCTGGCTCTGCTGATTTGGATTCAGCAGGAAGAGACAGAGAAGGCACCCTGCGAGGACTCCATTCTGCTGTAGATGCCAGCAGCTTGGGGAGGGGCACTGGCTACAGGGTCCTGCAGCTGCAGGTCAAGTGTCTGGTGTGTGGTCAAGCCTGTGCCCTAAAGCAGTGGGGCCCTTGTGGCATAGTTCCGAGGTATGGTTTGGGACAACATTCCTAGTTTGTAGCCTCAGCCTAATTCTTGGATTTCTAGAGAATAGCTTTTTAGGAATTCTTTTAATTTTTCCAGTTTTTTTCTATGTAGTTATAATTATTTTCATTGCTTTCAGATTACTATGAGGGTACATACAATTAGATTACATGGTTTGCATTTGTAAGGTAAAGTCCACGTTGGAGTTGTGTCCTTCCCCCGGGCAGTGTGCCATATACCTGGGGATTGTCCCCCTGGGTTAGAACCTGCCAACCCCTGTCTCCCTCCTCCCTTCTTGAATTTAACTGAGTTTTTCTCTCGTATGGGCACTTTGTTGTTAATTTATAAGTTTGAAATTAATATTGAATACATCTAGTGATTGTTTTTCCATTCTTTGATACTTTACCTAGGAGACTGTTCTCCAAATCCATCTGAGTTGTAACAAAAGATAAATCTGCATCTTTTATAGCTGAATAGTATTCCGTGGTATACACATACCACAATTTATTGATCCACTCATGTTGAAGGGCACCTGGATTACATCTACAGCTTTTCAATTAATAAAAAAGAGCAAACAACCCCATTAAAAACTGGGCAAGAGACATGAACTGAATCTTTTCTCATGAGGACAGATGAATAGCCAACAAACTCATGAATAAATGCTCATCACCTCTAATTATTAGAGCAATGCAAATCAAAATCCCTCTGAGATATCACGTAGCCCCAGGGAGAACGGTCCACCTCGCAAGGCCTAAAGCAAGATGCTGGAGTGGGTGTGGAGAGAAGGGAACACGCCTGCACTGTTGATGGCCTTTGTGAAAAGAAGTATGGAGAGTCCTCAAAGAAGTAACAGTGGGCCTTCCATTTGATCCTGCAATCTCATTACTAGGTATCTACTTAAAAGACAAAAAAATCACTTTATCATGAGGACATGTGCACTCAAATGTTTATAGCAGCCCAATTTTTAGGAATTCTTTTTCAACCTAAATTAGTCCATGGTTTCTGTTGCTACAAGGAACCTTGACAGATACAATTCACGCCCAGGGAAGCCCCATTTGAGGTTCCCAATGTGTTCGTGTTCCCTGTAGAGCCATGAGCTGACTGAAGAGCAGTACCTTGTTATCAGAATTGTCCACAGGGCAGAGCAGACATCAGAAAACACTGCAATTTGATTACAGCTTGAGATAAACGTCTCTTGTTTACTATAATTTTCACATTGCTATTTATTTATTTATTATTAATATTAAATCATAGCTGTGTACATTAATGTGATCATGGGGCACCATACACTGGTTTTATAGGCCGTTTGACACATTTTCATCACACTGGTTAACATAGCCTTCCTGGCATTTTCTTAGTGATTGTGTTAAGACATTTATATTCTACATTTACTAAGTTTCACATGTAGCCTTATAAGATGCACCGCAGGTGTAATCCCACCTATCACCCTCCCTCTGCCCACCTCCCCCCTCTCTTCCTTCTCTTTCCCCCTTCCCCCTATTCTTAGGTGATAACTGGGTTATAGCTTTCATATGAAAGCCATAAATTAGTTTCATAGTAGGGCTGAGTACTTTGGATACCTTTTCTTCCATTCTTGAGATACTTTACTAAGAAGAATATGTTCCAGCTCCATCCATGTTAACATGAAAGAGGTAAAGTCTCCATCTTTCTTTAAGGCTGCATAATATTCCATGGTGTACATATACCACAATTTATTAATCCATTTGTGGATCGATGGGCACTTGGGCTTTTTCCATGACTTAGCAATTATGAATTGGGCTGCAATAAACATTCTGGTACAAATATCTTTGTTATGATGTGATTTTTGGTCTTCTGGGTATGTACCTAGTAGAGGAATTATAGGATTGAATGGCAGATCTATTTTTCGATCTCTGTGTTCTCCAAACATCTTTCCAAAAGGAATGTATTAATTTGCATTCCCACCAGCAGTGTAGAAGTGTTCCCTTTTCTCCACATCCACGCCAACATCTCCGGTCTTGGGATTTTGTGATATGGGCCAATCTTACTGGAATTAGATGGTATCCAAGGTAGTTTTGATTTGCATTTTTCTGATGATTAAGGTTGATGAACATTTTTTCATATGTCTGTAGGCCGTGTGCCTGTCTTCTTCAGAGAGATTTCTCTTCAAGTCCCTTGCCCAGCCTGCGATGGGATCCCTTGTTCTTTTCTTGCTTATACGTTTGAGTTCTCTGTGGATTCTGGTTATTAAACCTTTGTCGGAGACATAACCTGCAAATATCTTCTCCCATTCTGAGGGCTGTCTGCTTGCTTTTCACATTGCTTCTTATTTATCTCTTATGCCAACATCATATTTCTACAGGCAAGATGAAAAGTTAACCCCACTTCCAAGAAATAGATATACTCCTGGTAATCAGCAAAAGGAACCAATTAAAGGAAAGAAAAAGGCCCACCAAGATCTTTCCAAACCAGGATCCTTGACCCAGCATGCACATTAGAATCGCCCAGCACAGCTGTAAAACACCCTCATCCTAGGCCTCACCCCACATCAATTAAATCAGAATCCCTGGTGTCTGGGCCCAGGTATCAGCATTTGAAAGTTCCCCACCTGATCACACTGTGCAGCCAGGATCACGATCTGCTCTAAACAGAACCTTTGCCCTCCCTCTGAGTTCTGGGTGTGGTTTGAATATCATGTGTACAGAGAGGAACTATCGACTTCTTCTCTGTAACATAGATTCCCTGAAATAGCTCTGACCTTTTTGACTCTGGGATTGTATTGCTCCGATATCAGATTCGATGTAACTGGGCACCATCCCTGACATATCTCCTTTTACCTTTGCTGCTTTCTAGGTTTCTCTGGCCTGCTGAACGGCCTGTTCTGGCTGCCTCTCTGCATATCGTAAAATGCAACTCATTTTCAAACTGTATTCCATGGGGCCATATTCCATATACATTTGTCTGCCCTTCCATTTCAAATTTTTGTCTATAAGCTGTTTAAATAACTGCATTTTATATAAATTGTTTTAAGGCATGAAAGAATATATTACTGTCTTTCATTGTAGACATCAATTTACTGTGTGTGCTAACAGTGTTGTCCTTAACACGTGTCACTCTACCTGTTATAATGATCGGCTTTTAGTTAGTTTTCCACTACAGAGTTTGGGTTGGGATTAAAAATTAAATATGCTTGAACTCTTCTTATCACACCATTTTGCATATATCCAATTAAGTTTTACTAATTAGCTTTCTACCATCATTGATGTTTAAATGTTGTGTGTTCAGGAAAAGTCACTGTTAACTTCCAACTATTCATATTGCCAATTATCGCACAACCAGGTCTTAAAAAATTTTTACTATGGAGTTCTTTCAAATAGTGTGTGTGCATAGAATGTGTATATATTTAGATTTTTAGATTTGGCTCGTCTCCATTGTAACTGGAGTCACTGGAGGTTGGAGAGATGTTTATAAGTTTTACCATTCCATTACAAGTGTTAGAAGGATAAAGATATTGTGTCTCAGCCTTAGGTGATGAAAAATAGAAATCTGTTTATATTCATCACTTAACAAAAATACAAAATCTGACTCAAAGGATTCATTTTTCCTATATGCACATATAATACTACAACCTCAAGAGAACTTTTATTCTTCACTTGTACTACAGTTTCACAAAATCCCTATAAAATTTATTTTATTCTGGGTATGAAAATCCCAGAGAGCCAAATTCTTTTCCCAACATGGGATACTTCTACACATAATGGCTTTTCTCACTTTCTGGTTAAATATTTGACTAAAGCAAAAGAATTTAATCTTGGGGAAAACTCTTCAATAAGATTTGAAATGCCAGAAATAAAAATAGCTTACATTTTATAGAAAAAAAATAGGATGTAAGATGTTGATAGGTATGTCTTTTTTGATAGGTTCAGCATTAGTCTCAGCGTAAATACTTGTGATTAATATACTCCATTCTTTGAGTAATTCACATGCAGTATTTCACATTATGTTCTCATGTGATGAAGCTTCTTGAAGATTCCGATTAAGTGTTCTTCTTCAGTATTTCTTCATCTGTAAACCCAGAGAGTAGGACAGGATGATGACTAATAAACGCCTGGACCATCTCCACAATCTGAGTTCTTGGCCTTGCCCTTCAAAGCCCAGCACAAAATTAAACTGTCAATAAATACTCCCAAATACACCGATTAGAATGATGTTACTCTAGTTGGCTGATTTGAAGACGGACTCTTTGTTTCACATTTATCATCTCTGAAATCAGGATGCATCTTATAATCAATGATGTGTCAAAGTTCAATTGGCAGTGGGTTCCTTGTTGGATTTCCTCTTTTAGTGCTATGTAAAATAATGGTGCATCTTACAATAAAATAATGGTGAGTCTTACAACTTAGACTCAGTCTATCAATATTATAGCATTTATTCTTACTTCCAAAAGGAATTCAAAGCACTTTACCAAGGTATTTCAAGTGAAGTAAATAGACATAATAAGAAAAAAATAAAATAAAGCAAAGGTAAGGTGAATTTAAAAAAATACAAGTACAGGTATTCATAATGAATACAAGTATTCATGAAGTTTGTGTGGAATTTTAAATTTCACACTATTTTAAATTGCCAACTTTATGGCCAAGATAGCTCAATTTGCAACTAAGGGCTACAAATTTGGCTCTGGTGTTCTTGGTGCCAGAGGCAAAATGAGAAATAAATGTGATACTTTCTTCTAGAAAAAGCTTCATGTGGAAGTCTGTAAAGTATTCTTTAATATGAAATAAGTACACCCCCCACATTGTTTGTAATATCAAGATTTTCTGGGATCTCTGCAACCTGCTATACCCCCTTCCCCATCCTCTGGCAACATTTTTCTTTCCTTTATAAACTTCTTGTCCTGCCTATGCTGCATCTCATTTGTTACTTACTATTAATTTTTGCTTATCCCAAACCCAATATTTAGTGTTTTGTAGCCATGAACCAGTGATTGGAATTGCACATGCTACAAGAGCAAACAGGTCCCTGACTCTGTGTTTTCTTCTCAATCTCAAATTGATAAGATTAGGATGATGCTATTTTAAACCCAGAACTCAACCAAATGGTTACTGTTCAGAAATACCTTGAAGTGTTATATTTGCCTTAGAGATTATCACAGCAGTAAGTCTATTTACAATTTGTGGTTATTTCAGTTTTTTCCCCTTCCATCAAAGCATATTGATATATGTGCCTAGATTCCCAGGTTTATCATCCTCAACATTGTCCGTTAACAGACTGTAGAGAAAAATATCCATCTGGGTAAAAATGATGATATCAGGGCTGGAGTTGAGGGCTCAGTTTTGTGATGGAGCAACTGGGCTCTTCTGATCTTTCCTCAGTGAAGCAATTCTTTTCTTGCTTAGTTAAAGAATAAATTTTACATTTTCTATGTCACATCTAATAGGATTATGGACTAATTTTAAGATTCCACTCACAAGGATTTTTATTTGCATTATATTTTTAAAATAGCATGAAATAATTTCAAATATTTATAGACCACTTTTATCAGCATCTTTATTCAGCACGTGGATTAAATTTTCCTTGGTTGTAATTATATTAGATGAAATGTTTGACATATTGAAATGCACTCAACTTTTTTGTAATTATACTAGTGATATATCACGAATAAGTTAAAGCTTCTTGGGAAGTTTTATGGGAATGCATAGGAAGTTGATGATGTCAAATGGTATTTAGTAAAATCTAAAACAGGATCATTAAAAAACATTGTAAAATTATTTACTTTGATTTCCTTATGGTTTGTCGCACAGTCGAAATATGATCTGAATATGGCAAACTGTTTAATTCATCTCAGTAATGAAATTGAAGATGGTTTCCTATAGAACAATTAGCTTTTGAAACAGAAGCATGTCAGTTGAAGTGCATATGGGATACAACCTCCACTTCTCCTGAACATAAGGTTATCTCCAAGTTGTTTTAGCTGAACATGACATGGATGTCCATGACAATTTAAGGCCACCGGTCCATGTGATTCTATAATTACTTCTGCCACATTGCTTTCGGGGAGTCATTCATTATGAGACTGGTCTTATCTTGTCATACCTCCAAGTCATTAGCAATGTTTTAGTGCATTAGTGACCAAAAGCAGGTTTAATGGTTGGTGATTAGAATAGGCCAGCTGCCAGAAGAACAAGTAGGGTTGGAAACCCTGCAATTGGTTAGTGAATTTCTGCTACATTATGACAATAGTAGCAGAACTGTGGGAAATTGTTACTCTTTTCTCTAAAGAGTAACAGACATGAAAAGAAAAATGTTCATACAGAAAAATAGAGCCAATTGGGTGGCTGAAAATGACAAGTCATTGATATTTTCTAAGTTAAAAATAAATGGAGAATTTCACCCTAACTTATAATGTAAAAGTTATAAATCTAAAGTCTTGTATTTCAAAAAGGAAGTGAAAGAAAAAAGAACCAAAACTCCACTCTAAGATGTGATGATTCGATGAGAAATATCCTCTATTCTAAGCTCAAGGATTTGGATCTGTGGTTCATTTGTGTGAACTTGGTGTTTTGTCCAGTAAACACTGTTTCTGAATTCTCTAGAAGGGCTCCCCCAACCCCCAACTACTTCCACTGAGCACTTATTTCTCACTTGGCCTGATTTTCCCTGGTAAAGGACAAAAGGAAGGTGGCATGCTGGGGATGAGTTGAATTTGAGTGACGCTTTTTGTTACAAGGTAGGAGAAACTTTGTTTCCCTTTAAAACACATTTTTTTTTCTAGACAACAATTACGTTTTCAATTAAATACAAAGCATATAACTTATTGGGTATTGGCTTTAAATTAGGAAATCTCAACTGAATTCAGCATCTTCAGATTCATTTGTTTTTAATGCTATTTTTGCTTTGTGGTTTGGATTGTAAAACACATAATTATTTAATTTCTGGAAATGGTAGCACATTTTTGGATTGTAAAATACATAATTATTTAACTTTGGAAATGGTAGCACATTTCTAAACCCTTGGAAGATTTATGAAAAATCTGAGCCTTTTAGGTTTCAAAATCGCTAAGATTTTATATTTAATCACAGGTGAAGAAAAATAAATTTAAGCATTCTGTGGTAGCATTAATAAGATGCCTAAATTATGTAAGTATTAAATTTGGAGTGTTACACGTGGACATGTGAACTTTACCAACCAGTTTAAACAAAATGAATAATTTACCATTGCAACAAAAGTCCACTCTTTGGCGCTTTGGTTTTTTTTTTTTTGTTTACCTTGGCATCTATGAAATCAAATGTTTTCAGGTCACTGGTAAAAAATGGAAGCATTAAATTGGGGGGAAAGAATTGAATTAGTTTAAATTAGTCTTGATTAACTTGAAAAGATATGTTAACCCTTATAATCCATCCCCAACCGAGGACTGTGTGTGTACAGCATGTCTGGAGATCTGGGAAACATTTAAATTGGTGAAGGCATTACATTCCACTAGAAGTGTATATCTGACCCCTAAAAATGTTGATTTACAATTAAATTCTACAAATCTTTTTCGTTGGTAGGAGAAATAAAACACTTAAATCTTACACAAAAGAGGTATACTGAAATACAAAGCAGTATGTAAAATGTCTAGACCTTAAGTGTTAGGTTTTATCTTTCTTTATCATATCCCACAAATAACCATGAGGATCGCATAAGAATTTTGACCCTAATGTAATCTAGAAGGGAAAGGAATTGATTCAAATTAGTCTTCTGCTGAAAGCAAGTTACCCTAGATAAAGGCCAAAATCTTGGGGATTTTTATGTGCGTAAAATCTCTTAAAGCAAAATCATGTGTTGCATTAAATTAAGCATATGCTATTTTGATCTTTTTTTTTAAATGGAGAATTTACTGAAAGATGTATCATTAATAAAATAAATGCAATAAATGTTACATAATTTTTTTATAGAAGACATTTCAGAGAAAGTTGAGTCTAAATGGTATTATAAATCACAATGAACTAAAAAAAAACACTACATAATTCTTGTACACACACGTGTGTGTGTGTATATATATCTACGCATGATCTAGACCCAGACTGATGTGTAAAAAAAAATTGTACAGACAGTGCAATTGGAGTACGTAAATCATTTTTAAAGAATCAAGGTCACAGCTGGCTGTCTGAAGTTGGGCCGTACTTTATTGTTTGAGAATGTTCTTTTCTTCTTTCACCAAATTTCGCAAATGTATTATGAATACAACATTTCATGTCAGTCTTAATACGGAAAAACCATCAAAGCCTTGAAGTTAACTGTATTCTGTCTTAGAAGTAATATCACGTGACTGGGCCAAAGTCTCTGCCAGGAGGCCTCAAACCATGTTTAGAATGAGAAGGCAGCCATTAATAAATAGTGGTTGATCAAAAGGAAGGGTAACATGGATTAAGGGAAAATACTTCAGGAAGGAGGCCTAGCTCTACGTATGTGTTTTTGGCTTGCAGAAGCACCTGTTACTGTGTATGCCTAAATTTGGTCAGTAAATGAAACATTATTTAGAATTATCTAGCTAAGTCTGTTCTGGCAATTAAAAACCGCACAGGTCGTCCTTTTCAAACTGTGGGGCAACTGTGATGTTGTTAGTTTGTACTGTTCTTTCAAATGGCTTAAGATCAATATGAATTTGTCTTTATGGAGCTGCATAAGGTATCTTTATGAATTGGACAGAATCCCCCAAAGGCAAACAAATAGCTCTGTGGACTAACAAGATTTGCCAAATGAAAAACAAATAAATGACACACATGCAAACGATATGCAGTGAGTCAAAAAGACTAAGAGAAGACAAATAACAGTAAGGGTAAATTTTTTTTTGCTGATAGTAACTAGTTATCGACATGAGACAATCAAGCAGAGATTTTTGATTTCCTCATTCAAAAAACAGGAGACAGCCATACGTGTGTTACCAAGAAAATAGAACAATGAACGGAATTTGAGCCTTATTTATTTATGATGCCAAATTATAACCTGGGGATACTACTTTGTTTAAAAATGTCTCATAAACAGAGACAATCTTGAACTTGTAACATTCCTGACTTATAGTCAAATATTTGCACTCAGCATTGAGCAACTTTACCAAATGAAGCCAATTTTAGCAAGTATGATTGCCCTTATCAATGTTCTAACATTGTAGTGTCCACAAGGAAAGAGAGTTCACTTCATTACAGGGAAGTTGTATAGATGAAGTTGATGCTCCCATTAGCTGAGAGTGAAACTCAAACCCCTCTCTGATTTAGAAGACAGGTGCAATCTATACTAGGTGTTTTGAGCTTTAACCTGTGTCAGAATCACCTGCAGAACTTGTTAATATCTAGGGCCCATCTGTGAAGTTTCTGATTCAGAAAGGGGCTGAGAATTTGTATTTTTAATAAGCTTACTAGTGATGCTGATGCTACTGTTCTTGGAATCAATGACTTATTCTCACAGAAGAAAATACATGTATACCCATTATATATATATTTATATACACCTATGGTTATACAGTGTATTTTATATATATATGTATATACCTATGGTTATACAGTGTATGGTGTATATTGCAATCAATAGCTGAAGTATATATATATATAGCTAAAATATATATATAGCTAAAGTATATATATGTATCTATGTGTGTGTATATTTATATATGCACTAATCAAGCCATTATTGTTTGGATCTGCCTCTTATGAACTTACTTCAAGAATTGGGACTCAGATTTAGGAGTCCAACTGGTATAATGATATGTTAATATAATCAGCCTTTGCCTGTGGAAATACCATGTTTTTCCTAATTTGTGGGAAGGTAATTTGCTGTGGGATATTGCATACTGAAATTTTTTTTAATACCAAATATTTTGCAATAATTCAGCTGATAGTTATTGTACCCATGCTGTGCTCCTGAGCAATATATTTGGGTCAGTGTATATATTTTGTTAATGTTGCTCAACTGATCCTCACAACTGTAGCTAAAGTACTGAAACTGACAGCAAGGAAGTCGTTAGTAACTGATGAAGCGGAGGCTTCTAATCAGATACTGTCTCTATCTCCTGTTCTGGCCTGAGAAATTAAGCAAATGTGTCTTGGGAGGTTTGTTAAAATCAGTCAGGAAGACCTGGTATTGAAGGCGGTGTTTACGAGTCTGTGTTGACTTCCAGCCCTCTTTGCTAGAGCAGTGGCATCCAAAGCAGGGGTCAGCACTATAAGAGGTAAGCGAGATGAGGCACTGGGATGTTTATTTTTAAAAGAAAAATAAAGTAAAACTTCTCTAATTATCTAAGATCCTGCTTGGCCCGGTTGTACTCAGTGGGGCCTCGAGCAGGTGATGTTGTGACTCAGGAATGGCACGAAGGGGATGCTGAGGCACGGAGGGGCTGGGTGTGGCTTGTGCATTGCATTCTGTCTTCAGCCTTGGTCTTTGGATGTACTATTTTTCAGATGTCTAGTATAATTATAAATGCTATCTTATTTAAATAACTGCTATCTTATTTAAAATAATTTGGAAAAAAGAAAAACCTCACAAAATGAACAGGTAGTTAACAAGATTCCTGCAAAGGATCTGGTTTAAATCCAGCATTTACAATGCAGAACAAGCAATTGACAAATAAACACAAATTCACAAATGAGCTTCTTCCTGCTCGATGAACCCTTCTTCAGCCATTTCAAACACTGAAATCAATGCTGAGCTAATCGTATTCAGACAAGAAGCTCAGCCAAAAATACTCAAAATAATGGGGAAGGCTATTCATCGTGTGGACTTACATTGAGTATTTTAAAGTCGTGAACCTTGCCCTATGTTGATATTGTATGTTGAGATTTTAGCTATTGACTGCAATATACACCGTACACTGTATAATTTATAATAAATGAATATGAATGTATTGTGAGTACACCAGAGGTTTTTTTTTTTTCTGAAGGAAATATGCAATTAAGCAAGCAACAAACAAGCTTGGAGATGATTGATCACAATAATGAGTTTTTTCAGCTGGTGAAGAAAGATTTTCAAACGTGATGTTTCTAGGTCTCTACTGATCTCGCTATCTAACAGAAAAATATACAGCTGTTTGGTCTGACAGACGTTACCCTAAGTCTAGGTCTCTGTGTGTAAGAGAACCTCTTCTGTAAAATGGAAATAGGCCATTGTGAAGGGCTACTGTGAAGTTTAAATATTAATGTACAGCAAGAGCCTAGCACAGTTCATGCTGTATGGTAAAGATACATTTTTTAGCTCTCTTATCCCCTCTGTTATATTACTTAAAGAATAATACTATTACTAGAAGAAGAACAAGTTATATTACTTGAGAAACAACTTGGTAGATAGGTTAGTGGTTTCTGTGTGCCAGTATTCTTGAGATACCCAGATAGACTCTGGAAAGAAACCCTTTGAACACTAAGAACGCTCTGATTTATTTTGATCATAGGATTTGTTTTCACTTTCTAATTCTCTTGTTTTTATTTACAAAAGAAACGCCTGAGGTGCCCAACATGCCCTAAGATAAGTATGCAGGAGAAAAGTAGAATACGGAAGATTCATTTCAAGTTATACTATACTTTAAAAGGCATTGTTTCTGGGGGCTTAGAAAGGACTGAAGAGTTATGATTAAACTTCAGAATGGATAGTACGTTTCGATTATGGAAAGGCCTTTTGACACAAGTCTAATTGCTGCCCTTCTTGCAATCGATTTTAGATTCACATAATCTGAAAAAGATCAAGTTCCAGCAAAGTAGGAAAGTTCAGCACATTGCTATCACATTTTATTTATTTATTTATTTATATTATTAAATCACATTTGTAACAAACCCGGTGAAGATATCTTTGCAGGTATCAGTGAGACGTAGCTGCCTGTGCCGACTTCCACGAGCGGTTTCAACACCTTCATCCACACTATGCCACATTTTGTCATAGCTTTTGGAATTCTTACGTTTCAAAGTTTGATTACCATTTGAACTAACTTTTTTTAAAACCAGAATCCTGGAGTTTATTTACCATTTAATCTAATAAATGCCATATTCTTCGTCTTTTCTATTTGCTTCTCCTTGCCTTCAAGCAACCATAAATATTTACAAACACAAGAACCACTGAAAACATAACATTGTCCTATGCTATTATTTGCTTGAAGTGAACCCTTCTTTCTGTAACAGCTCAAATGCAGGCAATTGTCAACATTTAATGTTGGATTACATTTCAGTGGGTTTGCATCTGAACAGCATAAACAACCCTCTTGTGCTCTGCTTAACTAATGGAGTGCCTTCTAACAATTTCTCAAATAGCTCTGTTTTCTCCTGTAGCCATGCATAAACCTTCTATGCTGGGGATTGATTTTTTTGGTCATTGTAAATAGCAAGATAAACAACCAGTGGACTACATTCAGTATAAGTGTGCATACTTTAAATAGGGTTAAAGAACTCCTTAATGTTGATATTTCTTTAGCTTGGCAGTAAAACAAAATCAATGCTAATTTAATAGGAGCTCACAAACCAAGTTTTGCTTTCATTGCCCTTTTAAAAAAGAGTATAGGGCCGTAGTAATAAACAGAATTAGTAAATGCTTGGTTGATAGGCCTGTTGAATAGCAGATGATTTTTATTCAGTATATTCCTTCCTTTTAAAATCCATTACCTTAACTTTAGACATATTACTTGATAACAAGAGTGTTGATCAAAATGGTGGCATTAAACCTGTTTATAATTTTGTAAAGTGTTTTTTAATTCCCTTTAAACACTCTTCCTTCTGGCAGGGAAAAAGATTGCCTGTAGAGTGTTCAAAATTTGTCCTGTTTTTTTTTTTTTTTTTTAAAGATGCTCTTTAATTACACTTTAAAGCAGGATTTCTTAATGGGGAATTGGAGTTCTGCTTATTAGAAAATTACAGAGGGTATTTGGGGATCTGCTATTAGCTGCGGCAACAAATAGAGAGATTAGTGAGACAAATGACCAGAAGCCTAAAAAAAAATTCCTACAGGAGAAAATGATTAGCCCAGGGAAGATTTGGTGGTGGTCATGAAGACCGCCCAAATTATAAGCTTGTCAAACTTATTTTAGGTGCTTTTGAGGAAAGAAGAGGTGGTTGTATTAGCTATCAAAAGTCAGTGGAGAGGTCATTCTAGAGATTAATAGATTTACCGTGGCCTCTTCTCATGCCTTAACCCATAACAGCAATGATCTAGGCTGGTTTTACAGGGGAGGGAAGAAAACGTAGAGGACAAAGAGTCCACAACCACTGGGGAATTACCCATTGGTGAAGCCAGGAGAAATATTTTATGGTGATATTTTGACATGAGGAGGCAGATATGGAAGGCATACAAAAGGGGGTAAGATAAATGTAATGTCTTCTGTCTTGTAAGGGTCCACAGGTGATCAGGATTAGGGGCAACTCTCAGGTCTCTAGTAAACTTTCTGTGAGTCTCCCACATTGGAGAGGATGAGAGAAGCTGCAGCTGAAGTCCCAGACGTGGTTGTGTAACAACTTTATTTGAACAAGATGATCTTTTCATAAATGAATTCTTTAAGGTTTCTGTATAGATAGAGGTTTTCTGAGATAAAATGTAATTTTTGCTGAATAATTGTAACCTCTGGACATATACCTAGAGCTGGAGAGGAGAGAACTGAAGATGGTTAAGAGGGTGAAGCTGGTGAGAAAGAAGTGGGAGGATCTCGGGGAGGAGCACACAACTCTTTCTGATGCTTAATATTTTGACCTTCTCTGAGGTTTCAGTCTTGTGCATGAAGGAGCACAGTCACCCAGGGACACATGTCATGTCCTCAGTCCATCTCTGTCTATCCCCATGCATCTCTCTGTATGAATGTATTTAAAAACTCCAGATCAGAGGGTGGTCAAGATGGCAAACTAGAAGAAGCCCACACTCACTGCTCTGAAGGAGAACATTGAAAGTGGCAGGTGGAAGTTTACCTAGGGATGGACCATCTCAGACACAGCATTGTGAATATCAGAGCAATGACTGGAGACTTCCAAAGTGAGGGAGGAGATGGTGGGGTGAGCTTTTCAGCATATCAGAAGGTACCTGGGGCAAGTATCCACATGTGGACAAGGGTCTATTGCTCTAGTGGACACTGCAACCTGAGCTGCAAGGGGGCTCCCCCACTACTGTAGGCCTCTGAACTGAACAAGGAGTTGTTTGGTGACTGTGCAGCAGCATTGCCAGAGAGGGGGCACAGTGGGCTCCCACTGACATCCTGAGTTGCTACAACCAATGTTAGTTTGAGTGTTTAGCCCCAGAGCACTAGGTCCACAAAGGGATCAGCTCTATTACACCTAGAGGGCTGGAAGAAGGAAAGGCTAGTGGGCGCTCTCACTTGCACTGTGACTGGGTACCGTGCACCCTACCCTGGCTGCCTCCAAGGGATCTGAGAAGTGCAGGTGCCCACTGGCCCTCAGCATCCGTCTGTCACTCTCATCTTGCTTTCTAGTTTGTGCTCCTGCTGTTTTCACATGCTAGTATCACAACAGAGTGATACTACTCTCCTGGGAATAAGGAGAGCCCCAACCACTGTGACTTGCTGGTGGCCTACTGTACAACTCCTTGGCCTCATGAGCTACAGTCTGATCAGCACCTGGACAAGACCCCCGACCTTCCCAGGTACCTGCCAAGGTCCTACAATCCTCCCAGACACTAGGTACATTCTTGTGACTTACCCAGGCACTGGGTCCCATAATCTGCTCAGCAGTTAGACAAGTTCCCAAGACCCCCAGTCTAGTTACTGTGGTCCAATGCTCCATGTACCCTGAGAGTGCACTGTGTATCTTGGCAACCACAGGTTTGCCCTGCACAGCAGCCATGACATTGCCTCTCCTCAACCACCACAGACTAGCCCACTAGAAACTACCCCCCACCCCACCTACCACCACTGCCTGTGGAACTGAGCAGAGTTTCCACAGACCTGACATCTGGGGCCACTGCTTAAATAGCCTCACCCAGATGCCACCTCCAACCCCATGGGCATATCCAAGTACAGCAAACTCTCAGGCTACCCCTCTCTATGGAGAGGGACTCTCAGCCCCCTGCCTGAACTCCCCAAAGTGGTCTGGGGACCAACATATCACTCCACATGAGTATCCCTGAGTACCAGCTTGGACTGTGACAACTGTAGGGAATGGGATACCAAAGGAGAATAACTGTGTTACAGGCTCTCAGTCCATCTGCCCTTCTCCCTCTAGTCCAGGCATCCTCAAAATTTTTAAACAGGGGGCCAATTCACTGTCCTGCAAACCGTTGGAGGGCCAGACTATAGTTAAAAAAACAAAACAAAATAAAACTATAAACAAATTCCTATGCACACTGCATCTATCTTATTTTGAAGTAAAAAAACAAAACTGAAACAAATACAATCACACTGCTTCATGGGGCCCGCGGGCGCAGTTTGAGGACACCTGCTCTAGTCAGTCCTCTGAAGTAGGGCACAGGTGCACCAGTCAGGGACTATTCTTTCTTTTGTCTAAGGAGGAAAGTTGCCAGCAGAGGTGCACAGGTGCACTACAAATTTATCTGTCATTAGCTGAGAGAATAGGTTTAAGATGGGAAGAAACTAGCATAAGAACTCTGGCAACATGAAAAAAACAAGCTGTTTAGACACTCCCAAAGGACCACAGTAGATCTCTAGCAATGGACATCAACCTAAAAGCAATTGTCAAAATATCAGAGATGGAATTCAGAATGTGAAAGGAAAAAAAATTTAATGAGGTTGATGAGAAAGTTGAAAATCAACAGAAAGAAACAAAATTATTTTGGAACATGTAAGAAAAAAAGAAAAGACAATATAAGATATAGCAGAATTTAAAGAAATGAAAGAATCATTTAGGCAATTTCAAAATATAGAATACAACAGAAACATCAACGATAGGTAAGATCAAGCAGTAGAAAGAATTTCAGAGCTTGAAGACAATGCTTTTGAATTAACTCAGTTAACAATGCAAAGCAAATAATGTACGAGAATGAACAATCACTCAGAGAAATATGGGACAATGTAGCTATTGAAAGTGAGCCAATGTAAGAATTACAGGTATCCCTGAGGGAGAAGAAGAAAAAGCAAAAAGCATGGAAGATCTATTTGAGATGATAATTGAGGAAAACTTGCCTTTTGTCACCAGAGAATTAGATATCCAAATGTAAGATAGTTATCAAACACCTGGATGATTCATAGCAAATAGGAAATAGGACATTACCAAAACATGTTGTCATCAATCTGGCCAAAGTCAAAATGAAGGAGAAAATCCTATAAGCTGCAAGATGAAAGCAACAACTAACTCACAAGGGAAAACCCATCAGATTAACAGCAGACTTCTTAGAATACACTTTATAAACCAGAGGGATTAGGGCTCCTTTTAGTCTTCTTAAACAGAACAACTGTCAGCCAAGAATTTTGCAACTTGCTAAGTTTCTTAAATGGTGGAAAATAAAAACTTTTTCAGACAAGCAAACACCAAGGGGATTTGTCACTATTAAACCTTCCCTACAGGAAATGCTCAGAAGTGTATTATACATGGGCAACACAGTAGATACCCACCAGTGTAAAAATACCTGAACGTTAAAGCTCACAACTCTTATAAAACAGTAGCAAAGAGGAAAAACAAAACAATAAGGTATCAATGACATGATGAACAGAACAGCATCCCACACATCAATACTAACACTCAATGAATGATCTGAATTACACAACAAAAAGACATAGACTAGCTGCATGGATGAAAAATCACAACCTAAGTATGTGTTGTCTCCAAGAAACACATCTAACTCACAAGGACTCACACAGGTTCAAGGTAAAGGGATGGAAAAAAATATTCCATGCCAACTAAAACCAAAATCAAGAAGGTGTAGCCATTCCTATATCAGATAAAATTGACTTTAAATCAACAGTGGTTAAAAAAAAAAAATCAAGATTGTCATTATGTAATAATAAAGAGAGCAATTCAGCAAAAAGATGTAACAATCCTAAATATATGTACACCTAACATAGGAACTCCCAGATTTCTAAAACAAATTCTGCTGAATCTAAACAAAGAAATATACAGTAGAATTATCATTGCTTGGGACTTTAACACCCCACTGACAAATCTGGACAAATTATTGAAGCAGAAAATCAACAAAGAAATATTGGACTTAAATAGAAGTCTAGAAGAAATGAAACTAATAGACATTTACAGAAGACTCTACCCCAAAACTACAAAATACATATTATTCTCATCATCACATGAGGCATTTTCTAAGACATCTGTTAGGCCACACACACACACACCTAAGCTTTGGAAATCATAACATGTATCTTTTTAGATGTCAGTGGAATAAAATCACTGAATATTAACTCCAATAGAGACTGTGATATCCACACAAAGTCATGGAAATTAAACAATCTGCTGCTGAACCATCCTTGGGTCAATGATAAAATGGGAATCAAAAGAAATAAAACTAGGATAAAAGGGACACAGTTTTCAAAAATCTATGGGATATAGCAAATGCACTGCATAGCCTTAAATGCTTAGATCAAAAAGATAGATCACAAATTAATAATCTGTTGTCATATGTCAAGGAACCAGAAAAAGAAGTACAAATCAAACTCAAACCCATAAAATGAAAATGAATAACAAGGATCATAGCAGAACTAAGTGAAATGGAATGCCCCAAATACAAAGGATTAAGAAACAAAAAATTTGTTCTTTGAAAAGGTAAACAAAATGTATAGACTACCAGCAATTTTTGGTTATTATTTAACCAAAAATAAAAGAGAAAGGACTCAGATAGGCTCAATCAGAAATGAAAAGGGAGACAAAACAACTGATACCACAGAAAAACAAAATATCATCCACGAGTATTAGAAAAACCTATATGCACACAAAATAGAAAACTGAGAGGAAATGGATAAATTTCAAGAAACACAAAACCTCCCAAGACTCAATCAGGAAGAAATAGAACTCTTGAGTAGACCAATGAGCAATAATATTGGGGCAGTTATAAACCTCCTCTCCCAACCAATAAAAAGTCCTGGACTAGACGGATTCAAAGTGGAATTCTACCAGACCTCCAAAAAAGAGTTGGAACCCAGAACTTATTGTATACCATCAGGAAGAAGGGGATTCTCCCTAACTCATTTTATAAAACCACGATCAGCTTGATACCAAAGCCAGAAAAGGACACAACAAAAACAAAAAAGAAAACTTCAATCCAATATCCCTTATGAACATAGTTGTAAAAATCCTTAATACAAACAATACTAGCAACCAAATTCAACAGCACATCAGAAAGATAATTCACCATGGGTTTCATCCCAGGGATGCAAGGATGGTTCAACATATGCAAATCAAAAAATGTGATTCACCACATAAACAGAAGCAAAAAAAAAAAAAAAGATTGTATAATAATTTCAATAAATGCTGAAAATATTTGATAAAATTCTAGCAAAATGTGGTGGTATGTATATATACCATGAAGTACTACTCACCCATACAAAGGAATAAAATAGTTTTTTTTGCAACAACTTGAATGGAACTGGAGTCCATTATTCTATGTAAAGTATCTTAGAAATAGGAAAACAATAGCCATGGAACTAAACAACGAACATACACAGACATAAAAGACATTGGAAGCTGTGCATAGGGCAGGGTGGGAAGAGGTGAGGGATAAAAACTTACCTCTTGTATACAATAAACACTGCCCAGGCGATGGTCGCATAGAAAGACCTGACTTGCATTATACAGTGTATCCACGTAACAAAAGCATTTGTATTTCCTCAACGTTTTGAAGTAAAAATTAATTCCTCAGTTAATAAAAACTCCACATTAGTAAAAGGTGAAATACAAAGCAAGTTCTCAATAAAAATGATAATGTAATGAATAAATACCAAGTTCATAGACAAGTTTGTCAAAGATATTTTTATTTACAAAAGGATTGATTTTGAACGGTATTTACGTTGAAAAAATTATTTTTATCCACAGTGTCCTCCTTAAACTATACATAGGTAGGCACCTTATTGCACTAGAGATTTCTTCCTGAGTTTTTCTATTTATTTTTAGTTAATGTTTATATGTTTTGGAAAATTGAGTAGGTTTGAGTTAACTCAAGTACTTATTCAGTGACTACTCTGGGTGTCACACCACAGCAGGCACAGGAGACTATGGAGCAAGTGAGACTTGGTCTGTGTTCTCAGCGAAATGGAAAAGATTAACTAGTAATATCTGTATTACAATTTTAAATTCAATCATAGGAAATGATCAAAAATAAGACTGTGGGTGAGTTTGGTGAAAGAGACGAACATTATACCAGTTGTACTCAGCTCTCCTTTGGGGTTAATCATCTGCCTTCTGGGTGTTTGTTGTCTAAGCAGGGTTGTCTAACTGAGGTCATACCACCTCATCATGGAAGGCTTACTTCCCATGTGCCAAAGAGCAGCAAAAGTTCCCTGCCAAAAGTTTGCTAGTAAGAAACAATGATGATATTATTAACAACGTAGAGAAGGCAATTCAGTAGGCTTGTTTGTTGTTTATTGATGTTTGCCTTGTGAACTGACACCAAGTTTTATATGTTTTTGTTTCCACCCTGTTTGGAATGCAGAGTGACAGGAAATTAAAAAGGCTTTCAACAACTGTTTTTATTCATTAGCAAGTGTGTAGCAAGAACGTTTGTAAGGAAGCTTTTGTGGATGACCACTGTCCATGCCCTAGAATACTTCAGGGAAAAGCAGGGCCCACCCAGGTGGGGATTTAGGGTAGAAGTCAGAGGTGCCTTCAGTATCATGGACCTCCTGACTTTTACAGGCACCAGGCAACACTGAGAATTTTCTGAATGGTCATCTCAGGGTTCACATTTTCTACATCACAGGCTGTCTTGGGGCAAAGGAGGCCCATTTGCGTCACAGGTGAAATGACTCCACCTTCCTGAATTTCAAATAAAACACAGGACCTAAGTGAGGAGCTTACAGTTTCTTTGGCCTTGGTATCTACACCTGTTAGCAGTTTTTTAAATTAAATCTGTCCCTCTGGGGTTTACATATCTGTCTTATTTTTGTCCTCCTGATTGGGAAAATTTAGATCAGAAAGAGACACAGACTCACTCACCATACCCACACAGACATGTGGATATATGCACTTGTACACAGGCGCCCCTCACCCCCAATACACAGAGGAGAGACAGAGCAAGTAAAGGTTGGGGGATGGGAAGCTGTTAAAGAAGTTTTTGACAATCTTCTTGGCTGTAATAGTACCCTAGTCTCAATCAACTGGTTCCTCATTTCATTTCTGAAAGATTTAACTTCTGAAATACTCAGAACTTGAATAACTAATTCCTGAAAGAGAATAGTCTTAAAAGAGCTGTAATTGGCAACTTGAGCTCAAGGATCTTTTATCTGAACTGCTTTGGGGCTTTTTCTTTTATGCTATTGTGTAGGAGAACAACATAATTTTAGTTTAAACTGGGGCAGGCATTATTCTTTAAAAAATTGACAGCTATGCACCTACAAATACCTTACTTTAAACAATATTGAAAGTTAGGTGGCGCCCCTAGCTCAGTGGTTAGGGTGCCGGCCACATACACCTAGGCAGGTGGGTTCCAACTGGGCCTGGGCCTGCTAAAACAACAATGGCAACAACAACAACAATAAAAATTAGCTGGGCATTATGGCAGGTGCCTGTAGTACCAGCTACTTGGGAGGCTGAGGCAAGAGAATCGTTTGAGCCCAAGTTTGAGGTGCTGGGAGCTATGATGCCACAGCACTCTACTGAGAGTGACAGCTTGAGACTGTGTCTCAAAAAAAGAAAAAAGTCAGTTCTATTATTGCTCACTTATCTAAGCTATAAAAAATTAGGCAAACTTAGTGGCAGCAAAGGACTAAACTGACTGTGAACCTGAGACATGGACTGTCTGGCACCATGTGGTTATTTTTTATGACATCCACAACCTTTAGTTTATAGGTCCATAACTGCACATCCTTCTATTCAAAGTAACCCCTAAATACTTTTTTGTTTTGATCTCAGTGACTTTTCTGATTAGCACCTTGAGATTGACCATTGGTATTTCCAAAGTTTGGTGGCAGTTAGATCTTTGAGGAGTCATCCAAAAATATTAGAGTGCTCTCCTTGTGAGACCATAGTATTATTGTTTCCTTTTTAAGGAAAATCTCCCACTAGAAATATTCCAGCTCCAAGAGGCTGTGAGAGTCTTCCTAGTTTAAATGGTAGTGGCAGAAAGAAAAATAAGATACCGTGTTTACCATTGGTGATTTCCAAATTGTTGTGTCTTCCAGATGGCCTAGAGAGGTTAAATTACTACAATGAATACCATTTTGAAAATGTTTCTCTTGGTATCCAAAGGCATCAAATTCAAATCTTAGTTTCATGGAATTTTAACATAACCCACATTTCTGGGGGGGTTATCACAAAGGGTTTACATGTATTGTTATCTTGAAACCCTGCAAGGTTAGCTGACCACCAGCGTTGTTTTCTTTGGGGAAGATAATGTTTTCCAGCTGTTCTGTTACCACCTCTTCCTTGTTTCTCTTATTTGGTCCACCACTTGCTTTTCTATGTAACCAAATAGTCAAAAATCAGTGTTGCCTATATTGCTACATAAGAAAGAATAGATGGTGTTTTTATCACAGAGCCGCTCTTTCAATTAGAAATCAAACTGCTTCAAGGTGATGGTTATCAAGGCTAAGAGCAGAATACCAGGCACAAAACAAAGAGAGATAAAATCCTTTCCTAAAATATGGTTCTCATAGCTGTTAGTTTTAATCTTGCTAAGTCAATTATTAATTGCTAAAGTAGAAATGGAATTATAGGCAAATGCGTATATATACGGATCTCAATAATGGCCTCCTTCACTCAATGCAGAGCCACAAAAATGGACAACTGCCCTCCAAATCCCCAAACGATGGGAACTTTCAATATGTTCCCACAAGGGCAGCCCTCCCAATACTCTATATTGCCTTTAAAAATATGTCTTCTTAAGGCTTTCGCAGATTTAATAAAACCTCCATCAAGTTTCGGTGTTGCTGCAGCCCCAAACAATCAAGTTTTAAGGACTTGTGAGGCCTCACCTGGATTTGCATGGCCCTAGAGCCAGACGGAGTTTTTATTAAACCTGATCTCATGCTGTTGGAGGTGTCTGTGGAGTCAGGTGAATGAGCAACTGGCTCCATTCCATGGTAGGGCAGATCCACCCAGCAGCCCTCCTTGGAAGCATCCCCTCAGCCTTGCTCGCCTGTTGTGCGTTGTAGTGTTTACACAGAGTTTTCACAGAAGGATTCATTTAGGATTAACTTAATTGAATAAACACAAAGCTGCATAATTTATGGACCAAAATAGTTTTTCCTGGTTGAGTTGCTGACTAGCATTTCCTTTCTCCCTAATGGAACATTGCAAGGCCCCCATATTGTTATAATCAGAATTTCATCTTTGACTTGATCCAGTTCATTTGCATGATATGATTTCATTATAAGCCAGATGTAGAAATAATTGCTTATAAAGGGAACCTTTTCTTCAAGCAAAGTAATGAAAACATATATGTATGTATGTGTATACACACACACTTTACATATACATAGATAGATTTTTTATGTTTTTAATTTTTCTAATTGAAATGGCTAAGTCCAGTAGCAAAATCTTTGTGCTGTGGGAATTATACTGAACTCTTGTTAATGTTTTCAAAAACAGATAATTTAGGAAAATAAACACAGTGGTTAAGATTTCACTAATGAGATGGGATAAATAAAAGAGCACATGCTGGGAAGACGTAGAAATTTTTTAGGGGCCTAGAAAATTAGCCATCATCGTACTTCTCTATTTAAGAATCCTTGTTGCCTGTTACACGGAATTTGGGTTTCTTTACTTGTGTTTCAAGAGCTTGCATAATCTGGCTTCATCCTACCTGTCCAACCTGATTAACCCTGTTCATTACTACATGCCCTCATTAGGGATTGAAAAGCTGTGATGATCACTCCCCATGGGCATGGCACCACATATCGCCTCTTACCTCATTTGCTGAAAATGCATGATGGCCTTTGCACCTGCTGTTCCTTCTGCATTTAATGCCCAACTTCTTGTGCCTGGCAGTTTAAATTTTAGTCCTTTTTAAAGGAACTGCACAAGATCTAACATGTCAGGGATGAGAAGCAAACTTTGATGACACCACCCTACAGTGAACGTCTGCTTCTGTGACAGGCTGAAAAGTGGCACTCTAAAGGTATGTCTACATCCTAATCTCCAGAACCTATGAATGTTACCTTATTTGGACAAAAGGTCTTTGAAGGTACAATTAAGGTATGGCTCTTGAGAAGATTATACTGGATGATCTGGGAAAGCCTGAAATGCCATCACAAGTGTCCCTAGAAGAGACACGGAGAGAAAGATTTGACACACAAAAGAGGAGGAAGGAATGTGACCACGGAGGCAGAGATTAGAGTGTGTGATCACAAATCAAAGGGAAAGCCAAAAAAAGGAGCTTCCTGTAGATCCTTACTAGGGAGTGCAACCCTGCCAATGCCTTGATTCTGAACTTGTGGCCTCCAGAATTGTAAGAGAATAAATTTGTCTTGCTTCAAGCCATAAAGTTTGTGGTAATTTGTTACCACAGTCACATGAAACTAGTACACCTTCTTTGAAAGAGTCTAATAGTTCCCTAATGCTTTCTGTGTGAGGCTCTCTTCTCAAATAGATTGTAAGTTTCTGGTAGGCTGTTAGAAGTGATGGGTACAGATATGGTCATAGAATATCACTGAATTCTTTTGGAATAATTTATTTCTGATTTTCAATATACTGAAAGTGACAAAATTCTGGCTATATCTCACTGATCTGTTGGCAATTATTATTGTTGCTTTAGGCAAATTGTTCACCTCTAGAATGAGATCATGGACGTAACAAATTATTTTCTCTTAAACTGGCCATTATAAGAGTCTAATAAATGGAGGTGTTCAATATGCCTATGTGATCTGGTTCAGTCTTCTCCTCATCCACCAATCTCCTATGTGGTGACTTTTTGGTTCCCAGGGTTGCTGACATACCAGAAGTCCATGTTATAGAATGTCAGCCTTATGGCTGGCTCTTTCTCAAATCTCTCCTCTTTCCAGAAGAAAGGAGTCCAAAGGGCTTAGAAGGTTGGCAGCATTGTACCTCAGCTTAGCGTGCTGGGCTTATGCAACTCCAATAGGGTTAGCAAGATTGGCAAGTGCAGGAACACAGTGCCAGACCTCATGAGGCCAGCACCACATCCCCTGATGTCCAGAGCTCTTTGGGGCAGAACTCCCAATACCTCAACACGAGTGATGGAACATGACTGAACAGGGAAGGAACCCCAGCGCCTGACCTGATGGTCTTCTGGTAACTCTTCAGAATGACCCATTTATAAAGGAAGCTGAATTTTCAAGAATGAATTCCTTCAAGTTAAAGACTTTGGTTCCCGTTTCACCCTGGCCTCTCATTGTAACTTTTATGTGGTCACAAATGTAGCTCTGATGGTAGCAAGTGTAGGCTGGTTATGCCTACTTCCAAACTTTCAGAAATTTAGAACCTGCTCTAAGGCACATAAATACAGAGAACCTCTATAACTTGGCCACCCAAGGGATTGCAACAAAACTGGTCAACATATGAAGGTGGTCAACATAAGGAACTAGTACTGTACTCATACGTATATGTGGTACATGTCCAGTCTATGAAAATCAGGTCAGCTTAAGGAGGTGGTCAGTGTAGGGAGGCAGTCAACTATGGTGGGTCTATTGTACTTAGAACTCTGAATTACAGAGGGCAAGTGCATTTTAAGATTCATCTACAGGAGATTTGAAATAAGCAGGTTGGTTCACCACAAGTCTAGTCTCTGGAGACAGAGATGAAAACATTTGATTAAAACAACCTATAACTGCATTTTAAGGCAGCTAAATAGTAACCCATGGAGTTATTTTAAGGAGAATTTCAATAATTTTGTTAATCAAAGGGCTACTGGTATCAAAATAATTAGTAGCTTACTGACTATCCTATTAGGATAGTTTAGACACTGTAAAAAATAATCAAGTTCCCTTTCTTTGCTTTTTATTAATATTGTCCCCAAGTATTCTTGGTAACACTCTGGGGTGGTCCTAGCCTGGCTTCGGAGACCGGAATTATATAATCAAATCCCCTTGATAATGAGAGAAATAGTTTTTCCTGATACCAAAAATGTATGTGTTTGGATCTAGGTAACCCCACTCAATGTAGCACTTTTGTTAATTTCCCTTAGATTGATGAAAGCTCTTGCTGAGGGAAGGTCTTTGGCTGTAAAACTATTTAAATAATTTTCTGAATGGTGGCCCAACTAGTTAAACTCTTCAGATATAGTTAAAGTAGAATAAATCCAAAGAAGGATCAACCTAATTTATAAAAAACAATAATTTATGATAACCAAGTTCATCCTGTTGGCTTCCGAGTGTCTCCTAGAAGTTCTAAATTGACTTTCTTTTCAACAAACTACAGGTCTGAGTCTTTCAATATGTTATTCCACAGGAAAAGCAGGAGTCTATAGACTTAGCCTCTGGGCTAAGCCTCTAGGGCTATAGACTTAGCAATTTCACCACTAACCTAGGACCATATTCACTATAACTAAATTGAAAAAAATTTTAAACTTTTAGACTTTTTTTGTGGCATTTATTGGTTTATCAGTGGCCTTTGGTTCCTATGCAGGCACTGTCTGTTAGGCATGCTATGTAATCTTGGTCTAGCCTTTTAATGTTTCTTTGTAGCATTTGTCAACATACTGCACAAAAAATTATAGTGGGCAAAGTAAGTTCCATTTGCAAGTGGCATGAGAGAGGGCTTCCTCCATATGGATGCATTTCTAATGATTTTCTGTGGTGTTAAGATGCTTCCTACCAAATGCAATGCTTTATATCTACTGATTCCAGAGCCACCTAGACTTACTATTGCCTTCAGATTCAGGGAAGACTTCATAGAGGAGGTGATACAAGAGTGACTTTATCAGGCAGAAAAAACATCAGAAAGCCCCCAGCAGAAGGGACGACATATTTATGTGGGAGGTTGGACAGAGCCTGACAACTTGGGGCACTGTAAATGGTACAATTATAGTCCCAATTGTAGTCCTCAATTCAGCCTTGGAAGATTCCAGCCTGCAGCTAGTGCTCTGAGTAAAAGTGTGACATTTGCTTGTTTTTCAGTTCAGAGAATTGCTTTCATCTCTGCTGCTCATTTTATGTCCTAAAACTGCCTTCACTTCCATGGTTCCCTGAATTTTGTTCCTTCGGACAAGTACCTTCCCCCTGCCCAGGCTTGGAGACACCAGCTAGCATGGAAAGCTGCCAGGATTTTGATTTGGCCTTTCCCCCCAAACTGCGTATGCTTTTCATTGAGGTCCCTTCTGGAGGCAGACTGTAGGGCAGGGGTCCTCAAACTCCACATGAGGCGGTGTGATTGTATTTGTTCCTGTTTTGTTTTTTTACTTCAAAATAAGATATGTGCAGTGTGCATAGGAATTTGTTCATAGTTTTTTTTAAACTATAGTCCGACCCTCCAACAGTCTGAGCGACAGTGAACTGGCCCCCTCTTTAAAAAGTTTGAGGACTTCTGCTATAGGGTCTTAACCAAGCAACACCAGACTCGAGATCTTTGCTTGTTAAGGTATTTGAAGTCTCTCTACACTAAAGATGAGAAACCGGATGAACTTCAGTAATGGAATGAGAAGGATGACCTTAGTGGTCTGGTAGAAAGTGAGTGAGGCAGGAAGCTATGCCAATACTCAAGTAAGAATTGAAGAACAAAGGTAATAACAGAGAAGGTGGAAAAAGGAAAGAGATTGAAGATATTTGAAAAGGTAATCTTGCTAAGAATCAATTACTTGAACTTAAAAGTGAGGGAATGGAAGAGAGAGAGAGATTAAGGGAACGTGAAGGATGATGGTGCCATATTCCTTGTAATGAAGAACATGGCAGGAGTTGATGGGATAATAATGGAGTTAGTCCTAATACAACTTGAGTTTGGGACTCCTTTGAGGAGTACAGGTAAGGCAGCTCAGTAGGCAGCTGAGAGTAGGAGGCGGGAAGGTTAAAGGCACAGGGTAGGAGTTGTCATTAGCACCTTTGTTGTGGTAGAATATTATTCAGAACTAATGCCATGAGTGTGTTGCTTCCCAAAGGTGATCCTAGTGAAATTCTACAATGAGGTATGTAGCATTTTATCTAGGATAAGTTCATGAACTTAATTGTCCAACCTCATATATATACCACATTTTCTATATCCAACATTTAGGTTGATGTTTGTATCAAACATTAAAAATTTCAAGGGCTTCTGGGGCATGGGTATAAAAAAATTTACTATGAAATAGCCTACGAGAAAGTACTTTGTAAACATCTGTGTGAATGATTATTATGCCATAAACACTATTATTTATTGTCTGTCTTTAAAGAAGTGATATTTTCATAATTAGCTTCTATTACATGCTTCTAAATATTTATGTTAGCATATGGATTTTTCTACGTCATTTTTAAGATCACAATGAGACAGGAAATTTCCTAAAAATTCAGATTATGAATAAAGCATCAGTTTAATAAAAGTAGATAGAATTTGCTTGGATTCTAAGACCTATTTATTGAATGAGCTTTATATGCCAGACATTATGCTGCTGATACAGAAAAGCAATGAAATGCGCTCCCAATCTTCAGGAATCTTAGAGTTTTGTATAAGAGATGGGTTAGTAGGTAATGATTCAGTGTGATGAGTGAGATCGTGGAACCTTCCAAGACTCTAAGGGGACACGTGGAGGCTTCCCAAAGGAGATCATGTCTGCGGTGAGTCTTGAACAACACAGAGAAGAGGAAGGCATCAGATGCAAACTCTCCGGAGGAAGGAAGCGTGATAAACCTGGGGAACTTGTAGACGCTCACCCTGGCTTTTCAAAGAACCAATGGGGAGGAAGGTGATGTTGAAGGTGGAGAGCACGTCCAAATGGTCTTGTTCACTATGCTAGGACGTTGAACTTGCCCCATAAGAAGTAAGGAACCACTCAAAAACTTCAGTACAGGGAGTAACATGACTAGAAAGGTTGCTCTGGATGCAGTGTGGTGGATGGATTAGGAGGGATCTGGGAGATTAGGAGATTAGGAGAGACTTGTAGTTATTGCTGTGACGTGGGCAGAGAAATGTGAGCCTGATATAGGTCAACAGGGCTGAAGAGTAGGATAGGAGATGAGGATCACTGACTTACCCTTCAATGCTGATCCCTCTTGGAAAGGGATCAGCAATACTTGTGTAGAAAGTGGGAGAAAGAGAAGAGCGTGGAATGATCCCTGGGTTTCTTGCTTGGGGAGAGAGAGCAGGCTTAGGTGGGAACAGGGTAAGCTCAGTTTTGGTCCAGTAAGTAAGAGGTACCTGTGGGATAGCCATGTGATGGAAATATCTGGTGGGTGGTGATACATGCTGATCTGGAGCTTAGATGAGAGATCCAGGGTAAGATTTCTTAGATGAGGGAGGTAAAATCTGAACTGAACATTGAAGGATAAGTCAGTGCTTCTCGTATCTGGCACAGATAAGACACAGACATCTATTTGAATATTGCAAGGAGTAAATCAGTGAAGCTGTGGGTTCTTTGGAATTGCAGGGAACTTCAGGGCCTGGCTAGTCTACCATAACACAATGACACAAGTTGGATTCAGAGACCTGGACTTTCTGAATTTATGTCTGCCTGTCTTTCTGCTCTATATTGCTGCTCAAGTGGATATTAAGTAGGGAACTGAATGAAGAAAAACATAAAAGAGGAGTCTGACTTAGCTAAAGCAAGTTGCAGGAATTTGCGTCCAAGCAGTGAGTGGCAAATGAGGTGGCCATCCCCGACCCTCACCCCACACCAACACACCAGACGAACTTCTGAGCTCCTGTGATGGTAGCCAGGGAGTGGTCTCTTGAATGGCATTCCTAAAAGGCAGTTAAGTTTTTACAGGGTGGCCACCATTTGGGGGCCTCCCCCTTTCCTTAGGTTAGGGGTCATTTTTCCTCTACCTGAGATTTATGAAGGTCTGCTTTGTTCTGGAAGAAATTTTGTCACCTGTATGGGTCAAAAGCTTCGACTTCCATTGCTCTGTAACCCAGGCAAAACCATGGCTTTCTGAAAAAAAGGATGCAGTTCTGTAATAGTGTTCTCACTGCTGTGATGTTGCAGGGCAACCTAACTGAAATGTCATTTCCATGCTTCTAAATTGTTTTCATCACAGACGAAATGAAATGAAGCTGTTAATGACAGGCTGAATGGGAAACACATCTGGCAGTTCTGTGAGGGACGAATGGGGATGAATCAGGCTGCGCTCTACTTGTGAGAGCAACACCTTGCTTTTATTTTGCCCACCTCTTCAAGGCGAAATGGCAGATAGCATTAGCAGATCGGGCCAGGAGGACGAAGGCAACTTCCTGTGGAATTTGGTGTTTCTTTGTTGGATGCCTTTGTGTTAAGTGCCCTGACTTATTTATTTATATCAGAGGAGGAATTTTTGGCTTCGGATAGTACTGACTCTCCCAGTTGGTGGGAGGTTTGCAGGATAGATTGTGTGTTAAAGAAAATCAGCCATTTCTTGAACTTGGCCTCCTGGATGCCTGGGTAAAAGGTTAGAAAGACAGATCTCATTAGGCTGAAAGGTGTTTTATATTATCAAAGCAGGCCTTTCCCAAGGCAGTTTGTCCTGTTGCCTGGGGGAAGATGAGTTTTCTAAATGACTCAACTAACTTCTTTTTTGGCATACTTTTGCATTTGGTTCATTTCCAGGTACTAGAAAGAATGTAAATATGGAATGAATCAACTTTTTCCACATTTTTCTCTAGCAGTTCTTTTATGAAGAACAGATTTTCCATAGAGGAAATTAAAAAATACATAAAACCGAGAAACCATGGTGTTGTTGAGAACGGCCTCATTTTCCATGTCACTTTGTAACTGGCAGTGCACACTGTATTCAAATGGCATTAATATAAAGTACAGCGTTTGTTTCAATTAGCTTCATTTTTCCTCAAGATGAGGAATTATCACAAATCCCTGAAATAACAGTTGACTCACAGAGATGCTTGTGCCATTGCACTGAGAATTTTTTACAGTTTTTTTTTTTAAAAAAACTACATTTAGTTATAAAAATGATTAAAATCTGATTTAATGCACTTGATACGGGCCTTTTGCCTAAATTAGGAACATGGGGAGAAGGGCAATGGCATAACTTATTTCTAAAGGCAGATAAATTATTCTTTTGAAGTAAATTTGGGTAGAACGATTTTTTCTATTTCAGAGCCTTTTTCTAAACGAAACACAAGAATTTCCATTAGCATTCAGTTCAGTTTTTTTTTATTTTTGAATGATTTGAAAATATTCTTCTGGAGCATCTGTAAACATCTGAAAATTCGATATTTGGTAAAAGACAATTGAAATGGACAGCTCAGAAAGCCAGAACTTTACGCAAAGCGGTATCTGGATTGCCATCTAAATGAAGACCGCATGTCAAACAGATGCTATAAATATGAATTCAGACAAATGCCCATTGATAGTTTTTCCGTGGCGCATCTTAGATGGTTCAGTGAGTTACAGATCTTGTGAAGTGCAGCTTGTTTGGTATGCTGAAGGCAAGTTAAAGTTCCTTTCCTTTCTATTGCGACACTACAAGTCTAACCTTTATTGTCAGGGTCTCAGCTGAATTTTCTAACAGCAGATGAGTGGGAATTCATGGAAATAGCATGTGTTTCACCAGTTTCCTTTATTTCTCCCTCAGGACAAGCAGCTGTCAGGTCAGCCCCCCATTGCAGAGCTTGAAGCCATCAAGAGCAGGGATCTATTTGCCTTGTTCTAAGGGCAAGCTTTCTGCCGACTTGGGAGATCACATAAATACCTTTAGGCCAGCGTGTCTGAGTCATCAGTGAGTGACCTCCTTGACAGGCCGAAACCACAAAATGGGACTTATGAAGCTGGCGAAGCAGCCTGCCCAGCTCCAGGTTCAGCTGAAGCAATCAGGGGAAGGGAGGAATTCATTCATTCACGTTCACATTCCCATTTTTCTACATGGTAGGAAACTAATTCTAGAGAGTAATAGTAGCATAAAAATGCATCCACACAAGCTTTATAATCTGTGAACATTAACTGCTTTATGATAAAGTCCAAATCTTTGATAGAACTTGTTCCACATCCTAAGTTCTTAATAATTGCAAGTAGACATTGTTTTAAAGAACAAACCTGACTTTCTGAAATCGGAATTTAATGTCCTTTCATAGTTGGGTGAGGCGAGGAAGCCTGATTTTGCTGTTAACTTACTTTCGACCCCAGGTCATGGGACATGAGCTCCCTGGGATGAGGGAGGAGGATGCTGCTAATCCTGATTTCCCAATGTGTGGCGTTCTCGTGGAGCCTGAGAACTTACTTACTTTTGTCTTTTGGCAGTATCAGTCCTCCCCTTTTCTTCTCCATAATAATCTTTGACACTTATTTATTGCTAGATCGTTCGCCCAGATCATTGCGTTCATTTCTTCAAATAACACTATGAAATTGGCATTCATTTACTTGCCTCATGGTGAAACCAAAACTGATGGGGTAAATAACTTGCTGACAGTCATGTTTAATAAAGGGTAAATGACCAATCTGAATCTGACAGTGTGACCCCAGAGCCTGTGTCTTCTTCCTTTACTGAGGCATGAAAAAAGTGCAGAGGGGCATATTGTTTTCATAACACAGGGTTATGGAACAACTGTATATTTAACACATTATCCTTGAAGTGTTTGGCCTTTTATGCATTTACCTAACAAAACATTGATTACAAACCTTGTGCTTGGTGCTGGGAATATAGTCATGAATTAAGTAAAAAACCTTCTATGTAGAAATCAGAGTGAGGCAATGCGAAAAGGATTTGACTTGCTGTTACTAAAGGTGAAGGAAGAGGCTGTGATCCAAGGGATTGTAGACTGTGCCTAAGGCTGGAAAAGGCTGGGACTGGATCCTTCCCTGCCGACTCGGTAAGGGGACACAGCCCTGCTGACATCTTGATTTTAGCCCAGGAATATCTGTGTCAAAATTCTAAAAAACTGTAAGATAAAGTATTTATATTGTTTTGTGCCCCATGAATTTGTGATAATTTGTTAAGGCAGCAACAGTAAACCCAGGCCAGTGGCATTGAATGACTTCCCTCAGCATCTGGGCATGATTGGATTTGCTGCCTTCCTGAGATTCCAGTCCTGGCAGCTCAGAGTCTGGATCACTGAGGGGTGTGGCTAAGGGCCGAGAGATGAATTCAGTGGCACTGCAAAGGACAAGCAAAAGCAACAGAGGGTCAGGGTCACCCGAGGGCAGTGGATGTGGGTTCATTTGCGGGTTTTTCACTTTCATGCCAGGCAGGATGGGGATCCAGAGGTGGAAATTTCTAGGTGCAGGAGAAGCAGGACTTCGTGGCTCTCTCCTGTGGGGTGAGATGAGAGGTCCTCTGTGCCCTGGAAAGCCCACGGCAAGCCCCTCTGGTGGGCGGGCTCCCCCTCACCAGGCACCTTGAGTCCCGCCGCTCCATCCCTGGTCTCCGTTCTCTTCCTTCCTCTTACCCGGCCTCACAGTCTGTCTCAGTGGGGATGTTGGCACCTTGATTTCTTTTCTTTACATTCAAACCCCCAATTTCAACTTCTCTCTGAGTTCACTTCAGTTTCATTTTTCTCCTTCTGGACAGGAGCTTCTGGCAAAAGCTGGCTATAGTCAGCCATCTTGCCCCCTCCTTATTTGCTTATTTTTAAAAGCAGTTGTGGAATAAATATTATAAAGCTAAAGAGAACATTAAAGAACCATCAGGATGGGCTGGGCACCTGTAGCTCAGTGGTTAGGATGCTGGCCACAAGCTCCAGGGCTGGTGTTTGCACCTGGCTGGGGCCTGCTAAACAACAACAACAGCAAAGAAAATAGCCGGGCATTGTGGCAGGCTGAGGAGGCTGAGGCAAGAAAATCACTTGAGCACAAGAGTTTGAGCTTGCTGTGAGCTGTGATGCCACAGCACTCTACCAAGGGTGACCAAGTGAGACTCTGTCTCAATAAAAAACAAACACACATAAAGAACAACAACAAAAAAACTATCAGGATGAGGAGGATGCACTGGTTGGAATTAGATGTCTGAGCAAGTGGGAGAGGAAGGGATGGGAGTTGGCCTGGGGGACAGGGAGCGTGCACATCAGGGTCATTGTCTCTGGTTAAAGCAAATAATCTCAAGAAGGGTGGCCCACGCTGGTCTTTGTAAAATGTGTCAGCTCCTTTCCTGGGGAGAAACATAACTGGGGCGGGAAGGAGGAGGAGGATCATGGTGAGTTAGTTGAAAGGAAGGGCTTCATCCGGGGCATGGAGGGTGAAGGGCTGGAGCCTGAAGGCTCAGCCCCCAAAGTTCACCTTCTAGGTTGGGGCTGCCCAGGCCTGGGGAAGGTGGTCAGGGGATGGCAAGACCTGACTCCCACAGGGCACCTGAGCACTCTGGTCTGTCAAGGCTGGCTTACAAACTGAAGTGTGTTTGAGAGACCACAGGAGAGGAATCGGGAAGACACACACACCCCCTGGTCTGGAAGAGGAGGTCCCTGGCACCTTGCAGCAACAGAGAAAAGAAATAAGCAGAAACAGTGGCATCTTACATAAATTAATATGGGGGAGATGCAAAGACACAGCGTTCGATCCACAAGTTCCTTGAGGGTTAGTAAACCTCTTTGGGAGGGATACCCTAAGAAGAATGCACAGCTTGCTAGGGTTAGAGTTCTGTTCAGTATCAAAGGAAACTTTTCTCATCTTTAAAAAAAATGTATAAAGAGAGCCCGTAATCCCAAGTGCCTCAGATTTATGCTTTCCAAATGTGGACACCTATTTCTCCATGTGCTCAATATCTTTTTAATGCTCTACGAATATTTGAAATGTGTAAACACCAGGGGGAGGATGAGTATTTTAAGTGTGTAGGGAAGGAGCTGGATTAGGAGAACTCTGTCATTATGGAAGGGGGGAAGCACAAGACCTAGATGTCCCCACAGTCTAAGTTTCTGGCCTCTTACAGCAGGCAAAGGGGAAACATTCTTGCATTTGAACTTCCAAAAGTCACCCAGACAAAAACATGTATCATCATTTTTATTAGAGGTCTTTGGATTTTGTGCTTTCTCTGGGTAGAATGGACCGTTTCAACCTTCCTTCTGTACTGGTCTGTCTTTCAGGGGGAGCAGGGACAAGTGTTTCTTGGCTACATTCCCCCAGTGATTCTAATACACTCTTCCCTTCTTCCATCCCAATTGTTTTTGAATTAATAGATTCAAAGCCAAGCACTGACATGACCAGCAAAGATTAATTTTTCTAAATAGAGTGGCGTGTTTCTAGTCAAAACTATCTCTGGAGTCTTTTCTGTGGTTTTTCTTAATGCATTTCCTTGATCAGACGCACCTTCGCTGGAGAGCCTAATTTCTCCAGGTGCAGAATGAGAAGAGGGTCGCAAACCGCATCATGTTTTGGTAAAGATTAAATGAGATATTAACACAGGTGAATCACGTACATGTCAAGAGCCTTCTGTAAACTGCCCTTCCTTGTCATAGCATCAGTTAATAGTGTCTTGTTTTCTGCTTATTCATTTTTGTATACGGTATACACATCAGAGAGTTTAGAGCTGGAATGTGCACCCACAGGGCCCAGCCGTGGGAGTTTTGCTGCTTTGGGTCATCAAGTGCCCTTTGGTAAGTAGCAGTATAGCCCGGTGGTAGGAACACTATGATTGAATTTCTGGGATTGACTTTCTTTTCAACAGCATCATCCTGCAAAGTTTCTTAAATTTCTTTATGCCTCAATTTCCTTATTACAAATGGGAAGATAATAATAATAGTATCTGTGTCAAAGGGTTATTCTGAGGATTAAATAAATTAACAATGAAAGCACACAGCTGATCAGTGTCTGGCGTCAGTCACTAAGGACTGCAGCAGTCACTGTAACTGTTTTTGTCAGTACCTAGGAGGCATTTAGAACAGTGTTGACAATACATGTTAGCCATCTTTTTTATAATTATTTTCTCTCTTTTTTTCTTTTTTTTTTGAGACAGAGTCTCACTATGTTGCCCTGGGTAGAGTGCTGTGGCATCATAGCTCACAGCAACCTCAAACTCTTGTGCTTAAGGGATTCTTTTGCCTCAGCCTCCCAAATAGCTGGGACTACAGGCAACTGCCACAACACCCGGCTATTTTTTTTGTTGCAGTTGTCATTGTTGTTTAATAGCCCTGGGCCTGAACCCACCTGCCTCAGTATATGTGGCTGGCACTCTACCCACTGAGCCATGGGTGCCAAGCCTATAATCATATTCTTTATAAAACATGGTCAAAGATCTCTCCTGCATGGACCTAAATTCCAACTTCTTGAAAATAATTCTAGACTCAGAATAGTTTCTAGGACTGGAACTGGGAATTATTAGCAATGCTTAAGGTAGCAAAAAAAAACAATAAAAGTCTCCAGAAGGTAGTGGCCCAGCCAGCTGGGATGTTAAGACCTGGATGAGGGCTCCTGAGGTTTTAAGACCTGGACAAAGGTGCCTGTGAACAACAGGTGTGTTTATCTGTTTCTTAAATACCAGGAGTTACTCTTGAAAACTATTAGCCCATGGGACCAACCATGTCCATAGATATGTTCTGTTTGGCCAACCCAGCAAATAATAAAAATAAGTACATTGGTCACCAATATTTAAAATTTGGGCTGTTTCTCATAAAACTCTGGACTTTCCCCCTTTCCAATCAATCATGGGAGGATCTGGGCAACTCTGGCCATGACCTTCCACATGGCACCCATCTGCTTTGACTGTGTAGACCTGCCCATTTTAGATAGCTCCTTCACTTTTCTTTTTCCCCATAGTCTCCATCACTCCCTATTAATTACATCTGGCTCACTTTACTTATCAGTGTAACTGTTTGATGTCTCTATGCCTCTGAATTTGCAGATCCTACTGTAGACTAATATAAGTATTGCTGAGAGGCAGGGCCGGTGGACCTGCAATATGGAAAGAGAAGCCGTTCATCTAGTCTTGACTCTTGACTCAGCCACAAATGGCTCGTTTCATACAAACCGTCATCAGTGTCTCCAAGGAGAGTGGCTTTCTGTGCCTCAGGTGTGCCGCCTTAGCATCTGACACCAGCAGACACTACCAGAAAATGTTCGCTGCAAGCTGGAAACCATCAAGATGTAGCTACAAAAAGAATACCTAAATTAACATGCCACTTCCAGAGTTACAGCACACACACTGAAACCCAAGTAATAATGGCTCTGTATTATAATGCTTCCATAAAAAATAAGTTTTCTTGAATGTCAGAGAATAAAACAAAGACATCTGGAATCCACCTATGGAGAAAGCTTTCAAAGCTGGACAGGTGATGTCGGGCAGCACATTCCTATTTGCAGTGCTAGAAGCGAGAAGGCCGGGGAGCAACGTGGCTGAACTTTGGAGTATCCACGAGGATGAGGAATATATTTTAAAACTTAAATGTAGTCGCGTTTACTCCACTCAGAAAACCTCGCTAGTCCCGGTACCTCCTTTTGAAACAAATTGTGGAATAAAAGGGTATCTCTGTTCTTTAAACTACACTTGCTCCAGAGGAAATGTCCTATAATTTAGATTAGTCAGGGGCCTAGGGGCATGCTTCTGTGTGCCTACGGGGTTGGGGAGGAGGTGATTGATGATCAGTCAGCATCTAAATAAAAACTTTTTTCTCACTTGCCAACGTGGTAGAGGATTCAGGAACTCCATGTTTCCTCAGGCTTTCCAGAATAAGCAGAGGGACATTACTGTCAGCTGTACAGTCAGCGTTGCATCCTGCAATGCAAATGGCGAGGCACGCTTCTTTATCAGCAGAGATGTATGTTAATGTAACTGTCACATTAAATATTTGCTGCTGTTGGCTCAGTTAATGACTGTCATAAAAATGTGGCAATATCTGGCACTTTAAGTGTTTGTGGTGCCTAATGTACAGTTGCTATTGTAAACAGGCTGCATATTTAGGACTAATTACATGCAAGCTATGATAGTGGGTTTATTTTTTACAACTATCTGAGCCGTGATCAGCACTTGTAATCACAAAGAAGGAAAAAATAAGCAGTGACAGCAACACCTTTAAGTTGAAAGCAAAGTCTTGTCCTGAAGTGCTGTGAAGTATTAAGTGTTCTTCAATAGAAAGCAAAAACAATGATTCAGAAGCATGTCGGATTAGAAAATAGTCTGGATTAGGCTTTTATACAGTGTTTAGATCCACACACTTTTTTTTTTTTTTCTTTAAAGCTTTATCGGGCCCAGGAAAAAGGCCCAAATAATATCATTTTGAAACATTTTTTTTCTGTTTTTACTTCTTTTGAGGGTCAAGGAAAGCTTTTTTGAGCTTCAGCAATGTGTTGCTTTTTGTTTGTGATTTTTTTGTTGATGCCGAGTTACAAATTGGTTATTATAGAAAGGAGACAGACAAGCTTCGGCCTTTTCTAGCTCAGCAATGCCTCTTCCTTGTGTTGCAATCCCGAGAGTTTTCCAAAGCTATTCCCCATGTGCAAAATAAGAAATCAGATATTTCGGGAAAGTGGTCATTGACCCAGGAGTCAATGGACTCCCTAGGGCCCAGGGATGGGGTTTGAGGCCTGAAAAAAAACACAAATCCCCCAGATGCATGCAAAATTGTATAAGTATGTGCTTTTTTTTCTGGGGAGAGGTTCTGAAGCTTTCTTCTGAACCTGAGAAAAAATATTAGTTATCACAAGGTTGGAACTTGCTCATACCATGACTTAAGAAGAAATGATTCTCGGGAGACCACCTGTGCGTCCGCAGTTTGGAGAATGCCAAGACTAAAGGGCTGGTGACAGTTGAGCAGGAATCTCTCAGCCAATTGCTGTTAATTTTTAGAAAGTCGTTTTAGAAAAAATAAACCTGACTGCTGGTGTTCTTTTGAGAGAAAAGGCCCTTGGAATGGACTTCGTTTCCTTTCCTCTTAAACACAGTGCTTGCAGCCGGCCAGGTGGGCCAGGTGTGTGGCGGGGGAGAGGGTTGGCCAGCAGCACCTCCTCACCTTCTCTTTCCCGTGTCCTGCCTGGAAGACCAGCCCTTTCCTGAATGTGGCAGGTCTCTTTCCAACCCAGTAGAGGTTGCGTAGCTGATTGTGTGGGACCCCTTCTGGCACTCAGGCAGATGGGGACTGAGTCCAAGTGTTACGGCTTGGGTCCCGGGGAGAGGACACAACTCTGGGATGAGGCTGCTGCCTGGTTGATGGAGGATGGTAAGAAAGGCCAGGCAACCCACAAAGAATTCAGCAGAGCCTCTGGAATCTCCTGTGTGTCTTAGAATCCACGTTCCCTTCTTTTTCCCAGTTCTCCTCTGCTTTCCCTTGCTACTTTCTGTGGCGACTACAGAGCTAAACGCAGATGCTCAATACCTGTTAATTACCTCACCCCCTGGTCGGCTCCCCCTTTTCATTTCTTTCCCTTGGCCTTTCTCCCCTTTTCCTTTATTTCCTATTTTTTATTTTAGTAATTTTTTTTTCTTATTCTCTGGAGCCTGACCTTTCCTTTTTTTTTTTTCTTTTTTGTTGTTGTTGTTCTTAGCTTTTTGTTACCAAATGCAGCTCTTTCTGAGGTTCTTTCTTCCGGCACCTTCATTCTCATTCTCTCTCTTTCTTTCTCTTGGTTTCTTTTCCCCTTCATTCCTGTTTTCCTTCCTCTTTCCTCCCCTTTGTCTATCTTTTTGTGCTTTTCATTCATGATAGGGAGTCGGTGGAATAGGTGTACTCAGGGTCTCTGCTCTTTTAAAATGATTTGATCGTTTCGAGTGCAAGCCATCCTTATTTAGCACAATTTCTAAAGTATCCCAGGGGTGATGAGAACAGGATGGTTTTTTATTCTATGAGCACCTCACTAGTGATAAACAGGCACCCCGTCACCCCTCCATCCCCTAATCGTTTCTTACTAAATGAAAAGTCCAGCTATCCTCTCTACCTGGATGGATCTTCATCCAAAGCTCTGGCTCAGGACGATGCTGGGTGTCACATGGATTCTCTGAAACCATCAGTGGGAACCAGTGGTGAACTTTATTGCTTGGATGACTTTACATACAAAAAAGTCTATTTCTTTAATATTCTTTTTGAGCCTGAACTTTTACACTTGCATTTCTACTAAAACATAAATTCTGTCTAGTTTTAGCTCTTCAGTTCAATCTAGTTCCTAATAAGGTTTTCAGTTAAATTCAACACCCCTCCACCTGACTCCCTCTTCCTCAGCTCCTCAAAGGGGTCTCCTGATTTCTTTTGTGCCTTCACTGGTGGTCTTCTCTTTGTCTGACTGTGTCTGTTGAAATCCTTCTCACTCTTCCATGCTACCTCCGCTGTGAGGCCTTCATAGATCCTCAGCCAGCATGAAGGCTTTCCTTCAGGTTCTCTGCTGCCATAGACCCTCTCCTGTGTTTCTGATACGTATTTATCACAGTCGACCTTGAACTCTAGCCAGGTGTGTGCCTCAGGAGACAGGTGAGGGCAGGGACAATGCTGCCTGCATCTTCACTGTGCATAGGACCGTGTCATAGTAAATGGCCACTACATTGAATACAGAGTGACCCATGAGCACACTTATCAATAATTTTCTCCTTATTTTTCATATATAAAACAAATGCTAACTTTGATACATTTTGTCACATTCATAATGACAGTTTGCACATCCATTTTATAAGGAGCGTTCTGAGTTTGGCTTTTTCATGACCCCTGTAAGGGTCTCCATCTCTAGGAGGAGGCTGAATTCTCATCATGTACCCAGCACTTGAATCTCAGTCATTGACCTCCAGAGTCCCTGCCTTTCCCACTTTATGCTGAGCTTTCCACAGGCAGAGAAAGTCTAAGAGGCATATTCTGGTAGGCTCCACTTTTCTGCAGTCCTGGGTGCCCTCCATGATTCTCAGACATGCTGACTTCACAGGGGTCCTCAAACTTTTTAAACAGGGGCCAGTTCACTGTCCCTCTGATGGTTGGAGGGCTGGCCTATAGTTAAAAAAAAAACAAAAACTATAAACAAATTCCTATGCACACTGCGCATATCTTATTTTGAAGTAAACAAAACAGGAACAAATACAATCACACTGCCTAATGTGGCCCGCGGGTGCGGTTTGAGGACCCCTGCTAGGGGGTCCACAAGATGGGCTGGGCGCACCTCCTGGCTGCCTTCCTGGAGGGACAGCATTCAGCACACCAGTACCTGTGTCCAAGGCTCCGAGGCCCATGGCTGCATCTCACCAGCTGAGACAGCATCATGGCCATTTACTTGGGAAGATCACAGCCCTTGTTTGGATACAGCTCCCACCCTCAGCCTGCTTTGGGGCAAAAACCTGCTTTGATCTGTGTGCAGGCCTGGGAGGTTATGGCCCTAATTAATTCATGCATAACAATATGACTTTCCTTTTCATTCAGAGAAAAGCGTAACTGTTTCAAAGCTTTTGTAATGCTGTAATTCTAAAAAAAATCCAATGGAATCTTATTTTCATACATCTAGTTGGGGAGTTTCTGGATACCATTGAAACAAAAAGATAATGAAAAAATGTTTCTTTTAAATTGCTGAAAATTATTTCTATTAGAAGAGGAGCTCTTGTCATCAGGAAAGATTTAAAAAAATTACAATAGGCAAAAGAGTGTCAAGAAAGTCTTCATCGGAATCCAGTTTTGTTATGTGAATCCACTAGCCTATGAATCCACCTGGTTCTAGGGAAATGTCATATAAATTGGGGAAAAAATGTGTAAGGGAGACCACAGATTTGAAAGCACTTTGTAAACAGCAACGTGCTTTGTAAATGTGACATATTATTATAGCTTGACTTCTGCAGTTCCATTCCCCATGGTTAGAAATTATTAGAGGTCCCCTGACTCCTGTCAGACTCCTTTTTAATGATCTTTAAGCCTGATTCCTGAAGGCAGGACAGTGATACTGGCAGGAAAAGTGCTTAATAATTTGTTTATGGTAAAATGCTATCCTAATTAGTAGATCTCATTAATTTCAATGAGGCATCACTCTGACTCCCCACCTGCCCCCATAGTCAATCAGTCAGTGAGTCCCGTTGCCTTTCCCCATGACATCCATCTCTTGCTATTTGCTTTGTCCCCAAAGCTACCACCTGAGTTCGTGACCTCTCACATCACACCCAGGCAGTGGCTACTCATGTCCACCCTCCACGGCCACCAGAATGGTCTTTCGAAAATAAACTATCAGGTCAGCTCTGGCCTCCCACCTGCAGGGTGCTCTCTAGGATGGCCTGTGGGGCCCTCGGGAGCTGCTCTCCTGTTCTCACCCTTGGCCTTACCTTCTCTGTCTCCCATGCCGCGCTTATTTTTCAATCCCTTAAATCCTTACTTAAAGTTTCCTTCTGCGATAGGCTGGGCCTTTGGAATACCATTTTCCCAGGTCTCTGTGAAGGCTGGCCATTCATCTCTCAAGTCCCAGAGCAAATGTTTCTTCCTCAAGAAGGCCTTCCCTGATGGTCTAAGCCACCATGGCCTTCCCACCTGCACCAGCCTCCTTGACCTTACTTTCTTTGAGTTATTAAAAGCTGCAAGCTTTTAATCTTATTTATATAACTGTCTATTTATTATTTACATCTCCATGGTCAAATATATGAGGGTTGTCCAAAAAGTCTCCAGCCATTATTTTTTCATATTTTTTCACATTGCATGGCTGGATACTTTCCAGACACACCTTGCCTGTTCCAGGAAGGCAGAGACTTTGTCTATATTGTTCTCTGCTATTTGTCCTGGGCCCAGAACAAAGCCTGGCAGATAAGGCACAGGGACCCTGCTTTCTCTGCTGAATAAATGAGTGCTAACTAAAAGCAGAAACAACTCACTGGGGAAAGAAAAAAGGAATGTTACGAAAAGGTGATTTTGTTTCTGTTGACAATCGCTAAAACAACCAGTAAAATTCAATTCAATGAATAGAAGTAGTCAAAGGGACTATTTTTCACGAATCAGAGTGGTTAATTCCATTATGGAAGTAGCTCATTATTGAGCTACAGCAAAACAGCATGTGCTATAGAATTCAATAGCTATTGATACCTCTTGGTTAAATTAGCCAGAACTGCTTATGATACTTGCAATCTTTGACTCTTATTTAGCTTTTACTAATGAGAAAAATCATACAACATAGATCACTTATTTTTTTCAGAAAATAATTGTTTCTGTGGCAATTCTAATGCCTATTATGAACAGCCAAAGACTACTCTTTTATTTTTTTCGTGAGTCTTGTTCTTTCCAGTAAGCCTCAGATCATGGTTCAGGATATTCTTTCTGCCAATATTCTTTTGTGCATTTCCTATGTGCAAGACCTTCACCTTGGTGCTAGAGAGTCCCTGAAAACTTGATAGATAATATCCCTGCTCTGAGAAAAGTTGGCTAACAATGTTCCCTCTGTAGGGATTTAAGATGAACGCAACTGCCGTGTGCTACCATTTTCATGGAGCTTCAGGGAAGCTGGAAAGTGACGGTAGATGGCCTGGAGGTATTACAAGAAAAGCCGTATGTCCTCATGAACCCCCGGGTGAGAGCATCTGTGGAAAAGAAAGGGCAGGCTAGGTCAAAGGTTCTTAAAATGGACTTCATAGTTTGGCCATGAGGACAGTACAAGCCAGCCAAGAGTCTGAGTCAAGAAAAAGAAAGTTTGGGCAAAGTCAGAGTTTTTTAAACTCAGTGAGTTTCATGTCAAAAACCAGATTTGGGCCTTTTACATTTTGATATCTAATCACCACTCAAGGAATGTCTAGTTAAAAGAGAAATGAGCTTATAGAGTTTGGGATTAGATGGAAAATAACTGGAACTAAATTGATTTTGTTCAAAGTGACTCAGAAACAATTGGACCCAATTTTCCTCAAAATTGACATCAGCAAAAAAGATTAAGCAAAATAAAACCCTCCTGGGTGAAAAACTATGAACTGGAATTTGTTCAAACTTCTCCCAGTTCTTCCATCCTTGGTTGGCAAAGATATAAACTTGGGAGCACTGGAAGGATTTAAGCCTTTAAGATTATTATGAAATTAGAGTTCTGAGTTTTAGAAATGTTTAAGAAGAGGGTTTTTGTCTTGACATTTCTAATTTCTGCTAAGTATTGAAATATACTCATATAGTAATTGCAGGCCTCAGAGTCTCAGAGCTGGAAGGAATACTAGAGACAATTTGGTCCAACCCATGCATTTCTACAGAGGTGAAAACTGATGTGCAAGGAGGCATATGGGTCTGCATAAGGTTTACGCATGAGGTTGTGACATAACCTGGACCCCAATTCTTTTCATGCTACAGAAATGCCTGATAGTCGACAGTCCAGCCTCACTTTCCTACTCATGAAACTCTGTAAAGTCCAGGGAATTACAGTGGATTTTTTTTTCACTGAAAATATGGGATTTTGATGGTCGGACAACAGCAGAAGAGTTCATCATTACAATCACAGCCTTGCTTTTTCCTTCTAAGAATTTCAATGATGTGGCAGTTTGTAAGTGCGGGGAACTGAGGATACTCATTAAAAATGCAACGTAAAGATTTAAGGAGCTGGATCTGGACAGAGTCTGTGTGTGACACGGACATGCTGTGGTTGGGAAGCCGTTCCTTTCCTCTGACATTCTTTTACATGGACAATGCCAATTTTGTTTGTTGTTGAGTTTTGAAACCCACATTTCCCCATTGCCTCCTGGGAGGTGGTTCACATTCTAAAAGCAGAGGTGACCAAAAGACTGAAATATCATCAACCTTGTGAACTTCTCCTTTGGTGAGAAGGGTGTGTCCTTTGACAGCTGCGTTACACAAAAACCATGAAAATGGAAGGCAAAGAAAGAGGGCCCTGGGTCACAGTGGGGGATACCCAGAGCCTCTGTGGCGGGGTGGAGTGTTAGTCACCAGCTTTCTTTGAATGCCAAAGTCATGCCACACAAATAGAAAAAAAGAGAATCCTGCATGCCTTTATATAAAGGGACACTTCCTTCTCCTTATTCTTTTTTTGAACATGGGAAGGTGCAGCCATAGATTCCTGCAATTTAATGCCCTCTGCACTTTATATAGCAACCCCATCCAGATGGTGAGGGGTGCGGATATAAATGAAAATTTAGAAGGTACCAAGTGGGGAAGAATTTTGGCAAGGAAGAATTGGGAAGTGTTGTCTGAGTGGTGATCCTCTGGCTGTGCCTTTGAAAATACTTAGGGGTTACCTAGTTGCAATCAGTTTTTTTTTTTTTAAATAGTATTTTAACTATTTAAGGTAAATAATCATCTTTGCTTTCTCTCCTCCAGCACACACACTTCTTACCGTGATCCCTCTTCAGGCTGTGCAAGCCTCAGTTTTTATAAGCCAAGAAGAAATGTAGCTGGTTGGTCGCTGGAAGCCAAATCTGCAGGGAGTTAGCATTAATAATCATAGGCCATACCCCTTTCCAGGCTGTTTCCAGCTACTTTTGGACCAAGGCCTGGAGAAAAATACTATTTGAATTCTCCTCGGAGACACAGTTAAAACTGTATTTTATTAATTAGTGTCACTTAAATTTGAGTCGATCAATAGCCAGGGAAATTAGTTTTGCTCTTAAATCACACCCCTACATAATGATGATGATAAAACAATATAATAGTATATTTACTATCAAAAAGTGCTTAGATCTACTGCTTTATATATCGCCTTATGTATACTTTTAGGATGCTACCCTGGTTAAATTTTTTATGAGAACATGAAGATTCATCATTTTTCACATATTCTGATAATAACATTCATATTAAAAGTGCTCGTTAAGGACTCATTACTGACAATATCAACAATACTGAGCTCATTTGTCTTAAATGAAGAACCACAGAAGAAGTTTCTGGTTTTGTTGAAGATAATCTGACATTTTTCACTTTGTGTTCAAAAGAGAGTGGGCAAAGCCATTTGGGCGTCGGAGTTTAGCTGGATGATACATATTCCATGTGTGGAATTGGTCAAGATCAGAGAACTTCTTCCTCTCCTCTGGCTTAGAAACTAAGTTGTTAATGTAGTTATTCTCTCTGGCATTTAGATCATGAATTTTGCACAGACCCACATCAAGGAGAAAAGAGGCCCTTGTATGTTAGATTTGCAGAATGACTTCAGATGTTTTGACTGGATAGCTGCAGAACAGAATGGAAATAGTATAAGTCATGATCTCCCTTGCTGCCTTCCAGAATCCACTGGACTCTGTTATTATTAGTTATCTATTGAAATATCATGCTGTGATCCTTATCCAGTGTGCTTTGGCTTCGTTATTCCCCTTAAGATCTGGTTAAGATTTAGTTGACTTGTTTCATGTTTCAGTAATGTCTCCTATTAAAGTATCTTCTGTCTAAAGTAGAAAGAAAGAGTTTGGTGGGGATGATCTTTTTGTAAAATGGGACTTGTTTCATATAAACATTCTGTGAAATACATGCACATAAAACATGCAGAGAGTTTTGAGTTTGTTTTTGTGCAAGCCCACTCCCATTGTCTATGGAGAGCAGCGGGAACATCTTAGGACACTTGCTGTATGGGGTCAGTGTGGCACCTACCCATCCTTTTGGTAAGAAATGCTCATCCTGGAAATACCTCTGAAAACCTGGGAGGCTGAGCTTTTGTTAGTTGTCTCCTCCGAGATAACTGAGCAAAGCATCTGGGGGGGGTTGTGGGGAGAAATAGACAGTGGGGAGAAAGGGTAACCAGTTCCCTTAGTCGATTTCTTCTTGACTACATAAAAGTCTTGTCCCTGAGAATTGATATCGTGTGCACTGATGCATGCAGGGAATCACTGACCCCTAATTTTCCCAGACTTTCTGTTATCTGCGATAAATACGAGCTGTGTCCAGAGATATATTTGAAGTCAATATTTCTCACATTTTTCAGATGAGGTGATAATGGCTGGAAAGGTGGGGAGGTGGGTAGAATGTGACTGTATCAGCCAACGTCACTGGTTCAGAGAGTCATAAAGAAGCTCCTCTAGGTTTGTATTTTTATCTGAAACTCAAAAGTTTACTTGCCTAAGCAGTGCAGGGGTGGGGCCCCAAGATGTGTCCTTCCACTTCATCTCCCCACAACAGTTGAGTAGCAGCGACAGAGAAGTGGCCACTCATGGATCAGGAGCAGCCCTGAAAGCTCGCCTCGCTTCTCATGTGCCCTCTGAGCACGGCAGCGCCTAGCAGGCCACCTCTCCCCTCCTCTCAAGGACATTTATTCTAGTGAAACCATCTTCCTGCTGCTGTTTGCCAGGACCACTTGTTTGAACACTATCAAACTGTGTTTATGTGCCGTTGTCTGTTCAGGCCTGAGGGTGAAGCTCCACCCTATGGGTAGGAAGCAACAGATCCTTTGAAGGGAGTGACCATCTCAGATTTCAGTCTCCAGGGAACAGGCCAACCCTGAACTGGACGTCAGAACACTGGACCCTTAGGCTGGAGGGTTAGGGATAGAACCTCTTTTGTGGTTTGCTGTCTTTTGGATGGTGGTACTAAGTTGGGGTCCACCAAAGGAGGAAGACTCAGAGCTGGAACGAGCTACATCCTGAACCCAGGAGAATGAACTATGTTTTACAATCTGGGTAGAAGTTCCCGTTACATGTTTCTGTCTCAGCCTTTTTACTTTTAATTGTTTAAACCCCCTCATATTTTCTTAAATATCCTAGCCTGCTATCCAACGGTTCTCAACCTTTGGGTCGCGACCCACAGGAACTGTATTAAAGGGTCGCGGCATTAGGAAGCTTGAGAACCACTGAGCTAGACTTTAATGAGAAGATTCAGGTTTTATATCTGGAAGTGATCCTTGGATTGGGGTGGTGGCAGCTGGTAGGGAAGGTGAGGAATCTCAGAGTCGGTGCCAGGGCCTTGACACTGTCCCATCGGTAGAGAATCTTTTCAGTCTCTTTAGGGAATCTGGTGGTATTTTATGAAGGAAGGAGGTAGTTGCCTAACAGCTCTTTGATATTTTGTTTCTAGGATGGATTTTTATCTGGTTGGTTTATTTATCTGTTTCAAAATTATGCAGGGACAGTTGAAAAACAATTGTTGTCTCAACTAGCAGAGGCACCCTGTCTGAAGCAAACAGTCTATGAACCTTTGGCACTGTGTGGTCATCATTACTTACCCTTAGCATTCCTATTTCACTAGGAAGAGTGAGTTATAGACAGGTGGGAGGAGTATTTTTACATACATAAGCACAAATTTTTCTTCCTTAAAGATGGAACTATGGAAATTGGCATTACATCATTTGGAGCCTAAGCAGTCAGTGATACCTAACATATGACATCTGAAATGGTGATGTTGCCGGCCTAGGGAATAGATAACTGATCATTTTCTCAGCATCTATAAATGCAACATCAATCTCCAGACCCCCACCACCCAATCAAGAACATACACTTGTGCATGTGAGAATTTACCAGTGATGGCTCATGTTTAGGCTGATAGAAATAACTGGCTGACGTGTTTCTTCTGTGTCTGTGTTTTGAACTTTATCCCCCACTGAAGTCAACCTAGAATAATCCAGCTGCACAGCGCCACCTGTAGGAATCTACGTGTGGGTACTGCACTGTGCTACGGCAACCCAGGGTAGGTTTAGTTCTTAGAAGCCTAACAGTTTATTTTCCTTAACTTCTGAATTGAATGAGGATAGCTTGCTAAATATTAGTGGTTTATTATTTTTTTGAGAACTTAATGTCAATGCTTTCTAGGCATAGTACTATGACTAGTATGACTCACATATTTGTGGTTGAATGTCTCGAGTGCACATGTCTTAGTTGACCTGAAAAAGAAATATTACTAACAGCTATTTATACTCACTAGCTTCACTCTCTTTAAGTTAATTTTTTTCTAGAGTCATTTTCTACAACTTCATCGAGGGTATTTTGTTTGTTTGTTTTGAGACAGAGTCTTGCTCTGTTGTCAGGCTAGAATATAGTGGTGTCATCATAGCTCACAGCAACTTCAAACTCCTGGGCTCACGCGGTTCTCTTGCCTCGTCCTTTTGAGTAGCTGGGACTACAGAGATGCACCACCATGCTCAGCTAATTTTTCATTTTTTTAAGGGACAGGGTCTTGCTCTTCTTAGGCTGGTCTCAAACTCTTGGCTTCAAGCAACCCTCCTGTCTTTGCCTCCCAAAGTGCTAGGATTTCAGGTGTGAGCCTAAGACCCAATGTGTGGCCATTTTAGGAGCTCTACAGTAATTGGACCACTTCTGACTTGCTCACTGATGCAGCCCTTGCATCTAGCAGAGTGCTTTGGACATAATATGCCCTCTGGAGGTTTTGTTGAATGAGTGAGTGCATGGCGTCTTTATCTGGGCTTTTTTGGGGGTAGGACTACAATGGTTTTAGTTCAAATCCTCCTTCTTTAGAAAGGCTTCCCCTGACTCCCTAAAATAGAATAACCAAGTATTATTTATTCTCTTTGATAGATGTCAGACTTCTCCCTTTTAAGGTACTTTTTATATTGATTTGATTGTGATTTTACTTATTAAATACGTGCCTCATACATTTGACAGAAAGTTCTACAGAAGATGAGGCCCATGTTCGTTCTGTTCCTTGTTCTAACCCCGACCTGGCAGAGTGGTGCTTAGTAAATATAGAAAGTGATAGCTAAATAGAAGCTTATTGGTGTGAGGAGCTCACCTACTCACACACATGAGCAGCGATAGTTACACGCTACCTCTCTTTCACTCCTGAACAATAAAGACTAATGGAGAAAGCTGCGGGGAATGGCCACAAGCACCCCTTATCTCACCAAATTGTTAGCGCCGCGTGGCTTAGAAGGATAGATTTTGTCCTCTAGTAAGGTTATGCTACAAGGTTATTAGGTTTGCATTAGAGAACTTCTGGATTTAAATAAATTATTTCGTATAGAGGGTGCCAAAAAATGTATACACATTTTAAGAAAGGAAAAAACTGTATTAAAATTTTAGCAATATATACCAACAACAGAGGATGAATACAAGTCATGTTGACCATCTCTTTTAATTGCAGGAGTCAAACATGACTTGTGTATTCCTTTTTTCCAGATTAATATGAGGGTACATATGATTAGGTTACATTTTTCGTGTTTCTAAGGTGAAGTTGTAGTTGAGTCCTTCACCCAGGGAGTGTGCTGAATGCCCTCATAATGTGCCCAGTAGGTGAGCCTAATGCCCTTCGTTTTTTCCTTTCTTTAAATTTGTGCACATTTTTGGCACCCTCCACATACACACACACACACACACACACACACACACACACACACACACACACACACACACAGAGGCATGGCCTTAAACAAACCTTAGATGGAATTCTGGCTCTAATAACAGCTGTGTGATATTTATAAAATCATACAAATTTTCTGAACCCCTTATCCTAATATATGATATGTAAATTTGGTATACAAATAGTGCTTACTTCATGTGCTTATTTAGAAGATTAAACAAGATAATGTATGTAGAGCAGACAGTTTAGTGCCTGGCACAGAGTAAGGAGTAAGTACTCAGTAAAAGTTATTATTAAATTAATAATAACATTTGAAGTCCATCAGAGGGCTTGCAGTGTCCCAGGACTCAATTAGGTTGTAATTAAATGTATTAAACAATGTCTTATGCTCAACTTCAGTGAAAGGAATTAGTGCTTCGGTTTTAATGGCTATGAAATTCTACTTAGCTAAATAATAGAATCAGACGAATTCCCTACTGTCAAAGCTAGATTTAGTAAGATCTTCAGGGTTACAGTACAAGGCACCAGGTCATTATAGATTAAAACACCTCTGCCCTCTAAACATTACAGTGATTTAATAGTACAGTAGATGATCTTTTAAAATCTCTTTGACAAGAAGACAATTGAAGCACATAAAATAAGAGATAAAAATAAATCTATGTCTATAACCTTAGCAGAGGGTGATATAAGCCATATCATAAGATAAAGATAATTACATTCTTTTTTATAATTTATAAAATGTATATTACAAATACCTTTTTATTTATTGGAAAACATGTAATAATATTTGAATATAATGTTTGAAAATGTTTAGTTTTGTTGACAAGAAACAATTTAATGTATATAACAATTCAGATAATTTGTAGTGGCAGGTCAAACCTAAATTACTGGAACCAGAAACCTAATTATTTCAAATTGAATAATCTTGCTAACAAGTGTCACTCATTTCAAGGGAACAAAGGCAATGGCTTTTTAAAATGTCTTACTGGCATTAGTAATTCTAATTTTCCATAAATTATATCAGAATTCTTCTAGATCACAAAAACTGCAAAAGCTGAACATTTATTTCTTCGTTAAATACAAGAAAATGTAAACATTCTGCTTAACCCCTGGCTACCCATTGAGGTGTGAATCAGTGGAAACTCTTACTCTACAACAGTCAGCCTACAATTTTCTCACTCTCACTCTCCAATTTGGGCAATAATCTCCAAAACTATTCAGAAAGAAATTCTCAGATTTCAGACCTGTGGTAGGTGTGGGTGGTATGTTGTTGGATAGTTTTCTCCATATTCCTCACGCTCTCAATCTGTGACAGGATAAAGACTTTGGTGGGACAGGAGTCCATTTTGTTTCTCATTTCATTCCTAATTCGGGGGCTGGGAGGGTGTGTGAAGAAGAGGAGAGAGATGGGCAGTGGAATTTTAGTGCACAACTTCTGGGATACATTGGAGAAACCATGCCACCATGTTCTTCTTTCCTGTCTGTGGAGCATTAAATAAGAAGGCCATCTTTAGGGATGGCAGAAGTGACATCAACAGCTTCCTTTATTGCTACTATATTTGCCATTACTCACATCTTACCTCTTTGGAAGGCGCTAAGAACTCAAGACTTGGGTGTGAGTGACAGTGAAATGTTATATTTTTCTATTAGGAAGCTCTCCTTGATTGAATTTGTATTTTCATTCTATTTGAGGTAATGCCAAGGAAATGCTACTCATAATAGTTATATATTCAGGCCTTCAACTAATTGAGTGAGGCCCACCCACTTTACAGAAGGCTGCCTGCTTTACCTAAAGTCTACTGATTTAAATGTTAATCACACCCAGAACCTCCTCACAGAAACATCCAGAGTAATATTTGATGAAGTATCTGGGCACCATGGCCTGGCCAAGTTGGCACACCCAGTTACCCATCCCAGTCTCAACCACTCAGCGTCTTAACTTGAATGTCTAAGATGTACAAAGAGGAGGAATCCACAAGGACCAAGTGACTTTTCCCTTTCTATAGTTAAGAGAAGTCAGTTAACTTCTTTCTGAAAGCCGAAAGGTGAACTCAAGTGCATTCTTGAGATACAGTCGTCATACTACATATCTCAAATTGGGGAGACATATCAGAGCCAAGAACATCGTAAGTAACTGTGCACTGTGCTATCTGCACACCAATACAGATGCTCCTCAACTTACAATGGGGTTATGTCCTGATTGGAATTGATTTATTCATCCCCATGGTAAGTTGAAAATATTGCAAGTTGAAAATAACATAAGGCAAAAATATACTTAATACTCAGAACACTTACATTTAGCTTACAGGTAGGCAAAATCATTTATTATAAAATTTATATTGTTTTATAATAGTGTTGAATGTCTCATATAATTTATTAAATACTGCAGGGAAAGGGACAACAGGATGGTTTCATGGGTATTTAAGGTACAGTTTCTACTGAATGCATGTTGGTTTTGCCCCATCATAAAGTGAAATAATAATAACAATAATAATAATAATTTCCTCCGAGGAGTCAATCACTTGAAGTATCTAGAAACATCCTTGCAGATTTTGCCAGTATCAATCAAGCCTGAGTACATACTCGGCTCAGGGAAAGGGGCGCTGCATCAAGCCCATCTCCAGCCAGTACTCTTGGTGTGTGCCTGGCCAGACCCAGAGGAAGTGGCCCTCTCAGAAGGGGCTTTTCTTCATCTTGGTAGAGTCTGGGGGTGGGAGATGGGGACACACCTGTTGGGAAGGGCAGAGCACCTAGCTATGTAAGAGGCCCTGTCTTGTGGCTGAGAATGCACTTGGTATAGCACCCATACCAGAATTGACACTGTCAGGATAGGATTGCATCACATGACCAAAGGATGCTAGGAAGACAGAAGCCAGCTATATGCTACCTGGGAGGTCTGTTAAATCAGATTCCAAAAACATAATTCTGAGGCACATGCATGATATAATTCAAGAGTAAACCTTTGGCCATTTGTTGAAGTCTTATCAAGAACCTTTCCTCTGAGCCCACCTTCCTTTCACTCCTTGACTTGCCGTTGAGAACTATTAACATGAGAAGGGCTGAAATTAGACATTAAATATAACCGATGCTCAGAAGTAAGATTTCCATCCAACAGATTCTCTCTCCTCCCTCTCAAGAGTCTTCCCAGGCAATGCTGCTACATACCCCAAATAAAATGATGAAAGAAAAAAACATCCTAAGTTGGGGACAGTTTATATAGAAACGCTACTCAGTTACTAGTTAACCCCACATGCCCTGACACCTTTGAGAGCCTTGTCCTAAAATTGACAACTTACTTCTAGAATTCAATGTCCTTTCAATTCTTTCCACCCTGTCCTCCCCACCCCCAGCTGGTAAATTTTCAGGTACTTCTCAAACTAACATTCCAGTGATCACACTCTTCAAACTCTGTGTGCCGCAAGTAACTATTAACCCTACTCTTCCAGTGGTTCCAGCTTCTGACCGCTCAACATAATTTCCTCTTATTCATGAGACAAAAGGAGTGAATATTTTTAGCATGCTCTCAAATGATCCATTTTTATATCAGTCAGGAATTTTAAACACATGTGAGAATCAAATTTGAGACTTATTTAGAAAGATCTAATTCTTCATTCCTTTTCTTATATCTAGTGATTGTTTCTGTCATCACAATTATTTTAAAAGCATCTGGGATTTAGTGCTTTAAAGAAATTCACTCTCCTGGATCCAGACATAGTATTCCAAATGGTACTTGTTCAGTTTTCCACATTTTTTCCCCATCCTGGGACCACTCAAAAAGGTTCCAAAAACATGATTCCAAGGAGGGTTGTAGGTTTGCAGAATGGCAGGGAGGGTGTTTCTAACTCTCTTCATATTGCAGACTTGCTCCTACAAGAAATTTCCATCTCTCCTCCCACCCGTCTATAACTCACTCTTCCTAGTGGGATAGGGATGCTTAATCTGATTGGTAAGAGTCTAACATTCACTGGAGCACCTCTTATCAGCATGTGCTGTCACTGTACTCCAAGTGGCCTCCTGTCTCTCCTACCCTTAGCAGTAATAATGTTCTTGGAAGCATACTTGGGCAAGGCTGTGGCCATGTTTTCAGTCCTGTGGCCCCAGCTTCTGAAGAGCTTAGGCTTTCTTGGTTTAGAGGCGAGCACGGGATTCTCCAATTTGGCCACAGGCCTAAACTGTATTTTTAGATATGAAATTACCAGGAACCCTGTTTTCTGGGGTTATTGAGACTCGCCCAGAGTTTCAAAGCAATGCTTCCTGTTACATGTGGCTATCAACTCTTGGCCCCACACACTACCAATAAGAACCCCTGGGAGAAAAATTTCCTAATATAACAACTGAAGCGATCTATAAATGAAGTAAAACAGCATTTGAGCTGTATTAGTCTTCTATTCCTGCCATAACAAATCATTACAAATGCAATGGTTCCAAACAACCCCCATTGATTGTTTCACAGTTCTGGAGGCCAGAAGCCCCATCACAGTGTGTGTCGGTTGGCTCTGCTTTGCATCACACAAGACTGAAATCAGGTGTCCGCAAGGCTTCATTCCTTTATGGAGGCTCTGGGGATGAAGCTGCTTCCGAGCACATTCAACTTGGCAGAATTCAGTGGCATGAGGTTGTGTGCCGGTCCTTGCTGCCTGTTGTCCAGAGGCTGTTCTTGGTTTCTAGAGGCTGTCCGCATTCCTGGCCTCATGGCCCTTTCTTCCATCTTCAAAGCCGACAGTGGTAGGCAGAGTCCTGCTCACACTGAGAGTCTCTTGGGCCTCTCTCCTACCCCCTGTTCCCTCTGCTGCATCTCTCTGCCTTCCTTTTCTCTTAAAGGCTTGAGCGATGAAATCGGGCCCTCCTAGATGTGTCCCTGTTTTAAGCTCACCCGAGTGGCAGCTGATTAAGGCCTTTAGGGCACACCTAGATTGGTGTTGGTTGGATAACCAGAGGGCAGAAAGCTTGAAGGGATGTGGGGAATCTTTACAATTAATTATTCCTACTACATTGCCCACCCATTTTTCAATTAAAACTCCTAGAATCTCTCACTCCCTCAGATCTGGCTAAGTTTGTGCTCCCAATGTCTAGACATAAAATTTTACTCACTAAAACCACTCTGCCCAAGGGTCAACCACACGCTAGCACTCCAGCTGTGTTTCACTGGCCAAATTCCTACCTCCCTCTGAGCCTCCCTGTCCTTGTATAAGAGAGGTGGCCTCCTCCATAGTGCTGTTCCAAACATTAAATGAAAGTATATCAGGATAAACTTTGAAAATGGCAAAATGAAATACAAATGTCCATTGTACTATCTTATGTTCAAAATATAAATAGTTTAAAAACTAGAATGAAAAGTTGTCTGGACTGGTGACTTCTAAATCTACTTGGAACTGAAATCAGAAGACCTGAGATGGAGTCCACTCCTTCCTTGGGTGACCCTGGGCATGTCATTTAGTTTCTCAAGACCTTTATTTCTTAGCTATGAATTAATGAGTTTGACAAAAGGACCTCCTGTGTCCCGTTCACCACTGAAATTCTCTGCTTCTATTTTATGCTTTTTCTTCAAGATGCAGTAAGGATCAGAGTTGTAAGAAGCAATCTATTTATAGTCAGCTCTTCACAAGATGACTGTAAAATGCTCAAGACAAGCTTATAACACAGGGACCAGAAATCTCTTCCAGGATAACCTGAAATAGCTCTGAAAATCCTGGCAGTTTTGCAGTCCTTTATAACCAAGCTTTTCTTCAGCGTCTAATTTGAAGGTATTTGGCTACTGAATAATTTCACTTTGAAAATTCAAGTTAGCTAATTGACTAGATGTTGCCATGTTTCAGAAAAATAACTAAATATGTTACTCTAGTTTAAAAAATTACCCCTTAATTCTGTTTCTAAAAACAAACCAAGCATAAAGAGAAAATCTGATGCAATATTCTGAACTTCTCTATTTTTCCAATTTTTTCAAAATTTGTACATAAAGAAATAAACTGTAAAATTTTCCTTCTCTGAGAATTGTGTTTTTATTTCAAACAAACTATGACATTTCAGCTATGTGTCTTCAGTTATGGTCCCGAGGGTCACTAAGGAGAGCATTCTACTTTCTGAGTGTTAGTCTATATTCTACTCCCTGGATATGAAATGAAAGCTATTTTTATTTATACATTTTAGTTTTGAACTTTAAAAAAGAAGCATTTTCCTCATACTTTATCTTAGTGGGTTTTCCGACACAGGACACTCATTTTACTACATTGGGGGAGGATTGTGGGAGAGCAGGACTGTGAATTTTCAAGTCCCTTTTCATTTGATAGACACCTCAGGGAGCCCAGCTCCCTGCAGGGGCCCTGCCAAGAGCAGGAAAATGACAGGGTTGGCTGAGTGTGAGCACAAGTCCCTGTCATGTTTGAGTTAGTGCTTCTTGAGGGGGGAGGAATGAGTTATTTTGACCACACTGTGGTGGTCAACCAGCCTTGACTTAAAGAAAATAATTTTCTTTGCCACGGTAATCGCCTTCGTTGTTGTAGCTGGCTAAACTTGAAGTTTCCCAAGATGGATGTGGCATACAGTGCATTTGGCTCTAATCAGTAGCATGTGTGTGATGGTTTCAGCCCCCCCCAACCCCCCCGGTCCTGGAGGAGTTTGGAGTGGAAATGTGAGAGGGACTGGAGCAAGGCCGGAGTGTGGGTTCACACTCTCCATGTACTGTTGCTGATTCTGAAGTTGGCAGTCTGAACATGGGGGTTTAGACACACCAGAGACAAGAGGGAGGTGGGGACAGTAAAACAGGAGAAAGAGAAGAAGACAAATGTAGAAAAAAACAGCAGACCTTAACTTGGGGTTGCAAGAAAATAAGAAAAGGAGAAAACAAGGAATGCACAGGCTAGGCATTGGTGATTCCTTCATCAATTCATTCAACAAGTGGAGGAGGTACATGGTGCTTGGGACTGTGCTAGTTCCTGAGGATACAACAACAAATGAACGGACATCCCCACAGCCCAGGGAGAACCTGTGGTCTACCTGAAAGGCCAGTCTCCAAAGTACGTTTTCCTACCCTTGCTCAGAAAGAGAGCGTGAACTCACCTGCGCAGGGGTGTCCTCCCCACCCTCTCGCAATATACTCAGGTGAGCAATGAACGCCTATCATGTTGGCTCTGCCTCCCTGTGGTTCCTCAGTGACAGAAGCTATGGGTTTGAAGAAGGAATTTTTACAGTTTGAAAGGTGGTTGACAAGCCATAGTTCATGAATAATTCCACTAAACAGACTTGTGTTGAGGAAGAAACAGTTATAGAGTGGTGTGTGCATTATCCTTAAATGGAGTGGAATAGTTTTATAGGATAGTCAAAGAATTTAGTTCCCTGGTATAAGAATGAGTGAGAGCAAATAGGGCAAATTGGGGAAATAAGCTTTGGTGACTTTCTTTCTGTCCCCCTCTGGCACTCTATAAACAGTTGTTCTTCAAATGCTTACATGGAGCACCATTCCGGTATTGCCCTTTTAAATCAGGTACTGTTTCCATAATCCCGGCTTTATTTTTCCTGTATCTCAGTCTGGATCTTGCTAGGTGAGAAGAAGCATCTGATAAACTTATTCAACCTGAACTGTCACTTGGAGATACTGAGCTAGAGGTAATGGTTTTCCCTTTAACAACTAGTAACGCCCCTGTGACACAAATGAGTTGTTAATAGGGGTTTTCAAGCAGGCCAAGAAAAGGGCAGAGGGCTGTGCTTCTTAAAATGTGCAAATCTGCTGAGGGAAGATTCTCAGGCATCTATCCTCGATGAGACAGAAGGTGGAGGCATCTGGGGGCAGTTCTGGTAAAGCTGCTCATTCTCCATACATGCAAAACTCCTACTTATGTTAAGATTTTTAATAGAAATTCTAACAGCTTAGAATCAAATTCTGATTGGCTTTCTTAAAGCATGTTTTTCGTTCTTAACCTGGGTAAGTGCACTTTATGCACAAAGAGAAGTTTTTGTCAGGTCTTCCTGTATCAAAAAGTGTGGCTTCTTAGACTAATCCCTGGATGAAGCATGATGTAATTATGAGACATACTCCCTACCCGCTTTCTGTCACTATTTGCCTTTAGCCTTCCCAAGAACTATTGAGTAAAGCAAACCAATCTGTGGATGTTGGCTACCAGGATCCCAACATATTCTAATCACTTATAGTTTAGGAAATAAAGTTGTTTCATTTATTTATTTTATTTTTTCCTTTTATTAAGTCATGTACACATAGATGATGAATACATTTATGCATATGTGGGGTACAATGTGTTAATTTTTTAATACAATTTGGAGTGCTTACATCAAACTAATTAATACAGCTTTCACCTCATTTACTTGCATTATGTTAAGACATTTATGTTCTATACTTGATAGATTTGACTTTTACCCTTACAATATGCTCCATAGATGTGGTCGCACTGTTTACCCTCTTTTTTAAAAAAATTAAATGGTCAGAAACAGAAATTTGAAATAATGCTTAGCATTGATATTTATGAACGTATTTGTCTACATCTACATGCTGAATTTAATATGACTAAAGGTTATTTTAAGTACCATTTTTGGAGCATTTTACCATTCCCCAGGTCCTTCACAGACATTTCCTCATTTGATCCGCATAGCAACTCTACAGAGCCAATTATTGTCTTTCTTTTTTCCTTATCAGGAGAAAGGAATATAATCATTTCCGATAATTCTTACAACAGCACGGTGAAGCAGGTATTATTATTTATATGTCTGTGATTTTACAGGTGATCATTACCCAGCTTTAGAATGGGGAAACAAGGATCCAAAGGCAGATTCATGAAAGCCCAAAGCCCTGTGTTTTTGCTGTCCTCCCAGGGACTGGCACCGTCCTGGTCCTGGTGGAGACTCCCCCTTCCCACCCACAGTGAGCCTCCGTCTGCAGAAAGGGTTTTGCTCACTCTTGTCCACGGAGCTCTCAGCCTGCTTAGGAGGTGAATTCTGCTAAGATGGCAGGTTCATTCTCTTGTTACCTACAGCACTCCCACCCTCTGAAATATCATGGTGAGGATGTGCAAAAGGGCTGTTCCCAGCCCCACTTACCAAAGGCAGGCATTTTGCTGCTGTTATCCACATGTGGACAAATATTGCTTAGTGCCCACCCATCCCTTCACTCCTCTTCCTCCCAAGTCATTTCATGCTGCCCAGCCCCTGGCCCTGACGGCCTGCACACAGCACCGAGGGATTCTCTTTTGTATCACACTGCCTGCATCCTTCTACTTTGTGAAATAAATGTATATTTTGTCACCCCTCCCCGCTGCACATAAACACAAGTACTCCTGTTTTTAAAACTAGAAATGTTGGCTTCTGTCAGGGTAGAAGGCAGGGGATGCAAGAAAGGAAAAAATCAATGCCATCTGCTGCCTATCATTTAAACACAATAGAATCGACGTCTGTGGACACGTGCTATTCTCGGGCTAAATTATGGTGTCGAAAGACTTCTAACTGGAAAAAGGACATTACCAAATCTGTTTTATGAGTTATAATTTTATGATTCCAGTCTTTTGAAAACACATTCACTCCCTTATTTCTTGTCTCAGCCTCTAAAACTAGGATTAGCTGAGGCTTAAGTAGATAAAAGAAATCATCCAGATGAACATGTAGTAACCCATTTCCAAGTCTGCACAGTGAAGCCACTTGGCAATAGTAGTGGTTCTATTTAAACAAACTCTTGCAAATGTTGTCTTCACTGAACATTTCAGCATGGCACTCAGGGGAGCCTTCAAACCTGACAGCCATTTCCTATTTGTCAGGAACAAGAGGAGGGGTTTTGAAGAAACAAGATCTCCCACTTTTAGACATGGAAATAAAGGGCCGGCCGGGAGACACTTCCAAGAATAGGCAGTGTGAGGACCTAATGGGTCATGACAGCTCCGATACAGGAGTTATCTTCCCCTCAGTAGGAGGGCCTCATTACGCACTTGTGGTTGTATTTTGCCACAGCGCCTGAGTGACAAGGCCACCTTATCTGCGGAGATGAGGACCCTGTTCTCCAACCCTGTGACATGTTCCTCCTGTGCAACTACTTATGGGATAGAATTCCCTTCCCAGCTACACATGTGCATGTCACACACAGCAAAGGAAAGAATTGCCAGTCTTTAAGTGACAATCAGTGATGAATGTGCCCCTATGACATGTCAGTAGAATTCTCCTGTAAAGCTGTAGGCCCTTGAATGACTTTCAAGAAAACCAACTCCCCTTTCTCTATCAATATGATCTTTTTCCTACCTATTTAGCTCCCAATGCCAAAACATATTAGAAATGGCATACCCTGTTTTCCCGAAAATAAGACATCCTCCGCAAATAAGACCTACTTACAGGGAAGATAAGACGTCCCCTGAAAATAAGACCTAGAGCATCTTTGGACTGTCTTATTTTTGGGGAAACGGGGTAGACACATTTTAAAAAACCAAAGCGTGACACCTCTTGTGTGTGAAGTGAGGAGCAAACAGAATCCTTATCCATAAAAGTCCACGGTATTGGGTCAGCTCTGGCTCATGAGCCATCGGCAACACAAAGCTGACAAAATGCACATTCTCAGGTCAGTTCTTCTCCAAAGCTGGGCTCCTGGTGGGAAGCCGTGGTGACGGGAAAAGCATGTAAATCTCAGCTCTGCTTAAATCAAGCCATCGTTCTGTATTGAGCTTTTGCTTTTTGGTTTTAAATTATTTATTAAAAGACACAACACCTGTTAGGACAACCTCATCAGGATGGATAATGTGGATTCGGTGACTTGTGCATAAAATCTGCAGCTCAAATGAAAACTGTAGGGGAACTTCAAACAGTGACAGAAGAGAAGGAACTCAAAAGTGAAGTGTTCCCCTTTCTGATTTCAGTACAGAAGAAGAAATGGTTTGTAAATATTTTGGTTTTATTTTCCAAATGTTCTTTAAATTCTCTTTTAAAGGTATAATGCTTTTAGGAATCCCCAAGTTGACTTTTCTCATAAAAACCCAGGGAGCCTTGCTTAGGGTAAGTTTTGTCCCTCTTTAGCAGGTGCATGTGGGGTGTTTGGGAGGTGAAAAAGGGCTGGCTGCTCTCTTTCCCTTTGCTTTGATAGATTCCTCCCTACATCAACCATAGGCCAGCTCATAATTATAATGCAAAACAGCATCCCCACAGTCTGCTTGGTGCATTTCAAATCTGAAGTTCCTTGAAGTTCTAAGGATTTTTAAATATTGATATTCATTAATTGTGTGGCTTTTTGTGACATAAATGCACAATACATACTTTTATGTGCTGGAAACAGCTAAAAATGCCATGTCACACATGTTTACATGGCTGTTGTGGAAAATGGTACCATGCTAATATATGTCTGCTTCTTAAATTCTGTTAGCAGTTGTAAGACAGTCAGATACCACCCGTGGGATCTTGTGCCCTCATGAAACACAATTACAATGAGAATATCTCATTATCTCATTGGCTTTAGCTTACTGCTCTGTTACCATGGTTTCAAATACACAGAGGAGTCTGAAACTAAGAGTGCTGCTAACAAAGAACATATCCTTGTACAATGACATCAGATCATGTTAGACAGAATAGACTTAATTAAATACCCCCTGATGGAGGCCAAAATAGAGAAGTTGGGTTTACTTTTTAAAAAGGAAGCCAGCCTTTTAGAAACATTCTGCTTAATGTACTTAGGAATTTTTCATTTGTTTATAACAGTACCTACGATAATAAAAACAAACTCTGAACCTAGATCCCATTCGATATGTGCTGGTGGGGAGGAGAAGTTAAGGAAGAGAAGAAAAGGACTGTCAGAAGAGAATGGTGTCAGATGTTGTTCTTGTCCGAGTGTCTGGATGCCGAGCAAACCAATCCACAGAATAAGCAACAGGAACAGCTGGAAGGGTGCAAACTATCAGGCCCTGTGTTGTGAGGTGTCCCCGGGATTCCAAGCATGAATTCCAGTCTTCCCAAATGAGATTTGGTTCTGCCATAGAGACTCATGGCATTTCACCCACTTCTCTGACATATCGAGGGTCTACCTTTGCAAACCTAGAACGATACTATTTCTCGTGATAGGAAACAAGTAGATCTTATTAGAAGAGAAACACAACTTTGAACTCCTGGACTTCTAACTGCTATGTAGCTTGCTGTGGTCTGATTGATTTCCTGCCCCTGGCTTACTCTGCATTGAGGAAAGTGCCTCATGACTGCAGCCAATGTGGCTTTTGTTTAAGTAAACCTTTAAAGTAGACTTCAAGAGTGCATTTGGGGGTATTAAAAATCATTTAGGCCTCAGCGTGTTCTTAGGGTATAACCATTTTTCTCACAAAGACCTCAAACAGTGGCTTATACTTGTCCATGTTGTAAAATTAATTTCCCTATGATAGAAATCTTTCTTGTCAATGTGAAGCTTATCCCTCCTCCTCATAGCGCGCGCACACACACGAATCAGCAGTAAAAAAAAAAAAAATTTAAATCACTTATAGGCCCTAGAGACTATCAGATGACATAATGTGACGATAATGACATCCCTGGTGGTGTTAATTGATTTTGTCCTGGTAGAGAAGGTAATTTGGCTTCCACAGTGACTGCCGGATCGTGGACTTACTGATTGGTCTGCCCAGGCAGTATTACCATTAATGAACAGAAAACACACTTTATTCCTTAAAAGATACTTGGTAATTATGGGGAAGGGAAGATGGAAAGCCAAGGGTTCTTAATCATTTAAGGAGTGTTCATTCTGAGCTGTTTGCATTAAAAGGGGATATATGTTAAAAGACTGTGAATTAGCAATTCAGAGTCTCACTCCATAAAATCCAGCTGGTTTTCTGCTACCTTAGAAAGATTTGTGAAAAAGTCAAATGATTTGTAAAGTGTGCTTTAACAGAAAAAAATAACAATTGGCAGCTGCATGTGCTGGGTGATTAAAAGTGATACATCATCTGTCAAGCTGGCTTACTTTATTGGTCTGCATTCCTTTCTTTATGGTTTGTAATTGGTGTGATTTTGAAAATATTTTCAAAATGAAAAACACATCGCATTCTAAATTGTGTGCATAGAATAAGATATTCAGATAATTCCCTGATTTTCAGAGGAGGTGGATAGATTTGGGAGTCATTCAAGCTAAAACCAAATAATCGAGATTATGCAAATAAAAATATTACCCACATCAGTTAAAGGCCCGATTATTCTGTGTGTCACCAAGCTTGAAAACTTTGCAGTTATCTCTTCATTTCTCATCCTTTGGGTTCAACTGGCTCTCAGGTCCTCTCTGTCTCACCAGGCCTGGTGATATTCTGCCTGGAGGCTTCAGCTCTTCCACAGCAGCTGTTTATGACTAGTATACATCGTATGGGTGGATATCAGTGTGATACTCGTTCTTAAACATTCTGTACATCATCCCTGCATCCTACCATGTAAATACCTTCTGAATAGGACATGCTACTGCCTTAAATCAAATTTTAGCTATCTCTAATCTAGACTCTAGTAGTAATTTTTCAGGGTGATTGTTAGGTATTGATTCCTTTTCTCTTTTGTCCTAGTAGTAGACTTTTAAGTGGTCTTTTTTACTCCAGTCTCTTTCTACGCTAATCCATGCTCCACACTCCAGCCACAGTTACTTTTTATATGTGCTATGTTGCCTAGGCTGGGCTTGAACTCCTGGGCTTAAGTGATCTTCCTGCCTCAGCCTCCCAAGTAGTTGGAAATACAGGTGTGTACCATTCCACTTGGCTTTGATTTCTACCTTTCTTACTTTTAAATTTGTCTTTGCTCTTCCTTGAGTAAATTGTTGCTCTTTCTAATTACTTGAGATGGATACCTACATCATTAACTTTTTATTTTCTAATATTTGTATTTAAAACCATGATTTTCTAAGTATAGCTTTAGTTTCATTCTACAAATTTTGTTATGTTGAATTCCATTGTGAATTCAGTTAAGAATTTGTTTAAATTACCGTAAGATTTCTTAAAGCTGTATTTTTTAAATTTCTGAGCATTTGGAGATTTTTAAAGTTATCTTTTCTTCTTAATTTCGCTATGATCAGGGAATATACTGTAGCTTTCAATTATTTAAAAGTCCGTTGAAATTAACAGAATGGTAAATTTTATAAACATTCATATTGAAGAAGACCTTTATGATGATCCACTTCCATTATTTATTAATTAATAGTAAACATATTTTCTCTTCCTTATAATTTTTTTTTTTTTTGAGACTCAAGCTGTCACTCTGGGTAAAGTGCCCTGTCGTCATAGCTCACAACAACCCCAAACTCTTAGGCTTAAGTGATTCTCTTGCTTCAGCCTCCCAAGTAGCTGGGACTACAGGTGCCTGCCACAACGCCTGGCTATTTTTTGGTTGTAGTTGTCATTGTTGTTTGGCAGCCCTAGGCTGGATTCGAACCTACCAGCTCCGGTGTATGTGGCTGGCACCCTAGCTGCTGAGCTATAGGCACCAAGCCCCTTATAATTTTCCTAACATTTTCTTTTTTCTAGCTTATCTTTTGTAAGAACACAATAAATAATACATATACAAAATATATGTTATCAATTGTTTATGTTATCAGCAAGGCTTCTGGTCAACAGTACTTAAGTTTGTGGAAAGTCAGAAGTTACATGTGTTTTTTTCACTGTCCCCCTGATCTCCAGATTCAAGGGCCCACTGGGTGTGGAATCATACACATTTTTGTGTCTCTGTATGTATGTATGTATGTATGTATGTATGTATGTATGTGTCTCTGTATGTATGGTATGTATCAGTAGTTTTCTCCTTTTTTTTCTGTGAAAACTATCTTTTTTTCTTTTAATTATTGGGGATTCATTGAGAGTACAAAGAACCAGATTGCGCTGATTGATTTGTTAGGTAAAGTCCCTCTTACAATTGTGTTCCGTCCCCAAGAGGAGTGTCATACCCCATGACCCCCCCAACCCCCTCCTTCCTTCTCCCTGCACCCTCCTTCCCCCACCGCCCACTGTGTACTAGGTCATCAATTGTCCTCATATCAGAATTGAGTACATTGGATTCATGCTTCTCCATTATTGTGATGCTTTACTAAGAAGGATTTGTTCCACCTCCATCCGAGTTAATACAAAAGATCTAAAGTCTCCATCTTTTTAATGGCTGAATAGTATTCCATGGTGTACATATACCACAGCTTGTTAATCCATTCCTGAGTTGGTGGGCATTTAGGCTGTTTCCACATTTTGGCGATTATAAATTGAGCTGCGATAAACAGTCTAGTGCAAATGTCCTTATGACAAAAAGATTTTTTTTCTTCTAGGTAGATGCCCAGTAATGGGATTGCAGGATCAAATAGAAGGTCTAATTTGAGTTCTTTGAGGGTTCTCCATACTTCCTTCCAAAAGGGTTGTATTAGTTTGCAGTCCCACCAGCAGTGTAAAAGTTCCCTTCTCTCCACATCCACGCCAGTATCTGCAGTTTTGAGATTTTTGTGATGTGGGCCATTTTCACCGGGGTTAGGTGATATCTCAGGGTGGTTTTGATTTGATTTCTCTGATAATTAGGGACAATGAGCATTTTTTCATATGCTTGTTGGCCATTTGTCTATCTTCTTTAGAAAAGATTCTATTCATCTCTCTTGCCCAGTGATACAAGGGATTGTTGGCTCTTTTTATGCTGCTTAATTTGAGTTCTCTGTAGATCCTAGTTATCAAGCTCTTTTCCGATTCAAAATATGCAAATATCTTTTCCCATTTTGATGGTCGTCTGTTTGCTTTGGTTGTTGTCTTCTTAGCTGTACAGAAGCTTTTCTGTTTAATTAAGTCCCTTTTTTGTTGTTGTTGTTATTGCTGCAATTGCCACTGGAGTCTTCTTCATAAAGTCTTTCCCCAGGCCTATACCTTCAAGTATTTTCCCTAAACTTTCTTTGAGGATTTTATTGTTTCATGCCTTAGATTTAGATCTTATATCCATCTTGAATCAATTTTAGTGAGTGGAGAAAAGTGCAGGTCCCATTTCAGTCTTTTACATGTGGCTATCCAGTTCTCCGAGCACCATTTGTTGAATAGGGATTTTTTTCCCCCAGTGTATGTTCTTGTTTGGTTTATCAACGATCAGGTGACTGTAAGATATTAGTTTCATCTTATGGTTTTCTATTTGGTTCCAAATGTCAGTATCTCTATTCTTGTGCCAATACCATGCTGTTTTGATCACTATGGCCTTGTAGTACAACCTACAGTCTGGTAGGCTGATGACCCTGGCTTTCTTTTTATTACTAAGAATTACTATACAGGATTTTAGCTCATTCCGTACAAAACAAAGAATTATTTTTTCCAAATCTTGAAAGTATGATGTTGGTATTTTAATGGGGGATTGCATGAATCTGCATATTGCTTTGGGAAGTATAGATATTTTCACAATGTTGATTCTTCCCAGCCATGAGCATGGTATGTTCTTCCATTTGTTAATATTTTCTGTTGTGGGTCATGCCTGTAATCCTAGCACTCTGGGAGGTGGAGGTGAGTGGATTACTTGAACTCACGAGTTCAAGACCAGCCTGAGCAAGAGCAGGACCCCATCTCTAAAAAAATAGCTGGATGTAGTCCCACCTAAGTGGGAGAATGAAGCAAGTGAATCTATTGAGGACAGGAGGTTGCTGTGAACTATGATGCCACAGCATTCTATCCAGGGTGACAAAGTGAAATTCTGTCTCAAACAAACAAAAAAAGAATTAAGAAATAAATAAAAATAAAGTTATATAAAGAAGAAAACACTCTTTTTTAAAATTTCAAATTGATATGAGGGTACAGATGCTTAGGTTACATTGCTCAGTTGTAGCTGAGCCCTTCACCCAGGGGGTGTGCTGTACATCCTCACATTGTGCCCATTCTGCAAGAGCTTACCAATGCCTCTCCCTCCTCCCTCCCACACCCACACTTATTTTTAATTCTGTTTTAATCTTATGGGGGCACGTAGTTGTTCATCTACTAGTTTCACATTAGTATCGAGTACACTGAACACTTGCTTTTCCTGTGATACTTCACTAAGAAGAGTGTTCTTCAGCTCCATTGCAGGTTTCTCCTTTTTGTGTTGTTATACGTATCAGTATGTTTTTTAATTGTACTATGTGTATCATGGATTCATTCATTTTTATTGCTTTATGTACCACTATTTTTTTTCATTCATTCCCCAGTTGATGGGCATTTGGATTGTTTCTCGTTTGGGGCTGCTATGAGTAACACTGCTATGAACATTCACATGCAGGTTCTTGTAGACATAAGCTTTAGTTACTCTTGGATAAATATTTGAGAGTATGGATGCTGAATTCTATGGTAAATGTTCTGTTTAACTTTGTGGGAAATCGCTGAACTGGTCTCCAAAATGGCTATAAAATTCATTGTCTTGCTATCAGTATATAAGAGTTTCATTGCTCTGCAGCCTTGCTAACACTTGATATTTTCAGTCTTTTTACTCTTAGCCAGTCTAGTTGGGCAGGTAGTGGGACCTCATTGTAGTTTTAAATCATCTTTCCCTGATGACTAATGATGCTGAGTGATCTAATGATGTCTAATGTTTATTTGACATTTGTATATATCTTCTTTGTTAAAGTAACTCTCTAGTTTGCTCATTTTTAAAAATTGGATTGTTTCTGTTTATTATTATTACATTATTAAGAGTTTTTATTAGTATATATCAGATATAAATCCTTTACCACACACAAGCTTTATAAAGATATTCTCTTAGTCTGAGTTGCATTTGCATTTTCTTAACAGTGTCTTTTGAAGAGTAAAAATTTTCATTTTGATGAAGTCCATTTTACCAGTTTTTCTTTTACAGTTCATATTCTTGTTTCTTATCTTGAAAATCTTTGACTTTTAACTCAAACTCACAAAGACTTTATCCTGTTTACTTCTGTGAGTTTTATACTTTCAGCTCCCACATGTAGACTTTTTACTCACTTCAGGCTAATTATTGTACATGATATTAAGTAGTGTCATTGTTTATATTTTTGCATGCAGATAGTCAATTGTTCTTTGTCATTTGCTGCAAAATCTATTCTCTCCCTGTAGAATTACCCTGGCATTTTTGTGGGAAATCAACTGAATATATATATTTTTCTGGACTTTCTATTCTGTTCCATATATGTATGTCTGTTGCTGGGCCAATATCACACTGTCTTCTTGCTGTAACATTATAGTAAGTCTTGAAGTCTGATAAGGAAAATTCTTCAAATTCACTTTTTTATTTTGTTTTGTTTTATAATTGGGGGGAGGCTATTTTAGGTACTTTGCATTTCTATATAAATTATAGAAGCTGCTTGACAATTCCTACAAATTAAAAATCAAAGGCCTGCCAGGTATTTTGGGAGGTGGAAAAAAATTCCGTTAAATTTATAGATCAATTTTGATATTTTAATAATATTGAAACTTCTAATCCCTGAATATGGTATAGTTCTCTATTTTGATGTCTTCTTTGATATCTCTCAGCAATGTTTTGAAATTTTCGGTGTACAATGCATGTTCATATTTTTGAAATATTTTTCTTAAGTTATTTCTTGTTTTTATGCTACTGTAAGTGGAATTTGTAATATTTTATGTTCAATTTTTGTTGCTAATTTATAAAAATATAATTTACTTTTATACACATACATTGGCCTTATATCTTGCCATATTGGTAAACTCACATTAATTCTGGTGGATTTTTGGCAGATTAGTTCCAGTAGCTGTAGTTCTAATAGCTTTTCAGAATTTCTTACATAATCTATTATGTTGCAAGAGAATGAAAATAGTTTTACTTATTCCTTTCTTATGTAGAAATCTTTTACTTTTTTAGTTTTATTTAACTAGTCACACCAGCAGCCTATTTAACAAGTAGTAAGAGAGGATATACTTGTCTTTCTTCTGATTTTAAGGGAAATATTCAGTCTTACAATTTGAGGAATTTCTGCCTATTTCTTATTTTTTTTTGTGTTTTTCTAAACTTTTATCTATTTATTTATTTTTATTAAATCATAGCTGTGTACATTGATATGATCATGGGGCATCATTCACTAGCTTCACAGACTGTTTACCAAGTTGCACATATACCCTTGTAAGATGCACCGCTGGTGTAATCCCACCAATCCCCTTCCCTCTAACCACCTCCCCCCTCCATCCCCTCCCTTTCCCCCTTCCCCCTATTCTTAGGTTGTAACTGGGTTATAGCTTTCATGTGAAAACCCTAAATTAGTCTCATAGTAGGGCTGAGTACATTGGGTACTTTTTCTTCCATTCTTGAGACACTTTACTAAGAAGAATATGTTCCAGCTCCATCCATGTAAACAAGAAAGAGGTAAAGTCTCCATCTTTCTTTAAGGCTGCATAATATTCCATGGTGTACATATACCACCATTTATTAATCCATTCGTGGATCGATGGGCACCTGGGCTTCTTCCAATTAGCAATTATGAATAGGGCTGCAATAAACATTCTGGTACAAATATCTTTGTTATGATGTGCTTTTTGGTCTTCTGGGTATATGCCCAGTAGAGGGATTACAGGATTGAATGGCAGATCTATTTTTAGATCTCTAAGTGTTCTCCATATCTCTTTCCAAAAGGAATGTATTAATTTGCATTCCCACCAGCAGTGCAAAAGTGTTCCCTTTTCTCCACATCCGCGCCAACATCTCTGGTCTTGGGATTTTGTGATATAGGCTAGTCTCACTGGAGTTAGATGATATCTCAAAGTAGTTTTGATTTGCATTTCTGTGATGATTAAAGATGATGAGCATTTTTTCATATGTCTGAAGGCCGCGTGCCTGTCTTCTTCAGAGAAGTTTCTCTTCAAATCCCTTGCCCAGCCTGAGATGGGATCACTTGCTCTATTCTTGCTACTGCGTTTGAGTTCTCTGTGGATTCTGGTTATTAAACCTTTGTCGGAGACATAACCTGCAAATATCTTCTCCCATTCTGAGGGCTGTTTGTTTGCTTTACTTACTGTGTTCTTGGCTGTGCAGAAGCTTTTTAGTTTGATCAAGTCCCAGTAGTGTATTTTTGAAGCTGCTTCAATTGCCCGGGGGGTCCTCCTCATAAAATACTCGCCCATCCTGATTTCTTCAAGGGTTTTCCCTGCACTCTCCTCTAGTATTTTTATAGTTTCATGTCTTCAGTTTAAATCTTTGATCCAGTGAGAGTCTATCTTAGTTAATGGTGAAAGGTGTGGATCCACTTTCAGTCTTTTCCAGGTTGCCAGCCAGTTCACCCAGCACCATTTGTTAAATAGGGAATCTTTTCCCCACTGAATGTTTTTAATTGGCTTCTCAAAGATTAAATAACGGTAAGTAGCTGGATTCATCTCTTGATTCTCTATTCTATTCCAGACATCTACCTCTCTGTTTTTGTGCGAATACCATGCTGTTTTAATCACTATTGATTTGTAGTATAGTCTGAGGTCTGGTAGTGTAATTCCTCCTGCTTTGTTTTTATTTCTGAGTAATGTCTTGGCTATTCGAGGTTTTTTCTGATTCCATATAAAACGAAGTATTGTTTTTTCCAGATCTTTAAAGTATGACAGTGGAGCTTTAATAGGGATTGCATTGAAATTATATATTGCTTTGGGTAGTATAGACATTTTAACTATGTTGATTCTTCCCAGTCATGAGCATGGTATGTTTTTCCATTTGTTAATATTTTCAGCTATTTCTTTTCTTAGAGTTTCATAGTTCTCTTTATAGAGATCTTTCACATCCTTTGTTAGATAAATTCCCAAATATTTCATCTTCTTTGGCACTACTGTGAATGGGATAGAGTCCTTAACAGTTTTTCCAACTTGACTATTGTTGGTATATATATATATAAAGGCTACCAATTTATGAATGTTGATTTTGTAACCTGAGACGCTGCTGTATTCCTTGATCACGTCTAAGAGTTCTGTAGTAGAGTCTCTAGTGTTTTCCAGATATACTATCGTATCATCCACGAAGAGTGTAAGTTTGATCTCTTCTGACCCTATATGGATACCCTTGATCGTCTTTTCTTCCCTAATGGCAGTGGCTAAAACTTCCATTACAATGTTAAAAAGCAATGGAGACAATGGGCAGCCTTGTCTGGTTCCTGATCTCAGTGGAAATGATTCCAATTTAACTCCATTCAATATGATATTGGCTGTGGGTTTGCTATAGATGGTCTCTATCAGTTTAAGAAATGTCCCTTCTATACCAATTTTCTTAAGTGTTCTGATCATGAAGGATGCTGGATATTATCAAAAGCTTTTTCTGCATCAATTGAGAGAATCATATGGTCTTTGTTTTTTAATTTGTTTATGTGCTGGATTACATTTATAGATTTACGTATATTGAACCAGCCTTGAGATCCTGGGATAAAACCGACTTGGTCATGATGTATAATTTGTTTGATGTGTTGCTGGATTCTGTTTGTTAGGATCTTGTTGAATATTTTTGCATCTATATTCATTAGTGATATTGGTCTATAATTTTCTTTTCTTGTTGGGTCTTTCCCTGGTTTGGGGATCAGGGCGATGTTTGCTTCATAGAACGTGTTGGGTAGTCTTCCTTCTTTTTCTACCTTTTGGAACAGGTTGAGTAATATAGGTACTAATTCCTCTTTAAAGGTTTGGTAGAATTCAGACGTGAAACCATCTGGTCCCGGGCTTTTCTTTTTAGGGAGGTTTTGTATGGTTGATGCTATTTCCGAACTTGATATGGGCCTGTTCAACCTTTCCACTTGATTCTGGCTAAGTCTTGGAAGGTGACATGCTTCCAAGTATTGGTCAATTTTCCTTCAGATTTTCATATTTCTGAGAATAAAGTTTCCTGTAATATTCATTAAGGATTTTTTTGATTTCTGAGGAGTCTGTTGTTATTTTGTCTTTGTTTCTGATTGATGAGTTTAGAGATTTTACTCTTTTTTTCCTGATTAGGTTTGCCAAAGGTTTATCTATTTTATTGACCTTTAAGAAAAACCAGCTTTTTGATTTATTGATCTGTTTTATTATTCTTTTGTTTTCAATTTCATTTATTTCTGCTCTAATTTTGGTTATTTCTTTTCTTCTACTGGGTTTGGGGTTGGAGTGTTCTTCCTTTTCCAGTTGCTTGAGATGTCCCATTAAGCTGTTAACTTCCTCTCTTTTCCATTCTCTTGAGGAAGGCTTGCAGTGCTATAAATTTCCCTCTTAGAACTGCCTTTGCGGTGTCCCAGAGGTTCTGATAGTTCCTGTCTTCATTGTTGTTTTGTTCCAAAAAGTTGGTGATTTCTTTCTTAATCTCATCTCTGACCCAGCTATCATTCAGCATAAGGTTATTTAACTTCCATGTTTTTGTATGAGTATGCAGATTCCTGTTGTTACTCAGCTCAAGTTTTATTCCATGGTGGTCCAAGAAGATGCATGGAATAATTTCTATTCCTTTAAATTTACTGAGGTTAGACTTGTGACCTAAGATGTGATCGATTTTGGAGTAAGTTCCATGGGCTGCTGAGAAGTATGTGTATTCAGTTTTGTTGGGATGAAATGTTCTGTAGATGTCTGCTAAATCCAAATGTGGGATGGTTAGGTTTAAGTCTAAGATTGCTTTGCTCAGCTTCTTGTTGGAGGATCGATCCAACACTGCCAAAGTAGTGTTGAAATCTCCGATGATTATGGAGCTGGAGGAAATCAAGTTGCTCATGTCTGTTAGAGTTTCTCTTATAAATTGAGGTGCATTCTGGTTGGGTGCATAGATATTAATAATTGAGATCTCATCATAGTGAGTATTACCCTTAACAAATATGAAGTGACCGTTCTTGTCCTTCCTTACTTTTGTTGGTTTAAAGCCTATTGTATCTGCAAATAAAATTGCAACACCTGCTTTTTTCTGATTACCATTTGCCTGAAATATGGACGACCATCCTTTCACCCTGAGTCTGTATTTGTCTTTTAGGTTAAGATGTGACTCTTGTATGCAACAGATATCTGGCCTGAGTTTTTGTATCCAGCTAACCTATGCCTCTTTAGAGGACAGTTTAAGCCATTCACATTAATGGAGAATATAGATAAGTCTGGTGAAGTTTTGGGTATCGAGTTTTTCAAAAGCCCAGTGGCCATTTTTAATCCTTTTGCCAGTGTGGAAATTGGAGTTTGATCCGAAGTTTCTGAGTGAGTTTACTTTTGTGGTACATGATTGGGTTGGTCATTATGGAGGATAGGTCTGAGAATATCCTGAAGAGCTGGTTTGGTTATGGCAAATTTCTTCAACATATGAATGTCATTAAAGTATTTAATTTCTCCATCATAAATGAAACTCATTTTAGCTGGATATAAGATCTGGGGTTGAAAGTTATTTTGCTTTAGGAGATTAAAAGCCGGTGACCACCCTCTTCTGGCTTGAAAAGTTTCAGCAGAGAGATCTAATATTCTTCCCTTTGAAGGTAATGGTTTTCTTTCTCCTGGCAGCTTTGAGGATTTTCTCCTTCATATTAACTTTAGTGAAGTTAATTATGATATGCCTGGGGGATGTCTTATTGGGGTTGAGTCGTGCTGGGGTTCTGAAGCTGTCTGCTATCTGAATTTCAGAATCTCTAGGCATGTCTGGAAATTCTCTTCATAATTTCATGCAGAAGGGCCTCTGTGCCCAGCGAGGCCACTTCATCTGTTTCTGGAACTCCTATGATTCAGATATTCGCCTTCTTTGAATTATCCCAGAGCTCTCTGAGAGAGTGATCCGTTTTTGCTCTCCATTTCTCTTCCTTTTGAGAGTTTGGGAGTGTTCAAAGGCTTTATCTTCGATGTCAGAAATCCTTTCTTCTGCTTGCTCCATTCTGTTGCTGAGGGATTCTACTGTATTTTTCATATCTTTGAGGGCTGCAAATTCTTGCTTCAGTGTGTCTAAGTCTTTGGTGGTTTTGTTTTTAAATTCGTTAAATTCTTGAGACAACTTTTGAATTTCTCCTCGAATTCCTAATTCCACTTTGTTAATCTTGTCTGCAATCCAAATTCTGTATTCGATTTCTGACATCTCAGTCAGTTGTTTATGAATGGGATCTTCAATTGCACCTGCCATATCTTTCCTTGTGGGGGTTGATCTATTCTGGTTATTCATGTTACCAGAGTTTTTCTGCTGATTTTTGGCCTGAGAAACTGGGGCCCTGTCTGGTGTGGTGGGGCTAAATCGTTCTGCCTTGTTTTCACCTGGTTTCTGTTCCACCCTAGTGAAACAGATACTTTGGGTTGAAGTCTCAGCTGTGGAGAAATATCAGCAATTAAGTCACCCCACCCCCCATAGGCAAACAATTGGAAAAGAAAAATCAAACCTTCCTACCACCATGCACCTAGGGCACCACCTGATTTGTCCTCAGGTGATTGGTTCAGTTCAAAAATGTCCAAATCAATTGTCTCAGTCTGCACCTCTCGGGTGAGAGAGTTTAAGAGGTCTCTGGGAACTGGATCACAGGGGTCTGGTGACTACTCTGGTGTGGCTTGCTCCAGTGCTGCATGGAGTCAGGAGAAGCCACCCAGCCTATAAATCAGTCTGGGAAGGTTGCTGCCTCCTTCCCCACCTTGCACCACTTCACACCCAGTCACTGATAGCCCTGCAGTTGGCTGACCCAGTTGCCTGTAGTGAATCGGTACTCCAGGAGTTTGTACCTGCCTGAATCAAAAGGAAGTCTGCCAGGCCGCTGCGCTCTGCCTCTCTCCAGCAGGAGGAGGTGAGGCATGACAACCTCGGGTGCTAGATGAAGGTTGAGGGGTTTTCACTCAGGTCCAGTCTCACCCCTGATTAATGTTACTGACAGAACAGAACAGAACAGAACAACTCTGTGTTTCCCCTGCAGAGGAGAAGCTGAATTGAGTTCCAAATCAGCTTGTCTTTGCTCTTGCATTGTCTATAGGCTGATGAGCCCCTGAGGGCCAGGTGTGTCTTAGGTTTAGTAAAGCGGACTTCTGGGTCAGCCCCGTCCTGGGAGTTTCCCTGGTTTGCAAGTTGGAGTTGCCTCAGGCAAACTCAGAGTCTCTGGTTGCCCAGGGAGACAGGGGGTGTGGCTTCAGAATATTCTGTAGTGAGCCGTATTCCTAGCAAAAGAGGGCTGCTGCCTTATGGCTCAGGCAACCGTTGCTCCGGTGTAGCTCCCCTCCGGCCAACTGTCCTCTCTCCACTCCCGTATCCCAGAGTCTGCACCGACCGGCTGCAGCCCAGCACTGTCTATACCCCTCGAGCAATTGCCCAAGAGTTTGGACCCCTGGGGGACAGGCCTCTAGACCTTGGAGCTAGAGCAGAGGGGAGCACGGGGAGCGCTGGGTGCCTGGGGTTGCGGGCAGAGAACACACACAGCTTTACACAGTTTTATGCCTGGCTGTATTGTCACCAAAAGACGGCTGTCGCACTGTGCCTCAGGGAACTGCTGTTCCGGTGCAGTCCCCTCTCCGCCGACAGACCGGGACTGGCCTCCAGACCGCAGTGTGAGCGAAGGGGAGTGCTGGGAGCTCAAAATTCCTGGTAGAGACTATATACAGGTTATACAGTTTTATGCCTAGCAGGAGGACGCCATGGCACCCTAGTAGGGGAGGTAGGTCCAGTTTTTAGAGGGTCTGTCCCGTGGAGTGTAGTGGGAGGACCTTTGAACTCTGCCCGGTTGTTTGTGCGGCACTCTGAGCCGTTCTCATGGGGGAGGGGACTCCCGTCCACTTGGTGATGGATTTTGTACCTTTTGTTTGTATCCTTGTGGTCGCAGCTTGCCTCAGCGGGGTTGACGTGCGTTCTACAACCTTCTCTCTTAGTGCACCTCAAATCCACCAGGTTATTTGATGAATTTTTGTCCTTTAACTCTCCTTCTGAATGGGAGCCTCTGTGGAAAGCTAGCTTCAGTCAGCCATCTTGTCTCCTTCCCTTTTGCTGAACTTTTCTCTGCCTATTTCTTGTTAGTTGACAATTTTGTGAGTGATAGCTTTTGAATTTTAATTCAAAATTACAATTTTGATTTACTGAAATGGTCATGTGATTTTTGGTTTTTAGTGTATTATCTGGTGGATTGTATTGATTTATTTTTCAACGTTAAACCAACTTTGCATTCCTAGAGTAAGTTGGTTGGTTTTTGTCAATTTTGGTAAATTCTTAGCCATATCTTTTCAAACATTGTTTTTTCTTTATATTCTCTGACCTATACTTAGACTTTAGATAGTTGTGTTTTAAGTAGGGTTAATAAGTGTCATATAATTCTTTCTTTTTTCTATATTTTCTAACCTCCAAAGCACTTCAAACTGCATACATTCTGCTAACTTGTATTTTTTTTTTTTATTATTAAATCATAGCTCTGTACATTAGTGCGATCATGGGGCACCATACACTAGTTTCTAACTTGTATTTTGAATCATAAAGCTTATCTGTAAGTTCTGAAATGTTCCTTATATTATTTTTGAAAGTAGAATCTGTGTCTCTATTCATCTCTTCCATAGTTATTTGAAGTTCTAGATTACCTACTGTTTCTATTGTATATTTTTCTTTTGCTTTTATTGTTGGTATACCAGGACTTTGGATGTGATACATTGTAGAGGCTAGTATCTTTCAGCAGAGATAATTTTATTTATTAGTAACTTGCAGCAGGCATCAGGGTAAGAAGATGCACTTTAATTCATAAGTGACTGACCAGATTCAAGGCTGAGTTTCAGTATTTGTATGTCCCAGTTTATTTCTTGTTCTTTTTATTCTGAATCTTTATAGGACCCCAATGGAAAGTTTTTGATTTTTTTTTTTTTTTTATTGTTGGGGATTCATTGAGGTTACAATAAGCCAGGTTACACTGATTGCAATTGTTAGGTAAAGTCCCTCTTGCAATCATGTCTTGCCCTCATAAAGTGTGACACACACCAAGGCCCCACCCGCCTCCCTCCGTCCCTCTTTCTGCTTCCCCTCCATAACCTTAATTGTCATTAATTGTCCTCATATCAAAATTGAGTACATAGGATTAATGATTCTCCATTCTTGTGATGCTTTATTAAGAATAATGTCTTCCACTTCCATCCAGGTTAATATGAAGGATGTAAAGTCTCCATTTTTTTTTATGACTGAATAGTATTCCATGGTATACATATACCACAGCTTGTTAATCCATTCCTGGGTTGGTGGGCATTTAGGCTGTTTTCACATTTTGGCGATTGTAGATTGAGCTGCAATAAACAGTCTAGTACAAGTGTCCTTATGATAAAAGGATTTTTTTCCCTCTGGGTAGATGCCCAGTAATGGGATTGCAGGATCAAATGGGAGGTCTAGCTTGAGTGCTTTGAGGGTTCTCCATACTTCCTTCCAGAAAGGTTGTACTAGTTTGCAGTCCCACCAGCAGTGTAAAAGTGTTCCCTTCTCTCCACATCCATGCCAGCATCTGCAGTTTTGAGATTCTGTGATGTGGGCCATTCTCACTGGGGTTAGATGATATCTCAGGGTTGTTTTGATTTGCATTTCTCTAATATATAGAGATGATGAACATTTTTTCATGTGTTTGTTAGCCATTCGTCTGTCATCTTTAGAGAAAGTTCTATTCATGTCTCTTGCCCATTGATATATGGGATTGTTGGCTTTTTTCATGTGGATTAATTTGAGTTCTCTATAGATCCTAGTTATCAAGCTTTTGTCTGATTGAAAATATGCAAATATCCTTTCCCATTGTGTAGGTTGTCTCTTTGCTTTGGTTATTGTCTCCTTAGCTGTGCAGAAGCTTTTCAGTTTAATGAAGTCCCATTTGTTTATTTTTGTTGTTATTGCAATTGCCATGGCAGTCTTCTTCATGAAATCTTTCCCCAGGCCAATATCGTCCAGTGTTTTTCCTATACTTTCTTGGAGGATTTTTATTGTTTCATGCCTTAAATTTAAGTCCTTTATCCATCTTGAATCAATTTTTGTGAGTGGGGAAAGGTGTGGATCCAGTTTCAGTCTTTTACATGTAGACATCCAGTTCTCCCAACACCATTTATTGAATAGGGATTCTTTCCCCCAAGGTATGTTCTTGTTTGGTTTATCGAAGATTCAGTGGTTGTAATATGTTAGTTTCATTTCTTGGTTTTCAATTAGATTCCAAGTGTCTATGTCTCTGTTTTTGTGCCAGTACCATGCTGTCTTGAGCACTATGGCTTTGTAGTACAGACTAAAATCTGGTATGCTGATGCCCCCAGCTTTATTTTTATTACTAAGAACTGCCTTAGCTATACGGGGTTTTTTCCGGTTCCATACAAAACACAGAATCATTTTCTCTAAATCTTGAAAGTACGATGTTGGTATTTTGATAGGAATGGCATTGAATAGGTAGATTGCTTTGGGAAGTATAGACATTTTAACAATGTTGATTCTTTCCATCCATGAGCATGGTATATTGTTCCATTTGTTAATATCCTCTGCTATTTCCTTTCTGAGGATTTCATAGATTTCTTTATAGAGGTCCTTCACCTCCTTCGTTAGGTATATTCCTAGGTATTTCATTTTCTTTGAGAATATGGTGAAGGGAGTTGTGTCCTTAATTAGCTTCTCTTCTTGACTGTTATTGGTGTATACAAAGGCTACTGACTTGTGGACATTGATTTTATATCCTGAAACATTACTGTATTTTTTGATGACTTCTGGGAGTCTTGTGGTTCAGTCTTTGGGGTTCTCTAAGTATAAGATCATGTCGTCAGCAAAGAGGGAGAGTTTGACCTCCTCTGCTCCCATTTGTATTCCCTTTATTTTCTTGTCTTGCCTAATTGTATTGGCTAGAACTTCCAGCACTATGTTGAATAGTAAAGGTGACACGGGACAACCTTGTCTGGTTCCAGTTCTAAGAGGAAAAGCTTTCAGTTTTATTCCATTCAGTAAAATATTGGCTGTGGGTTTGTCATAGATAGCTTCAATCAGTTTTAGAAATGTGCCACCTATGCCTATACTCTTCAGTGTTCTAATTAGAAAAGGATGCTGGATTATATCAAATGCTTTTTCTGCATCTATTGAGAGGATCATGTGATCTTTATTTTTGCCTCTGTTAATATGGTGGATAACGTTTATGGACTTGTGTATGTTAAACCAGCCTTGCATCCCTGGGATGAAGCCTACTTGATCATGATGAATGACTTTTTTGATGATAAGCTGTAATCTATTGGCTAGGATTTTGTTCAGAATTTTTGCATCTATATTCATGAGTGAGATTGGTCTGAAATTCTTTTTTTTTGCATCTTTTCCTGGTTTTGGTATCAGGTTGATGTTTGCTTCAGAGAATGTGTGGGGGAAGATTCCTTCTTCCTCAATTTTTTGGAATAATTTCTGCAGTACAGGAATAAGCTCTTCCTTGAAGGTTTGATAGAATTCTGGAGTGAAGCCATCTGGACCAGGGCATTTTTTGGTGGAAGATTTTTTATTGTTTCTTTCACCTCAGTGCTTGAAATTGGTCTGTTCAGGAGCTCTATTTCTTCCTGGCTGAGTCTAGGGAGAGGGTGTGATTCCAAATATTGATCCATTTCCTTCACATTGTCAAATTTCTGGGCATAGAGTTTCTGGTAGTATTCAGAGATGATCTCTTGTATCTCTGTGGGATCAGTTGTTATTTCCCCTTTATCATTTGTGATTGAGGTTACTAGAGATTTTACTTTTCTGTTCCTCGTTACTCTGGCCAATGGTTTATCTATTTTATTTATTTTTTCAAAAAACCAACTCCTTGTTTCATTAATTTTCTGAATGATTCTTTTGTTTTCAATTTCATTGATCTCTGATTTGATTTTGGATATTTCTTTTCTTCTACTGAGTTTAGGCTTAGATTGTTCTTCTTTTTCCAATTCCACAAGATCTCTTGTGAGATTGTTGATGTGCTGTCTTTCTGTTTTTCGAATGTAGGCATCTAAAGCGATGAATTTTCCTCTCAAAACTGCTTTTGCAGTATCCCACAGGTTTTGGTAGCTTGTGTCTTCATTGTTGTTATGCTCAAGGAAGTTGATGATTTCCTGGTTTATTTCTTCCTTCACCCATCTGTTATTCAACAGAAGATTGTTTAATTTCCATGCCTTTGGGTGGGGTCGAGCATTTTTGTTAGAGTTGAGTTCCACATTTAGTGCCTTATGGTCTGAGAAGATACAAGGTAAAATTTCAATTCTTTTCATTCTGTTGATATTTGTTTTGTGTCCCAGGATATGATCAGTTTTTGAGAATGTTCCATGGGGTGATGAGAAGATAGTATATTCTTTATCTTTGGTGTGGAGTATTCTATATGCGTCTATCAAGCACAGTTGTTCTAGGGTCTCATTTAAATCTCTTATATCTTTGTTTAATTTCTGTTTAGAGGATCTGTCCAGCTCTGTAAGAGGAGTATTAAAGTCCCCTGTTATTATGGTATTATCAGATATCATATTGCTCAGACTGAGTAAGGTCTGTTTCAAGAATGTGGGAGCATTTAAATTGTATTTTTCCCTTGACCAATATAAAGTGACCATCTTTGTCTTTTTTGACTTTAGTTGCTTTAAATCCACATGTATCTGAAAATAAGATTGCAACTCCTCTTTTCTTCTGAATTCCATTTGCCTGAAAAATTGTCTTCCAACCCTTGACTCGGAGCTTGAATTTGTCTTTTGAAGCCAGGTGCGTTTCTTGCAGACAGCAAATGGATGGCTTGTGTTTTTTAATCCAGTCAGCCAATCTATGTCTCTTCAGTGGGGAATTCAAGCCATTAACATTTATTGAGATAATTGATAAGTGTGGTAGTATTCTATTCGTCTTATTTGGTGAGAGTCCATTGCTTAGTTTTATCTTTTGCATCAGTGTGGAGGTTAGTTTCTGTCCTTTAATTTCTGAGTTCTTACTTTGCTGCTCATCCATTGTGTTGGTCAGTGTGCAGAACAGGTTGAAGTATTTCCTGTAGAGCTGGTCTTGTTGTGGCGAATTTCCCTAATGTTTGTATATCCATAAATGATTTGATTTCTCTGTCAATTTTTAAGCTTAGCTTAGCAGGGTACAGAATTCTGGGCTGGAAATTGTTGTGTTTAAGTAGATTAAAGGTAGATGACCATTGTCTTCTTGTTTGGAAAGTTTCATTAGAGAAGTCTGCGGTCACTATGATGGATTTGCCCCTGTAGGTCAACTGGCACTTACTCCTGGCAGCTTGCAGAATCTTTTCTTTTGTCTTGACTTTGGACAGTTTCATCACAATGTGTCTTGGAGAAGCTCGGTTAGAGTTGAGGTGACCTGGGGTCCAATTTCCCTCTGAAAGCAGTGTGTCGGAATTTTTGGTGCTATTTGGGAAATTTTCTTTTATAACGTTCTCTAGTATGACTTCCATTCCTCTGGGGCATTCTTCTTCCCCTCCTGGGATTCCTATAACTCATATATTGGAATGCTTCATAAAGTCCCATAATTCTGACAGTGAATGTTCTGCTTTCTCTCTTTTCTTTTCTGCCTCTTTTACTATCTGAGTTATCTCAAGAACTTTGTCTTCTACTTCTGAAATTCTTTCTTCTGCATGGTCTAACCTGTTGCTGATACTTTCCATTGCATCTTTAAGTTCCCTAATTGACTGTTTCAGTTCCTTCAGCTCTGCTAGATCCTTTTTATATTCTTCATATCATTCATCTCTTATTTGATTCTGTTTTTGGATTTCGTTTTGGTTATTTTGCACTTTATTAGCAGTTTCCTTCATTGTTTCCATCATTTATTTCATTGTTTTCAACATGTGTATTCTGAATTCCCTTTCTGTCATTCCTAACATTTGTTTATAGGTGGAATCATCTGCAGTAGCTACGTCGTGGTCACTTGGCGGGGTTGTTCTGGACTGGTTCTTCATGTTGCCTGGAGTTTTCTGCTGATTCTTCCTCATGAGTGGTTTCTTTTATCTGTTTCCTTGCCCGAATTTTCCTTTCACTTCCTCTTGCTCTTTAAGTTTTTGTGCCTGTGGACTGAGGTTTACAGGACAAGAAGGGTGAGAAGGTTGAAGAGCAAAAAAGGGATGAAAGAAAGGAGGACCGAGTGATAAGAAAAAAAAGAAAAATAGAGAAAGGAGAGGGGTAAAAGGAATATTGACAAAAAGAAGAGAGGGTCAGAAAGGGGGAGACAGAGCAATATAGGTGTACAATAGGGTACTTTGACACAACCTTAAAAAATTCCCACCTTCTGGGTGTGCCCAGTTGGGTGGTTCCCTTGAGGGCAGCAGCTCTTTGCTAACCTGATCAAACACAGTACCCCACCTCCACCAAGTAGAGAGGAAAGACAAAAATGCTATAAATCAAACCAAAACAAGCAAGCAGAAAACTTTACGGGATAAAATTGGGTGAAAAACCAAATAATAATGGTAGAAACACTAGCAAAAATGAAGTTCTAATTATTGAAAAAGACAGCAATGGGACCTTATAATTAAACTAGAAAAATTGAGAAAGGAAAAGGATCTGTATGGAAAAGGTTGAACTTAAAAAACAAAACAACATCAACAACATCAAAATAAACAAAAAATAACAACCAAAAACAAAGCAGTATGTATATGTTATTGAATATTTTCTGGGCAACACGTGGTCTTCTGGAGTATGAGATGTTAATCACAGTTCTGATATGACTGGAGGCTGCTGATTTCTCAAACCCCAGAAGGTCGACACCCTAAATCACTCTTCAGCCCACTTAAAAGGCACTTTGAACTTGTAAACTTGCTGAGCAGAAGCTTTCCCAGGGAAGTGCTTGTCGCTGGAATCACTGCTGAAGTGGCTATCCACTTACCCAGTGTGCCAAAACTGGTCTCACTCTGCCCCTGAGGGTTAGGGCTGCAAGGCGGCTCAGACCCCACCCTTAGGCTACTTGGTTGCTGGGTTGCCAGCTCCCACCCGATTCTAGCTCTGCGACCCTGAGGGTGGAGCTTGCCAGCGAAGATTGCTCACAATGGCTCCGTGGGACCCACAGCCAAACACTATTAGCTCCATCTGGCTCAGCGGCTCAGACTGGTGCCCTAGACAATGGCCAAAGTTCTCCGCACTCCCACTCAGGCTCTCTCCAAGGCAATTCAAGTGAGTGCCAAGTCCAAAGACACCAAAACAGTTCACAGGTAAGGCCTTTCTGGTTTGCAGTCTCGCTGCTACTGAACTTACAGTTGTGGGCGGGTTTAGACAGATTGAACATACGTGACCACTTGCCATTTTTCCACTGTTTTAGTCCTCCTGTTGGGGTCCAGAAGTGTCTCGCTGACTCCCTGTATCCTCACAGGGGTGATGATAGGCAGATCCCACTAGCCAGAGATGCCTGGAGTCCTATCTCCCCAGACTCACCGTGCCCAGATGCAAGGAAGCTGTTACTCGGCCGCCATCTTGCTCCGCCTCAGAAAGTTTTTGATTTTTAACAGGCCCTCTCCACTAGCAAAACTTGCACTTCTGGTTTTTTATATCCCCAGCACTGCATGGCAATTTTTAGCCTCCTACCTGTTGCTTTTTGCTTAGCTTTAAAAAAAAAATTGAAGTCTTCGTGTTTTAGAACAGTTTAGAGAAAAACAGTTTAGAGTGGTTTACAGAAAAATTGAATGGCAAGTAACAGAGAATTCCCACATACTCCCTTACCTATGTGTACATTTATAGCAAGCATCCTCAAACTTTTTAAACAGGGGGCTAATTCACTGTCCCTCAGACCGTTGGAGGGCCAGACTATAGTTCAAAAAAAAAAAAAAAACTATGAACAAATTCCTATGCACACTGCACATATCTTATTGTGAAGTAAAAAACAAAATGGGAACAAATATAATTCACACCGCTTTATGTGGCCTCCGGGCCACAGTTTGAGGACACCTGATTTACAGTATCTCCTGTAATTAATATCTTGCCTTAGTGTAGTATATTTGTTATAATTTGTTAGTCAATATTGATATATTATTATCTATCCATAGGTTACATTGAGGTCCACTGTTTGTGTTTTACATTCTGTAGGTTTCAATCAATGTATAATGACATACAGCCATGATTATGCAATAATATAGAATGGATTCACTGCTCTGAGTATCTCTGTGTTCTGCCTATTCACTACTTCCTCTCCAACCCCAAATTCCCATCAATCACTGGTCTTTGTATTGATTCCATTGTTATATGTACTTTTTCCATAATATCATATAGTTAGAATCACACAATAGGTAGCCTTTAAGATTGACTTCTTTCTGTGTGTTTAAGGTTTCTCTGTCATCTTTTCATAGCTTGGTAACTCATTTTTTTTGTTGTTGCTTAATAATATTCCATTGTGGGGGCAGTGCCTGTGGCTCAGTGGGTAGGGCTCTGGCCCCATATACTGAGGGTGGTGGGTTTGAACCTGGTCTTGGCCAAACTGCAACAAAAAAATAGCTGGGTGTTGTAGTGGGCACCTGTAGTCCCAGATACTCAGGAGGCTGAGGCAAGAGAATTGCCTAAGCCCAGGAGATGGAGGTTGCTATGAGCTGTGATGCCACAGTACTCTACCGAGGGTGATAAAGTCAGACTCTGTCTCTAAAAATAATAATAATAACAATAAATAATAATATTCCATTGTATGGATGTACCACAGTTTGTTTATTGCTTCATCTACTGAAGGATATCTCGGTTGTTTTAAAGATTCTATAAACAGTGTGCAGAGTTATTGTGGACATTAGTTTTAATTCATTTTAAGGTTCACAACTGCTGGATAATATAGTAAGAGTCTGTTTAATTTTGAGAGAAACTGCCAAACTGTCTTCCAACATGACTATGCTATTTTGCATTCGCCAAATCAATGAATTACTGAGAGTTCCTGTTCCTTCACATTCTTATTGGGATTTGGTGTTGTCAGTGTTCTGGATTTTCACAATGCTAACAAGTGTGTGGTGATATCTTATTGCTGTTTAATTTTAAATTCCCTAATGACTTATGATACTGAGAATCTTTTCATATGCTTGTCATTTGCATATCTTCATTGGTGAGGTTTCTGTTCAGATCATTTGTCCATTTTTTAATCAGGTTGTTTCATTATTTTAAGTTCTTTATATATTTTGGATACCAGTCCTTGAACAAATATATGTTTCGAAAATATTTTCTCTCAGTCTGCAGCTTGTCTATTAGTCTCTTAATGGTGGCTTTCACAAAGAGGAGTTTTTCATTTTAATCAACTCTAACACACCAATTTCTCTCATCAATCATGTTTTTAATGTTGTATCTAAAAAGCCATTATTAAACCTAAGGTCAGCTAGGTTTTCTCCTATGTTATCTTCTAGGAGTTTTATAATTTTGTATTTTATATTTAGGTCTATAATTTTGCTCACATTTTTAAATTATGTCTCTACATAGTTTACAGATCAGCAAATAACGTTGAGGATTTTAGACTATTGTTTTGACTTCTCTGCAATTCCCTCCTTTTCAGAATCTTGAGCCCTCAATTCCTAACTTTCTTGGTAGCCTTGAACTTCAATTTCTGTCTCCCTGATCCTGTAAATTGCTGAAAGCTATTCTCCGTTTCTATGTCTTTAGCATTCCTTTGCTCATAAGCTTCTCTCCACTCATGATGTTTATAAACTACAAATACCTTGAGGGAGAAAGAAATGTAGACTATCGGATTGGCCTTAGTGAGTTTCCCTTTTTTCTGAGGCCTTGACCTCTCAGGCCTTGGACGAGTTAGTAGTTCTTTCGTGTATGCAAAGTAAGATTTTTCTAGCTGTTCTTGAGAGGATGATTCATCTGTTACGAACCAGCTTTCAGAAACTGAAAGATATGGTTTAAAAACATATTTCACACGTTTTTCTTAACTGAAACCCTAACCTCTGTCTAGGAAGAATTTATACTTTTCCTACTGATATTCTCACTAAATATTTTATAAACCTCAATCATGGCGCTTTCAGGTTTCATTTGATTAAGTGTGTCTTGATCTCCCACTTCAGACTGTAAGTTTTTCTATCATTGCTGCACCCAGGGCGTGGCATATAATAAGAGCTCAATAGACAAGTGTTGAATGAATAAACGTATGAACTATTATTAAATTATCTGATTTATTCTTCCATAGTTTCTCACTTATATCTCCTCCAACTATTACTCAGGAATAAAGTTAGCTCATTCATTTATTTTTTTTTTTCACTCATTGAGCAAAATTTACCAATTACCAACCCTGGGTCAGGCACCCGTCTAGGAAATACAGCAGTGATTTTCACCTGTGTAGTCCGGAACACTGGTGTGCCATGAAAAATTTTAAAGATCATTAATTAAATTATTTTCAAAAGAAGTTCAAAGCATGGCAAGTATATTCTTCTATTTATTTCTTTTTGATCAACATAATTTAAGTGTGCCATTGAAGTTTTACTATAGGTTCAAGTGTGGTGTGAGATTAAAATAAAAAAGGTTGAAAAACACTGAAATACAGGGACTACAATAATGAGCAAATAGAATCACTAATTGTCTTCATGCAACTTCTAATCTACAGATGTCAAGCTGTTCTTTCGAAAATATTTCCCAGATGGTTGGCAGAAGGTCCTTTCAGCCAGAATGTTTTCTTCTTGGCTTTCTTTCCTCACTCTTTGTCCTAGATCTGGTAAGCTAAATGCTACTATTTACACTTCACACTCTTAATCATTATGATGCCCTGTGTGCAGAAAAGGGATTTAATATGCACTACGCACATTTGAACTATGATAAACCATGGAGTCTAGAGGGGTTCACATGCTGACACTTCTCATCTCAAAGAACAATTAAAATATTTTAGGTAGCTGTCAATTTACAGAGAGTGCCTCATTAAACAGTATAATTATTTTATCTTCATTTTGACAAGAATATCAAATTTTTTATGTCAATTGCCATTGCTGATGAAATGTTGATGGAAACCTTTCATTTAATGCCAAATGGTTATTTTGATGTTTGCATCCCTCTTGTTCTGTTTTGGGGGATGAGAGGATGGAGGATATCTGAACTCTGTAGTAAGTGCATCAGGTGCAGCAGCAGAGTAAAATCTCAAACATATTGTATCAAATACGTAATGGTTTTCTGTGGTGATATTATCATTTCTATTTGCTACGTGTCTCTATATCTCTGGAAATGACATATTCTTAGGAAATAAGGATTGTAAACTATGCAAGTGAATTTCTTCAAAAAAGGATTTCCTAAATGATAAATTTAAAAGGTCTTAAAATTTAAATCATGGTAAGAAAAATCTTGCACTTAATAATTCTCAACATATTTTGTTTGGATTGCCCCATAAATATAAAAATCATCATTGGCTTTTAGGCCTGCATTTACCATACTCATAATACATGAAATAAAACAAAACCTGGGAAATTTATAATTTGGTTATAGAAATCGCAGATTGTCGAGTAAAGTTCTCATTGTATAACAAAAGTTGTGTTCAAGGTTTTAAATACTCCTTATGAAAATAATTAAGATGACTTTAAAAAGTTTTCAGTGGGAGACCATGTACAACTATTAGAACACAAGAGACATCTTTTAATAGGCTAAGGATAAACTGTTTGACCCTGGAATTTGTAACAGGTTTATTCACATTAAAACATGTAAGTGTTGTGTGGGGAGAAATGGGAAATCAAATCGAAATAGTCTGAGGACAGTAAAACAGTAGGTGTTGGTGAAAGGAAGCAATTCTGGAAGGAGCGGGGCAGGATGTCTGTGAAATGCACACCAATCACTCCTTTCTTCAGGTTTTACACTAATCACTTGGAGTAGGGTCTCATTTTGACAGCAAAATTCCCCGTGATGACACTGGAAAGGGGAACAAGGAGTAGGACCAGGTTATTCCATAGTGTGGGAGATGGGCCAGATTAAGAGCATATGTGTGTGTGTAGGGGGGGGGTACAGCTGTGTGTACAGACATGTAAGATAATGAGATCAAAGTGCTAGAAGAATGAAACTTACTATGGAGCATCGGGTAGTTCACTGCTCAGCTGTGAGACAGCTGCAAACCCGCATTGGGCCCCGGGGACACTCAGTGCCAAAGAGCATGTGTAAGCCGGGGAAATTAACTGGCACGCTTTACTTAGAAGCTGCAGAAAAGATAATAGACTGTTCAGCTTCTGAAATATTTACAGTTTACCGTGGGTTCTTCTTAAAGGATAAGCTTTCTGTAGCTTGAACTTGGTGAGGGATATGAAGAGAGCACAAAGATTCAGTGAGATGTTAATTGAGAAGGCTCGCACTCCCTAATTAATGGTGGTGGGCGGGGGGATGCTAAGGACATGCTTCATGGAAGGAAATCAGTATACTGAAAAGTTTGAAAGTCAGGACAAGACACTCTACTGGGATAGAATTCAGTGCTCTTATTGACTGTCCTCCCCTCATCTCTGAGTCCTTTGGTCTCCTTTTGATCACTTTCTGCTATATTTCATAGTCAGTTGTATGCCCCTCTGCCTCCCCTCTTGGACTGTAAGTTCCTTGAGGGTCTCAGCCATGGGACATGCATATTTTTGTCCCTCACAGGACCAAGCCAATAATAATAATATCAACATTGTGTAGTGCTCTATTATACAGAGCACTCTCATACCCTTTCTTGGGTCTCAAAACAATCTTGCAAGGGCAGCAAAACAGGGATCTCTCCAATTTACAGAAGCAGAACTTGAGGTTCCAAAAGATTAAGCCATTTACCTTCAGTCACACAGCCAGGAGCTGGGAGTTTCTGGACCCGAGATCAAGATTTTTGACTGTACGTTTTCATTTTTTCTTACCCTGTTAAGCTTTGATAAATGTGCAATTGAATTAAAGGAGCCACTAGTGTACATGCTAACAAAAAGAAAATAAACTCTGAATAACGACTTACATTTAGGTTCACACTGGTGATAAGCTCAGGGAGAAGAGCCTTACATGGTTCATGGTTTGAGAGTTGTAGCTGCTCCAGATCTATAACCTGTTGACTTCGAGTCAGTCAAAGGGGCTATTTTCAGCTTTGTTTTGCTTGGGGTTTGTGTGCACTCTGATTAAATGCAACCAATATCTGCTCTTTCCTATTCATCTTGTCAAGTAAGGGGCTCTCCTTTTCTCCCTGAGAGGAACACTGGAATCTCATGCAAGTGAATGGTAAGAGTTTTACTTAACACATGTGCAAACCTGAAAGAGAGGGCAGGGGAAGGGTAAGAGAGGCTTCTAACAAAGAGGACAGGTAATTTGTAAATATAGGACCAGAGCAAAAAGTGATTGGCCACACTGGCCCTGTCCACTGGGAAGACGCTCTGAAGGAGATAAGCTGAGGGGCCTTGGGTTCTTGCAGCAGGATGGCATGGACTTTTTGAAGACTGTTTCACACACACAGGGTTCAGAGCGAGGTGACCACAAAGATCTCACTTGGTGCAGGTGGGCCAAGACCCCTTACCTCGGTGTGTGCTGTGGTATGGAGTTTGTAAAGCAGAGAACTCTTCGGGGTATTCTTCTTAGGAACGTATTTGAGTCTTCTTTTATTGGAAACTGCTCTCGGACAAAAATAAGAACATACCCTCTTTTGATGTAAAACATCTGACTTCTCCAGGATGTAGGTTCCAAGTGAGAATGTTATGTCTTTTATTTGCCAATATGAGTTTCTATAGAGCTGATACCACATCAGTGAAGGCACAGTCGATGAAAAATGCTCTGCTAACAGTCTGGTAACAAAGCAATTTAATTTGCCTCACAGCTCCCTTGCCTTAGGCTTAAATCTGGTTTAGATCCCACATAGAAATATCTTAGAAGTCCAAGATACAAAGTTCCCAGGAAGTTTTGCCCTATCTGGATATTATCAATGAATTCTCCCATTTGTTGTCTGCCTGTTGTTTCTGCAGTCCTGGATACTGGAAGATAATCCTAGGGATCCTGGGCTGCCTCAACTTTGCATTCCAGGAGGGTTACATGAGGAAATACAACCTGGCCCGTCTCCTATTTGTGCAGGACCATCAGCCAGCTGCAGGGTTCTGCTGGACGTCTAGGGTCGTCAGCTCCATTCATGAACGATGAGGACCAAGGACCACAGGGTGTTGCTAGAAATTGCTGCCTCTTTGGGGCCACATTTTACCCTCTGTTGATGTCCCTTAAAAGGGTCCCTGCTGTGCTGTGCCTAACCACACAAATGACGGCTTCTTCTGGGCTCTTCTACATGAGCTCCCACGAACACCGAGCACCAGCCAGGCACTTCCATGTCCTTCCAGTGCCTCCAAAGCTCTTGGTAGCCCTCCCTGTGACTGAAACACCAAGTAGGCACATCTCTCTGGCCTCCTGGCTCACACCCTGTTAGCAGGGCTCTAAAGCAATACTTTTTTGTGCCAGTTGCTTTTATGGTGGCTTTATTGAAAACAGTTATTTCAGTTATCACTATGTGGCCCCCTCCTCCCTAGGGGCCTAGACGGGAGGGAACAAAAGCCAGAGGCAAACACCACGTGCAACCCGCCTTGCCCCTTCCTGCAGCTTCAGCCATTCTCAGTTTTGTTGGGGATCTTGTCTTGCCTGCATCATTCTGTGTAGTACAAGTTCTAAACTTAGTTACGGATATGCTCAGGGTAATTTTGTTCCTTTATTAGCTTCCTATTGCTGCTGTAAACCACCAAAAACTTAGTAGCTTAAAACAACACAAATTTATTGACGTACAGTCCTGGATGTCGGAAATCTGAAATGAATGTACTGGGTTAAAATCAGGTGTCTGCAGATCTGAGTACCTTTTGGAGGCTCCAGGAGAAAATGAACTTTCTTATCTTTTCTGGCTTCCAGAGACTTCTCCATTCTTTAGCTCCTGGCCCTCTTCCATCTTTGAAGCTGAGAATGGCTGGCCATGTCCTTCTCATGATGCTGACTCTCTGGCCCTTTTTCATGTAGGAGAACCTTTGTGATTACATCAGGCCTACCCGGATAATCCAAGCCAATCTCTCCATCTCAAGGTCATCTAATTCCTTAATTCCATCTACAACCTTAATTCCTCCTTGCTATGTAACATAACATATTCAGGGGTTCTGGGAATTAGGACAGAGACATCTTGCATTGTCCTACATATCAGGTACTTTGCGGAAAGCATAGCTCAGTGACAAATACTCATGAGGGTTCTACATATTCAGTGGGCAGGGTGGGCCTGAGGAACGAACATGGGTGACTTGGAGTTTCTTCACAGATCTGCCCTTGTCCTTGGAGCATATGTCAACCACAGTCTGCCTACCGTAATTAAGGAAACCACTTTCTGTCCTTGCAAAGCCTCACTGTGGCCACACACTGACCTGTTCTTTCCTTCTTGGAATCTTCCATCCCCCAAACCCTTTAACTCTAATCAGCAGCTGGAGGTGCTGTTCTGAATTTGGTAGATCTTTTAAAGGCCTCTAGACTAAAATGGATGCTTGCATCCACATTCTACTTTCCCAGAAGTAGGCAAATGGTGGGCTACGTTATGTCTGAAAAATATCTCCCCTGCTAGTCAGCACATTCTGGAAACATTACATGACCTAGAAAGAACACACTGACCACCTCAGCTGGTCCTTAGTCTGGCCCGGCAAAGGTCTTTCTCACCAAATGGGCGCAATTGGGACTTCCATGCACATCTCTCTGCACTGGTTTGATGGCCCATGGGTTTCTAGACCACCTGAGCCAATCTCAGGCTCCACTCCCCTCAACATGAGGGCCTATCATAGTGTAGCAAAACCATGATGGTACTAAGGAAAATCAGGATAAGCAGATAAGGTCAGAGCCACAAGGTAGAGGAGTTGTCGCTCCCTCAGTCACCAGTGCTGCACCCTGTGGGCAGGTGGACAGTTTGTTTCAGCTCCAAGGACCATTCTTGGGTCAGTCAGCTATTTCGTATCTTTGTGAGATACATGACTTGTCCCTGGTACCTGCATATAAAAGTTGTCTGGTTTTTGCCCTACAGAAATGCATTTTCAGGGTAGGTTGAGAAAGTGATGCTAACTGGCTTTCCTTTGTGCCTTCTTCTGAGGTTTTTTTATTTCACTTTATTTCTCTGTCTGTTTAGGTTTTGGTGTTCACACAAGCACATACTCACATGCACACACTCATATGCACTCACTCACGCCCACACATGCACATGCACACACACTCACACACACGCCCAGAGCACTCCTATCACAGCTAGTCCTTGGTAGCATACACTAAAACAAAACAACCTTCAACCGAACAATGCGCCAACAACTTTCCCAGGTTTGGAGATGGATAGCTCATTTTCTCCGAAAACAGATGATATTCAGAGTAAACATCTCTTGAGAATACCAGAAATCTTGCAGAAATTCCCATCTTGGCATAATTTTGATCCCATTTAGATGGAAAATATAAGGACTTTAACTTAATTTAAGATGGAAATGTAACCCATTTATAAATCTGTATACCCCAGACAAATAATAAGTTGTCATTCTCATGTGGTGCAAATATGTCTCCCAAGTTTGAATTTCTCATTTTGCACGTCCCTTGAGGAGGGGGATCTCAAGAGGAAAGTGAGAAATAGTGAGGGGTTGCAAGTGGTTCCCAGGGCCCGCTGCTAATTTGAGCATCAGTGATACCCTAAGCAGCGTCCTGCTGCCATCCGTAATGAAGAACATGCTTATTTTTAATTTGTAGCATTCCTCCCCTTTCTGATTATACAAGATGGGTTCATTCATTATTAATCTAGTTTGTCAGACAGCACAGCCCTTCAAGTGTCAGGCTTCCTTGTTTCCAGGCAGTGAGTTGTATAGGAGCAGTGAAATTTCCGAATGCACAGATCAGCATGCTCTCATCTGCACCTGATTAAAGTTGAATAGACCAATTTAATAGCCTTAAAATAATTCTACATGAAGCAGCAGGACGCTTTCTATATTTTTCCTTATTATTAGAAAGGAAGTAGAAGAAAAAAATCATGACTTTTCTTCCAAAATGCACATGATTTGAAAAGGAGTTAAAAGAAAAAAATGGTCCCTCTTTGTCTATACAAATAACACAGTAGTTGAAAATAACAAAGGAGATGAAAACGCCAAATTTACTTTAAAGAAAGCCAATATTTAAGCATACATATATGTATACATACATTGCATGTATGTGTCTATACATGTGCATTTACACATACATACAATGACCCTAGCTTGATGTGAGCCAACCAGATCACGATACCACATATGTTGTCATTGAAACAGAGTACTGGACTTACAAATGAAAATTTAGGTTGTTATAATTCTCAGGAAAGGCACTTGAACAAATGATCTATTTATGTTTTATGTCCAGACTCCCAGGGAAATCTGGAGAGAAGAAAAAAAAATAATGCATTACAGGCAAGTACATCATGCGTTTCAGAACTGTACTTACTATGTGAAAGACTGAGAGAAACCATTTGGATGAGTGCTAGAATAATTTTTCTTTTGTAACCAACCAGTTTTGGAGGATGTGGGTAAATAAAGGTACTAAAATTTAGACTAATAGAGACATATCTTGGACATATTTTTGGTTCTGTTCCAAACCACCATAATAAAGCAAATATCATGATAAAGTGAGCTACACAAATATTTTGATTTCCCACTGTATACAAAGTTATGTTTATACCATTTTGTAGTTCATTAAGTGTGAAATAGCATTATGTATTTAAAAAAGCAATGTGCATACCTTAGTTAAAAAATACTTTATTGCTAGAAAATGCCAATTATCTTCTGAGCCTTCATTGAGTCATAATCTTTTTCCGGGTGGAAGATGTTGCCCCCATGTTGATGGCTGCTGTCTGACCAGGGTGGTGGTTGCTGAAGATTGGGGTGGCTGTGGCAATTTTTTAAAATAAGACAACAATGAAGTTTGCTGCATCAATTGACTCTTCCTTTTGCAAAAGATTTTTCTATTGTATGTTATGCTGTTTGGTAGCACTTTACTCACAGTAGAACTTCTTTTAAAACTGGAGTACTCCTCTGAAATCCTGCTGCTTTATCAACTCAGTTTATGGAATATTCTAAATCTTTTGTTGTCATTTAAACAATGTTCACAGTATCTTCACTAGGAGTAGGTTCCGTTTCAAGAAACCAGTTTCTTTGCTCATCCATAAGAAGCAGCTGTTCATCTGTTCAAATTATATCATGGCATTGCAACAGATCATTCACTTCTTCAGGGTTCACTTCTAATTCTAGTTCTCTTGCCATTTTTACCATATCTGCAATTGGTAAAAGACTTCCATTGAAGTCTTGAACTCCTCAAAGTCATCTGTGAGGGTTGAAATCAACTTCTTCTAAACTCCTGTTAATACTGATATTTTTAATTCCTTCCATGAATCACAAACGTTTTTAATGCCCTATAGAATGTGAATCCTTTCCAGAAGGTTTTCAATTGACTTTGCCCAGATCCATCAAAGGAATCAATATCTATGGCAGCTATAGCCTTATAAAATACATTTCGTAAATAATAAAACTAGAAAGTTGAAATTACTCCTCGATTCATGGGCTGCAGAATGGATGTTCTGTTAGCAATTATGAAAACAACATTCATGTCCTTGAACATCTCCATCAGAGCTCTTGGATGCCTAGGTGTGTGGTCAGTGGGTAGTAATATTTTGGAAAGGAATCTTTTTTTTTCTGTACAGTAGGTCTCAACAGTGGGCTTAAAATATTCAGTAAACCATCCTGTAAACACCTGGCTTCCAGGTTTTGTCTATAAAGTATAAGTGGAGATCTATCATAATTCTTAAGGGCCCTAGAATCTTTGAAATGGTAAATGAGAATTGGTTTCAGCTTAAAGTCAACAGCTGCATTTATTCCTAATAAGATTTAGCTTGTCCTTTGAAGCTTTGAAGCTAGGCATCTATTTCTCCTCTCTAGCTATGTGAGTCCTAGATGACGTCTTCTGATATAAAGTTATTTTTCTACATTAGAAATCTGTTGTTTAGTGTAGTTACTTTCATTAGTGCTCTTCTCTCAGTCTTCTGGGTCATTTGCTACAGCTTCTACACCAGCATTTACTGCTTTACCTTGCACTTTTATGTTATGGAGATGGTTTCTTTCTTTAAATCTCAAGAACCAACCTCTAATAGCTTCAAATTTTTCTTCTGCAGCTTCTTTACCTCTCTAATCCTTCGTGGAATTAAAGAGAGTCAGGGCCTTGCTCTGGATTAGGCTTTGGCTTAAAGAATGTTGTGGCACATTTGATCTTCTATGCCAGCGGCTCTCCACCTGTGGGCTGAGACCCACAGGAACTGCATTAAAGGGCCATGGCATTAGGAAGGTTGAGAACCACTGTTATGCAAACCATTCAAACTTTCTCCATATTAGCAATAAGGCTGTTTCACTTTCTTATCATTCATGTGTTCACTGTAGTAGCACTTTTAATTCCCTTCAAGAACGTTTCCTTTGCATTTACAACTTGGCTACGTGCAGCAGGCCTACCTTTGGCCTACCTTGGCTTTCAACATGGTTTCCTCACCAGCCTAAATCATTTCTAGCTTTTGATTTCAAATGAGACGCTTGCTACTCTTCCTTTCACTTGAACACTTGGAGGCCATTGTAGGATTGTTAATAGGCCTAGCTTTACTTTTAATTTTTCTGTAGCTCAAAGCCTAGGGAGGCCTGAGGAGAGGGAGCGAGATGGGGAAACAACCTGTGGGTAGAGCAGTTAAAACACATATATTTATTGGTTACGTTCATCATCTTACATGGGTGTAGTTCATAGCTCTCTAAACAATTGCAGTGGTAATATCAAATCTCACTGATGGCAGATATCATAATGAAAAAGTTTGAAATGTGACACAGAGATATGAATTGAGCATATGCTTTAGGAACAATGGTGCCAGTTAAGTTGCTCAATGCAGGGTTGGTGCAGACCTTCAATTTGTAAAGAGCACAGATCCGCAAAATGCAGTAATGAGGTATGCCTAAAATAAACAAATTTCCATCTATGATTATTGAGAGCTTTTGATAAAAGTATCTCTTGACCTCCTTTTATTCTTTGTACTTATCAGAAATACAATACTTTTATCAGCCAAAAAGCTTTCTGGGCTGGTTCTTTTCCCTGGGATGGAGGTGCCCACATATGTGGTGGGAAAGCCATTCCTAGTTATGACTTTTGTACTGGCAGTACATTGGAGAGTGTTTGGGTAAAGTGGAACACCAGCGGTGGGAGGTTTCGAAAGATTGGGTGAACTCACCAGCCAGAAAAATTAAGTGAGCAGGGTAATCCTGGGTTGGGCCTGGAGCTAGCACAGGAATGAAGAGAGCAGACTGCAGCTACAAGGAATATTCAGAAAACCTCATTTGGCCAAAGGGTGTGGCTGAAAAATCCTTGACATGATTGCCAATATTTTTATCCCCCCAAATTGAAAGGAAACAATGAAAGTAATTATTATTCTATACCAGGGCTTCTCAACTGTGAAAATTCGGCAGAAAAAATATCTGAAGACATTTTTAGTTTTTACAACTGGGAACTTCTCTTGCTATGAGCAGAGAAGATACACCCTCACTGAGCATCTATCTTTTTCATCTGCAAGACAGTATATACTTCACTAAGTTATTATAACTATTAAATGAGATAAGATATGTAAAGTGCTTATCACAATATCTGCCACTTGGTAATTCCTCAATAAATTATCACCATTATCATTATTGTATTATACTTAGTAATGGTGTGATGTTACCAAATCAAGAAAAAAATGACTTGAGAATTTTAGTAAGCACTTAAAAATGAATTTTTGACAAACTCCAAGAAAGTGATGCTAGTGAAAAGTGAAGTGAGGAGAGATCTACAGAGCTCAATGTGGCAGCGGTAAACCCTCCTAAGTCAGACTTCAATAGAATGAAAACATGAAGGAACATATCACAAAGAAAAGTTAAAAATAAAGGAATATAAAACTGAGAGAACAATCTTGTGAATAAAGCCTACAGCAACACTGCCCAGTTAAAAAATATATAATGTAACTCCCACTTACAATTTTAAATTTTGTAGTAGCCACATTTAAGAGTAAAAGGAAACAGGAAAATTAACTTTAATAATATATTTTACTTAGCCAAACATGTTAAAAATGTTATCATTTCAATGTAAAAAATTGTCATAGAGGCAGTTTATTTATTAAGTCTCAAAATTGAGTGTACAAAATTGATATGAGGACAATTGATGTTAATATACGGCAGGGGATGAAGAGGAGAGAGGGAAAGAGGGAGGGGGTGGGGGTCGTGATGTGTTACATACCTCTTAGGGATGGAACACAGTCATAAGAGGGCTTTACCTAACAAATATAAGCAGTGTAACCTCGTTCTTTGTACCCTCAGCGAATCCCCAACAATAAAAAAAAAATATTGAGCGTATATTTTAGACTACAGCACATCTTGATGTAGACTAGCCACATTTCATGGACTCAATAGATACACATGGCTGGTGACTACCATACTGGACAGCAGATTATAGAATACAGTTGTAAAAATGTCAAGAAAATGACAAAAATAAGTCTTCAAAACCATGTCCAGAGCTGAAGGGTAAAAATGAAGATATAAATCTGTTGATTGAGGGAGAATATTTAATGTTAGCACTCCTAAATTATTTTTTAACTTCCTTCTTTTCTTTTCTTTTTTTTTTTTATTTTATTTATTTTAGGTGTGCAAGTGGCCTTTACTCTTTTTTTTTTGTAGAGACAGAGTCTCACTGTACCACCCTTGGGTAGAGGGCCGTGGCATCACACGGCTCACAGCAACCTCCAACTCCTGGGCCTACGCAATTCTCTTGCCTCAGCCTCCCGAGCAGCTGGGACTACAGGTGCCCGCCACAACGCCCGGCTATTTTTTTTTTGTTGTTGCAGTTTGGCCGGGGCTGGGTTTGAACCCACCACCCTTGGCATATGGGGCCAGTGCCCAACTCACTGAGCCACAGGCGCCGCCCTTATTGCCCAGCTGGTGTGGTTAGACCTCACTCTGGTTTGAGGTACTTAAAGGTCGAAGTATGTGATCAAATATGAAGATATCATTTTGAGTGCTAATAATAAATTAAAATATCTGTCATGGGACAAATTATGTTTTAGGGAATTGAGAGATTCTAGAGAAGGTGGGAGGGATTGAGAGAGGTAATAATGGGGATGAAGAGACTAATACTTGGAAGGACCGAATATGTCCCGATTTTAAAGGAGGCAGCCCTGCGGGCTCCCAAAGAAGCTTTATATGCTCCTTCGTGAAAGTCAAGCTCTCAGTCCTAGGTTTCTTGTCTTTAGAGCAGGAGGTTGGATCATAAGAATTCCGTGGTCTCTTTGTGTTCTAGTAGTCTATCAGTTGGTAAGGTTATCCAAAGATGGGCATTTGAACATTAAGAAAGAAAAGAGATGATCACTGGGGTCCAGCAGTAGTTTATGAAAAGCAAGTAGCACCAGCCTAACCTCATTTCCTATAGTGAGAGGTCTCTGGTTTCACATAGTCAGGGAAAAGCTAGGATCGTAGAACATCTGGATTTAGGCAAGAGTTTTTGAGGTTACATTTAATGAGCATGTACTATTTATTTAGCATTAATTTAAAAAATACTTATTGAGTATTCACTATCTTTTAGACACTGGGGATGTGATAGTGTCTCTTAAGAAACTAATTATGCAAACTTGACTATGGAACAATGTGTAAGGCACATGCATGAAAGTAGGTTTGAAAGGTCAATTAACTAGGTCTTTCGACATTACAGGAGAATTTCCTCTTGAAATTGGCTTCTACGGGGAATCTTGAAAGTGTTATCCAGAAAAGATTTTGTGGTGTCAAGAAAGTGGTTGATACAAGGTCTGATAGAACCTGATGATGATCTTGGTTGTGGGGTCTAAAAATACAGGAAAAAGGCCCTGACAACTGGGAGTCTCATCTTGGACAGCGGGAGACTCTCACTAGTGTCTGTGCTGACGGGGAAGTACCAGAGGTTGTTTACATGGAGTTGTCTAGTATACAAGTGAGTACACGGGCCTGGAACTCAGAAAACAATGGGAGCTAAAATTATCAATTTAGAAGATGTTAGCATAAAATGAGTAATGGTAGGCTGGCAAGTGGATGAGATTTCCCAGGGAAAGAGATTTAGAAGATGTCGGCAAATGCAGCTTCACAAGGTTCTAATCCCTGGAAATTGATTCCATAGACCTGAATATGGCTCTAGAATCCCTTCTTTTCCTTTTTTATTTTTTAGACAGAATCTTTCTGTGTTGCCCCAACCTAGAGTACGGCAGCCTCAGCCTAGGTCACAGCAACTTCCAACTCCTGGGTTTAAGGGTTCCTCCTGCCTCAGCCTTTGAATAGCTGGGACTACAGGTGCCTGCCATGATATATGACTAATTTCTCTATTTTTAGTAGAAATAGGGTCTTACTCTTGGTTAGGCTGGTCTCAAAGCCCTGAGCTCAGGCGACCTGCTCATCTTGCTTTAGCCTCTCAGAGTGCTAGGATTACAGTGCTACTATGCCCAGCCAGGAATTTTTTATTTTTAAAAAGCTCTCTAGATAGTTCTTTCTGGGCTCTCAAACTTGGACAATGTTGCTTCCCAATTTTGAATTTTTGAAATAACTTTTCGTCTCTAGGATCCTAATGTGTACATTTGTGCAGAGACAAAGGTAACCCCATCACCTCCAGCATTGCAATAAGACCTTTCTGAGTCGCCCATCTTCTGTTTGCTGTGACATGGTTTCTTTTGCATATGCCACTCAGCAGACAGCTGACTGTCACAGGCTTTCTCTGTCCTTACAAGATGGTGTAGTAGGACTTAGCAGAATGGCTTGTTAAGTAGGAAAGCCTTGCCATTAACAAGCACAAGACTCGGTGGCACAAAGGTCAACCAGCCTTTCCTTAATTGAAGAAAAAGCAAACATGCATGTTCCTTATATAAACACTGATATTTAACAGTTAACTCAACCCTCATGATTCATTAAGAAAAGGAAATTCAATAAAGTCAGGCAGACGTGACTATAGGAAAAACTTCCCCTGATGAATTTGGCTATTTCTAGAACTTTGAGTAAAAGAGAAATCAATTTCTGAAATAAAAAATGCTGAATATAGACCGTGACCATCATTATAAAGTAGAGATAGGGTCTTACTCTTGCTGAGGCTGGTCTCTTTATTTTTTATTTTATTCCTATACATCTTACACAACTGTTTCTTCAGCCCTTTGGAATGCTTCAAGAACTGCACTGTGTTTGAGCTTTAAACTTTGCAGTCAGAAAGTGAATAGTGATGGCTAAAATCCTACATATTTCTGATTTCCAAAAACAAAAATGGATTTTTTTAGGAGCCACACTTTGTGGGTCAGAATTTGTGGGAAACAATGTAGGCGCAGTAAATTGGCAGGAGAGGGGAGGAAGAAAGTAATAGAAAACATACGTAAGAACAGGAGAAGTGAAGTCGTCTGGGACCATTTAGTGAAGGGGCAGACAGTTCCACACACCTCAACAGTCCCCGGGGCATTTCTGAGTCAAAGGGCATCATCTGTTTTATAAAGCTTTCTATCCGAAGAAGTTTTAAAAGATGAGCCTAAATGGTGTTTATGCCAAAAAGACAGAAAAGTTGCCCTGCATGAAGTAAACAGGGGGTACTTGGAAGGAAAGATGTGCTTAGGGATTGAAAAACCCAGAGATTTTGAGGGGGAAAGGGGAGCACGGAATGGTAGTATTGACATTCTTTAACGTTACGCAGCTCTAGGCACATCGCTTTAAACAATTACAGAGAAAATTTGAAGGAAAATGAAAAGAAGTCCCAGCACACACAGAAAAGTGGCAAAGCTGTAGGGTAGCCATCTCTGCCTGACTCCGGGCCCAAGAAACAAGAGCATGGCAGGTTTCATACCATCTTATCAAGGCTTCCCCTGGAAGTTGTGGGCAGCAGCCCCATCGCCCCCTCTCTCAGCCACGTCTCCATCTCACAGAGACAAATAAACACTGCAGAGGTCATTTTCCTCTTCCCTCACTCTAAGGCAATCAGGTACAAGAGAGTGTGAGCTTGGAAGACGAAAGTGACAGCTGAAGGATGAAGGACCCTGTCAAGACAGTGGCAATGAAGCTGGCCTGCCAAAAAGCAGGTCAGAGACTTCATACAGAAATAGAAGGGATCCCCCAGTGGACAGTTAACAAAGTGACAGTACGTGTATGGGGCCTGGTCCCTGGTCCCATCTACAACGTGAACCCAAGTACTATTTACAAATTGTCCGTCCGTTGTTTGGATGGTTTTGTACAAGTCTTGTCTTCCCAGTTAGTGTAAACAGTCTAAAGAATATGATTTGAACCATTATCGTTCATTGTAGCTAATTATTTTATTGTTTCTACTAGCAGAAGCACTTCAGCCTTAGTGGAGTTTCTTATTGCCCTAAAGTACTTTCTCATTGCCCTAAAGTACTTTCTCATTGCCCAAGGTACTTTCTGGTTAGTTGTAGTATAGAAACTAAAAACTATGAGGGAAAGACTGCAAGGGATCTGAAGTCATGGGAACAGGATGTGGGAGAGAGAGCGGAACAGAAGGCTTGAATTCTAGAGGCCCGACATACCCACTATTGCTGCTTTCTTTCTGTTTAATTTGCAAAGGGAACTCTATCATAAACCAGAGTACTTTGTGATTCCCTTATGCCGTAATTGGAATATTTTAGCAATTTGGGGATGTATGGCCATAGTTAAAAGAGCAAAATCCTCCTCCTTCCTTTCTCTCTTCCCTTCCTCCCTCTCTTCCTTTCATCCTCTCATCCTTTCTGCCTTCTCCCTGAAGTACTTTTTTGCCACTTATACTAAGAAATGTGCTCAGGCTGGAAGCAAAAACAGGTCTCTGATTCAAGGCCCTGATGTGACATGATCAGACCTGAGTTTCATGTCCTGGTGGTTGAAGATGAAGCTGAAAGCGAGGCTGGGTTAAGATGAAAGAGTGAACTTTCTGATCTAATGTGCAGGTGGGAATAATTAAAGATTTTATGTGCAAAGCAAATTATTATATTAAATTTTATTCTTTCATTTTTGGAAGAAACTTAGTATCATGCAATTGATGCTATTTTCAATTCATGGTTTGTTCTATTTGCTAACAAGAAGTGCTATGCAATAAAACATTCTTCCCTGCTTCCAGGTTTCCATGCTATTCCCACATCTCACATTTTGAAACTTTCCATGGAATTGTTGAGCATGGTAGAGTTGGAAGTCTACAGCAAGTGGACTTTGTTATCCATGATTTACTAATAAATTGTTGTAAGTTTTCCCTCAATATTGGAAAAAATCGTTTCTCAAGATGTCATTAACTGATCGGATATAACTCTTGGGCTACAGAGAAGCAGCTGTTTGGTGGGGGAAGGAATGGACTTTGGAGTCAGCTGATCCAAGTTCTGGATTTTCTACATAACCCCAAGTGAGCTTATGTGATGTGAACCTTGGGGTTTTAAAAATATGTGTAAATGTGGGGTTACAGGGCCATTTTGAGCTTTAAATGAAATAACTGAGGTAGAGCCCTTAGCACACAGAGGTCATGATGGTGATGGCAGTGGTGATGGTGAGGTAGTTGGTGATGATGGTTTTGGTGGTGAAGATGTTTGTGATGAGGATTGTGCTGTACTTTCTGAGAGGCAGTAGGGTATCAGTAGTTAAGAACCGGGAGCCGAACTACATGGGTTCAAATCCTGTCCCTACCACTTACTACCAGTATGGTCTTGGGCAAACATATTAGTTACCTTTTACTTCATGACAAATTACTCCAAAATGAAGTGGTTTAAAACAACACTGAGTGAGTGTTGAGTGTGTCAGGAATCTAGGCTTGACTTAGCTGTCTCCTCTGCTTCTCATTCTCTCAAAAGGCTGCAATCAAGGCATTGACCCAGGGTTTGTGGATCCATCTGAAGGCTCAACTGGGAAAAGATCCGCCTCTAAGATCACTCATGTGGTTGTTCATAAGCATGTTCCTTTAGAACTATTGGTCTGAGCATCTAAACTCTTTGCTGGCTGTTGGCTGGAGGCATCTTCAGTTCTTTGCCCCATTGTCATGTTCAACATGGTAACTTGCTTCATCACAGCTGGCAGAAAAGGGATCTATTCATAATATAGACATCATAATCTTTTGTAACCTAAACATGGCTAGCCCAGCAGTTTTGCTGTATTCTGTTTGACACGAGCCACTGGGACCAGCCCACAGCCATAGGGAGGGAATTACACAGACTGTGAATACCTGGAGAGGAGGGGGATCATTGGAGCCGTCTTGGAAGTTTGTCTCCCTGGTGAGTTCCTTAACCTCTCTGCACCTCAGTTCTTCCGTCTGTCAAATGGAAGTAATGACAGTAACTATTGTAAAGATTAAATTAGTTAATACATATAAAGTTTTGTGCCTATCACATAATGAGCACTCCATAAACGTTTGACATTCTTTTTAAATGTATCATTTTATAGCCCTTTCCCCTGCTATCAAAGCATTGATCTAATTTGCTTAGTGACCCTTGTCACTTTGTGTCAAAAGGTGGTTTTTTCATCACCAGTTTATATATGGCAAAAATGTTCAGGGCAACACAGTGCTATGGAGCCACCAAAACCCAAGTTTTAGTTCTCTCTTAACAAGACACATAGTGGGGGTAAGTCACTTTAACTCTCTGAATGGCTGTGTCTTTTTCTATGACATGAGTGGTTCAGAGCTTATCAGGGGTGATATTTATGATATTTAGCAACTGCTTGGGGCCAATCAGAGCAGGTGCTTCTGTGAGCAGTGGCCTGGCTGTGCTCATGTGGGCTGGGGGCATGTCAGCCCCCAGAAGTCACCTTTATAGTCCCTCCAGCCCTGCAAATCTATGACTTACTTCAAGTCACAAAGCCCTTGAGTTTTGTTGCCCTCAGTTTCATAGCTCTTTACCAAGGTGGTTTACTAAGCATGCTAAAACAATCTAGATAAAATGCCACTTAATATGATATGATTATCCTGGTCTGTGGTTGTAAATGGTGTGAGCAAACATATCTGAATATAATCAGAGTGTTTGGTTTAGAAACAAATCCCACTAAGAGGTGCTTTTAAAATTCAACAAATGTTATTTCAGGGACTCATTACCAGGCTGGAAATTTGGGTCTGAGTTTGTTTCTGGCAGATCTTCTGGGTCTTCCTCAGGGAGCTCACATAAGCCTTCAAACGAAAATGCGCCTGGTGAGGTAACAATGTCCTTGCTCTGTGTCTGCTGTTTCCAAGACTCCCCGGGTGACTTGTCTCTCTCTAATGCTTGCTAAGTACCTGATACTTTCCTATGCAGGAAGCTTATATGAACTAATTAACATTTAATGAGAGGAAACTGACTGATTAGAAGGCTTTTCATGGTACTTTAGCTAATAAATGTTGTATATACTTTTGACTGCATCTCGTCAGCATGTGGCTCCCCCTCCGACTGCACCCTTTTTTTTCACAGCTCTGTCCTGCTGCGGGATTTTCTGCAGTGACCTGGCTGAGCAGTTTGCCTTAATTTGAGGAAAGTTTTGAGCCAAATTATTGAGGTAAATATTTTGTTTAAACTTTGCTTACAGCAGTTAAGTGAATGAAGCTTCTGAATCCAAATCAAGACCAAATTGTTCCAACCACACTTGGTGGAGATCGGCAAATTTGATGAAAAGCAAAATCTTCCCAGCAGAGTCCCAGGCAGCTGAAAATGATTTTGCCTTGTTTATGAAGGTAATTAGGGTTGCTAGTGCGGCTCTGGAGGCTCAGATGGAGGGGCAGGGAGGTGTAACTTCAGAGGCCCAAGCATTTCCTGCAGATTATCCAGATCCAGCCTTTTAATATGATATGTACCTTGCCGGGACCTTCTGAATTATGGAAAGTGCTGTAAGCTGAGCTGCATCAAAGTCCTTTATGGTAAATGTTTTGGTCAGGTATTATTGGTAAAAAACATTTGAGCAGCACCTCTCCCCAATTCTTTATGAACTATCTACACATAGTTCACCAGTTAGTTAATATCTCAAGCACAACATATACTTGGGGTGAGGTTCAGCCTCGATGACAGTAAGTAAATCCACATTTTATAGAATCATGAGGATCTGTCATATTTGGGTAAGTCCTCATGCTCTAACTCATGATGTGATGGGTCCAAAACCGATACAAGATACCATGAGCAGGACAAGGACAGCTCTGTCATTTTCTTATCGTTCACCTGTTCTTAACTTGTTAGTATTATCTTCAACATTCAGGTTCCTTGCGGGAATATTTTAAGTCACAGAACAATACACATTTTTCTTAAATTACAAAGATTGGTTTTGTTAAACCAAGATAATATATAAATAACTCAAACAGAGTTCTGTAATCTGAAGTGGATTGCAAAACAAAGTGAAAGAATGATTAAGGGTGGTGCTCTATAGCCTCCTAGGTCCTGGAATTCCCATCTTCTCTCAAGACATGTCCTGTGTTCTGTTTGTCACATGTGACACAAGGAAGGGAGGAGAGACTCAGCATTAGCTGATCACTAGAGGTTAGAAAAGCTTGATTCTGTCTTGCTTTAAAATAAAGGTATGATGTTGCTAAGATTTTCTTTCCACTCACTTGTGGATTGTCTAGCAGGGGTCCTAAAACTGTGGCCCGCGAGCCACATGAGGTGGTGTGATTGTATTTACTCCCATTTTGTTTTTTACTTGAAAATAAGATATGTGCAGTGTGCATAGGAATTTGTTCATAGTTTTTTTTTTAAACTATAGTCTGGCCCTCCAACAGTCTGAGGGACAGTGAGCTGGCCCCCTGCTTAAAAAGTTTGAGGACGCCTGCTCTTGCTATATGTGGTGCAAATGGTGGCTGTTGCCTCCATGAAGCTGTTCAGTTTTGTTTTGATCTCCCTGGCATCTCACTAACCAAGTGAATTAAAAGATTAGGATGGCTCAGTGCATAGTGGGGCCTCTATGAACAGGTACCCTTTTCTGGAGGGTGATCCAAGGACTCGCAAGAAGCTTCTTCAGCTTCTAGAAACCTAACCTTGTCACTGTTGAACATCTGGGTTTTTTTTTTTGTTGTTGTTGTCATGGGGATAGAGCATGATGTAGAAAGGGTACAGGGTTGGTCATCAGATAAATGTGAGTTCAAGTTCTGACTTTGGCACATTCTAACTCTGTTAAATTCCTTGACCTCTCTGAGATTTACTCTCTTTGTCTTTTAATGAATATAATAATAGTACCTACTTTACTAAATTGTTGCAAGAATTAGGGTGTGTGTGTGTGACATCTAGCCCAGTGCCTGAATGTAGGCACTCAGTATATACTAACTATTGTTACTCATTGTTGTTGTTATTGTAATTATCCAAATTCTGTTTTTGGAAAGAGAATGTCCTCACATGCATACATTTTTTATCAGAATTAGTTTATTAGAAATTAGTTGCATCCTGGTAAATGAAATATAGAGGCTGAGATAGATTGTGAATCATCTGCAGGGATCTACAGGATATTAGGGGAAGGACCAGCTGCGTGCTCAGTGGGACTCAGTTACTGAAATGCATTGAGCCAATGGTATGAGTAGAATCAGGTAGAAAGCCTTGGTCCGCCTGGGAGACTAAGCCATCATTAAAACCCAGAATTGTGGCAAGGCTCTGAGGAAAGATAAGCCTCACAAATGTTCTATACATTAGTGTTTCTTGGGTGCTGTGTATTAAAGGAGCTGTAATAAGATCAGAGGTGAGAGAGCACGGTGCATCTCTTTGGGGTTCACTCTTTGTTCAGTCTTGTATCCAAGTAAAATTAGGTGTTGTAACAACCCCCCCAGTCTCAGTGACTTAATTCAAAAGGTTTGTTTTTCATTTCTTTCTCAGTTCAGGGTGGGTTGGTGAGCAAGCAGCATCCCACAGGCACATTCAGGGGCCCAGATCCTTGCCATCTTCAGGCTTCCTCTTCTTCTGGGTCCTCTCAATTGAGTTGCAGACAAGGACTATGCAAGAATTGTCTTGAAAGTTTTGGCACAGTTTGGCAGGAACACATAGCACTTCTGTTTACATTCTCTTGTCCAAGTCTTAGCCGTATGGGTATAACTAGCTACAGGAGAGCTTGGAGGTATTCTTTGCTAAAAAGAAGAGAAAATCCACCTACCCAGCACATCCCCAAAAGTTGTGTAACAGTATTTGTTCCCATTACATATGAAACCCATTGAATAGAAACCCATTTTCTATTCGGTTGTATTTCACTTAAAAATGCTCGTTGTGGCTTGGTACCTATAGCACAGTGATTATGGCACCAGCCACATAGACCAGTTTGAACCCGGCCCAGGCCAGCTAAAACAATGATGAAAACTTCACCAAAAAAATAGCTGGGAATTGTGGCAGGCACCTGTAGTCCCAGCTACTTGGGAGGTTGAGGCAAGAGAATTGCTTCAGCCCAAGAGTTGGAAGTTGCTGTGATCTGTGACACCACAGTACTCTATCAAGGGTGACATAGAGAGACTCTGTCTCAAAAAAAAAAAAAAATGCTAGTTGTGCCACAATTAAATCTCAATCTGGCAGAGTGAAAAATATTACTCTAGTCAGAGGTCCTCAAAATTTTTAAACAGGGGGCCAGTTGATTGTCCCTCAGACCATTGGAGGGCCAGACTATAGTTTTTAAAAAAATATGAACAAATTCCTATGCACACTCACGTATCTTATTTTGAAGTAAAAAAACAAAACGGGAACAAATACAATCACACCACCTCATGTGGCGTTTGAGGACCCCTGTTCTAGATTATAAGCCCAAACATAATGGCCCACTAGTTTTTAGCTGAGATAGAGAAAAAGGTCCCCACCTGCAATGATCAGGGTCTGGGGTACCCGAGAGCATTTGCTGGGGGTTCCTACAATGAAAAACTCTGATAAATGTGTGGAAAGGCAGCAGAACTCAATGACAGCCCCATGTAATATAGGAAATGTAGGATTCTACCTGGGATGAGAACAGGATGCAAACGTTTCCCTTTCAACATAAACACCTTGAAATGTAGTTTAAAATGAAAGCAGAATAAAACTAAACATAGATCCCTGATACTTAGATGAATGTTTGTCTTTATCTCCTCCAACATTTGCAAGTTGTGATGCAGAATGCTATTTTCATTAGCAATACTTCATACTCATATCCCTTTGCCCCCAACCAAGTAAGAAATGGGTCTCATACCTCAGACACCATTCTACAAAAGTGGCCATTGAGCAATGAAACTAGAAAATTTTCTCCTGTAGGATGAACCATAAATAGACATTTTTCATGCTAAGATATTTATATTGTGGTGTAAACATGAAATCCTCCATAGTTTGTTGCAAAGAACTTGCCTGATATACAGTGGGACTGAATGGGAATGGAGGTATTAAGCCTTATTGATAAGGGAAGACCAAATCAGTCATAATGGAAGACTTCACATATATGTTTTTGCTGTGTGCATAGAAGTTCTAGGAGGTCACAGTTGCATCTGCAAATCATATAGTGCACATAAAAAGAATTGTACAGTATTTAATCTGAGAGCTGTGTCTTCAAGCTCTCCCTGCTCTCCCCTGACACCATCAACTAGTCTTGGAATACACTTTATTTTTCATAATGTGGTTATAGTTTATTGCTTTGAATATTGAAATAATATGACTTTAAAAAAATACTAATCTGGTTGCTGGTTTTCTAATCTTTAGAAGCCCAATTATAAAATGAATTAATAGGTTAGGGGCAGCATAATATAAAAACATAATTGGCTTTATATTAATGACAGCTATGTATTATGAGTGTAAATCGGCTTTTGCTTAACAAAAATTCACCTTCAGGTGTGTACTTGAAAGCAAGAGGCAAAATTTCAAGTGACCAAGATGATCAGACCACAGGAAATGATGAACAGAGACCCTGAGAATTCTGTGACATACATCACTGTAGATTCACTATAGTGAGGACTCGTGATCCTCTCTCTTCCCTCAAACCTGCTCCTCCCATGGTTGACCCATCCAAGAAACCCTGTTCAGGCTTGATGACTCTATTCCCTCACAGCCCAGATCTGATCCATCAACAAATCTGGGTGACTCCATCTTCAAACTCTCTCCCAAATCCAAGCACTCCTCACACCCACACTGCCACCTCCCAGGTCCAAGCCCTCATCATCTCTCTCCTAAAGTGTGACAGTGGCCTCCTAACTTGTCTATAGAGACTGTAGTCACGACAGTGTACCACCAGGCAAACACTTAAGTTAGATCATTCTGTTCTTTTTATATTTGATTTAATGCCACTGGCAAGAAACACTTTAGCCCATGCTGCAAGCGGTCTCTCTGTAGGCTGACTTTTCTTGAGCCCAGTTAAGTTGCAACATATGGAATTTTGATTTTATGATTATGAGCATTATATTCATAGTTGACCTGGCTCAATGCATGTGTTCCCCAGTTCCCTATCCCATTGTAAAGAGTGACATTGGACACGATGTCTTCATGAATGACATCATCATGATAATGAAAACTGTGGAGTCTTCAATTGAAGCTGAGAGCTACATTTCCCTACCTTCCCTAGCCTTTAAGAGCAAGGAAAAATAAAATCACTATCCAGGGTAGCAGTTCATAATTAAAACTATGAAACTTTGTTAAGCTAATTATTTTACAAAGACATTAACATATGCCTTTATCAATAAGCCTTTCAATGACCCGATTTAAGAAGTAAAAATGTAATTCTGCTATTAAACTTCTGTGCTCTTATTTTATTATGCCTGTGTCCTAAAATACCCATTCAATCATTTATTCACTTATCAAATAAACATTAATAAAGCCTACTATGCGCCAGGAGCTCTTCTGGGTACAGGTGAACAGATAAGATAAAAATGCTTGTTCTCCAAGACCTTATACTCCAGACAGAAATAAATGATGAAGTAAAATGTGAAACATGTTAGTGCTAAAGTCTGAGGAGAATAATGTAGAAGGGAAGAGAGGGAAGAAGAGATAGGAAGGGGTTGCGCTTTTAAACAGTATTTCCAGGGAAGGACTCATGAATAACATAACATACACGCAAAGACGTTAAGAAGATGAAGCAGCCAGCAGGACATGTGATACTGGGGACAAGGGTGTTGTACAAAGCAGGTGCCAAGACTCTGAGGGGACATTGTGCTGGGTTGTCTAAGGAGCACCAGTAAGCCAAGGGAGGAGAGTGGGCACCCAAGGTGGAATGGAGGAGTGCAGTGGTGGAGATGGCACTGGAGCACAGAAACGGGCACCTTGTGGGACGTGTAAGTACCTTGGCTTCTACTCTGAGTGTGACAGGGAATCATTGGAGGATTCCAGCAAAGGAATGGCTGATATAATTTAGATCTTGGCAGGATTGCTCTGGCCACCTGTTGTGGATAGTTAGGAGGCCAGTGTCACAGTCTCGGAGAGAGATGACGGGGGCCTGACCATGGGAGGCAGCAGTGTGGATGTGAGGAGTGCTTGGATTTGGGAGAGAGTTTGAAGGTGGAGTCACCCAGATTTGTTGATGGATCAAATCTGGGCTGTGATTTCAAACTGAGAGCTGTGTCTTCAAGCTCTCCCTGCTTTCCCCTGACACCATCAACTAGTCTTAGAATACACTTTATTTTTCATAGTGTGGTTATAGTTTATTGCTTTGAATAGAGAGAATTCAATTCAAAGAGAATAGAGGCATCTAGCCTGAACAGGGTTTCTGGGATGGGGAGACCATTGGAAGAGCAGATTTGAGGGAAGAGAGATGCTCAGTTTTAGTCCTGTTAAAATTGAGTGGAGATGTGAAGTAGGCAGTTGACTGAGTGCAATTCGGGGACGCTGTGGTTTACTTCCAGGCTTTTTCATCCTCTCACGTATTGGACAACAGAGCTGTTATAAATTAGTAGTGGACGGCTGCATCCTCAAAGAAAAAGGATCTAACCCTGACTAAAGGTCAGGTTTTCTATGCATGAAGAACAATTATTATGTAGGATGCTTTTTTAAAGATTCATCTTCACAGCCAGTCACCCCTACTCAGTTCATAAAGTTCTCTTTTTCTGTAGTATCTATCATGATTAGGGGGTTCACTTCTGACCACAGCCAACTTAGCATCTATACTTAGGTATTAATATAAAGATCTATGACATATATCGGCTCTGTGCATAGCCTTGTTATTACATGATGTGATAATTATGCATAAGCTCATATGATTTATTACTGCAGGATGTTGGCCACACTTTTGATACAAGTATAATTAACACCCCCACAACTTCTCAGGAAAACTGTTCTGTTCTAAACTGAGCCAGTTAGGGCACCAAAGGTGGGCATGTGAGGTGGCTGAGAAGTCACACTCAGAAACATCAGAGAAACCAGGCTCAGCCCTATGATAAACACAACACCAAGTGACTGCTCCACTATCTTGGACAGTGGATTTTTTTCTTTTGTGTATGATAGGAGGTTGATGGATTCTGTCTGTTGCAGAGACACAAGGAGAGAAAGGTGACTCAAGTCCCAAAATAGCCCTTTTGAATGCATTAAGAGAAAGCATCTCTGACACAGACAGGAAGAAGAGGAAGAGGGGGCAGGAATCGGTGACAAAGTGTTCATAGTGCATTGGTCACCAACATTGATTCATGTTAAGTTATTGTCCTCTGCTGAGAATGGCACTGTCCTTTGCTTTTATTTTAAATTATAAAACCCTCCAAAACTGTGCAATTACCTGAAGATTAAATTGATTGTCCATTATCTGTGTTTTAACAGTCCACTTGGTAAGTGTTTCCTACCATTTCTTCATCACTTCACACCCGGTTGGGGTTTGGAGTGGGTCTTCTGCGTGCCTCTATTTGATAATGTGGTGGTTATGTATCTGAATTCTCTATAAAAGTAAGAACATCAGTACTGAAGTGAGAGACCTTTAAGTGTGCTTTAAATAGACAAACAATATCTGAAGGAAACTTTAATGGAAGAAATTCCATTCACAATAGCTGCAATATATATATATATACATAATATATGTATATATAATATATATGTATAAATTAAACTCAGTAAGTACAGAAAATATACAAAGAAAAATTTAAAACTAGTAAAATAAATAAAGTGAGACTAAAATAGACAGGCAGACTCAATAATGTAAAGATGCAAATTATTGCTAAATTAACCTATCAATTTGATGCAATTATCAATAAAAATCCCACTGGAGTTTATTTTGTTTTCTTTATGCATTCTTTATTTTGGAACTTGTTTATCTTGGAAAAGTAGGCAAAGACTATTGAAGGATACCTCCACTATCAGTTCTGAAAAAGTATTATAAAACTATAATAATTAAAACTATATAGTATTAGGACAGACTAGACAGATTAGACCAAAGAAATAGAATTGAGAGTAGACCTAGCTATATGGAGATTTCATATGTGATCAATTGATCAGTTAAAATCAATGATAAAATGGGTTTTTAAATAAATGGTTTTAGGAAAACTACTAGCTAGACATTTGGGAAAATAGTAAAAAGTGAAATTATTCATTTTTCTTCCATCAGTAAGAGATTACAGATGAATCAAAGATTTAAATATAAATGATGAAAACAGAATAGTACTTGAAGCAGATATGAGGTTTACCTATGCTTTTGAAATGATGAAAGCCCTTCTAATCAAGAAGAAAACCTCAAAGCCATGAAGTTAAAAGTTAATGAGTTTTACTACTAAAAATTAGATTTTATGCATAGAAAAAATACTATAATAAATACAATCGAAGGGCAAATGACCAACCAGAAGGACATCTAAAACACACACAGTACTGACAAATGATTAATTTTCTCAACACATAAAGAGTTCTTTTAACTTGATAAGGAACAGGACCATGTAATTTGTGTTGATAACAAGTAAAAGGCTCATAAATACAGGAAAAAATTCTCAATCTCTCTAATAATAAAAGAACTTTACTTATAACAATTAAGAAACATGTTTCAATTTTATATTGAGAAAGATTTACCATGAGGCAAGGGTCCAGGCATGCTCATTCACTATAGATGGACATATAAATTATTTCACCTTCTTCAGAGTTCAATTTGGTAATAACTACTGAATATTAAGGGCCTGTCCATTTTTGGTTCATGAAGTAATGCTTTGGGGAATTTGTCCTATATTATATTCACACATGTCTAAGAAGTATGAGGCAAGATGTTTGTTATAAAATTGTTGGTCACAGACAACGACTGAAAAAGTTTGCAATAGCCTTGTTTTAAAAAAATATGATACAAACATACAGTGGAATGCTACACAGCTATAAAAGTAGTGAAGTAACTCTGTTGATCTTACAGAGTTCCAAGATGCATGGCTTAGTTAAAAAAAAAAAAAAAAAGCTAGGTGCTAAGAAATATGGGTTGCATGCTGTAATTTATGTAAACATAAACTATAATACACAGACTTGCATACATTGTATGTATTACGTATGTCTCTCTCTCTCTCTCTCACACACACACACACACACACACACACACACACACACACATCTCATGCTTGTATGTCTAGTGCACTTCTAGAAAATGTTTACCCCTAGAAAGGAAAACTGAGGAACCAGCACAGGTTAATGATGAAAGGAAAACTGATCATGGTATGCATTTTTTGATACTTCTGTCCTTTTTTACCATATGCATTTTTTAAATAAAAACAGTTTTTTTTTTAATTTGAAAACATGAGACTTTAGAAAATATGACTATAGCATTTCAAATTAACGGGAGAAAAGGTGAATTATCCAATAGATATTGACACAATGGCTAGAATAAAGAGTTGGATGCATTAAAATAAATTCTAAATAGGTCAAGTTTTAAATATAAGTAATAAAATACAAGTAATAAAAAATAAAACCATTAACTTTCTCAAAGAAGATGGTGATAATTTTTGTAATCTTGGCTTGGGAAAGATCTTTCTAATCATGTAATAAAAACTCATTAAATTGATCAATTTATCACCTACTGCCAGAGTTCTTACACTGATTCCTGCTCATCTGGAGAAATTTAAGTATTTCTCATAAAAATGGTCTTTATTTTCATTAAAATAGCATAAACATACTTAAAAGACAAGCAAAATAGGAAAAATATTTGCAAGACAAATGTTAGACACATGTCAATATTATTAATATTGACTAAACATTCTTACGAATGAATAAGAAAAATTATTTGTATTTTTAAATTTCATTGTATTCACTTAATTAATTTTTATTTATTTAAATAGATCAAGGGGGGTATAAATAGTTTTTTGTTACATGGATGAGTGATGATAGCTGGGTTTTTAGTGTACCTGTTACCCAAATAGTATACGTCATACCCTTAAGTAATTTTTCATCCTTCACTCTCCTCCCAGCCTCTCCCTTCTGAATCTCCAATGTTTATTATGACCCTCTTTATGACCATGCATACCCATAGCTTAGCTCTCACTTGTAAGTGAGAACATGTGATATTTGTTTTTCCATTCCTGAGTTACCACACTTAGGATAGTGGTCCTAATTCCACCAACATTACTGCAAAAGACATTATTTCGTTTCTTTTTATGGCTGAGTAGTATAATGTGGTGTATATTATGCACTCATATACCACATTTTCTTTATCCACACATCAGTTTGTGGGCACTTAGGTTAATTACATATCTTTGCAACTGTGAATTGTGGAACAATAAACATATGTGTACAGGTGGCTTTTTGGTATAATGACTTCTTTTCCCTCAGGTAGATATCCAGTAGTGCGGCTGCTGGATTGAATGATAGACCCACTTTTAATTCTTTGAGAAATCTTCACACCGTTCTATAGAGTTTGACTAATTTATATTTCCATCATTTTTGAGGGGTAGTGGTGGTTTTATGTTGATTTCATAATTGGCTTAAAGACCATTCATCAGCAGCTTGTTTAATTTCCATGTATTTGTATAGTTTTGAGTTTCTCTTGGACTCGATTTATAATTTTACTCTGCTGTGGTCCAAAAAGATACTTGTTATATGGTTCTGATTTTTTTAAATTTGTTGAGACTTATTTTAAGGCCTAACACATAATCTATCTTGGAAAATGTTCCATGTGCTAATGTAATGAATAGAATGTATGTTCTGAAATTTAAGGGTAGAATGATCTATAGATGTCTATTAGATCCATTTGCTCTACAGTATTGTTTAAATTCTTTGTTGATTTCTCTGCCTCAATGATTTAATTCCCTTACTGGAATGTTGAAGTTCCCCACTACTATTATTTCGTTATTTATAATAAATATTTCTTTTTTTTAGATTTATTTGCCATTTGTTTTATTAACCATGAAAAAAGATTTGGAAAAATAGGCTCCATTTTAATAAAGAACACAATGGAACTGATCAAGGAATATTAATGTTTTGCTATTTATGAATTATTCAGGGAGAAAACTGAGAAAACTTTAAGGCAAGAATACTGAAAATATGATACCTCAAATATATGCTTATACAGCCATAGCAACAATGAAGTTTCAGCAAGCTGGTCTATACATATATTCAAATATTTAAATAACCCTTGCTGAACTGTAATTTTTAAAAAATTACTACCTGTGCTTATATCAAATTCAGTGGTTTAAGTAAACAATCATTTTGGTCCTATTTTCTGCTGTACTGTTTAGCTTTTACAAGAACATCCTTCAATCAGCAAATAAGTTTAGTTCACACAAATGTTAAGGCATGTAGTCATGAAACCAGCTAATTCTAAATCTAACCTGTGTTAAAGTACCCCCTTACCTGTCCTTAAACACACACATACACAACCCTTCTTATTCATACCTATTCTCTAAAAACTCATGTGCCTGTACACTATTAAATATAATTTGAGATATAAATGAACAATGTAAACTACAATTATAATTCTGCCTTTAAAAATCAATGTTTTTCATTAGTTATTTCTTCAAGCTACAATCCTTAGTTCAGTGATCCCAGAATTGCGTTATAAAGCTAGCACGTAAGTATCATAATTAAGACTCAAAAAAAAATTGTAATGGTGGTGGATTTATGATTACGAAAAAGACACTAACATTTTGTCTTATGATTATAAAAAGGACACTAACGCTCTTGCTGAATATAGGAGGTAACTAGGTACGATTAAACTTTCTAATGACTTGCTAGAGAATGTGCCTTTCTAAATAGGAATCACGTTCTGAATAAAGTGAAAACTGAGAGAAGCATTCACTCATTCTATTTGCAAAACAAGAGCAATATATTCTCAGTTAAAAAAAAAGAAACAAATATGGGAAGTCAAGCACTAATACTAGCTGGTAAAATTTACAAATATTTTAATTATACATACCCTATTTTTTTTTTAAAAACAAAACGTATACATATTAAAAAGAACAGCTTCAAATTTCTTCCAAATTTGCTTTTAGATATAGGTGAAACAAAGCAGGTAAAGTTTATAGATTTCTTATTGTCCAACTCTCATGAAATATTCAAACTAATATTCCATGAAGAAGATACGCAATGAGGCACACTTTCTAGTGGCTGATACCCTCTTCTAAACCAAAAAAAAGAGTAAGGGTATAAACAGCAAAGTAGTTGTTTAACATTTTCTCATTTCTATAATTGTATTAGACTACTAGAAGCTAATGCGTGTGTAATTAGAAATGTTGTATCTTGTTGAATGTATCCCTTTATCATTATATAACAACCTTTGTCTTTCACTATTATTGTTGATTTGAAGTCTGTTTTATCTGATATAAGAATAATTTACTCCTGCTCATTTTTTTGTTTCTATTTGTATGTGATATTTTTTTCAATTATTTAATACCCTGACTCTGTAAGAACCTATTTGGGTTAAATCAGTTTCTTGGAAATATTTTATATCTTTTAAGTGAGGCATTTAGACCATTTATGGCCAATGTTAGTACTGACATGTATGATATTGTTCCAGTCATCATGTTGATTGTTATCTAGTTGCTTTGTATCCCCCTTTGTATTTCTGTTTTATGAGCTGTGATTTTTTTTACCTTCAAGTGTTTTTATACTATTGACTATTGACATCTACTTTTAATATTTAGAATTTTTTTAAGTATTTCTCATAGAAATGGTCTAGTGGTGACAAATTCCCTTAGCATGTGCTTGTTTGGGGAAGACTATTTCTCTTTTATTTCTGAAACTTTGTTTTGGCTATGCCCGTAGTTCAGTGGATAGGGCACCGGCCACATACATGGAGGCTGGTGGGTTCGAACCCGGCCCGGGTCAGCTAAAGCAACAATGACAATTGCAACAACAAAAAATTGCCGGGCAGTGTGGCGGGCACCAGTAGTCCCAGCTACCTGGGAGGCTGAGGCAAGAGAATCATGTAAGCTCAGGACTTTGAGGTTGCTGTAAGCTGTGATGCCACAGCACTGTATCCAGGGCGAGAGCTTGAGACTCTGTCTCAAAAACAAACAAACAAACAAAGAAACTTTATTTTGCAGGATACACAATTCTTGGCTGATAGTTACTCTGTTGAGAAGAGTAAAGATAGCACCCCAATCCCTTCTAGTTTGTAAGTTTTCTTCTGAGAAGTCTGCTGTCAGCCTGATGCGTTTTCCCTTATAAGTTACTTGGTATTTTCACCTCATGGTTCATAAGAGTTCATGTTGACTTTGGTCACTTAGATGACTATGTGCCTTATTGATGTCTGTTTTGAAATAATTTTCCCAGGAATTCACTGAGTTTCTTATAGCTGGATGTCGAAGTTTCTAGCAAGACCATGGAAGTTTTCCTCTATTATTTCCCATAAGTTTTCCAGTTTTTTGCTTTTTCTTCTTTTCCTTCAAGGATACCTATGGTTCTTGCTTGGGCATTTTACATAATCGAATATTTCTCAAAAACTTTGCTCATTTCTCTTGATTCTTTTTTCTTTATTTTTGATTATCTGGATTAATTCAAAAGATGTGTCTTTGAGCTGTAAAATTCTTTCTTCTGCTTAGTCTATTGTTAAAACTTGCCATTTTTAAAATATTTACATAAATGGAGTTTTCATTTCCATAAGTTCTAGGGGTTTTTCCTTTAAATATACCTAGCTCTTTAGTAAACTTTTCATTTGTGTCCTGAATTATTAGGCTGATATCTTTGAGTTAGTTTTCCATTTTCTCTTGGATATCATTGAGCTTCCTTAAAGTCCATATTTTTAATTCTTTATTATTTCAGTATTTTTGTTTTGGTTATGATCCATTGTTAGAGAGCTGATGTGCTGCCATTGGGAAGTTGTTACAGTCTATGTTATACTGCCAGAGTTCTGGCACTGATTCCTGCTCAGCTGGAGAAGCTGTCACTTATTGTTTTCTAATTCTTGTTTTTGAATTTTCTTTTGTTTAGATGGGATTTTTCCTCCCATCTTAAAGATATAACTGCAGAGTATGTTGGGTAAGGAATGTTAGCTCTTACTGAGGGTATTTTCAGGGGACCTAGGCTCTGAATGAATTCCTTGATTATAGACAGTCTTAATATAGTAGTTTTCTTAATTACTAGTTATTTGTGGTGAACTATAACTATAGTGTGTGGGCAGGCTCCCTGCCTCTTATTAAAAATGGGGAGATGGAAGTCTGTGGGATCATCTCTTTCCTCTGCCCTGTGCACTCTAACAGTATTAATTATATTGGGATATCCAGCTTAGTCTCCATTCCAGTAGGTGGCACTTGTGGGTAAGAGTTGGTTAATCGAATCAGCAAATGATGAAATGGGCCCTATACAAGTTGACCTTCATGACAGTAGGAGATGCTTTCAGGAGAGAGCCAGGTGTGGTGATGTTTGTGGGGGCATATGGCTGGCAACGTGTGAGTCTCTGAAACTCCCAGGAGTTTTCTTCTTGAACTCTGCTATCTCCAAGACAGAGGGTGAAGCCAGATGGGCCTGGAGTGAGCTCCCCAAAGATGGGAGCAAGCATTGTCTCAACAGGAGTCAGCTCCTGGGCTGCGAGAAGAAGCCTCCAGGGAGGAGTAGAGGAGCAAATGAACCTGCGTGTGGTAGAGGACAGTCCAGAATGCGTAGGCCAGTCAAAAGACAACCTCACTTAGGCAGCAAATCCTCTGCAGGTTATGAGCTTCTTCTACAAGCAGAATGTTCAGCTTGCCCAGACATTCCTATGGGGAGATGGGTGGCCTGTTGCACTGCATCAGAGGTCCACATCACACTCTCCTCTCAGTTCTCCCTCCCCACTCAAGATCAGTTTATGAATCTCTCCTCCATGTCTCTGGACAACGTGATCAAGTCCTAGAGTATGGAACCAAGCCTGTGGATCTGTTAGCAGGCACCCTGAGTCCAAGTGTTGACTGTGACAGGGAGAGGTGGGCTGGTCCAGGCTGCCCACCTAATGGTCAAGTAGGCCAACTGCAGTTACACTGCAGTCTTGCCACTGGGTGGGTTATGCTCCTTTTGGTTGGGGCAACCAAGTGTGTAGCTCTAGGGAAGTTTGACAAGCTTGGAGCTCACAGTCTGAACCCCACTTAGTACCATCTACAGATACCATGGTGCAACTTGACCTTGGAGCAGGTGAGATCTCCCCAGTTCCTGTCCTTCCCTGGCCTGGCAGCAGGGCAGCAGTGATCTCAGGGCAGAGGTTAGAGCATTGACAGAAGGGCTCCTGGAATGCCTCTGGATGTAGATACATTTGGAAGACTTAGGAGTGCCAGATCAAGCAGTACCTGATCTCCCAGCTGCTCCCTGCTACTCTGGAGGCAAAGAGGGTAGAGGAGCTCTTTTGTAGCCAAACAGAAAAGATCTGGGGCAGAAGTTCAGAGCCCAAAGGCCTCCTGCTTACCCCTTCCCTAAGTCTGGGTATGGGGCTGCTCTATGCTCTCAGTTGCCCTGTGCAGGCAGCCTGGCTTATACCTTGACTCTTAGTGTCTTCATCACATATCTGTTATCTTCAAGCATTCTTCCTCAGACAATCTATTCAAAATATGGTGTTGAATGGATGTCCTGATTGCTCTCTGAAGAGGAGACATGTGCTCTAGCTGTCTGTAGCCAGACATCTTGCTAGTCTCTCAGGGAAAATTAAAAAATGTTACATGAGCATAGGACATAAACAAATACTTCACCACAATTGAGCACTCAACACAGGAAAGGATTTCAACCATGCTAATAAGCAGTGAAATGTAAATCATAAGAATAAATCACATTTTTCACCAAAAAGATGGACAAAAAAAGTTTTACATTAATAAAACTCAGTGTTGTTGAGCATCAGTTCTGTCTCATGCTATTTGTTAGAGATATGTGTTCATAGTTTTCCGATGTCACTTTACTAGTTAAAATGCTCAGTGTATGTACTACTTGGTCCATCAATCCCTCATCCAAAAATTTATTCCAAAGAGAGAATCTTTCAGGTTTAAACTTATAAAATCTCAGTAATATTCATCAAGTATTGTTTAGAATAGGAAAAAGCAAACAAAAAGTCCCCATTGGAAATGATATGTATGTTCATCGATAGTGCATTTGTTATATAAATAATGACACCTCCACGCAATGAAATACAAAGCTGAAGTTTTAAAATATGTATGAACAGGAAGCTTTCTCCTTAACCAATTGTCAAGTGGTTAAAAGAAGATTACAAAACACCACTTGGAGAACAAAATATCATACAGAAAGAGAGTTGTCAGGAACTTGCTCATCCAAACATTTATACTGGTTTTTACTGAGTGGGAGGAATTTAACCAATCTTCACTCTTTTCCCTTACACTTTTTAAATGAAATCAGAGCATGTATCATTTTACATACCTTCTCTGCTCCAATTAAATGAATCCTGTCCAGACACTAAAATAATGTAGAAAAATCGAACACCATGAAGTGATGTTTATAATTTATTAAGTGGAGAAATACAAGTTACAAATGAATATGTACAGCGTTTACCCCATTTTAGAATAAAGTGTAGAAACAGACATCTGCATACATATATTTGCAATGGAAAAACATTAGCCCAATTCTATTAACAAGCGTCATCTTTGTGTGATAAGATTTGGGGTGGCTTTTTAGAAAATATTTCTATATTTTCTTTAATGAATTGATATCACTTTTAAATGAAAGTTATTATATAGCTCTCTCCTTAAAATTTTAAGATTTTGTATTTTTAAGATAAAATTGCCAAAATCTGGGCTTTGTATTAAAAAAAGAGTGATTGCCTCATAAGTTATTTCTTAACCTAATATTTAAAGGCAAGAGGAAAGAATGGTGAAGGAGTGGTTGAATCACAGATGGTGAAACTGTACAAAGACATGTACAAGGCTGCTGATAAGTCACAGGCACACATTATGAAATTAAATACTCTCTAAGGCTTAAGAAAAAAAAAAAACAAAACAACCAAGCTACCTTATGTAGACTATAGAGAGAATTATCCTTTGGATGAAATTCCTGACCAATATTGACAACTGTATATACAGACAAATTTCCACTTAATATTGGTCAACAATAAAATGTCTCACAAATCTGTAGCCACATGAACCCTTCTTAGCTTCATAAGCCAAGAAGAAAAAAAGGTTAAACCTGGCATTAAAACTGCACAAAAGTGGGGAAGGGGGGCAGAGCAAGATAATGGGCCAGAAGGACCATTCAGCTGAGCTCTCCCAGGATGAGTGGGGCAAAACAGAGAACCCAGCCATACCTGACTTGGACCTTACCCAGAGTCATAGCTCAGGGAGAACAGTGAGGAGTTGGTGAGCTGGATACAGAGTAGGATATAGAGCAGTGAAAATCTGATGAATTAGACAAATGATTGTGACCAGCTGGGATTGACTGTCCCCCATAGAGGTCCTGGGACAGGAGGAAGCCTTTCTGGAGTTTTCAGTTGTTTGGGGAAACTGCATGTTCAGTGGAAAGGTTGGAAGAGTGGGCAGACTCAAACAGTATAACAGCAACCAGATTTGAATGCCAATTGGAGTGGATTTGCCATAGGTTTGGTGGCTGGTGAGCCAGCCATACTAAGAATATCTCAGTGGCCAGGGGGCCGCCATTATAGGAAGGTCATTAGGTGGTCTTAGCAGAGGTCTAAAGCACAGCCATCTTAATTCTGCCTGCTGAGTCAGAACTCCACTCTTGAGACAGGCTGAAGGACTCCCACCCCCTGCCCAGAAACAGAGTCAGGGAGCACTGTGAGACCTGCTCCTGAAGGATTCTTGTGAGCTTTAAGATCCCAACCTAGCAGGATCTAAATGCTGAGGAAACAATCAAGTGATCACTGAAGGCAACTAAGTTTGGAATAAAGACCATAGCAGTTGCTGACTGTTCTGTTTCCTAAAAAATCCAAAGTGCCACCTGGTGTCCTGGTGACATAACACAACATACTGTCATCAGGAGCAAGGACTTCTGTTTGAAACAAAGGTGCCAGTGAGTAGGAAAAAGGAGAACAAAGAGGTGAACAAGAAGAAAGAACACACAAGGAGAAACCAACAAAAAAATCTAGGCAATGTGAAAAGACAAAACAGAGGAATGCCCCCAAGGAATCATGAGGCAGCTACTGCAGAAGACTCCACCTATAAAAAATTAATTGCCTTGACAGAAAGGGAATTTAAAATATGGATGATAAATACAATAAAAGGAATGGATGAGAAATAAAAAGACAGAACAAAAAGTCAGATGGGAGATATGTAGAATATAGACAGGATATGGCAGAGATTAAGGAAATGAAGGACACAATCAGGGAATGTAAAGATGCAGTAGAAAGTATAAAAAATGGGTTAGACCATGGAGAAGAAAGAACCTCAAATCTAGAGGATAAAGTTTTTGAGTTAACCCAGGTAGTTAAAGAGGCAGAAAAGAAGAGAGATAAAGCAGAATAGGTACTTAGAGAACTATGAGACTCCATAAAGTGTTCAAACATATGAATAATAAAGGGAAGAAGATTGTGTCCCAAAAGAATGGAAGCCCTAGTGGATACGAGGGGAAGAAGATTGTGTCCCAAAAGAATAGAAGCCCTAGTGGATACTACCATAAATGAAAATTTCCCAAGTTTGACTAAAGACCCTGACAGACTCCTTTCAGATGGATATCAAACACTGGGTAATCTCAGCTCAAACATAGCTTCTCCAAGACACATTGTAATGAACCTGTCCAAAGTTGAGATGAAACAAAAAAATTCTGCAAGCCTCCAGAAGTAAGAACCATTGTGAGAGAACTGCTCTGGCAAGCTCTGCCCTCAGGGTCACAGAGCAAGAATTGGGTGGGAGCTAATAATCTAGTCACTGAGCAGCCTAAAGGCGGGGACTGAGCTGCTGTACAGCCTTAGCCCTCAGGGGCAGAGTGAGACCAGTTTTGGCACACTGGGTAAGTGAATAGCCACTTCAGCAGTGATCCCAGGGACAAGCACTTTCCTGGGAAAGCTTCTGCTTAGCCAAGCTTAGCAGTTTAAAGTGCCTTTTAAGAGGGCTGAGGAAAGTTTTGGGGTCTTCACCCTGTAGTTTGAGAAATCAGCAGAGGCCTCCAGTCGTATCAGCATTGTGGTTAACATCTCATACCCCAGAAGATCACCTATTGCCCAGACAGTATTCAGCAAGATATATATACTGCTTTGTTTTTGGTTTTGTTTTTTGTTTTTTGTTGTCGTCGTCATTGTTGTTTTATTGTTAAATCATAGCTGTGTACATTAGTGCAATCAAGGGGTACAATGTGCTGGTTTCGTATACAATCTGAAATATTCTCATCAAACTGTTCAACGTAGGCTTCATGGCATTTTCTTAGTTATTGTATGTAGACATTTATATTCTGCATTTAGTAGGTTTCGCCTGGACCCATTCTAAGATGCACTGTAGGTGTGGTCCCACCCATTGCCCTCCCTCCACCCTAACCTTGACCCTCCCATCCCTCCCTTGGCCCTTTCCCCATATTCTTGTGCTATAGTTGGGTTATAGCCTTCATATGAAAGCTATAAATTAGCTTCATAGTAGGGCTGAGTACATATTGTTTTGTTTTTTAATTTCAACCTTTTCCCTATAGATTTTTCTTTTCTTTTTTTCTTTCTTTTTCCATTTTTCTAGTTTAAATATAATTTCCTATTGTTGCCTTTTTCTACAATTAGAACTTCATTTTTGCTAGTGTTTCTACCCCTATTATTTAGTTTTTCCCCTAATTTTATCCCATAAAGTTTTTTGTTTGTTTGTTTTGGTTTGATATATAGCATTTTTGTTTTTCCTCTCTACTTGGTGGAGGTGGGGTACTGTGTCTGAACAGGCTAGCAAAGAGTTTGGGGCTTTTTAAAGGTTGGGTCAAAGTACCCTACTGTACCCCAATATTGCTCAGTCTCCCTCTTTCTGTGCCTCTCTTCCTTTTGTCAATATTCCCTTTTACCCACCCCCTCTCCTTTCTCTTTTTTCTTTCCCTTTTTCCCTTCTTGGTCTTCAACCTTCTCTTCCTTCTGGTCCTGTACCAAAAGAATTCATCAAAAACCTAGTCCAGAGGCATGGAAACTTAAAGATCAAGAAGAAGTGAAAGGAAAATTAGGGCAAGGAAACAGATAAAAGAAATCACTCATGAGGAAGAATCAGCAGAAAACTCCTGGCAACATGAAGAACCAGTCCAGAGCAACGCCCCCCAAGGGACCATGAGGTAGCTACTGCAGAGGATTCTACCTATAAAGAAATGTTAGAATGACAGAAAGGGAATTTAGAATACAGATGATGAAAACAATGAAGGAAACTGCTGATAAAGTGGAAAATAACCAAAAGGAAATCCAAAAACAGAATCAAATAAGAGATGAACGTTATGAAGAATATAGAAAGGATATAGCAGAGCTAAAGGAACTGAAGGAGCCAATTAGGGAACTTAAAGATGCAACAGAAAGTATCAACAGAAGATTAGATCATGCAAAAGAAAGAATTTTGGAGGTAGAGGACAAAGCTCTTGAGATAACTGATATAGTTAAAGAGGCAGAAAAGAAGAGAGAGAAAGCAGAACGCTTACTAACAACGTTCAAACATACAAGTTATAGGTATCCCAGAAGGGGAAGAAGAATGGAAGCCATACTAGAGAATATTATAAATGAAAATTTCCCAAATATCACCAACTTTATGAAGCATTCAAACATACAAGTTATAGGTATCCCAGAAGGGGAAGCGTTCAAACATACAAGTTATAGGTATCCCAGAAGGGGAAGAAGAATGGAAGCCATACTAGGGAAAATTATAAATGAAAATTTCCCAAATACCACCAAAGATTCTGACACACTCCTTTCAGAGGGATATCAGACCCCAGGTCACCTCAACTCTAACCAAGCTTCTCCAAGACACATTGTGATGAACCTGTCCAAAGTCAAGACAAAAGAAAAGATTCTGCAAGCTGCCAGGAGTAAGTGCCAGTTGACCTACAGGGGCAAATCCATCAGGGTGACTGCAGACTTCTCTAATGAGACTTTCCAAGCAAGAAGACAATGGTCATCTACCTTTAATCTACTTAAACAGAGCAATTTCCAGCCCAGAGTTCTATATCCTGCTAAGCTAAGCTTTACAATTAACGGAGAAATCAAATCATTTACTGATATACAAACATTGAGGAAATTCACCACAAGAAGACCAGCTCTACAGGAAATACTTCAACCTATTCTACACACTGACCATCACAATGGATCAGCAGCAAAGTAAGAAATCAGCAATTAAAGGACAGAATCTAACTTCCACACTGATGCAAAAGATAAAACCAAGCAATGGACTCTCACAAAATAAGATGAATAGAACACTACCACACTTATCAATTATCTCAATAAATGTTAATGGCTTGAATTCCCAACTGAGGAGGCATAGATTGCCTGACTGGATTAAAAAACCCAAGCCATCCATTTGCTGTCTGCAGGAAACACACCTGGCTTCAAAGGACAAATTAAAACTTCGAGTTAAAGGTTGGAAGACAATTTTTCAAGCAAATGGAATTCAGAAGAAAAGACGAGTTGTAATCTTATTTTCAGATACATGTGGATTTAAAGCAACTAAAGTCAAAAAAGACAAAGATGGTCACTTAATTGGTCAAGGGAAAAATACAACAAGAAGACGTTTCAATTCTAAATATTTATGCACCCAATTTAAATGCTCCAAGATTCTTGAAACAGACCTTACTCAGTCTGAGCAATATGATATCCTGTAATACCATAATAACAGGAGACTTTAACACTCCTTTTACAGAGCTGGACAGATCCTCTAAACAGAAATTAAACAAAGATATAAAGGACTTAAATGAGACCCAAGAACAACTATGCTTGATAGATGCATATAAAACACTCCATCCTAAAGCTAAAGAACATACATTCTTCTCATCACCCCATGGAACATTCTCCAAAATTGATCATATAGTATGCCACAAAGCAAACCTCAACAGAATCAAAAGGATTGAAATTTTACCTTGTATCTTCTCAGACCACAAGGTACTAAAGGTGGAAATCAACTCTAACAAAAACGTTCAACCCCACGCAATGGCATGAAAATTAAACAACCTTCTGTTGAGTGACAGATGGGTACAGGAAGAAATAAAACAGGAAATCATTAACTTCCTTGAGCATAACAACAATGAAGACACAAGCTACCAAAACCTGTGGGATACTGCAAGAGAAGTTTTGAGAGGAAAATTTATCGCTTTAGATGCCTACATTTGAAAAATAGAAAGAGAGCGCATTAACAAACTCATAAGCCATCTTACAGAATTGGAAAAGAAGAACAATATAAGCCTAAACCAGTAGAAGAAGAGAAATATCCAAAATGAAATCAGAGATCAATGAAATGGAAAACAAAAGAATCATTCAGAAAATTAATGAAAGAAGGAGTTGGTTTTTTGAAAAAATAAATAAAATAGATAAAGCTTTGGTAAGACTAACTAGAAATAGAAAAGTAAAATCTCTAGTAACCTCAATCAGAAATGATAAAGGGGAAATAACAACTGATGCCACAGATATACAAGAGATCATCTCTGAATACTACCAGAAACTCTATGCCCAGGAATTTGACAATGTGAAGGAAATGGATCAATATTTGGAATCACACCCTCTCCCTAGACTTAGCCAGGAAGAAATAGAGCTCCTGAACAGACCAGTTTTAAGCACTGAGATTAAAGAAATAATAAAAAAGCTTCCATCAAAAAAAAAAAAAATGCCATGGTCCAGATGGCTTCACACCCGAATTCTATCAAACCTTCAAGGAAGAGCTTATTCCCGTACTACAGAAATTATTCCAAAAAATTGAGGAGGAAGGAATCTTCCCTAATATGTTCTATGAAGCAAACATCACCCTGATACCAAAACCAGGAAAAGACCCAACTAAAAATGAGAATTTCAGACCAATTTAGCTCATGAATATAGATGCAAAAATTCTTAACAAAATCCTAGCCAATAGATTACAGCTTATCATCAAAAAGTCATACATCATGATCAAGTAGGTTTCATCCCAGGGATGCAAGGCTGGTTTAACATACGCAAGTCCATAAACGTTATCCACCATATTAACAGCAGCAAAAATAAAGACCATATGATCCTCTCAATAGATGCAGAAAAAGCATTCGATAAAATCCAGCATACTTTTCTAACGAGACCACTGAAGAGTATAGGCATAGGTAGCTCATTTCTGAAACTGATTGAAACTATCTATGACAAACCCACAGCTAATATTTTACTGAATGGAGTAAAACTGAAAGCTTTTCCTCTTAGAACCAGACAAGGTTGTCCTCTGTGAACTTTACTATTCAACATAGTGCTGGAAGTTCTAGTCAATACAATTAGGCAAGACAAGGAAATAAAGGGAATCCAAATGGGGGCAGAGGAGGTCAAACTCTCCCTCTTTGCTGATGACATGATCTTATATTTAGAGAATCCTGAAGACTCAACCACAAGACTCCTGGAAGTCATCAAAAAAATACAGTAATGTTTCAGGATATAAAATCAATGTCCACAAGTCAGTAGCCTTTGTATACGCCAATAATAGTCAAGATGAGAGGCTAATTAAAGACACAACTCCCTTCACCATAGTTTCAAAGAAAATGAAATACCTAGGAGTATACCCAATGAAGGAGGTGAAGGATTTCTATAAAGAAAATTATGAAATCCTCAGAAGGGCAATAGCAGAGGACTATAACAAATGGAAGAACATACCATGCTCATGGATGGGAAGAATCAACATTGTTAAAATGCCTATACTTCCCAAAGCAATCTACCTATTCAATGCCATTCCTATCAAAATACCAACATCGTACTTTCAAGATTTGGAAAAAATGATTCTGTGTTTTGTATGGAACTGGAAAAAACCCCGTATAGCTAAGGCAGTTCTTAGTAATAAAAATAAAGCTGGGGGCATCACCATACCAATTTTAGGCTGTAGTACAAAGCCATAGTGCTCAAGACAGCATGGTACTGGCACAAAAATAGAGACATAGACATTTGGAATTGAATAGAAAACCAGGAAATGAAACTAACATCTTACAACCACCTAATCTTTGATAAACCAAACAAGAACATACCTTGGGGAAAAGACTCCCTATTCAATAAATGGTGTTGGGAGAATTGGATATGCACATGTAAATGACTGAAACTAGACCCACACCTTTCTCCACTCACAAAAATTGATTCAAAATGGATAAAGGACTTAAATTTAAGGCATGAAACAATAAAAATCCTCCAAGAAAGCATAGGAAAAACACTGGAAGATATTGGCCTGGGGAAAGACTTCATGAAGAAGACTGCCATGGCAATTGCAACAACAACAAAAATAAACAAATGGGACTTCATTAAACTGAAAAGCTTCTGTACAGGTAAGGAGACAATAACCAAAGCAAAGAGACAACCTACACAATGGGAAAGGATATTTGCATATTTTGAATCAGACAAAATCTTGATAACTAGAATCTATAGAGAACTCAAATTAATCCACATGAGAAAAGCCAACAATCCCATATATCAATGGGCAAGAGACATGAATAGAACCTTCTCTAAAGAAGACAGATGAATGGCCAACAAACATATGAAAAAATGCTCATCATCCCTATTTATTAGAAAAATGCAAATCAAAACCACCCTGAGATGCCATCTAACCCCAGTGAGAATGACCCACATCACAAAATCTCAAAACTGCAGATGCTGGCATGGATGTGGAGAGAAGGGAACACTTTTACACTGCTGGTGGGACTGCAAACTAATACAACCTTTTTGGAAGAAAGTATGGAGAAACCTCAAAGCACTCAAGCTAGACCTGCCGTTTGATCCTGCAATCCCATTACTAGGCACCTACCCAGAAGAAAAAAAATCCTTTTATCATAAAGACATTTGTACTAGACTGTTTACTGCAGCTAAAATGTGGAAACAACCTACACACCCACCAACCCTGGAATGGATTAACAAACTGTGGTATATATATACACCATGGAATATTATTCAGCCACTAAAAAATATGGAGACTTTACATCTTTTGTACTAACCTGGATGAAGATGGAACACATTCTTCTTAGTAAAGCATCACAAGAATGGAGAAGCAAGAATCCAATGTACTCTACTCTAATATAAAGGCAGTAGATGAACTAATATAAGGGGGGGTAGGGAAATGAACAAGTGGGGAAAGGGGAGGAAAAAGGAGTATGGGGGGTCACAGTGTATGCACACCTCTTAAGGGGGGACACAATTATAAGAGGGACTTTATCTAACGAATGCAATCAGTATAACCTAATTCTTTGTACCCTCAATGAATCCCAAACAATGAAAAAAATTAACAAAATTAACAAAGACACTGCAAAAAGGAATTTGTTCTAAACTGGAATTTGTTTTCACACCAGATCCTGAATCTAACTCTGTTGTGAACTGAAATTTGAACAGTAGATGCCCTTTTACTAGGAGACCATGAGTTTTCAAGTGCTGATTTTATTTCTGATTTGTTTTTCATTATTTCCTGAAGCTATTGAAGTTTCAGAGGCAGTAGAGGAAGTGAGAGAGCCCTGGGCTTTGAATTTCGGAACTCAGCCATTCAGAGGTTCACACTCATGTTCACAAAAACAATGTCACAGGGTTACTTTGGCCAACGGGGCGTTTTGTGCGAGGGCTGGAGCCTGGGTCCTGTGCATGTTTGCCTTGGTAGCCTTCAACCCTTTCCACACTTCCTTTTTTCTCTTTCGTTTTTCCCTTTATATCAACATGTTGTAGCCTGTGACACCAGCTAAATTAATCACTCACTGCACTCAGGGAAGTCACCGCAGGATATAGAATAACAAAGACAACAAAATTATTGCCAGACTGGAGAGAGGGGACTGGCTTGTGAATAGAGCAGCACACCCTCACCAGCTGTGTCCTCGCAGGAGCTGGAATAGCAGATTAAATCAGGGACTGTTTTTTATTCCATTTATGTGAATTTGAGAATGGCCACAATACAGTGCCAAGGACCTCTAGTGAAGGGAAATCTCTCTGGAACACTTAGCTTGTTAGAACTAAGGCTTTTCCTCTGCCCAGGGGAAGCCTCTTAGGGTTCTGCTTGGGCAAACTCTGCTTGGACAGATACAGCTGCACTCAGCTGAGCCTGAGGATCCAGAAACATACCTCAGCATCCTTAAGTCAGAGCCAACAGAGAAATCAAATCTTCAGCAGCCAAAAAGATGTGGTTTGAGTCCTAGTGAGCTTTAACCATCTGTGTATAGCCCAGTATTGCAGAATGTGACTGCATTTGAAGAGAGGGCCTGGGAACAGTTGACAAAGTTTAACCGAGGCCATCAGGGTGAGCCCTAATCTAATTTAACTAGTGTCTTCATAAGAAGAGGAAATTTGGATACACAGAGAGACTCCAAGGACTTGTGTACACAGGGGGAAACCCACGTGAGGACACAGTGAGAGGCAGCCTTCTGCAAGCCACGGAAAGCAGACTCAGAAGAAACGAAACCTGCTGACACCTTGATCTGTGAATTCCCAGCTCCAGAACTATGAAAAAATAAATTGTCTTAAGCCACCCAATCTGTGGCATTTTTCTCCTGGAAGCCTGAGCAAGCTAATACAGGGTTCTAAAGAAAGAAATGTTTTTAAACATGTGATGTAAGCGTTCCTAATTCTATATGAAATCAGCACATTGTACCCCATAAATGCATTAATGTATACATGATCTATGTATTTATGATTTAATTTAAAAAAAAAAAAGGAACGTTTTCTAACAAAGCAGATGAGTGCACTGCCAAGGGCAAGGCTTTAGAATTCTGACTCTGCCACGTGGCCCTGGGCAAGTAATCTTCCTGGATCACATTTGCCTTGTTTGTGACCTGGGGATCACCAAACCTGTTCATATCTAATAGGCGTGTTGGGAGACTAAATGAGAAACTGAACGCAGTGCACATGATATGGCTTTCCCCAAATGATGACCGATCCAGGAAATGAAAGGGTGGACTTGCTCTAGGAGCTGCGTGGAATCCGCATCATACGGTCACAGCACACACTGGTTCTTAGAGGCTTCCGCCCACATGTGGCCTTTACTTCTGCTCATATTTTGTTGGCCAGAGAAAGTCATATGGTCACATATGACTCCATGAGAGAAAATGAAGGTCTACCATGAGCTATTTTGTTGGCCAGAGAAAGTCATATGGTCACATATGACTCCATGAGAGAAAATGAAGGTCTACCATGAGCTAAGAAGGAGGAAAAATCAAATATTTGTTTTTAGCCCCAATGTCAATAGCTATTTTTTTGTAATATAAAATTAATTCATGTTTATATTCTAAGTGTTGATATTCTTCTAGAAAGTGGCCTTATTGAGACAAATAAGCTTGTGTGATGATACGTATGGCATGAGGAGGACACAGAGATGTCCACTACTAACTTTAAGTCAGTGTAGTAACAGGTGTTTCCCTGTCAGCCCCGTCACCCTGCGCCACCCAGAGAGTCTGCCCTTTCTTAGCCCCCTTGAGGAGATTTCCTTTGGTCATGGCTGACTCGGTAAGGAGGAGCCAGTTCATCCAAGGAGACTTGATTGGACTAAGCCAATTAACTTTTGTTCTTGGAATAAATTAGAACAAAAAGGCAGGAAGTCCACCTTCTGAGTTATGGGGCTATTTTGTCTTTTCTGATAGGCTACTACTGAGAAGCTCAATCTCAGAAACTGGTTTGGTTGGCTTCAGCAGCCTGGGCCCATCCAGCAGTCACAGAAAAAAACACTCAAAGATACACATACACATCCACTCACTCACAAATATCAGTACACACTGTGCAGAGCGTTCAGTGGCCCATATGCCAGGAAAGTGAGCGTTAATATTCCTGGTACTCCCTGAAAGTTCTAAGAAAATACCAACCCTAGTACCTTTCTTTAAGTTCTCATTGCACAGGGTAACTATTTTACCAAAGATACTTTGGGTGACTCCACAAAGATGACCCTGAATGATGCTAGAACAGAGCTGTCACAGAACAGGTCCTTTGGTTGGGGAGACAGGTGGAGGACACAGTCTCAGAGCTTCTTTCCAACTCTCAGAGTGTGTGATAACATTACTCAGGCTCGTTACCAGGGCTGAGTGTGTGCTTGTCTTAGACATGCATAGTTATAAACTAGAACACTCCTATATGCAGCATGCAGCTCGGCTGTTTATGTTCTTATGACCTGGTCCTATATATGTCTCATCACTGAGTGAGTCATCTTTGGTAAAACAGTTACCCCATAGGTGGCACCTGTGGCTCAGTGGGCAGGGCGCCGGCCCCATATACCGAGGGTGGTGGCTTTGAATCCGGCCCCAGCCAAACTGCAACAAAATAGCCAGGCATTGTGGTGGGTGCCTGTAGTCCGAGCTACTCTGGAGGCTGAGACGAGAGAATCACCTAAGCCCAAGAGCTGGAGGTTGCTGTGAGCTGTGACACCACGGCACTCTACCCAGGGCAATAAAGTGAGACTTTGTCTCAAAAAAAAAAAAAAAACCAGTTACCCCGTGCAATGAGAACTTGGAGAAAGGTATTAGTTGTATTTTCTTAGAACTTTCAGGGAGTACCAGGAATATTAACGCTCACTTTCCTGGCATATGGGCCACTGAATGCTCTGCACAGTGTGTACTGATATTTGTGAGTGAGTGGATGTGTGTTTGTGTCTTTGAGTGTTTGTTTCTGTGACTGCTCCTGCCATCAGTGTCATCTCCTGCTCCCTCACACAGCTTGCTGGAGTCCTTTCATGTTAACACCCTCCGTAAGAAGCCTTCAGTTTGGTAGTATTACTCACTCCTAACAAATGCATCAGAAAACAATGCACACCCCTGCCCACTGGTAATCAGAGCAATTACTTAACAAGTATATCTCTATTTCCTCCAGGGTGGACTAATTAAAAGGCTTCCATGCTGTTGTCAGGAACGGACAAAGTGTGTTTTGTGCTACTTTTTGGAGAAGCCAAAAACTTCATTCGATTCTACATGAAAATATTTTCTTTTTTTTTTTTATTTAATCATAGCTGTGTACGTTGATATGATCATGGGGTATCATACACTAGCTTCATGTACCGTTTGACACATTTTCATCACACTGGTCAACACAGCCTTCCTGGCATTCTCCCAGTTATTGTGCCAAGACATCTATGTTCCACATCTACTAAGTTTCACATGTACCCTTGTAAGATGCACCTCAGGTGTATTCCCACCAATTCCCCTCCCTCCACCCACCTCCCTCCTCCTTCCCCTCCCTCTCCCCCTTCCTCTTATTCTTAGGTTGTAACTGGGTCATAGCTTTCATGTGAAAGACCTAAATTAGTTTCATAGTAGGGCTCAGTACATTGGGTACTTTTTCTTCCATTCTTGAGATACTTTACTAAGAAGAGTGTGTTCCAGCTCCACCCATGTAAACAGGAAAGAGGTAAAGTCTCCATCTTTTTTTAAGGCTGCATAATATTCCATGGTGTACATATACCACAATTTATTAATCCATTCATGGATCGATGGGTACTTGGGCTTTTTCCATGACTCAGCAATTGTGAATAGGGCTGCAATGAACATTCTGGTACAAATATCTTTGTTATGATGTGCTTTTTGGTCTTCTGGGTAGATGCCCAGTAGAGGAATTATAGGATTGAATGGCAGATCTATTTTTAGATCTCTAAGTGTTCTCCATATATCTCTCCAAAAGGAATGTATTAATTTGCATTCCTACCAGCAGTGCAAAACTTTGCTCATAGGATTCTTCTCACCTCTGCTCTTTTAGGGCAGGCTCCATTATTGACCATTGAGTGATAAGGCAAGGCAAACAGTAGGTATGAAGCTTACACCTGTTATTTTGAAGACAAGAAAGCTACAGGTACAGAGCTGTGGTTCTGAAACTTGAGCACCCATTAGAATGCCCTGCAGGGCCTATTAAAATCATAGCCTGCTGGCCCTCCCTTAGCGTTTCTGATTCAGTATATCTGGGATGGGGCCTGGGAAGTTGCATGTCTGCATGCCCAGGTGACGCTGATGCTGCTGGGCTGAAGACCGCACTTTTAGAACACTGCTGTAAGGAAGCTCTTTTCTTTTCTTGCTCCCACGGCTCCTTAAGGTAGAAGAGCACTGCTTTTCTAGGGAAGCCAAAGGGGAGAATTAGCTTAGATTCAGTGTTATTTTGCAAGATGAAACAGATGCTGATGGACACTTGACTCGAGTGGAAGTAAACGCTGATTTCAAACCCCAGGTCTGACCCTCGGTAGTAGGTGACCTTCAGTTGATTACTCAATTCTCTAAATCTTGGTGTCCTCAACCATAAGTGAGGCATGGCCTTCACAAGACTGTTGTGAGGATGTCTAAAGCATCTACTGTTGGGCATGACATGCCTCCAGTGCCCAGCGAAGGATCAGCCATACCAGTGTCTTCCTCTCACTGTTTCCTCCAGATCCCTGGACGGTTTTGAGTGGCTTACTTACTCCCCAGGATTCATGCAGTGCTCATGTGATAATGTCAGTCACAGTGTACTTTATGTTACAATGCAGTTGTTAAAAACATTTGTTTAAGGCAAATCATTTCTTACGAGGTAAAGAATAAGCTATTACTTTTCAGGGACTTTGTGCACAGAGAAACTTTTTAATAAAAAGAAAAATGAAATAGAAAGCTTCAAAATTTACTTTTTGTTTCTTCTCAAATATTTCTGAGAGATGAGGTCTTGCTATGTTGCCTAGGTTGGTCTTGAACTCCTAGCCTCAAGTGCTCCTCCTGCCTCAACATACTGTGAAAACTGGGATTATAGCGGCAAGCCACCATGCCCAACTCCAAATTTTACTTTCTTCCATGATGTTAGCACAGGGAGGAAAACATATATTGATATAGTACTACTTTCTACATTTGTGCATCAAAAGCTGGAACACACAGCCAATTTATCCCAAAAGACTATAGTAAAAATATTTTTTAAAAGCAACCCAGTAATAGAAGAAATTTCTGGAAAGAAGAGGGTGAAAAGGATATGGAGTTAAGAAAAAGATTTGTTTAATGTGCACTAAGTCATCCAGTTTCCTTCCCTTCCCTCCCTCCCTCCCTCCCTCCCTCCCTTCCTTCCTTTCTTTTGTTGAGATAGAGTCTCGGGTGGCGCCTGTGGCTCAGTGAGTAGGGCGCCGGCCCCATATGCCGAGGGTGGCGGGTTCAAACCCAGCCCCGGCCAAACTGCAACAAAAAATAGCCGGGCATTGTGGCGGGCGCCTGTAGTCCCAGCTGCTTGGGAGGCTGAGGCAAGAGAATTGCGTAAGCCCAAGAGTTAGAGGTTGCTGTGAGCCGTGTGACGCCACGGCACTCTACCCGAGGGCGGTACAGTGAGACTCTGTCTCTACAAAAAAAAAAAAAAAAAAAAACGAGATAGAGTCTCACTCAGTTGTCCTGGGTAGAGTGCTATGGCATCATAGCTCACAGCAGCCTCAAACTCTTGAACTCAAGCAACTCTCTTGCCTCAACCCCTGAAGGTGCTGGGACTACAGGCGCCTGCCACAATGTCCAGCTATTTTTAGAGACGGTGTCTCACTCTTGCTCAGGCTGGTCTCGAACTCGTGTGAGCTCCAGTGATCCACCCAACTAGGCCTCCTAGAGTGCTGGGTTTACAGGCGTGAGCCACCACACCTGTCCCTGGTCCTAGTTTTCTGTCACATTCTCTGCTTTCCCAAATCCTACTCAAATTTATTTCATGTGCTGTTGGTGCTGATAAAATAAAATCACCTGAAAGAGAACATCTCCCACACTTACAACTACTTCTCACCAACCTTACTCAGAAGCGTCAGTGGTTTCAGTTTAGGGTTTTTATCAAATAGCCCTATTTCCTTGAGCCTATATTATGTACCAAACTTTGGGTCATGTATTTTGCATACATCATCTTCATTAATTCTTAGAACAACTTAATAAAAAAGGCACTAAAATTTCCCCCAATTTTTAAATGGGAAACTGAATCCTGGAGAAGGAAATGACTCCCCCAAGTTCCTAAGTTTTCAGACAAGGCTTCAAATTCAGGCCTTCATGACTCTTTGAACATCTGCAAAGCTCTTCTAACCTACTCATCTCTTTCCCTCCTATTCAAAGGACTTAAAATGCTGTAGGGATGGTTTTGCAAAAATTGAACCAAATTGGATTCAGTTGTCAACTCTTTCCTTATTACAAGCAACCCAGTTTTTCATGAGTACGATCTGTGTCCCAGTGAAACCTGAGTGTGCCCAAAGGTTAGAATTGCTCTTAGGGTCTGATAAAAGAAACTTAAAATGCAGAAAACTCTTTCATGCCTACGTATCTTCATTCCCTTCCAGAGAAATGCCTGGGACCTTCTAAAGAGAATGCCAAACAACTAAATTTCACTGAATCCAAGCTCGTCTGTGACTTCTATTAGGGGAATCTCATCTTTTTGGAGTGAAGGTCTTGAAACTAAAACAAAAAATGAAGGTTGATATTTGGTATTCAATAGCATAAGTTCCCCAATACACACAAATTTAATGCACTTTTGATTGATCCCACAATTACAAAATTTGTTTCAAGCCTTTATATTATCTTCTTATTTGACACAATATGGCACAATTTTGTTATAGGATTGAAAACCAAATAAGACAACTACAGTTGGTTGCATTTCAAAGAAGTATTCCCTTTAAGATGAAATCAATCCTGTTTCAAGTTTATTCCCCTGATTTATGATTGAGGCTCTAGGGATGTATTTTGCTGAAAAATGTCTTTTTGATTTTTTAGAAATTCGTTAGATTAATATGCAGCTCTCATTGCAAGGCAAATCTAGACCTGCTTTTATGTTTCCTCTTTCCCCAGGCTGCGAGTAGTGTCTACCTCTCCAGGAGAGACAGTCCACTCATTCCTGATTGGGGGTTGATAGTCCAGGTCAGACAGCAAAGAATTCGGCAACTCATTATCATTTACAGCACGTCCCACTTAGTCTATTTACATTGACTGAATATACTTCTTTCTTAATCATATGTCCAGTATCTTGGTCTTGGCATTCTTTTGCTGTCTAATTTTAATTCCTGTTCAGAAACATACACACATGTACTCACACATACTGTGCAACATATCACATTATCACAGTTCTCAACATAGCAAGAAAGCAATCCAGTGCTTTGATGTCTTTCAAATATAGTTTCAGCTTATATTTCATTTTATTCAAGGCTCTCCTTCATGTCTTTCCTTCTATTTCAACTTAAAGGGCCATGGACTTTCCTCTTGTCTTCCAACTATGGGCATGTTTTCAATTCTTCCCTCTCAATTCTTCTTTCACAGACGCAAACCTATTTATCTATACATTTCAGATCTGTTTCTCAAAGGTAGATTTGTATGCTTCTCTTCATCCTGTGAAAAGACAAGGAGATGTAGGATAAAGGAAAATTTTCTGGAAATTTCTTTGTAATCCAGGTTGGACACTAAACATTTTTTTAAACACCTAAGCAGTAAAAGCTAGCTGCCTGTCAATTCTGTAGCACTTGAAGGACACACATTTGTGTTGGCTTTTTTTAAAAGGGGGAACAACCTCACTGTACTTCTTTAGATTAAATTTGGACTGTAACTCACTGGATTGAACAGGATGTGTTGATGACAGAATGATTAGAAGCTTTGTTGTCTAGAAATGGGAGTGTCTTTTCATGATATTAATTATAATCTAACTAAGGCCAACTGTTTGCTTTTTGCTGCTCTTAACGCTTGAAAAGAAATCTGGACAATATGGATTTCATTTAATCAGTTATCAACACAATATATTAGAACGCTAGATCAGGGGTCAGCACACTATGGCCCACAGACCAGATCAGGCTTTTTGTAAGTTTCCCTGGAGCACAGCTGTGTCCACTGGCTTGCACACTATTGTCTGGCTACTTTCAGGCCACAGCAGAATTGAGTAGATGGGACAGGAACTGTATGGCCCATAAAGACTGAAGTAGTTACAACCTGGTTGTTTACAAATGTTTGCCAACCTCTGATATAGAAATTCAGAGGTGGTGATGTTTCTTTACCCAGAGGATGAATTAGTCAGTCAATCAGGCTTGTTCATGAGTCTCAAGAATACACAGATTGTAAGAGATGGTGTTAAAGGCTCCACAATGAAGGCAGATTGTGTATAAAAAGAATGGTCCCTGACTAGAATATATAAAGATACCCACTTTACTCAATCAGTACAATAAAATGCCTCTAAAAAAGAGTAAGTATGTAATTTATCTTGCTTTACAATGCAAGTGGTGGGGGACACTGTTAATAATTATGTGAAGGACAAAAAATTAGGAGTTTTCTATGCAAAATGAGATGTATGTTCACCCTGAAAAAGTACATCACTATCCCAGATTCCATAAAATCACAATATGAAAGATGAGGACATAATAATTTTAAGTCTGTTCCTAAACTATAAATATCCTAAGGCATATTCATCTTTAGAACCTTTGGAATTAGAATTTTTATATAACTGGTAGGGATCAAATGGGTGTTTCCAGTTCATTTGGGGAATTAACATAAGATCTTTGGACTCCAGAAATATTATGCAGTAATCAATACAGCTTTTGAAGAAAAATTTCAGCTTGAATAATTCTTGTTATGATTGCCCACCTGGACAATGACAAAGTAACAGTTATCTTGATTTTTACGGACACTTTCAGTTATGTCCCAAATGATTGGCAAGCTATGAAAGAATGGCTTTGACCTTTCCATCATTCTCTTTAAGGGCAATGTACTCAGATTCCACTGATCCAGCATGGTGTGGGAAGAAGGGAGATGGAGAAAACCACGTGTACAAAGATCCTCACGTTTTTTGTTTAGAATTAGAGATCTTAAACATTTATCTTTTAGACCTAAACAACTCTAAAGCAAAAGATATTTATATTCCATGATCCTTATTCTTATTTATTAATATTTTGCAGTAAGGTCTCTAATTGAAGATTTATTCTGCCCTCAAAAAAGCAACTAAAGATATTGGAAACTGTCATATGTTGGAATCTTTAAAGATGTTCTTCCTAACAGTTCCATTCAACTTCTGTATTGATAAAAACTTAGTATGTGTCCCTTGTATTTGAACATACTAGTAATAGTCATAATGTTTGTATGGTACTTTATCTTTTATAAAATACTTTCAAATACATTCTCAATATGTGCTAATAAGTCAGTAACGTATGATTATTATTACCTTTGTTTCCTGTGGATAAAACTGAGGCTCAGAGAGATTAAAGGACTTATTCCAGGTCACATAACTAAAAAGTACTGGTACCAGTGTTGGTCTAGGCCTTCAAACTCCAAGTTCCAAGCCATTTAAGTCTACCATGTTGTTTTCTACGTTGTTATGAATTAGCAATGTTATTAGTAATGCTAAAAATTAATTAAAATGGAAATGACATTCAGTTGTTGGAAAAGAGGCCCAATGAGCATGAAACTTAACACAGGCTAGTCATAAATACCAAAGGAAAAATACAGGTGCTGCGAGTTAAGTGTGAACCATCATTGTGCTTTTACTGTAATCAAAGTCCCCAAAGATGAAAGAGGGCACAGTGGATACGTGGTTAAGAAATATACACTAATTATTTACTAGATAGAATTGAAGTTTAAGACATATTTTGTCCACTGGATGCTATCTTTTGGGCCTGGCTGCATAATAGGAACTAATCGAATAATAATGGCATAAACAGAAGTTTATTTTACTGACAAAGAAAGTCTGTATGCAGGCAAGTGAGACTTGCATAGAACCTCAAAAAGTCACTCAAACCCCTTCCAACTTTCTATTCTGTCATCCCTCGTTCATAACATTCGTAGAGTTAAAAATGGCAGACGAAGCTCCAGCTATAACGTCTAGGTTCCAAGCAACAAAAAATAGGCAGAAAGAAAAAAAGTGCCCATTTTCCTTTTAATGAGACTTCCCTTTTAAAGAGACACATGAGCCTTTGGCTATATATAGCTGCAAGGGAGGCTAGTAGATGTCACCTTTACCTGGTTTCATTCAAATTATGGTCTTGTAACTAGAAGGAAAGGAAAGATGCAGATTGAGGAAGGCTAATAGCACTCTTTGCCACACTCTTCTTTAAAAAGAATAGCATCACTCAGAATCTGTTTTAGAGAAAAGAGAAAAAAATGTGTGTGCTTCCCCTGCCCCCTGTATTAGGCTGTTTACATATGTTATATAAGAATTCCTGAGATCACTTTTATTCATCTATATAACAAATGCAAACCTTGCAACCTAATTCTTTGTACTGTCAAATTAACCTAAAATTAAAAAAAAAAAGCTAAGCCTCAAAGAATAAGCAACTGGATCCAGCATATATAGTTCATAAATATAGTACAGAAGCCCACTTTTTTCCACTATGCATCCTTATCTCTCTAGTTTTTTTTTCCCTAGTTTTTTTGATGACAAATTAGTAAATTAAAAAAATAAATTGAGGAAAGTCTAACTGGTTGGTTAAGAAAACAGGTTTTAGAAGACAGGGTTTGTGTATTCGTTCCTTTGGGAAATGTTAATGGTTCCTACATGTCCTACTGTCTTCAAGTAGAAGCCAAGATATTAATGAACGAGACTCAGAATGTCTGAAGTAGTGGGATTTGCAGATGGTCTCGTCACCTCCTAATTTCACAGAAAAGGAGAAAATGAGGTCTGGTATGATGAAATCATTGTCTTCCAAAAAAAAACAAGGAATCTAAAATGGATCCTTTAAACTAGAAGGGAAACATTGTGTCCCAGGATCATGTGATATGGATATCACGGAGGAAGATTATGGAATCTCAATTCTGAAGATCTTCAGGAAGACAAGAAAAAAATTAGAAAAATATCTGTTCTAGAGAGTTCCTGTTTTCTTAGGTCAGCTGATTGCTTTGGGCCATTTCCAGTTCTTTGGGGTAACTACTGCTGCCCTTATCTGCAGTGAGACTGAACCCCACTTTCGTTTAAACCATGGCTTCATTTGTCAGTACATATGGCTAGGAAGATATTTTCAAATAAAGACTAAAGTCAGCATTGCTTTCTTACTTTGTTTCAAACAAATAGATTTCTGAAAGTAAGAAAAATACATCGTGTGCTTAGAATTTCATTCTTTAGGGATATTTCCTGCCTTTTCCCTTTCTCCACTTGGCTCTGTTTTTAAGCATTTAATTATAAACGCTTTATTTTACTGTAGTTACCACAGTTCAATTTAGACAGAAGTTGATGATCCTTTGCGTATTTCCATGGCTCTGGGCACCCCAGGACTATAGATATCGTCTCTGGAGTTGGCAACTTACCAAACCAACTCTCCACCAAGAAAGGCAGCTCAGGGTGGTAGCAGCAAATTGTGGCAGTGGTAGGAGCAGCAGCTGCCGCTAAGAGCAGCAGAAGTGTTCTGCCAAAAGAGTGGAAATTCAATCTGTGTATTTATACTAATGGGACACAGGCAGGCCACGCCAAACATACAGTCATACTTTCCCAACATTCAAAATAGGGCATAATACATAGATGCCGTGATGGGTATCTAATATATTTTTAAGGAGTCCAATTCATCCCAGGGTTCCCGTTTATATAATTCTATCATTTTTCATTGTTCTGGCATTGGCCACTTTGTTGAATAAAAAATGGAAGGAAGGAAGGAAGGAAAGAAGGGAGGGAGGACAGAAAGAAAAGAAGGAGGGGTAGGTCAAAGGCTCAGAAAATGATACCCCAAGATATGGTGCTTTGATGTGATGTAACCTCAAGGTCTCTCTGACCTGCTCCCCCCACCCCCATCCCCACCACATCCCTGCCCTTAATCCTCTGTCTCTCCCAAAGCACAGGATGAAGCTGATAAATTTCAATCTGGAAACTAGATTCACCCAAGAGGAGGATGATCACCTTCAGTCCCCTCTTGATATGTCATTAACAGATAAGATTAAAACTCGTATCACAGATGAGGAGACTGAAAATTAAACACCACATCTGAAGTCCAGACCTATTTTGTCTTCAACCATTGTCTACTCTTCAGCCTATTCAATTTCCAAAGAAAATTATTTGCCAGTCATCATCTGAGCATTGGGCCCATGTATTTCCCCCTGAAAATCATTTACTCTTCCTCAAATTATCACATTTCCCCATCTTCCCTTCTCCTATGAAGAAGGGGGTGTTTAAATCTGGACACCCTGGATGATCCTCCTGGGATTCCCCTGTGCTATGCACATTATAATAATTGTTTGTGTCTGCCCTTTTCCTCTGTTAATCAGCCTTTTTTCAATCTATTTTTATCAAGTCTTAAGAGGGGGAAGGAGAAGTTTTACCTTGGCTCCTACAAGAGGAAGGATGGAAAGAACAAAGGAAGACAAAGGAGAAAGGAAGAACAGAACTACCAACACTTATAACTCTTTAATTTGATGGATTTTTACCAAACTGAATAATATTCTGTTTTTCTTTCTTAAAACTATTAACCAAAACCTTGCCTCCACAGCTAGAGCTGCACAGAAAGGAAAGCGTGTAGCGTATAAATAGAAGACGGCTACCTTGAATTTTGTATACAAAAGTAGTCCCCTCAAGTTCTTCTCACTTCTCATCTGTGCTCTCAGTTTGGTTTTTCTGTTTCCCATCTTCCTGCCTTCAGGGCATGTGCAGAAAGATGGTTGGGACCATGACAATGCCAAGTAGCAAGAGTCTGAGTTTAACAAGGTTTGAAAATTTGAATTTATGACAAGTGACATCAGCTTATAAAATCTGTGTTTGTTATTTTCAAATCACACTCATCGAGAAATGTATGGGTGTCAAAAGACATTGAAAATGAAGTATATTTGATCCATTTTAAATAGGAAAAAAAATGCAATCCCGGGCATTTTTGTAAACATTCCTTTCAAATTTTGTAAAATGCCTTGAACCCATGTCTCAGGAGATGAAAAACTGGAAACCACTTACTTTTTCATCTTAGATGAATAATGAAATATGACAGTTAAGTAAGCTCTGGATATTTATTTTAATTCTGGTCTAATATTGTTGGAGAAAGGACCAAGATGGTAAAAATTGACAGAACAATTACATAACTTACCACCCCGCCTCCACCAGTTATTTTCAAGTTAATTTTGATGTTCCCCAAGCCCTTATCATCATATGATAAGAAACTTCCTAAGAAAATGTGGGATACCACCATTCTTAATCTTCACAAGACCTCTGCTTTTAACATGTTTGTTATTTTGGGGAGGACGAAAATCCCCTCCACAAAGTAAAATATTGGACCGCTCTCCAATCTCCACATTTTTCTGTTTCTTCTCTTGCACTTTATCCCAGTTTGGATCGAGGAGACAAAAACATTACGGAGGTGGTGTCACCTAACTGAAAGAGAAGCTAATGGGGAGTGTGTTCTCCTATTACCAGAGGTTAGCAAAGAGCTACTTTAATATGACAGCTAATATAACTCATTGATGCGATTACTCAAAAGGAAGAATGCTGTTGGTGTCTAGTTACATCCCAGTGGTTACAATAAGAGAGGCCAGATGGACAGGATCCAGCAAGGCCGGCTGACAAACCTGCAGACAGTTCAGTGGGGACAGGACTGGGGAAAAGTGGACTTCATGAATCAGGCAAAAGAAAAGGCGCCCTAATTAATTATAGGCTTTTTAGTCCCAGGGTTCTTAAATAAGGCCTGGATAAGAAGAACTAGCTTTTGGATCTACTTACCCACTCCCAGCCAAATATTTTGAATAAGCAGTGTCCCATAATGGATGATGACTATTGACTATTAACGTTGTCTTAGGTTGACTTTAAAAATAATAAAATCGAAAGTCAAGGCCTCCTTGTAAAAGCAGGTTACTGTTCTCGGAGTGGATCTGTGGTTGTAGAATTACCCTGCATCCATCAGCAACCACAAATGTGGTCAGAGATACAGAGAACGGGAGGGGCTGTAAGGAACTGTAAGCACCGACTTGTCTGAGCCCTTTATTAGACATATTAGAAAACCCCATCAAAAGGGTTCCCACAGAAGCAGAAGGCACGTTTCAAAAGCTCAATTAAGGGAGTTTTTTGAGGGGCTAATTTATAGGAGTTTGGGCAGAATTGGGATAAGGAAGCATTCTGGGACAAGAAATGGTGGGAAGATTTTTACCACCCCTCAGCCAAAGGGGCAAAAGAAAGAGCTAGAACCTGGCAACAGCTGGGGCTGTGGGCAGGGATCACCTACTGGGGCAGAGGCCATAGAGGAACATAGCCCCTGCCAGACCACAGGCTGCAGGTTGGGGGAGAGTGTGTGTGCATGCTGTGTGTGTGTGTGTGTGTGTGTGTGTGCATGCACACATGTGTATATATTGCAGGGGTGAGGTTAATCCTCCCCCCAAACCCTCTGATCTCCTGCAGGGCACTCCCTTCCACCAAACCGGAGGAGAGGTCGGAGGGTAAGGAAGACACTACAGAGCTCATCGGCTCCTAGGCCCAGAGCATGGCAGAGCAGGGCAGAGCAGGGCAGAGCAGGGAGAAGAATAAAGCCGGGAGAGACCAAGGGAGAATCACCACCAGCACAGGAGTTGCGATGAGAGAGGAGAAATGATTTCCCAAAGGCCAGTTGGTGGAAAGCTAAGACTAGAATCAGGTGTTTGAATCCTCAGAAAGGGAAGCTCTTTCACAAAGTACCATATTGTCAGCTACCCACAACCAGGCCCTTGAAAACTAAAATGAGTTGCAAAGAATAGCAGAGACTCCCTTTGGAAGCTCTCCCTGAATGTAGCAAATATGAGAAAAACCTGGCTTCTTCGACAGCAGATGTTGGAATCTCAGCGTTGAGAGGACTGAGAGCTGTGAACTCCTTGGACCCCAGAGTGGAGCAGCTGTCCCAGCAGAGCCCGAGCACCATGTGGGCTGGGGTGGCAAGTTATGAATGAATGAAACTGCTCTTAAAACCACACATCAGGATGACCATTTCCAAATGAGCGTGTGGCTCTGTGGGAAACCAGCCTTGCTTCATTGATTCTGCCATTGTCACGTCACTTTCTGAACCTTTTTGGAAATGATCCTTAGAGCCAATCTATGTGTCACAGAAGAAACCTGTGTCTCATGGGATTACTCACCAGCTACATTGATTTCTACTTTTGCTTGATTTTCTAGCCAACTTCAATATTATTTATCAAACCTGACTTGGTAAAAAATGTGATAGAGTGCAAAAATCAAACTCACTATCAGAAATTACAAAGACTTATTATACTTGACATGGATCAAAAGCATACCCCAAGTAGTGTATTAGTCAAGGGTCTCCGGAAAAAAACAGAACACACACACACATATATATATACATATATGTATATACGTGTGTGTATATATGTTATATATACATAATATACATATAGAAAGATATATATACATAATATAAATAAATATATCTATATAAACTCACATGATTATGGAAGCTGAGAAGTCCCACCATCTGCCATCTGCAAGCTGGAGACCCAGGAAAGCTGGTTGTATAAGTCAGGCTGAAGGCTTAAGACCCAGGAAGCTGATGGTGTGAATTCCAGTCTGAGAACAAGAGAAGACAGGATGAAATATTTCAATTCAAATGGTAAGGCAGAAAAAAGAGAAAAGTTCTTCCTTTCAACAGATTGGATAATGTCTCTCTTAAACACACACACACACACACACACACATGCACGGGGGCTGGCAATCTTCTTTACTGAGTCCTTTGTTTCAAATGCTAATCTCATCCAGAAACACCTTCGTAGATACATTCAGAAATAATGTTTGATCTGGACATCCCAAGGCCCAGTTGAGTTGATGTATGAAATCAGCAATCATAAGTATTTTATCAAGTGGAAGCTTAAAGTTGCTGAACAGTGACTGTTGAGAATAATTAAATAATTATCCCCCAAGATTTTGGGGTTGGGATGGGCAAGTTTATTTCTATTATAGTCAGTCTGGTATTGTGTGTAAAAATATGTCACTTAAGGGCAGCGCCTGTGGCTCAAAGGAGTAGGGCACTGGCCTCATATGCCGGAGGTGGCGGGTTCAAACCCAGCCCCGGCCAAAAAATGAAGAAAAAAAAAAAAAGAAAAAAAATATATGTCACTTAATATTAGGTAATATATGAATTGGCAAAATTTATCTTAAAGAAAAATTATAGCTATGTAAAATATTATATATGTTGACAGATGAAAATAGAAGAGAAAAAAACATGATTTGTTGAGAGGTGGAATTATGAATGACTTTCTCATTTGAATACATTTGCTGGGTCTGTGGCCGTACCACCCTGAACACTCCCAGTCTCATCTGAAAATGTCTGTTATCCTTATAACATTGCCTGAGTGGTATAGATGCTACCCAACTTACAGTGGGGTTATTTCCCAATAAACCCATGATTGAGTTGAAAAGATTGGAATTTTAAAGTGTATTTTCATACTTGATGGGTTTATCCAGATGTAATTCCATCCTAAGTGGAGAAGTATTAGGAATGCCTATCGCAGCTGCGCCATCAGAGAGCTGAAAAATTCTAAGTCAAATCATCGTTAGGTCTATTTGTATTTACAATTAGAAAGCTGTGAAATAAAGACATATTGTTTTGTAAGCACATTTCATAAGTGCTGTGAACAGACATGGATCACAGAGAGAAATGTGACCATGTGGACACGTATCAGTGTGTTGCACACATAATGCTTGTACTCTGCTCCAATGTAGACATATCCTGATTCCCATTGATTGAAGCCAAATAAAAGTTATATACATTTTTCCTTTAATGGTTTTCTTTCCCATACCAACCTTATGAAATGAGGAAAGAAAAAAGATGTTCAAAATTTTGAGGCGGGTTCCTGCACACTAGAACAGATTACAAAGAGGATGATTTGGAAGAGAGAATAAGTGGAAAAGTTGGAATGATCATTGATTAATTAAATTTGAGCAAAGGTCTCATTATGAAACCATGGATTCTGGAAACCCAATCAATTCAACAGTATTTATGAGCTAGTGTATGTTCAATACTATTACATGTTTTTGTTTTTTTGTTTTGTTTTTTTGAGACAGAGTGTCACTTTGTTGCCCTGGGTAGAGTGCCATGGCATCATAGCTCACAGCAACCTCCTGAGTAGCTGAGACTACAGGTGCCTGCCACAATGCCCGGTTATTTTTAGAGATGGGATCTCCCTCTTGCTTAAGCTGGCCTTGAACTCCTGAGCTCAAGAGACCTACTGCCTCCCCCTCCCATAGTGCTAAGATTATAAGCGGGAGCCACTGCACCTGGCCTTATTACATTTGATTTTGTCAACAGCAGGATTATCTGCCTTCTAGAATAATTACTACTGCCACAGGCCTAAAAGCTTAGAATTTTAGAAAATCGATGATGGAACGTAGAGAGAACAAAAGGAGAAAAGGAAAAGGATCTGAATGATATTTAAAAGAGACTTCTTGATTTTTTAAATGCAACCACATTTACTTGCTGGGGGGGAGGAGAGACATCCATGCTGCGGGTTTATCGCCTGTCCCTGGCAAGTTTTGTACTTCACTAAATTGCTTGGGTGGTTCTGGCAATCCCTCCAACACATAACTCAGAGAAATGGATATTCGTTGTATTGTTTTCTCATTTCTAAAGAAAAAAAAGAGTTCAAAAGATTTAATTAATTTTTTTTTTTTTATAAACAGATGTTGTTCTTTTTTTCCCCAGAATCCTTCTGGTTTCTTTTAAAATCACATGTAGTCTGACCTACATTAACAATTTGGACTGTCCACATAATTCAAATATCCCATTTTCCCATGTTAGCCAGATTTAGGCAAGTCAACTCCCTGTTTACAACACAGATGTACAAATGTCAGTTAAAGCCAGTAATTCAATGTGCCCCTCTGCTGAGTCCCCCTGAAGGCTGTCCTCTGTAGCCCCTGCAGCCATCCTATCACACAGAGCTGCTGGAGGTGGAACTGTGGGACAGATAAGTGTGGTGAGAGGAGGTTTGCTCATAATAAAGTGGAGTTCATGCCTACATGAGGTCAAGTTGAAAGAGATGAATGTGTTTAACAATCAATTTTAAGTTGAAAAATCCCTGGCAGATATTGACATGACTTTTGAAAAGCAAATGTATATTCCTATATCTGGTTGATCAGATGAAGTGACCCATGGCAGTGGCAGTGATGGGACAGAAGTGTACATGGCTGTGGGTGGTCACACCTGGGTCTGTTCCTGACACCACTACTCACTAACCATATGCTGTAGCACAAAATCCTTCAGAGACTTAGGTTCTTCATCCATAAATATGGCAATAGAAATAACACCTCTCAAGGTCATTGTGAGACTTGTCTAAATTGCCTAGTGCATACAGGTGCCCATAATAATTTTTGAATAAATAAAAAGAAACTTCTGTTAATTTAGATTTTAGGATTAACTAAGTTATTATACATACACAGAAAATTAGCCCAATTGGGTTTTTTAGGGACTACCTGGATAACAATTCAATTTTTTCTCTGCTGCAACTGCTCAGAACCCACTTAGCTGGTTATTGTACTTTAAGGCCAAGCTGGGTAGAGGAAAATCGATTGTTTTCCAGAATAGTGTTAAATAAAAGATATCTCCAGCACACTGAAGTTGTTTCCAGGTAAAACCAAACATCTAAGTGGCAATGAGAGTTATGGTCCTGATTAAGCTCCAGTTCTGGGGAGAAATCATCTGATGCTTTCTCCCCAGGGAAGCTGTGTTCAAGGCCCAAACTGAAAGACCAGCAGCTAGAGGGACTGGGTAGAAAAGAAAGAGGTCCAAAAGGCCCAGCGATGGCCATGCAGCAGGTTTGGGATGAAGCCGTGATAGAGGATGTTACCTTCTCAGAGGACGAACGTGTTCTAGGAAGAGAGAAGTGGCCTAAAACTACCCCTGGGACTTTCACAGTTAGGTTCCTCAGTTCATTCATTTCCATTTTGGGTTGTGTAGCCTTTTACATACTGTCTAGACATTAAAACCTGAATACTCCACTATGGGGAATGTATTACAAATATAAAGGGGAATAAAATCTCTTATCACTCCTTGGTGATAACTCCCTTTCACATTCAAGAAGGTATTTGATGAGCTATGAAAAAAGCCTCAGGAATGGTTTAAGAAGACTTAAGACTTGCATCCTTATGTAAACCATGGAATATTATGCAGCCTTAAAGAAAGATGGAGACTTTACCTCTTTCATGTTTACATGGATGGAGCTGGAACATATTCTTCTTAGTAAAGTATCTCAAGAATGGAAGAAAAAGTATCCAATGTACTCAGCCCTACTATGAAACTAATTTATAGCTTTCATATGAAAGCAATAACCCAATTATAACCTAAGAATATGGGGAAAGGGAGGGGAGGAGGGTGGATGGGTAGAGGGAGGGTGATTGGTGGGACCACACCTATAGTGCATCTTACAAGGGTACATATGAAACTTGCTAAATGTAGAATATAAATGTCTTAACACAATAACTAAGAAAATGCCAGGAAGGCTATGTTAACCAGTTTGATGTAAATATGTCAAATTGTATATAAAACCAGGGTATGGTGCCCATGATTGCATTAATGTACACAGCTATGATTTAATTTTAAAAAATTAAAAAAAAAAATAAAAAGACTTGCATCCTTTCACCACTATCTATTAACCACAGGTTGCCAGCAGGGGTTGACATCCCCAAGCCTCAGTTGTTTTTATTTTTGTTATCTGCAAAGGGCAGTAAAAATAAAACCTACGCCATAAGGGTGTAAAGATGGAATACATTAACATATTCTGTAGTGCATCAAGCTTACCAGGCCCTCAAGACGTGCACCTTGGCGCTGAGAGGCAGTTCGTACGCCCTGCTCCTTGACAAAAGATGCTGATGACAACAGTGGTATGAAGGGCTTGAACTGTGCTTTGTGTGAGGGAGAGAAACCAAACAAACAGACAAACTTACCAGCCAGCCAACTAATGAACTGCTTAAAACATGGCTTTTGCTTTTCTGGGGAGAAGGAGAAAGTCCTTTCCCTTCCCCTCTTCTCCCAGAGCCTATATATGAGCCCACACACCCAACACCCTCACCAACGGTGGCTTCCCTTTTAGCCTGATTCTATGTCGGAATCTCCTTCATATGGGTGAGATATTTATTTCACTATGTGCTTTCATCCAAAGTTCAACTGCAGTCTGGATGACTATCTATGAATTCGTCTGACATATCAATAAATAAATACATAATAAAGTTTTGTAGAGACAAAGAAGTAGGAGAAACAGGACCACAGTCAGGAAGCCCATAGAGGTGGAAGAGCATTTGAACAAATATTAAAAATAAATGCAAACAATGCTGAAGTGGGAGGGGGCACTCTGCGTGACAGATTGGTCAGAGGGCAGCCACGCGTCAGCCTTATGAACAGCCTCTCCTCCCAGGTCAGCTTTAAAGAAAAGCAAAGCCTCATTGCCTGGGATTGCTTTAAAAACCAGCTCACCCTGCACTGGGGGTCTTTAGCTCTTGGTTGGGCTCAAGAAGATGAACCCAAGCACGGAGAACAGCCTTTCTTGTTCCACAAACCAGAGACAATAGCTTGGTTCCTTGTGTTCCTGGATTTTTTTTTTTTTTAAGTTTTTTTTTTTTTTTTTAATTAAGTTTATTTATTTTTGTATTTTTGTTGTTGTTGCAGTTTGGCCAGGGCTGGGTTTGAACTCACCACCCTCAGCATATGGGGCCGGCACCCTACTCTCTGAGCCACAGGCACCACCCGTGTTCCTGTCTTTTAAGGCGAGATGCTCATGTCCTCCACGTGTTTTCCATAAAGCAGGATTCACGCATTTACTTTATTTCCAGCTCTTATTCCTACACTGGATTTTGCTGCTGTTACTTTCTTGTTAAATCACTGTGGAGTTTGCTGCATTAGAGCCTAAGGAGGAAACGCATTATGATGTAGAGGACAGCTTTGCAATTTCCAACAGGAGCTGTCTGAATGAAAACATTGTTTCCTTTTATTCCTCTGGAAAGATCACACATTATAATCACTATTTACAGTATACTGTGTAAAATGATCTTTGTTTTCTACAATAGATACTGTGTCATTTAATTAATTTAGACTAAAGGAAAGCAATCAACATGCAGTAACAACATTCCCTTAGGGGTTACAAATGAAAATTTTTCCATCCTCTACACAGCAGTTAGAGCAGAGGAGGTGCTGATATTTATTTATGAACATCAGTGCTCATAGTTGCAAGACAGAACTCTGTTTCAGCAGAGAGGCATGGATGAGATTTGGGGTATTTCACAGATCACTGTGAGGGCTGGAGAAACACACTCATGCCAGAGCAGGCATGATGAGGAAAACCATCACTGCACCCAAACACAAGATGATGTCATTTAAGCCACGGACACTGCACCACCTAGAATATGGTCACCGCAGATACCAGCCACCATCGGCCCTAGAGAGAGGGTCCATGTGGTATTTGTTTCTCTGCATCTTTGGCTTCTGATTCTGTCTGGTGTGGTTGAGTCTAATTCTTGGAAGCCAAGTTATAAGCTCCTGCCCTCGGTGCAAGAGAAGCTAGGAAAGCTAGGATGTGGCCGTTTCTTCCATTACAGGCAGACTGAGCTCTTTCTGTCTCTGAAGCCCAAAAGGTGGGGAAGTCCCCAAATATGTGCTGTACTACACAGAAAAAGATAAATGTCCCCTCAAATCAGCATTGCCAGGAATAAGACCTCCAATGCCCTCAATTCCTTAATCACACCTACAGAAGCATGTCAGGCCCTTTCCTTGAGCTAAACAGGTGGCCCAGCAGCTTGGCTCTCCTTAGAACAAGGGTTGAATTAACACTGGTAATGATGAATGCAGGAAAAACATTTTCCCTCAATACTGTACTTGATCAAATTTAGCTGAATAGAATCAGTTGTGCTGATGTTAGAATTCTTCATTTTGAGCTGATCTTGGTTAGATTTTAAATTGGGTAAGATTTCCTATTTTATGCCTCTGTTGTTACTAAGAACAGTATGTTCTTTTTGATGGGCTCAGGAAACTAAAAACTTGGATTTGCAGCCATGATTTGGGGAAAAAACCCAAAAACTAAGAACATGTGATTCTCTGGGAACTTTTATTTGACCATTAGAGTACCAGCAACAATTGGTTAGGAACAACACTGGAATAAAAAATCAGTAAAGGGCAAAAAAAAAAAAAAAAAAATCCCGGCAGTGGGTAAAAGTTTACCAGGCACTATAGAGTTCAAGTCCAAGATTCTAAGATAGGAGATAATCGAATAAACAGCTGCCTCTTTTCTAATTGCATTTTAAAATTTCATTCTATCCGCACAATTTTTTTCACTACTGTCCGATGTAAACTTGAGTTGATATTATTTTTTTTTATTAAGATAGATTGATGGGTCAAAAAGTTTTAATTTTAATCCCTGTGTTTATTTAAAAGAAGGCAGTTTAAGAATCTGTGTTGTTCAAAATGTTTATGGAAGATGAGGCAAGACAGCTGAGATCGCCAAGAGGTAAAAGAAAAAAAACCTCTGCAGTTTAGCATTCTTGTCCCTGTGGGAGCCTTCCTTATATTATGGAAATTTCTGCAGACCTTAGGCCATGAGTATTGAACAGATTTCACCTTCCACAGCTTCTCATTGACCTACAGCACAATATAGGGTTTTTTGAACATAAAAGAATCATTGACAACCTCTCTATTACTCTAAGAAATTGTTTACCCATGTGATAAAGAAGCCCCTCGAACTTCCTTAATTAAAAGTATGTTACATCCATGACCCACCTTCCTGGTAGAGAAACTGAAACCCACCAAGCCTATTTCTCCCCTACCAATTAGATCCCTTTCTGAGTTTGTTCGCATCTTCTATCTTATTAGCTCTGGGGTATCACAAGGATCATTTCCGCCTGCATTCCGCATTGACTGGTTAAAGAACAGATTGCCCAGGATCTTGAATGTCTCTGGGTAGTTGAAACTTTTGCCTATGGGGTTATTAATTTATAATCACGTTATATGAGGAGTCAGGGTGTGGAAAGGGCTGAAGTGATGTGTCTGATTTGTCTGTCCTGCTCTTTTCAACCTACCAAGCCAGGTGGAGACTCATTTTAGCTAAATAAAGGCAAGCCTGTCTCCTTTTATAACGTTGTCTAGATGTACAAGCCCACATGATTTCAAAGTCCTTACATCTGATGACATTAACAGATTTACTATGGAGGGAAGCAAGAGAAGGGGTCAAAGGCATAAGGAGGGGAAGAGAAGAAACTCTGGTAAGTCTGTCCTTAGAGTAGAAATGATCATTTCACAGAAATATGGGTTTTCTGGAAGAGTCTGTCAAGGCAGGGCTTTCAAACCACTCAAAATTTACCAGGCTACTTTAATTTGAAAACAATTAAAAAACAATGAAATAAGAGGGAGACTAAGAGGGAAGCAAAGAAGTAGCAGTTCTGTGGATTAATACTACAGGCTAGTAATGTCAGAGGTGAAGCTTCTCTTTTTAAAAAAGGCATTCAAAATTCAGTTGACTACAATTTTACGAATCTTTGCTTTTAAACGGAGGAGTCTTTATATAGGGCTGGCATATAGGAACCAAAAAAAAAAAATGATTGAATTGTTGCATATTTTAACTAATACAGTTAGTTAACAATTATAATAATTACTACAATAGTATTTTAATTATATATAATAATGCATTTTTTTCTTCACTTTAAAATAGTTTTATAACTGGCCAGTCACTGTTACTCATACCTGTAATCCCACCATTTTGGAAAACCAAGGTGGGAAGATTACTGGAGCTCAGGAGATTGAAGCTACCCTGGGCAACATAGAAAGACCCCATCTCTATAAAAAAAAAAAAAAAGAAGAAGAAGAAGAAAATTTTTAGGCCAGGTACAGTGGCTCATGCCTGTACTCCTAGCACTCTGGGAGGCTGAGGCAGGTGAATTGCCTGAGCTCATGGGTTTAAGACCAGCCTGAGCCAGAGCTAGCCCTCATCTCTAAAAAATAGCCAGGTATTGTGGCAGGCACCTGTAGCCCCAGCTACTCAGTAGGATGAGGCAAGAGAATCACTTAAGCCCAAGAGTTTGAGGTTGCTGTGAGGCATGATGCCACAGCACTCTACGAAGGGTGACAAAATGAAACTTTGTCTCACAAAAAAAAAAAAAAAAATTTAATTAGGTAGGCATAGTGGGCACATGCCTGTAATCCTAGGTTCTTGGGAGCCTGAGATAGGATAACTGCTTGAGTCCAGGAGTTCAAGGATGCAGTGAGCTATGATCATGTCACTACACTCCAGTCAGGCTGACAGAGCAAGACCTCAACTTAATAAATAAATAAATGTAGGGCAGTGCCTGTGGCTCAAAGGAGTAGGGTGCTGGCTCCATATGCTGGAGGTAGTGGGTTCAAACCCAGGCCTGGCCAAAAACTGCAAATAAATAAATAAATAAATAAATGTTTACAAAGTGTTATAACTGAATGGCTCTTGTGGACAGATCAAATTGAAATGAAAAGTGTCCAATCATCACCAAGCATCTGAGTGTTTTCTATAATTGTGTAAATCTGATTCATTCTCTTAACATTTAGCGAGATGATTTCTGTACCAGATATCATGCTGTGTGGGGGTCAGGGCAATACAAAAGCAGGAACGTATAATCCCTGCACTTAAAGAGCTCAGTCTAGAGCATTCATGTGTATTAGTTTCCTAGTGCTGCCATAACAAGACATCACAAACTGTATGGCTTGAAACAACAGAAACTCACTCCCTCGCTCTTCTTTTTTTTTTTTTTGTTTTTTTAAATTTTTTTATTAAATCATAACTGTATACAATGATATGATTATGGGGCATCATACACTCACTTCATAAACCATTTGACACATTTTTATCACAGTGGTTAACATAGCCTTTCCGGCGTTATCTCAGTTACTGTGCCAAAACATTTACATTCTACATTTACCAAGTTTCGCAAATACCCCTGTAATATGCACCACAGGTGTGATCCCACCGATTCCCCTCCCTCTACCCACCCCCCCCTTTCCCACTTCCCCCTATTGTTAAGTTGTAGCTGGGTTATAGCTTTCATGTGAGAGTCCCAAATTAGTTTCATAGTAGGGCTGTGTACATTGGGTATTTTTTCTTCCATTCTTGGGATACTTTACTAAGAAGAATATGTTCCAGCTCCATCCATGTAAACATGAAAGAGGTAAAGTCTCCATCTTTCTTTAAGGCTGCATAGTATTCCATGGTATACATATACCACAATTTATTAATCCATTCGTGGATCGATGGGCACTTGGGCTTTTTCCATGACTTAGCTATTATGAATTGGGCTGCAATAAACATTCTGGTACAAATATCTTTGTTATGTTGTGATTTTTGGTCTTCTGGGTATATGCCCAGCAGAGGAATTACAGGATTGAATGGCAGATCTATTTTTAGATCTCTGAGTGTTCTCCATATATCTTTCCAAAAGGAATGTATTAATTTGCATTCCCACCAGCAGTGCAGAAGTGTTCCCTTTTCTCCGCATCCACGCCAACATCTCTGGTCTTGAGATTTTGTGATATAGGCTAGTCTCATTGGAGTTAGATGATATCTCAAAGTAGTTTTGATTTGCATTTCTCTGATGATTAAAGATGATGAGCATTTTTTCATATGTCTGAAGGCCGTGCGCCTGTCTTCTTCAGAGAAGTTTCTCTTCAAATCCCTTGCCCAGCCTGCGATGGGATCCCTTGTTTTTTTCTTGCTGATGCGTTTGAGTTCTCTGTGGATTCTGGTTATTAAACCTTTGTCAGAGTTATACCCTGCAAATATCTTCTCCCATTCTGAGGGCTGTCTGCTTGCTCTGCTTACTGTGTTCTTAGCTGTGCAGAAGCTTTTTAGTTTGATCAAGTCCCAGTAGTGTATTTTTGAAGCTGCTTCAATTGCCCGGGGGGTTCTCCTCATGAAATACTCACCCAGACCAATTTCTTCAAGGGTTTTCCCTGCATTCTCCTCTAGTATTTTTATAGTTTCATGTCTTAAGTTTAAATCTTTAATCCAATGAGAGTCTATCTTAGTTAATGGTGAAAGGTGTGGGTCCAATTTCAGTCTTCTGCAGGTTGCTCCCTCGCTCTTCTTAAAGCTTAAAGTCCTAAATTAAGGAGTTGGCAGGACTCTTCAGAGGGAGAATCTGTTTTCCTGACCCCTGATGATTGCTGATAATCCTCAGCATTTCTCAGCTGATAGCAGCAAAACTCCCATCTGTGCCTCTGTAGTCACACGGCCTTCTTTCTTCACTGTGTGTGTCTGTCCAAATGTCTCTCAATTTATGAGGACACAAGTCAGTGCATTTAATCTAGTATGACTTCATCTTAAGCTGATTATGTATGAAAGAGCCCATTTCAGATAGGATCACAATCAAAAGTGCTGAGGGTTAGGACTTCCACAAATCTTTTTTGGAGGAGATCCAGTTCAACCTGCGATGCTTTCTAAGAAGATCCTACACAGAGGTTAAGAGATCTTGACTGAAAGAGCCTGGAGAGATGCCACCATGTCCAGTCTCTGCAGAAGGCGTTCTAAGTGGCCTGTCACAGACAATGCAGGGAATTGGAGGATGGGAATGGGGCTGCTCAAAAGAAAGAGTTGTGCTAGCAGAACCAGTCAACACTGCATAGAAGCCAGGCCAGTAACACCTGTCCTGCTCCCTCTCCTACCAGAAGTCAGAAACTGAGACCACCAGACCCAGTTTCTTTCACCAGCATGGAGAAACAGAGATGTAGGCCACAGCCCCCTCCTCCACCACAGCCTTGCATTCACAGCAAGATCCAGTTGCATGAGGAGAGAAGACATAACCTGAAATACAGTTTGGAGTTTTGATTATTAGGGAGGGCTAGACACAATTATCATTGGTCTGAGATCTTTTGAGGACTAAAGTGATCAAAAGGCTTATTAGCCAAGAGTGACCAGCAAAGTCCTGGGTCTGCCCAGCTCTCATCTAAGGAGGTGGCCAGGGAAGGAACTACCCTACGGCATGGGTAACCAGGGCATCAGTAGGAAAGAGGAAAGTTGATTTGAATTGTGCCCTACAGAGTCCATATTCTTTCATGCAAGGCTTAAAATAGAAACGGGTGCCTGGTGTGTTCATAAAAAATGGTTGCGATATGACCTGCATTAAAATATTTAACTGGGAGACCATTAAGCTGGGAAGATTCCAGTGCCTTGGGTTCCTGTGTAAGTAAAGCAAAAAAATTTTAGATGTAAATCATAAAATGAAATTTAAACTTAACCAGTTAGAACCCTTTAAGTAACTTCAAAGTAGAAACTTACAATCAGAAACTTCCAACTGAACTCTAACCAGGGACTTTCCACCAGATCATTCCCAAATAAGGCAAATGCCTACTTATCATCAATCCAGTGCTGCCGTCCCTTGGCATGTGTGGAAGATTGGCTCGAGGACCTCCATGGATACAAAATCTGAGGATGCTTAACTCCTTTTTATAACCCATTTGCCTACAGCCTACATACACCCTCCATATACTTAAAATCATCTCTAGAGTCTGTAAAATACCTAATACAATGCCTGCACATCTCTTCATTTGTGTGGATTCAACATAATAGTTGGTGGATAGCAAGTTCAGGTTTTGGTTTTTTGAACTTTGTAGATTTTTCTCAAATATTTTCAATGTACAGTTGGTTAAATCCATGGATGTGGAACCCAAAGATACAGCGGGCTAATCGTAATTGCTTTGATACCTCAAACAGCCTCTAATATCCCATTGCTCATCCTGAACCTCCTATGGTTTGAGTGCTGTTTGACTCCCTCAGTGCTCAAATAACTATGTTAAATTAATTTTTGTCTCTAAAGTTTTTAACACCCGAGATAAAGGTACATCTATACCCCTTCTTACTCCCAAGACTCTCTCAATTCCAAGGGAGCATCTAAAACTTTCCCAAGATGACTGGAGACATGTTTGGAAAGTAGTTGAAGTTTGAGAGCAACAATAGTAAGTCTATCTTGAAATTTCTTGTGTCCTAGGCTTGTGGTGTCTACCTTGAGACATGCAGACCTGGTGCTAGACTTGGCTGAGAATCAGAGAACTGGCAGCTCAAAGGATGGGGGATTCCATGGAGCTTCTCTGTATGGGCATCCCTCTCTCTGCTTGCAATAGGGATGGGAAATCTTGTCTTGACAGTTCAGCGACAACAGGCATCAAGAACATCTGCTCCAGAAGTCAAGACTGGCTTCAAAAGGGAGGTGGAGCAGGAGAGACTATCCCTCCCTCCGTGGGAGTGGAGGTGACGGAGGAGAGTGTAAGCATCAGACGTTTTACTCCAAGGTCATGGCAACCATCTGTATTGAAATACTCATCCTCCAAGGAAAGGGGGAGAATTTTGAGTTAGACCTATTGCATACCTCCCAGGGACACAGTTAAAAGGAGCTGAATTATTTGATGATTAAGAGTTTTCAGCCACACATGAAAATGTGGCTTTAAGAGCTACGCTGAATGAATTCATAGAAAAACAAAGAATTCTTTATTAGGCTCATTTATATTATTTTTAGCCTGCTACTGAAATAGTTGTGTCGGGTAGAAGGAATGGGTAGAGCAGCGGCCAGCAAGTAGGCTGCAGACACAGTAAGCTGGAGTGGGAGGGACAGGGACAACTGGGTTCAGCATGGGACAGATCCATCCTGCAGAAAAATGCTTTTACCAGCTACTAGAAGTCAAGATGTGGCATTAAAAAGAGAGTCACATATCTACAAATGGGAATCCTAACACCCAATGTAGTGGCTTTGGGAGGTGGGGTATTTAGGAGGTAATTAGTTCATGAGAGTGAAACTCATAAAAGGGATTAGTGCCTTTATAAAAGGACCTCCAAGAACTCTCTTGCTCGCTTCCACCACGTAAGGTGGCCATCTGTGAACTAGAAAACGAACCCTCACCAGACACAATCTTACAGCACCTGGACCTTAGATTTTCCAGTCTCCAAAACAGTAAGAAATAAATGCTTGTTGGTTAAGCCACCCTGTATGAGGCATTCTGTTACAGAAGGCTGCACCAACTAGGACGACCAAGTGGTTGTCACATTTGCTGCCACCTGGCTCCCAGCTGGTCTTAATTATGTGGAAACGCAAATATAGGATTATAATTTATTGATGCAAAAGCAGAGAGGAAGGATCCCTGGAATTTTCTGGCTTCCGGTTTCCAGGTTCACTTTTTTCAATGATGCACTTCACTAGTGTGAAAATATCCACATTTTCAATGACAGAATTAAACTCTGTGTTAGTTATGTGATGTTTAGAAGGTGCAGGTCCCATTCTGAAGGCTTTATATATAATAATTCATCTAAACCTTACACCAACCCTGTGAGTTAGCTGCTGCTGTTATTCCGTGTCACACATGAAAACATTGAGGCATAGAAAGTTCATTGCCCGAGATCATTCAGCTAGCTAACAAATGGAAGCCTTAGGAATCCTACAGGTAGTGTGATAAAGAGAATGAAAAGATACACCCATCTGGGATAAATGCAATTTGTTAATGTGCTTTATTTGTCATGTGGAGGGAAAGGAGCTGTGATAATTACCTGTCATTCATTCTCTTTTTTATACTCAGAAAAGGGCCCGTTTTGTACAGGCTAACTTCTTTAATTGTCAGCAGCCTTCACAAGCAAACGTCCCTTCTGAGCTCTATCACACCATCTATTTCTTAGAGGAATGCTACAGAATAAGGGAAAAGAATTTAGCGTCTGGTCCCAACACTCTTCCATAAAGTACAGGATGGAAATTTAAAATAATAGGGAGACATTGCTTCCTTTGCTTCTTGCCTGTAAAGAAACCAGTACCCCCATGGATTTTGTTTCATGATTATTTCATGACTCCCTTTTATGGCCTGTGCTTATTGGTGGTGAGAGGTGGAAGTAATGATCGAACTTGCAGTCAGACAATAAGTTTTACTATACACACCAGGAAGGGCTGCTTCTGGCTGAAATTTGTACATGGAGTATTTGAATATGGAGAAAACTGAAAGATTTTCTGTCCAATCTCTTGATTTTACAGACTGAGGCCAGATAAGTAGTAATGCATATAATTTGCTCCAACGATAAAACCCTATTAACCTGGACCCCTAATACGAAGCAATGCAGAGATACTATACTACACGTGAACCCACATACTCACATAGAGACATGTCCACACACACGGACACATAGATAGACTCTGACACACACACACGTTCACACAGACATACACATGCCTCCAAAAAAGCACAGCCACACACACAAAGACCTGCGCACACAAAAGTGTTCCACTTTATAGATAATAATTCATAGAGAAACAAAGAATTCTTTGCAGTCATATTTGCCGTCATATTTTCTGCCTAAATTCTTCATTAATAACCTGGTAGTTAGTGACATTACCCTTCCCTAAGACCACTTGCATTTTAATAAATGTCTCCAGAAAAAACAAAAAATTTAAGATCCAAAGTATAGAAATTTAATAGTGCCATTTCCGACATGGGGGTTACTGGTTTCTTTACAGGCAAGAAGCAAAGGAAGCAATGTCTCCCTATTATTTTAAATTTCCATCCTGTACTTTATGGAAGAGTTGTTGGGATCAGATGCTAAATCAGAGACTGAGCACCTGCCCATTGCCTTTCAAGTTGCTTCTCTGGGGGAGGGCTTCTTGTCCTTGGGACTATTGAGCAAAGTAAATACTCTTGAAAAGACATTAACATTTATTTTCAACTAAATTTGGCCGTGGCCCATCTTGCCAGAGTTCTGCTTTCCTTTAAGCATTCCTCACTTAAAAATAATCTTTTAAAATAATTGTTAAACACAAGAAAGTAATGTGGGTAAGTCACAGGAAGTTGTTCATTTTTCTCTATTTTTTTCTTGTTCAAGAAGACAAACTGGCTTGAAATTGTGGCTGCGGTTTCCAGCCAGGTTTACCCTACTGCTGAAAGGGGATTACAGTTGGGTATTTTTTCCCAGGCCCCCCTATTCCTTTCAGGTTCTGAACTTAGCTATGAGTGGAACCTGAGTGTGGTCTTCCCATTTTTAACATTGAAATACGACGTTCATTAGAACAGAAGCTTCTCCTCTGTATTGCTGGGTTCAATACGAGTGGTTTGCCTGGCCCACATATTACAGCTTCTTTCATATTGCAGTGATATTGTAATAGCTCACATTGTACACTGAGGTCAAACTCGGCTATTGATCTATTTAAACATAAATACTACAATTAATTAGAGATGGGCTTGGACTAAAATATCTGACCTTTCTGGGTTCTTGAGAGTAGCATTAGAACAACTGCAGACAGAGGTAAAGATCCTGAGAAGGACGTTTTCTATCCAAAGATATTCTCAACAAATGACTTTGCAGGGCTAGAAGGGCCTGCTACATCAGTATTCAGTATATACCACGAGTTTTGCATGAACAGGGATGCTCGAGATGGCTGTGAGGGAAAGGCTTATTTCTTGGAATATGTATATGCTAAAGTGGAGAAAGAAATACAGGAATATTTTTCACTTGGCTTTTAGCCTCCTGGAATATCTGTCCTCTCCCTGTGATGGATGGTTGCACAGGATGGGAAGACGGAGCTCCACGCCATCTTGAAAGCTTCGCTCATGTTCCAGTTATCTTACCAGTAATCCATAACAGACAAGGCAAGCAGGGCCCACAGGCCATCACTGGCCTGTTTTTTTCTGCCTTTTGAGTGTGACCAGGGACAATGGCACAATTTTTGCCATCACAAAGTGGATTCTTCCTCATCACACCTGTCCCCAGGCCTCAGTCCACAAGTCCTCCCTAGCCACCGTCTCTGAAGCAGCCCTCCCACCTGCCCCTCTCATTTCCTAATTTCATTTTCCGCTGAACACTTTGTTCTTGAGGTTGTCTCTTGTCTCCTTTCCCTGCACTTGATGAAAGCCCAGTGAAAACAGAGACCTTGACTGTCCTTTTAATTACTGTTACTTGGCACATAGTACGTGCCCGATAAATGTGGGGGTTTTGTATGAAGAAGAAAATGTTAGTTTTGAGAGGAGTGCAGTAAAGGTTTCCTTCCCGAGATCTCTTCTTCCTCACTTGCTTATTATCAGGCAGAATTCACCTTTTAAGTCTCCCAAGACTTGTTGCAGCTGTTGATATGGCCAAGGTGGTACTAGCATGATGCTGGTGACTGGAATAGAACCACTGGCTCAGCTTTCCGGGGTCTCTAGAGATGCAGCCATCTTCAGGGTATTTTGGAATCACATTAAGTTCCCAGTCCTGTTCATCGTGCAGCCTGGGACGAGATGCCCAGCTGAGCAGGTTCCTGTGCTCTGGGAGATCTAACTCAGTTTTTTCTAAAGCTTGGTCTTAACCCCTGACCAACCGCACCTGCTGAGAGGCCCCCCTCCTACCTGCACAGCATGGAAAAATGTCCTGCCTGAGCAGTTGTCCCTTCAGGAATACCAGAGTCCAGGTCTTGCTTCCAGCTAAATGGTGTTCAAATGCTGGCTCTGCCTCTGTTGGTCTTGTAATCTAAAGCAAGTTACTTAACCTCACTGGACCTCAATTTGCCCAATGCCAAGGGAAATGAGAATAATATAATAAAGATGTTGTGAGAACGTAAGTGAGAAAATAAATAAATAAATAAATAGTAGAATAACTATTTACTGAGTTTTCTGCCTCCCTTTGTACTTTCTCATCACTCGCTTTCAGCTCTGATGTCGCCTCCTCACTGAGGCCTTCCCTGACCTGGACTAAAATAACTCCCCGCTGATGCAACTTAATCCTAGCCTCTGTTTTAATTTTTACCAGCAATATCATCAGCAGACAACCTGGCCGTCTCAGATGTTGATACTTTACAGTCTGTCCTCACCCAGCAGGATAAGAGCAGGGCCTTTATTTGTCTGGTTTGCTGCTATATCCCTAGATACTGCCTGGAACAGTATCCGCCACATGCTGGATGTTCCATTAATGTTTGTTGAACAAATGACTGTTCCAGCTGCCTCATCTATGTCATTTCTATTAATGCTGACTAGTTAGCAGAATATTATTGCCTTTATTTTAAAGATGGTGAAAATTAAACTGAAATCACCTAAAAAAGTTAATAATCCATAATTTTTTTTTGAGTCCTTACTACAGGTCAGACAGAAAGCTGAGGGATTTTCCATGATTATATCTTTATTAGGGAAGGGAGGCAAATGAAGAAGGTGGAATGAACCCAAAAGGACATTTGGGGCAGACCACTTCTACTCTGGCTTAGGTACTAATTTTAAATGAAAATTACTTCTCAGGAGGAGGTCCAAGTTTTCTTCTATCCTAAATGTTCTGAAACTCCACTTCTACCTATATGGTAATTATATTAACTACAACATAATTGGATACATTGGTTGCAATTATGTTAGGTCGATGATAGAAGCCCCCCACACCCCGTGGGGCTTTAACCTTCATTGTTTTTTCAGCTGTCAGGAAGATGGTACGTCCAGGCCCATTCAGCTTCCATGCGATGCCAGTGCGTCTCGGTCTCCTGGTTTCCCACCCTGCCCCCGTGGCCTGGCTTCTTTCTCATGCTTGTTGCTTCATCCCTGCAGGGTGGTTTCTTCATCTTCAGGGTTCACACCCACATTCTGGTAGCCCCAGAATAAGGCTAGAAGATTGAGGTTTTTGGTTGGGTATCTTACCACCCAAAGAAGAAAAGGAAAGTAGATATTGGTTAGACAACCCCTAAATTGGTTGGCCATCAGCTGACAAGATGATCAATTACTTTTTAATAGACATATCAGATAATCAGAGATCAAAATGAACTAGGGGGATAATATTTAGTCTTTGGGGCTACAAATTACCATAGACTCAACTTGCATTGAGTCCCACAAAAATGCTTAGAGTTCTTTGAAGATGTTAATAAATGTCCTTTGAATCAGGCAGTCCCATTTATTTGGAGGAGCAGAGGAAAGCTTTAACCATTTATTGAAAATGTGACTATCTATGATGCAGACTTGCCTTGTGCCACCCACAAGAGCCACCCAACATGCAAAACTCAACACGAAAGAGTATCACCTACAGGTGATTTCTCTTTGCTCTACAGGGCATAGGGGCCAGGCACCATGGTGCATGCCTGTAGTCCCAGCTACTTGGGAGGCTGAGCTGAGAGGATTGTTTGAACTCAGGAGTTCAAGACCAGCCTAGGCAATAGCTAGACTCTATTTTAAAATATAAATGAGTAAATAAAGGAAGTAGGGATAGGAATAATACCCACTGAGTGTTGGAAAATGCTGTAAATTACCTCCCTAATAGCTGTTTATATTTCTTCTTCCCTGCCACATAATTGTTCACTTAATGAATTAGAGTTCGCTAATGAATTAGACCTTCAGGTGTTAGGTCTGTACTCCATCTTCCAGGCATGAATTATGATTGGTGTAGATAGCCATAGTAAACTTCTTACCAGTGCGCAGTCAACACTCCTCAGAGGAACAGAAGGTGTTGCCCAGTTCTGACAATGAGCAGCAAGGGGAATTTGGTGGTGGTTGTAATGGTAGGGCAGAGAATAGTTCCCTTCCTTCTGATAACCTACAGGTCATATTTGGTAGTGGACTTTAAAAATAAACAGTCTTCCAAACTAACCCACTTTGGGGAGGTCTTGTGATTCATGAAGACACTCTGTCCCTAAGTAAAAAAATCTTATTCCTAGAAAAGAATCTTATCTGAGTTCCTCAAATCATTGACATACTGATTAATGTATGACCTAGTGACATTCCACTGGTTGTGTTGCACATAAACATTTTAAACTGCATGTTGCAATCTGTGGTCATGACCGTAACTTCTGTATTGTACCCTCCGATGAAAAAGGACAACTCTGGTATGAGGAGGCCCCCAACCCTCTCCTAAACTTTCTTGGAAATCCTCCCAACTTGTAACAGATTCTGGAATACCAAAGAATCTCCACAACTGACCACCTCCCTTCACTGACCATCTTAAGTTTACCTAATTTTCAAAGACTGGACATGCACCACACGTACATATTAGTACTCTCAAATTTGTTGGTATATCTTCTAGGTAAATACTCACATTTGGCTTCCAATAAGCATTTATTAAATCATTTCCCGCTCAATAGCCTTGTCTATCAAAATTTTATAGAAAACAAGCTCTTAAGAAGAAAGTCCTTTTTCTTCAAGCTTTAAAGACACATATGTCACTGGAACTATGTAGCCATTTTGAAGAATCAGTCCTGGCACTGCTGAATTTTTTCCTTTTTTTTTTCCTGTTTATTTATTTTAATTTTAGATTAATATGAGGATACAAACATTACAATGTTTGCATGTGTTAGATAAAGTCCCTGTTGTAGTTGTGTCCTGCACTGAGGAGGTGTGCCATATGCCCTAACATTGTGCCCATTAGGTGAGAACACACCAATCCCTCCTTCTCCTTCCCTCTGCCCACTCTCCTCTCCCTTCAACTTGAATTGATTGAGTTCGTCTCTTGTGTGAGCTTGTATTAGTTTGTCTATTGGCTTCATGTTACAACTGAATGCATTGGATACTTGCTTCTCCATTCTTGTGGATACTTTACTAAAAAGGTTGTGTTTCACCTCCATGCGGGTTAGTACAATGCACTACTGAATTGCTGAACCAATCCAGGCAGCTACCTACCCCTGGATTTTTTGCAATGTGATAAAAACACACCCCTATTGAAAACACTGGAGTTGGTACTCCATAAATATAGACAATTATTTGTCAATTAAAAGAAAAATAGTTGGAGTTGGGTCTCTCCTTCCCTTTACTTGTAACCAAATATAATTCTAACTCAGACACATACTCTATGTCAGAGACTTGGGGCTTTTTCTTATGAAGTTCTGCACTTTCTGGCTGTGTAATCAACTTCAGTTTCCAATTCTATAAATCCAGCCTGATAAAAGCACCCACCTTATTGATGGTGGTGAGGATGAAGTAAACAGTCCATGCTAAGAGCTCGTTGCTCATTCTGCCACATTGGAAGCTGTCAGAAAGTGTTAAGCTACCATTGTTAGTCGAAGCCAGTTGCTATCAAAATATTTTGAGAACTCATAAGGCTGACTGGTGAAAAGGGAAAAGGATGAGAAAGTTAGCAAGGGAACCACTGGTGGCAGGAAGACAAGGGGGTTGGAAATGTAGACTAGGAAACACCATGAGATTGGAATAGCTACACAATCTGACTTGAAAGGCCCTGGGTTGAAGTGAGGGAACAGAGTTGCAGAGGTGAGGGAGAGAGTTGCATTGCAAGCATGTCAGGCAGAGCTACAAAACTGCAAAATAAGGAAAAGAAGACATATGTGTATGATGGTGTTTAATGGAGAGGGATCATAAAAAGGATGTGATTGCTATAGTCAATTAGAATGTAAGATAAATATCTGAATATTCTAGCTATACTTTTATATTGAAGGACCCTATATATGGTTGATAGAAAGGAATATACGTTAAAACTAAACAAGACAGAAAAGGAAAAAACCTAGAACTCAGAGACAAAGAGAGAAAGGAGATCCATGCTGATATAAAAGTGACTTGACAGCATTATGGTGGAGAAGAGGACTCCCAGGATCTTTAAATCATTCCTTGTGGGTGCTCTGTTCTGCCAACAGTTAGAGTTAATGCTCCCTGGTCAGAATGTCTCAGAGAAGCCCACTCACCTCCAGGTTCTCACAATGCTTCATCATAAACCAGTCTTCCCCAATCTTGGTACAATCCCTCAAACCACCCAAGTGTGTTTTTCTTGAAGATGGTCAGATGACAGACTTCTTGCCCCAGCAGAAAGTGTCCATATGGCAATGCTGGCCCCCTTCACTCTAGGGCTCTCAACACCCAGCCGATCTCACACATGAATAAAAATTGCAACCAGTCTAAGCAGTTGGAACCCACCCCAGTTCTGAGAAGTCTTAGATACAAAACATGATTGGTATTTCTGCAAAATATAAATACCAATTGCGTTTTACCATGGAAATCCTTAGGGCAAGCCAGTCTCTTGCAAGTAAGAGTCATGTGTGAGTGTTTACATGGTTTTGAGTTTTCCTCACATGCTTGGGGAGTGGACGGACTCCGTCATCACTGAAGTGTTCCTGGGACTTTATATTATTATCTGTAGATGTTAGTCTCTCTTTTTGTTCCTGATCCCTCCCAGTGAGCAAACATATGACTTTATGGGACTTTTGTAGGTCAGGAATATTTCACACTGAAATGAGCCCAGCTTTTATATATAGCAGACAGCCTGGATGCAAGTGTGTATACAAGCAAGTGGGGGGAGGAAGTGGGAAGTGTCCAGCTGCCCAATTTCTGATTATTACTGTGGGCTATGGTCCCCTTAACTTTGTTGTTCCCCACTAAATCTATCCTTCACACTGTAGCCAGAATGAGCTTCCTAAAATATAAACCTGAGTACCAGCCTCTCCCTTGCTAAGCCCTTCAATCTCTTGCCCATAAGATGAAGTCCCAGCTCCATAACATGGCTTATCAGTTAGGTAAACCTACTGTTTACCTGTTGTCCCAGTACATTTATTAACAGCGTCTTCTTTCACTCTCAAAAGTGATTAGATTTAGAAGACATGTATGGTGGATGATAACTTATGTAAGAAAACTATCTACAGGGCCCCAAATGTTCTAACCTTAGTTGGCCCCATTCCACACTACTATTCCATGCTCCAGCCATGCAAAGCATTTTTGGGTCACTGAAGTTGCCATATTTCCTCTTGCCTAGAACCCTTTGAATATGTACTCTTTCCTGCCTAAAACATATCCCCTCCTCCAACCACTTCTACTTGGCTAATTCTGTGGTGACATCTCCAGAAATCATTCACACTGGGAAGAGTTCCCAAACTCCAGTTCTATCAGAGCTAGATGCCCCTCCTTGGCACCTCTCATGGTAGCCTAAACTTTCCTATCCTCAGATTATCACAGCAGTCTGGGATTGCCTGCAGTGGGACAGACTCTGTCACCTCTCTCAGTTGTTCACTGGCTTCCCCATAAGGATGATGTATTCCTGCCTGGGGCCTTGCAGGGTTTCGGGAGAGCCCTTGCCTGACTCAGTGAAGTCATAGCCACATGACCTGCAATGGTCAACAGAAGGGAGTACAACGAGCATTAAGCCTGATGGAGGCTTTCCCAGCCTGGATGTGTCTTCATCAGCCCCTTTGCTTTCTCTTGGCCATGGAAAGAGCATATACCTTGTAAAAGGCTTTTGGGTTTTTGGGGGGGAGGGGTTGGTTTTCTTTAGCCTGAACCTCAGAATGAAAAGAGATGTGGGCAGGGCGGTGCCTGTGGCTCAAGGAGTAGGGCGCCGGTCCCATATGCCGGAGGTGGCGGGTTCAAACCCAGCCCCAGCCAAAAAAAAAGAAAAGAAAAGAGATGTGGGCAAAGTCACAACCAGTTTTTCTCATCCTATCATGTGATGTTGGTTGTAAGCCACCTGCAATTTGGAGTTGTTACTGCAGGATAACCCAGGAGCACAGTGAAGGCTGGTGCTCTGTGTGACTGTCTTGATGTTTTGGGATGGTAAACAGCCTGAGGTCAGGAGTCATGTCTATCTGATTCATCCTTGTATCAACAGTTCAAGAGCAGCACCCAGAACTCTTCATTCCTCATTCATTTTTGTATGGATATGTAGCTTTTTGCCTTCTTAAATATTAGATTGAATATCAACTTTGCCAAGGTCCAGATTGGTTACATCTTTAGGAAACATCATGCTTCTCACACAAACACTCCCACTTACCGATTAGTTTGATTTTCACACAGAAGTCTGTAAGATAATCACCATTTTGTAAACGAGAGCACTGATGTCAGAGAGACTTTTATGTGTAAGAGCAAACAGTTATTTAGCAGGAAAGAAAGAATGGAAGGTCTCACTTTCTGGCACCCAGTTCTGAGTTCTTTTCCATCCTATCCCTGAACCTAACCCCAGAGAAGACAGAAAATAAAAATTCCTCTTTACCCAAAGCCTTCTTAATGCCAGCTTTCGACAGCTCACCAGGACCATTCTTACGGGGAGACAACATTCACATCTATCATCCCCTTTCTTTGGTATTAAGAGGGGATGTTAGCCAAAATATCTTCTCTGTTTTTTTTAAAGAGACCATTTAAAGACTAAAAAGAATGACAGAATCACCAAATTTAGTTCCTGTCTGGTCTTTGTAGATTTCAGGTACAAATTCTGAGCTCCCACAGAGTGAATGAGGTTTTTTTGTTCTACACAAAGGTTGTGTTCAAGAGAACAGGCTCCGGTCTGCCTCACCAACCCAAATTCTCTTAAAATTTCAATAAAGAGGAGCTCTTATTTTTGGTGGTTTATTTAAATCAAAGCTGATGCTTAAGTGTCTCATCTTCCTATGGCAACAAATATTTATTGATCACCTCTGTGCACAAGGCACGTGCAAGAGAGAGTCGAGTTAATTTTAAGTGCTTCCTAATTGCCCTCTGGGTTGCTGAGGTTAAGGCAATTCTTAATCAAAACCTTTGCCTCTGTCTTTACTGAGAAAAATGTGAGGGCTGTGCTTCTCTACTTGGCTGCACGTTGAAATCACCTAATGAGTTTTTAAAAATAGTAGTGTCTGAGTCTCACCTCCTGTGTTTTCATTTAATTGGTCTGGGATGTGGCCTGGACATTGGGATTTTTGAAAGTTCACCAAGTGGATCTTACATGTAGCCAAGGTTCAAAGTATGGCATTCAGGAGAGTCTATCTCTAAATTGTCTCCTAGAGAGTAGTGATCAGAATCATCAGCTCAAACAATGTTGAGTTTCAAGACCCTGCTGATGCAATTCTCCAGCTGGATTTGAGACAGGCTGGTGGAGGTGAACAGGCCCCATCAAGGGCAGTCGAGAGATCTGGGCTCCAGATCTGGCTCTGTTCTGCTGCTCCCCAGAACTGTGACTTGTTCTGAATCTCAACTCTCTGGTCTGAGAAATGAAGGAATTAGACCAGATCGGTGTTTTCCAAACTTTTGTCTTCATTGACTATGGTTTAAGTCCCTCTCTTTTCAAGTGGGGATATATTTTTAAAAATCTACATCTATCAAATGTCATGTATTGTTAATTAATCCCTCAATTAAATAAATTGAAGATATTGTCAGAAGTTTAAAGAAGGGGCTTAAATTCTACCATGTACCACTTTTCTTCTCCAGATTTTGACCAATCCTGTGTAAATTCAAAGTATGAAGCTGAGTGGGCATCAAATGTCATCCTTTATTTATCTTAGAAAATATGACTGGGATGCTCTCTGGGGGTACACTTACCCCTCCGCTGCCAGTCCAGCCAGTGACCAGCAGAGAACCAAAGGACAGCAGTACCGGGCTGCTTTCCTCTTGGGGCACCCACTGGAAGCTCCAGAAGGAAGCTGTGACTAGAGTGCCCATCGGCAATGTGAAAACATTCAACAAATTAAACCTTCCCAATGGACAGACAGAGAGATGAGGCCCCCAAAGGACTGTCAGGCTCTGGCCAATGTCGTCAGACTGACTCCACTTTCTCTTTCTGTGGAGAGCCGTAATGGGGGGAAAGGAGGAGAGGAAGCTGCCTCCACAGCTTTCTGTAGGAGATGGAAATCAGCAGAAGTTCCTTCCTCTGAGGATGGAGGCAAGAATGTGGAAAGAGAATAAAAGGATGTACTCCTGTGGTAATCACTGCCCAATCGATTATCTGATTTATGCAAAACTGCCTGTGTTATTGTCGAACAAATAACATTTAAGCCCAAAGCAAGAAAACTGGTATGTGTTCGCCCCTGAGTTTTATTAGGGATGAATGTTGATTTTTGTAAGGCTTTTTAAAACAATGAATCCTAGTTTATAGATCCCATGACTAGCTTTAAAATTGGGGGATGGGAATGGATGGTCGGAACTGCTTAATTAGAGAGTTCCAAGATTCTTTTAATGCTTAAAAAAAAAATCTGTCATTTATAAAGTACAAATAGAATGGAGGGTTTGTAAAGAGGGATAAATATTAAAGAAAAATATAGATTTTTGTTTTAACCAATACTAATGCTTTGAAAGTACTCAAAACAAACTGATAGGATTATGAGAAGTAACATTTTAGGAACCAGAGCTCTGCCTTGTTTTACACACACCACTCAGAGAATCCTTCTGCAGAAAAAAAGCATTCTGTTTTAGCTGAAATCCTTTTGTCTGCTCACCTTAAGCAACTGGAGTGGATGTTGAAAAGACCAAAAATACGCATTAAATAGTATATTTTTACTCTGTTAATTTCTGATTACTTAATAGTTAATTATTTCATTTGTTGAGTACAAAGAGCTCGTTTCCCTCAAAATTTATCTGGCTGTTGCCTTTTCAGTATTTTATAAGCCTTCACTATTCCACTTCTTTCTGACATGTAGGTGTATAAACCTTAAAAGAGGCCAAATGAATCCATGTTGATACCCCCGGGCCTCGCCGCAGCAAGTGTGCCTGATGGGGAAAGCATGTGTGTTGTGGTAGGATGGGTTGACATGGTGATTTTTTTCAGCCATGCCTGACCCTGCTCTTCCTCAAACTCCCCTGCTTAGACATGCATGAAATCAGTCCTTTATGCTACGTAACCAGGCCATACTTGATCAGACCAAGGGTAGGCAGCTAATTAAAGGGGAATCAAAATGTAGGGTGGATTAAACCAGATTTCTCCTTACCATTTGAAGGGAGAGTCACAGAGATGTAATCAAAGAATGGTGTGCTCTAGATCTCAAACAGAGTCAGGGCCAAAGTTGGCTCCAATCTAAGTCAAAGTGTGAGCTGACATCATGGGGAAGCAGCAACTCTGAGCCCTGCAGACAAAGGCAGTGTGCAAGAGAATGAGCCTCTGCAGAGAGGAGCCGAGATGAGAGGCCGATTGTGCGGCCCCAGAAAGGGTAAGCAAGAGCTGCAACCTAAAATCTTAACAGTCCAGCTAACCTTGCTATTATTTAAAGTCTAGAAGACTCCCGTAAGGGCCGGGCATGATGGCTCACACCTGTAATCCTAGCACTCTGGGAGGTGAAGGTGGGTGGATTTCTTGAGCTCACAAGTTCAAGACCAGCCTGAGCAAGAGCGAGACCCCCGTCCCTAAAACAGAGCCAGGCGCCAGTAGTCCCAGCTACTTGGGAGGCTGAGGCAAGAGGATTACTTAAGCCCAGGAGTTTGAGGTTGCTGTGAGCTATGATGCCACAGCACTCTACCCAGGGTGACAAAGTGAAACTCTGTCTAAAAAAAAAAAAGACTCCTCTTAATGTATATCATTTCTATATCTCTATTTTTTTTAACTGGATCTCATTTGAATGAATTGATGTCTCTTGCTACCCCATACTTTCACTAGAATCGGCTTTGTTCAAATGTCTAGTGGGGAAGAGATCCTACTTATTACCCATATCACCGTGTGAAGATTTCCTAGTGTTTCCTTGTTCAACCTTCTCAACCTTCCACCTGTAACTGCCCCCTCCCTGTATCCCCCATGGTTTTGGAAAAGTAAGGAATGGCATAAGTAGAACATACCAACCAGCTTCTCTATAAAACTGCAACACTGGTCCCTATAAAAGGCTCAAAGGGAAAAAAAGTTTTACAAATCAAAAATTGGGGCAGTGATATATATAATATCAGTCTTTCGTGGAATTCAACATTGACATTTGAATATTAAAGGCCACGAGAAATGAGGAAATATTTTTCTTTCCTTATCTAATGGGTTATAGGGTATCTCTAGCAAATAAATAGACCTATAGACTGTAGGACTGGCAAATATTTAACAACCCACTGTGTGCTCAGAATAAGAAAATACCTCATGCCTGAAACAGCATATCATCCAAGGAGACACACACACACACTACTAGCTGTTACGGGCATCAAATTTATTCCTCAAACTTTCATTTAATCTTGTCATGCACCTCTAAGTGATTTGTGGAAAATTCTATTGGAATTTAGAAGACTGTGAGGTCGATTCTGACTGGAGAACTGAGGAAATCTTCAGAGAGGTCAGAGGAAGCAGAGAAAACATGTTGTGTGGTGAGTACGCCATGTTTTGCAAAGTGTGTTCCATGAAAGAGCACTGCTATGCAGTGTAATCATGTATAAATAAATAGACTGATGGACGAATAGATAGATGAAAGACAGAGAGATAGACGAATAGATCCATGGATCAATAAGTTTCAGAAATGCTAGGTTTAACAAAGTTCACAATTTCTTTACAGTAAGCCTTTTCAAGGCCTTTAATATTCCAATGAGGATTTTGAGTCTCTAAGAAATATTTATATTATATAGCACAAATTATTGGTTTTAAAAACTCTTTTTTCCTTTGAGTGTTTTATAGAAATCAGCATTTTGCAAGTATAGATGGAAAAAATGGATTTTGCCTTTTTCAGACCTATTATCTAGAATAGTTAGAATATGGTTATCATTTTGATGACATTTTTAATAATAAGACAGATTATTAATAATTATTAATTTAATAATAAGACAGCTTATAGATTCCTAAAAGGATCTATCCATAGTTTTCACAGAATCTCTGTTTTACTTTAAATAAAAAAAATTGACTCAGCACCTGTAGCTCAGTGGTTAGGGCGCCAGCCCCATACACAGAGGCTGGTGGGTTTGAACTTGGCCTGGGCCTGCTAAACAATAATGACAACTGCAACAATAGCCAAAAAAAAAAAAAAAAAAGAAAAGAAAAAAACATAGCCAGGCGTTATGGCAGGCACCTGTAATTCCAGCTACTTGGGAGGCTGAGGAGAATCACTTAAGCCTAAGAGTTTGAGGTTGCTGTGAGCTGCAGTATCATAGCACTCTACTGAGGGTGACATAGTGAGTCTGTCTCAAAAAATAAAAATAAAAATAACAATTGACTCCATCTGACTTAAATAAGAAGATTCTTTCTCCAGATTTTTTGATCACCTTTTATCAAGTTACTGAAACTTTGTCAAAATCACACTTCAAGGACAAGGCAGGATGTGAATTCCCGAAGCCTTGGAAGCCTGGGCCATGCTGGTGTGCAGAAGGCTTGCTTGGATTGTCCATGCCTCCTTGCTTGTCTATGTAGTCAAGTTGCCATTAGCATTCTGAGGTTAATCCCATGATCACAGAACTGGCTCAAGTTCCCTGCATCCTGGGTGATGTTTGTTCAGCACAGATGACAGAAAGTTCTTGCCTCAGAGCCAAGAGCAATTCAAAGCCCCGACTGTCTTGTGTCTCAGCATGTTTAAATCTAGCTGCTTAATCTGAATCTGCAGTTCTTTTCACTATTGTGTTTGTTTTTCTTGCTAATTTATGAGCAATGAAATTACCTCCTCAAAAGCCTTCATTTGAGGACTCATTAAAATTCTAGGAAGAGTTTCACTTGCTCCTTCCTTTGCAGGCATTCATTTGCTTGGCCCAACATAATAAGAGGGTTAAGGACAACATGGAATCACTTCACACAACATTTCACTCCTGACCCTTGCCATATAGTACTACACAGAACAAATAAGCAATGTGGGCCCATGACACCATTGTCCATCAGGCTTTTGTCTTTCCCACCATATTTTATGTCAGGTATTAAAGAGAACACTATACACAGAAAAATCACTAGTTGTAACTGATACCCCACCCCCACCCCACAGCACACACACACATGACAGAAGAGGAAAGTAAAGGTTAACAAGGCAACTTCTGCACCAGCCTCTTTAGCTCTTTGATTCTGGTGAAATATTATAGTTTTTCTTTATAGTTCTCATATTTTTCATAAGGTTGGCTTAGCTTCTGAAGCAGTTGTTTCCTCCCCTTTGACACCTAAACAGTTTTGCCTCCCTGTAAATTATGATTTTTCTTTTGAACATTATTAATTTATTCCTCTTCATAGTATCCTGTTCTTGTTTTAGAACTTCTACTTCTTGTTTCACAGATGTAATGCTTTCCTTTATCTCACTGAAGATTTTAAATCTAATTATTTTAAATTCCTTTTTTGGTCAACATTAACACTATTTCTTTCTATGTAGGTTCTTTTACTTATCTTTTTTGTCTATCCTCTCTTGTAACATTGACTCTCTTCAAATGTTGACTGTACAACAATTCATTTATTTTCCAATAGATTTCTCCAGTGGCAACCGAGATGGCAGATTCTTGCTCCTATTACTTAAGCTTTATTTTTTTTCCCCATAGAGATCCTGTTAGTTTCTGGTTCATGGATAACTCCCTCATTGTGTTTAGGAGGATTTGGGGGCATATGTTGTAGTCAGTACTCAGTTCCTCCTCTTACTAAAAATAAGAGTTACTTTTATGCATGTCCTTACTTCCTTGGGAAATATTATGTAGAAACTTTTTTTTTTTGGAGACAGAGTCTCACTCTTTCACCCTCAACAGAGTGCCATGGCATCCTACCTCACAGCAAACTCAAACTCTTGGGCTCAAGAAATCCCCTTACCTCAGCTTCTGAAGTAGCTGAGACTATAGGCACCTGCCACAATACCCGGCTACTTTTTCTTTCTTTCTTTTTTGAGACAGAGTCTCAAGCCGTTGCCCTGGGTAGAGTGCTGTGGCATCACTGCTTACAGCAACCTCAAACTCTTGGGCTTAAGCAATCCTCTTGCCTCAGCCTCCCAAGTAGCTGGGACTACAGGCACCTGCCACAATGCTCAGCTATTTTTTGGTTATAGTTGTCATTGTTGTTTGGCGGGCCCGGGTTGGATTGGAACCTGCCAGCTCCGATGTAGGTCGCTGGTGCTACAGGCGCAGAGCCTACCTGGCTTCTTTTTCTATTTTTAGTAGACACAGGGTCTTACTCTTTCACAGGCTGGTCTAAAACTCCTAAGCTCAAGCAATCCACCCGCCTCAACCTCCCAGAGTGCTAGGATTATAGGCACGAGCCACCGTAGCTGGCTATAGAAACATTTTAAATAAAAATCAGAGCTTGTCCTGGAGGCTTTTAGATACAATAGTCAGTCACCTCTAAGGTTGGATTGTTCATGCACATTTCAAACATCATCAGTTTATTCAATCTGCTATGTGAGTTGAAATCACTGTTGGTTACCAACCCTCACTTCTGCACTGACTAGGATGGGTAGCTTTGAGCTCATTGAATCTCAATTTCCTCATCAGTGAAATGGAAATAGTAATTCCCACCTTATGTGGTTAATATAAGAATGAGTTATGTATGCAAAACAACTAACACAGTGCCTGGTATATAGTCATTGTTCAGAAAATTTTTTTAAAAGATTATGTTTTGTTTACCCACATATTAACCAATTCCAGGGCTCTTTATTCCTTTTTGTGTATTTAGATTTCCATCTGGTATGATTTTCCTTCTGCTTGAAGGACCACCTTTGACATTTTTTTAGAGCATATCTGCTTCTAATAGACTCTTTGGCTTTTATATGTCTGAAAAAAAATTTTATTGCATGTTGATTTATCGAAGATATTATTGCTGGGTAAAAGATTCTAGATCGACTGTTTTTTGTTTTTAGTACTTATGGATGCTGATGCACTGTTCTCTGGTTGCATTATTTCTGATAAGAAGTTTGCTATCATTCTTATCTTCATTCCTTTGTACACAGTTGTGTCTTTTTCCCCCTTTGGCTGTTTTTAAATTCCTTTTTTTCCCCACCACTTTAAAGGAATTTTATGATTAGGTGGCTTGGTGTACACTTCTTCAAGTCTCTTAGGTTTGAAAGTCAACTAAATTTCTTGGGTGTGGAGGCTTGTGGTTTATAATTCAGAAATTTTCATCCATAATTTCTTCAAATATTTTTTAATCTCTACTTCTTTCTTCTTCAGGCACTCAAATTACATGTTTTTCAGGTTCCTTGAAACTGTCCCACTTATTACTGATGCTTTATTCATTATGTCTGTCTCTTGTCTCCTTTTGGACAGTTTCTATTGCTAAATCCTCGACTTCACTAAACCTTATTTTAACATCTAATCTACCGTTAATTCTGTTCAGTGTATTTGCCCTATAAAACATTGCAATTTTAATCTGTAGAAGTCAACATTACATCATTTTTTATCTTCCTCTACTTAATACACTTATACTTTTCTATGTCTCTTTGCACTATGGACTTTATTTATAATTCTAGTTAAAATCTTTGTCTACTAATTCTATCATTAGCGTCATTTCTGAGTCTTGCTATTGTTTTTGTCCTTATTGTGAGACATATTTTCCTCTTTTTTACATGCCTGGTAATTTTTTTGTTAGACACCAGACATTGTGAATCGTACCTTGTAGGTATATACATATTTTTATATTCTTCTTAATAATTCTTGAATTTTTTTCCCTAAGATATAACAAAATTATTTGAAAGCAATTTAGTCCTAAGGCTTGCTTTTGCTATTTGTTAGGCAGACCAGAATAGCCTTTACTGTGGAACTATTTTTTCTCACTACCGAGACAATACCCTTCTGAGTACCCTGTACCATGACTCAAGTATTGCAAGGTCTTTCCACTATGGGCAGTGACATTATGAGTTAATCCTGGCTGCTCCTTTCCAGTATTTCTTTCCCTGCCTGTGATAGTTCCTTCACTTGCTACCCAATTAGTGCTCATGGGAGACTTGAGGGGGAACGCTTGCAGATTTCTAGAACCTCTGTGCAGCTCTCTCCTCGTAGTCTCCTTAGTAACTCTGCCCCAAGAATTATAGTTACTTTGGCTTTTCTTAATTCTTAATTTTGTCTCTTTGACTCAGAGAGACCTACAGGTCTTGTGTGGATTTTCCCTCCCACACAGTGGCTTGGGAACTCTTACCAGGTAAGTAAGCTGGGCAATAATAGGATTCACCTTGTTTTTTTTTCCTGCTCTCGGGGATTGTTATACTGTATGGCCTATTTCCCAAAATCATTGTTTCATACTTCTTGTTTGTTTTATTAGTTATTGAAGGCAGTAGGATAAATCCAGTTCCTGTTACTCCATATGGGAGATCAGCATAAATAAGAAATCATGATTAACTTTTGTTTGTTTGTTTAGCTTGAACAAACAAATTTATTTCTCACATTTCTGGAGTATCAGCAACCTAAGATCAAAAGTTATGGTTGGTTTCAAATGAACAATTAATTAATCACTCCAACTCCATTATATTTCAAAACTATGTCTACAAATGTTTTCCTCTTGTAGCGCATGGCACCATTTTGCCCTTAGTTATTCAAGTCAGAAAAAATGGAGTCCATTGAAGTCTGTCTCTCCCTGCACCCTCACATGGACCAAGTGGTATTTATGGCTTCCATATACAACTGTCAGAGTAATACTTATCAAATGCGTATCAGAAGTCATGATTATTTTTAATTTTTACTTTAACTGTATGCCTGCATTATCCTAGGTCCTGTGAATTTAAAGAAATACAAGATACAACTCTTATCCGTGCCTGCACTCTTTGTCTTTATCCATTTGCACATCTCTACATTTTCATATTCTGCTGTCTTTTAAATCAGTAATTCTAGTCTTTCCAATACATTTTCCTGTGTTTCCTTCCAGTTTCCAGTTTTTGCAACAATTGTTTTTAATATTTGCATATGCTTTCATTCACTGGATGCATCTAATTTATTTATTCATCTACTAATTTTTGAGTAATTTGGCTATTTGCAATTTTCTTTGCTGCAGATAAAGCCTAAATGTAGTATCGTGTGTGTGTGTGTGTGTCATGTTGAGAAATCACTAAATTAAGTCCCTCAACAATTTTCAACAAGGCGAGGGGAACCTTAAAAATGTTATAAAAACTCAGAACTCCATTTGTTTTCTCTATAATTTTCTTCCTTTATTTCATCCTTCCATTCTCTCCCTACCCCCTTCCCTTCTTTCCTTCTTTCTAATAAGCATTTATCGAACACCATCTACATTTTAGGTGCTGTGCTGGTACATGAAATACACCTGTGGACGACAGCCAGGATTCTTGCCTGAGAGAGACTTGTGGCAAGATGGGGGCAGATAGTAACTTTAAAAGATAAAATTAACATATAATAAGTGCTCTGACCAGGGAAGTTCATTTTACAAATTTAAATAGCATCAGTCCATACAAATTTTACACATCGCTCACAGACGGGTAAGAAACTGACAGGAAGAACAGGCAATCTAACTAGTTTCTCTTTGTGGAGAATTTAATATTTGACGGCATGGGTATAAGACCAGGCTTGGCTCTCTGCCAGCTGGGTAAACATGGGAAACTTATTTATCTTTTTTCTGTCTGACTTTCAACAGCTAAAGAAGAGTCATAATGCAGTATAGGGGTGCTATGAGAATTAAGGATAATATATGTAAAATGCAAGGCACACAATTGGTGCTCATTAAATGGTAGATATTATTATATTATTATTAATTGTCATTTTTGATGTCAGACAAAAAACTTCTTGTAGTTAAATTTACTTATCTATAATATAATTATTTGGAAGATCCATATCTAAAGTTCTGCAGAGGCAATGAGTTTGCACAAATACTTAGCATGGCTCTATCTGTTCGATTCTCTGTTGCACACTGAAAAATTTTTCAGAGCTTTTTCTGAGCTGAGTGGTTGTCCTTACTAATCCTTTCTCTGCTCTGAGGTGAGGCTGTTCTGAAATTATTTAACATAATAATTGGCAATTCTTTTTATCTGGAAATCTGGCATCATCAGGAAATAACTCATTGGCTAGATGTCCCCCCAACAACTACTAGGAAGCCTGGCATGGGCCTTGGCTATCAGTTCTGTTGTTAAATAAATAAACCAAAGCTTTTTATCAAGGAAGAAAAACTAACACACCAAATAAAGAAAGAAAAATATCCAAACATTGAACGTTTCCCCTAATAGAATATATAGAGGGTATTTCAGGTTGCCTCCAATAAGAATATAGAAAATAACTTAGAGTTTTAAATTTTCTATTTTCCAGAAGTAAAAATTTCACAAAATGAAAACTGTGCCCTCTTACGCATAAGGCCCATCTCCTGTGGAATGTTCTGCAGAATGTTTAATGAGTTACTTCCTGATGATGACCATATTTCCAGATAAAAAAGAATCCCCAATTATTAAATTAAAGCACAGAGACAGATAAGAACAGCTCTAAATTGTAAGACAGTCCTTCACTTGGAACCCTCCTATTCTGCCTGTTAAACATTGAAACAAAGCTCTTCCCCATCATTTCTTTCTTGCAAGTCTATTTTTCTATTTCCTAAATCCTATGCTCTATATTTTATAAATTCCATGTGCTTTGTCTGAGTTATTGGGAGCAGTGGACACTGAGGAGCACTTTATGACTCATCAAGACCAACTTCTTTGCTTTACAGATAAGGAAGCTAAAGCCCAGGTTTAAAAATAATAATAACGCCCACTGCATATAAATGGAGAGAAAGATGAAGGAGAAAATGAAAAGAAAAATGTTCTCAAACCATTAGTCATGCTCAAAATGGTCTGATTTGTGAGCTGTTGGGGATTCATGTTGCTGTTAGGAGAAAGTGAGATCATTTTTAGGTCAATATCATATGTCAGATCCAACATCGCATATTACTAATTTTTTTTTTAATTTTTAGAACTGAGATTCAAGATCAATACAGCATAGATAATCTTTACAGATAGATTTTTTAAAGTGAGTTTACAAACTTTTTTAAAAATTTGCCTGAGGTAAGACTGCTGAAAATGAGGCAAACTGACATCACACACCTGCTGATATGATGCATTGATATGGACGTAATTTTACTTAGGGAGAATTCCTGCTCAAAATGTACAACCCGAATCTAATCAGAAAGAAACATCAGACAAACTACACTGAGGGATAATATACAAAACAACTGACCTGTGGTCCTCAAAAACGCCAATGTCATAAAAGACCAAATGTTAAAAGGCTGAGAAACTATTTCTGAATAAAGCAGACTAAAGAGACAGGATAACTAAATGCAACGAATGATTCATGATTATATCTTGGGCTGGAAAAAAATACTATAAAGAACATTTACTGGGACACGTATTAGTCAGTTCTGGCCACCCTCACAAAATACCATAGGCTGAGTGGCTTGAACAGTAGAAATTAATTTTCTCACAGTTTTTTTTTTTTTTTGGTTAATTCAGGCCAAAATACTTTATTGTTTCTTAAGAATTAAATTTCAATCTGTAGTATCCATTCACCTCAACAGTTCCTTTAATTTCCCAATTTGTTCCATCGATCAAGGCTTCATTTATCTTTTCCAAGATTTTTTTTTTTGAATGCTTTTTTTTTTTTATTTTTTTTTATTATTGGGGATTCATTGAGGGTACAATAAGCCAGGCTACACTGATTGCAATTGTTAGGTAAAGTCCCTCTTGCAATCATGTCTTGCCCCCATAAAGTCTGACACACACCAACGCCCCACCCACCTCCCTCCTTCCCTCTTTCTGTTTCCCCCCCATAACCATAATTGACATTAATTGTCCTCATATCAAAATTGAGTACATAGGATTCATGCTTCTCCATTCTTGTGATCCTTTACTAAGAATAATGTCTTCCACGTCCATCCAGGTTAATACGAAGGATGTAAAGTCTCCATTTTTTTTAATGGCTGAATAGTATTCCATGGTATACATATACCACAGCTTGTTAATCCATTCCTGGGTTGGTGGGCATTTAGGCTGTTTCCACATTTTGGCGATTGTAAATTGAGCTGCAATAAACAGTCTAGTACAAGTGTCCTTATGATAAAAGGATTTCTTTCCTTCTGGGTAGATGCCCAGTAATGGGATTGCAGGATCAAATGGGAGGTCTAGGTTGAGTGCTTTGAGGTTTCTCCATACTTCCTTCCAGAAAGGTTGTACTAGTTTGCAGTCCCACCAGCAGTGTAAAAGTGTTCCCTTCTCTCCACATCCACGCCAGCATCTGCAGTTTTGAGAATTTGTGATGTGGGCCATTCTCACTGGGGTTAGATGATATCTCAGGGTTGTTTTGATTTGCATTTCTCTAATATATAGAGATGATGAACATTTTTTCATGTGTTTGTTAGCCATTCGTCTGTCGTCTTTAGAGAAAGTTCTGTTCATGTCTCTTGCCCATTGATATAAGGGATTGTTGGCTTTTTTCATGTGGATTAATTTGAGTTCTCTATAGATCCTAGTTATCAAGCTTTTGTCTGATTGAAAATATGCAAATATCCTTTCCCATTGTTTAGGTTGTCTCTTTGCTTTGGTTATTGTCTCCTTAGCTGTACAGAAGCTTTTCAGTTTAATGAAGTCCCATTTGTTTATTTTTGTTGTTGTTGCAATTGCCATGGCAGTCTTCTTTTGGAAGTCTTTCCCCAGGCCAATATCTTCCAGTGTTTTTCCTATGTTTTCTTGGAGGATTTTTATTGTTTCATGCCTTAAGTTTAAGTCCTTTATCCATCTTGAATCAATTTTTGTGAGTGGGGAAAGGTGTGGGTCCAGTTTCAGTCTTTTACATGTAGACATCCAGTTCTCCCAACACCATTTATTGAATAGGGAGTCTTTCCCCCAAGGTATGTTCTTGTTTGGTTTATCAAAGATTAGGTGGTTGTAAGATGTTAGTTTCATTTCTTGGTTTTCAATTCGATTCCAAGTGTCTATGTCTCTGTTTTTGTGCCAGTACCATGCTGTCTTGAGCACTATGGCTTTGTAGTACAGACTAAAATCTGGTATGCTGATGCCCCCAGCTTTATTTTTGTTACAGAGAACTGCCTTAGCTATACGGGTTTTTTTCCGGTTCCATACAAAACGCAGAATCATTTTTTCCAAATCTTGAAAGTACGATGTTGGTATTTTGATAGGAATGGCATTGAATAGGTCGATTGCTTTGGGAAGTATAGACATTTTAACAATGTTGATTCTTCCCATCCATGAGCATGGTATGTTCTTCCATTTGTTAATATCCTCTGCTATTTCCTTTCTGAGGATTTCATAGTTTTCTTTATAGAGGTCCTTCACCTCCTTCATTAGGTATATTCCTAGGTATTTCATTTTCTTTGAGACTATGGTGAAGGGAGTTGTGTCCTTAATTAGCTTCTCATCTTGACTGTTATTGGTGTACACAAAGGCTACTGACTTGTGGACATTGATTTTATATCCTGAAACATTACTGTATTTTTTGATGACTTCTAGGAGTCTTGTGGTTGAATCTTTGGGGTTCTCTAAGTATAAGATCATGTCGTCAACAAAGAGGGAGAGTTTGACCTCCTCTGCTCCCATTTGGATTCCCTTTATTTCCTTGTCTTGCCTAATTGTATTGGCTAGAACTTCCAGCACTACGTTGAATAATAAAGGTGACAGAGGACAACCTTGTCTGGTTCCAGTTCTAAGAGGAAAAGCTTTCAGTTTTACTCCATTCAGTAAAATATTGGCTATGGGTTTGTCATAGATAGCTTCAATCAGTTTTAGAAATGTGCCACCTATGCCTATACTCTTCAGTATTCTAATTAGAAAAGGATGCTGGATTTTATCAAATGCTTTTTCTGCATCTATTGAGAGGATCATGTGATCTTTATTTTTGCCTCTGTTAATATGGTGGATAACATTTATAGACTTGCGTATGTTAAACCAGCCTTGCATCCCTGGGATGAAGCCTACTTGATCATGATGAATGACTTTTTTGATGATAAGCTGTAATCTATTGGCTAGGATTTTGTTGAGAATTTTTGCGTCTATGTTCATGAGTGAGATTGGTCTGAAATTCTCCTTTTTGTTTGGGTCTTTTCCTGGTTTTGGTATCAGGGTGATGTTTGCTTCATAGAATGTGTTGGGGAAGATTCCTTCTTCCTCAGTTTTTTGGAATAATTTCTGCAGTGCAGGAATAAGCTCTTCCTTGAAGGTTTGATAGAATTCTGGAGTGAAGCCATCTGGACCAGGGCATTTTTTGGTTGAAAGATTTTTTATTGTTTCTTTGATCTCAGTGCTTGAAATTGGTCTGTTCAGGAGCTCTATTTCTTCCTGGCTGAGTCTAGGGAGAGAGTGTGATTCCAAATATTGATCCATTTCTTTCACATTGTCAAATTTCTGGGCATAGAGTTTCTGGTAGTATTCAGAGATGATCTCTTGTATCTCTGTGGGATCAGTTGTTATTTCCCCTTTATCGTTTCTGATTGAGGTTACTAGAGATTTTACTTTTCTATTCCTCGTTAGTCTGGCCAATGGTTTATCAAATTTTATTTATTTTTTCAAAAAACCAACTCCTCGTTTCATTAATTTTCTGAATGATTCTTTTGTTTTCAATTTCATTGATCTCTGATTTGATTTTGGATATTTCTTTTCTTCTACTGAGTTTAGGCTTAGATTGTTCTTCTTTTTCCAATTCCATAAGATCTCTTGTGAGATTGTTGATGTGCTCTCTTTCTGTTTTTCGAATGTAGGCATCTAAAGCGATGAATTCCTCTCAAAACTGCTTTTGCAGTATCCCACAGGTTTTGGTAGCTTGTGTCTTCATTGTTGTTATGCTCAAGGAAGTTAATGATTTCCTGTTTTATTTCTTCCTTCACCCATCTGTTATTCAACAGAAGATTGTTTAGTTTCCATGCCTTTGGGTGGGGTCAAGCATTTTTGTTAGAGTTGAGTTCCACCTTTAGTGCCTTATGGTCTGAGAAGATACAAGGTAAAATTTCAATTCTTTTGATTCTGTTGATATTTGTTTTGTGTCCCAGGATATGATCAATTTTGGAGAATGTTCCATGGGGTGATGAGAAGAATGTATATTGTTTATCTTTGGGATGGAGTGTTCTATATGCATCTATCAAGCACAGTTGTTCTAGGGTCTCATTTAAGTCTCTTATATCCTTGTTTAATTTCTGTTTAGAGGATCTGTCCAGCTCTGTAAGAGGAGTGTTAATGTCCCCTGTTATTATGGTATTATCAGATATCATATTGCTCAGACTGAGTAACGTCTGCTTCAAGAATCTGGGAGCATTTAAATTGGGTGCATAGATATTTAGAATTGGAATGTCTTCTTGTTGTATTTTTCCCTTGACCAATATAAAGTGACCATCTTTGTCTTTTTTGACTTTAGTTGCTTTAAATCCACATGTATCTGAAAATAAGATTACAACTCCTCTTTTCTTCTGAATTCCATTTGCCTGAAAAATTGTCTTCCAACCCTTGACTCGGAGCTTTAATTTGTCTTTTGAAGCCAGGTGTGTTTCTTGCAGACAGCAAATGGATGGCTTGTGTTTTTTAATCCAGTCAACCAATCTATGTCTCTTCAGTGGGGAATTCAAGCCATTAACATTTGTTGAGATAATTGATAAGTGTGGTAGTATTCTATTCGTCTTATTTGGTGAGAGTCCATTGATTAGTTTTATCTTTTGCATCAGTGTGGAGGTTAGGTTCTGTCCTTTAATTTTTGAGTTCTTACTCTGCTGCTGATCCATTGTGGTGGTCATTGTGCAGAACAGGTTGAAGTATTTCCTGTAGAGCTGGTCTTGTGGCGAATTTCCTCAATGTTTGTATATCCGTAAATGATTTGATTTCTCCATCAATTTTGAAGCTTAGCTTAGCAGGGTACAGAATTCTGGGCTGGAAATTGTTCTGTTTAAGTAGATTAAAGGTAGATGACCATTGTCTTCTTGCTTGAAAAGTTTCATTAGAGAAGTCTGCGGTCACTCTGATGGATTTGCCCCTGTAGGTCAACTGGCGCTTACTCCTGGCAGCTTGCAGAATCTTTTCTTTTGTCTTGACTTTGGACAGGTTCATCATAATGTGTCTTGGAGAAGCTCGGTTAGAGTTGAGGAGACCTGGGGTCCGATATCCCTCTGAAAGCAGTGTGTCAGAATCTTTGGTGATATTTGGGAAATTTTCTTTTATAATATTCTCTAGTATGGCTTCCATTCCTCTGGGGCATTCTTTTTCCCCTTCTGGAATTCCTATAACTCGTATGTTGGAACACTTCATAAAGTCCCATAGTTCTGACAGTGAACGTTCTGCTTTCTCTCTCTTCTTTTCTGCTTCTTTTTCTATCTGAGTTATCTCAAAAACTTTGTCTTCTACCTCTGAAATTCTTTCTTCTGCATGGTCTAACCTGTTGCTGATACTTTCCATTGCATCTTTAAGTTCCCTGATTGACTGTTTTATTTCCTTCAGCTCTGCTATATCGTTTTTATATTCTTCATATCGTTCATCTCTGATTTGATTCTGTTTTTGGATTTCCTTGTGGTTATTTTCCACTTTATTAGCAGTTTCCTTCATTGTTTCCATCATTTCTTACATTGTTTTCAACATGTGTATTCTAAATTCCCTTTCTGTCATTCCTAACATTTCTGTATAGGTGGAATCCTCTGCAGTAGCTACCTCATGGTCCCTTGGCGGGGTTGTTCTGGACTGGTTCTTCATGTTGCCTGGAGTTTTCTGCTGATTCTTCCTCATGAGTGATTTCTTTTATCTGTTTCCTTGCCCTAATTTTCCTTTCACTTCCTCTTGCTCTTTAAATTCTCGTGCCCATGGATGAGCAGAAGCTTTCTCAGGGAAGAGCTTGTCGCTGGAATCACTGCTGAAGTCAATTTTCTCACAGTTTTGGAGTTTGGAAATGAAAGATCAGGTTGCCAGCATGGTCTGATCTGGTGAAAACTCTCTTCCTGACTTGCAGACAGCCCTTTTTGTCTGTGTCTTCACCTGTTAGGAAGGGACAAAGCAAGCTACCCAGTGTCGTTTCTAATATTATAAGGGCACTGATCCCATCTGACCAGGGCCCCACCCTCATGACCTCATCTATACCTAATTTCCTCCTGAAGACCTCTCCAAATACACTCACATTAGGGTCTTCAAAATATGAATGGGGGGCATAATTCAGTTTCATATGGGCTAAGTATATATCATAGTATTATATCAATGTTAAATATTTTGGATTTGTTAATACTATGGTTATGTAAAAGAACATTCTTCTGAGATAATATACATTAAAGTATTTAGAGCCAAGGGGTTTTATATGCAGTTTATTTCAGACATTTAAAAATCAGTTCTATAAGTGTGTGTGTGTTGTCGGCAAAGAGAGGGAAAGACAGAAAATAATAAACTGGGACAAAAATGTTAACAGTTTGATGAGACTATTTCAGATTGTATATGAAACCAGCACATTGTACCCCTTGATTGCACTAACATACACAGCTATGATTTAACAATTAAAAAAAAATCTTAACAATTGATGAAGATATATACAAGGTACACACAAGTTCCTTAACACTACTCTTATAAATTTTCTTCAAAGTGAAATTGTCTCAAAATGAAAGTTTTTCAAAGTTTACTTGAGGCTCACTAGTATCCTTTCAGGGTAGGCTGGAGAACAAGGTGCTGGGTGAAAAGACACACACGTTCACCCATAGAGATCACCAACTCGTGTCCTGATACATCTCCAAGAGCAGAAATTGGAGAAGAGGTGGTACGGAGCGAGGTCAGTCCCCGTACTCTTGGACAGGTGACTGTAGTGGCTGATTTGCAAACAGACCCTCTCCAATTCTATTTCAAATTACCTGCTAGCATATCTACAAACCAAACAGACAAAATGGCCTCTTTGTTAAATTCTCCATCCTCTCAAAAGGGTCATATGTAACTGACGCTCTCAGTACTATGTGTCATGTGCCAGACACATACCAACTCATAAAAGTGTCCTGAGGCATTAATTATCACAGCGAAGGAGAGTAAAGACAGTGGCTCCTGCTAATTGTCAAAATCCCCTCTGTGACTGCACGCTGCCACACACACAGTTGGAGCTTAAGAAACACGAATTGGTGATGAAAGTTGCCATTCTTCTTCCTTTGCAGGCAGCAGCAATGATTAAGTTGGGGGGACATGTCAAAAATCCCCCAGTGCCTGCTTAGGCACAAACACTGCAGCAGAACTCAGATTCCCAAGCAAGTGGTGGATGCCCCACAATAGCAATCAGTAATTCTGTTTGATTTAGGAAGTGCTAATCAATAACAAGTCCAACTTGGAAAACGGCACTGGCTTAATCATTTTGCATCTGGTATCCAGGACTGACACACCCCAGCTGGAAGGGAGGAAAGGAGGCAGGGGGGAGGGTAGGCGAAGTGGGCGTGGGGGTGGAGACACGGGAAACAAGTTCATGAAAACCAAGTAAAGCTTTCTGGAATTAAAAATCGTTCCAACTTTCAAAGACGAAATCTCACCCCCAAGTGAAAGACATGACATAAATGCAAAGGCAAGTGAAGATAAACAAAAGGCCTCGCTCAGATGTTCCCGAGGTGATCTGTCATTGTCAAGGAATTCTTTACACATCATAATGATTCCAAGCACCCTGCTGCTTGTCTCACATACTATTTCGATATCTTACAGAATTTTTTTTCTTTTCTCCAGTAAACAGCAATTTACAACACAAGATTTGACTGTAATTTTCATCAAACTGCAACTTGTGTGGGTTTGTGGGAGACGCATCTGTAATGCTCTTTTACCTTCAAGGGCTATTCCCTTGATACATTCTGTCAGCTGAAGGTGGCAAAATAACAATTAGCCCGCAAGTCTATCCATTTAAATTAAAATAAAATGCAGAGGGATTGCACACAGGGTGTGTTCTAAGTGGGTCCAGCCCTCTTCCTGGACCTGGGCCCTGGGCACTGGAAATGGAGGAGAGGAGGAAGGAGGCAGACCTGTCCGTGGGCCACAACTATGAACTGTCCCCATGGAGGAAAATCTGCAGTTGAAATCTAGGCTGATGGTCCAACTGGCCCTCTGTCTGTAGAAGCTAGGTGCTGGCAGAGGTGCAGGACAGGAAAATTGAGAGCAGGATACCCCAACTAGAGGATTCTGAACAAAGGCCAGAGGTAGAGCCTGGTCTGGTTTCCAAGCCTTTGAGCCTCTCAGGGCTCAAATCACAGGATGCCTCTGACCACCACTGAGAGGAGAGGGGCCGGAGGGAGGGAGGGGAGCTTACAAGGCCCCTGAGATGAAGAGAAAATAGTCAGCTGGCTTTCTTGGCTACTTCAATATTTTGAGGGGTAGCTAATTTCTTTTTATGGAAATGAAAATAGACCCATTTATATAATAATGACCCTTTTGGCAATTTTCTTGTGCTCTAATCAGGTGGTTTTCTTGATCCCCCCCCCCAAATCTATGCCTTTCATGAATGAAGAGAAGCCAAAACGAGTAGAAGCAACACTGGGATGCCTCTCATCAGATCGTAGGTGGGAGGGAATAGAAATTAGTTCCCACTTGGCGAGCACCTTGGCAGTTCCCATGACCGCTGGTTGCCCAGAGTGTCACTAGTTTGTTGAGTAGTCCGGTCTCACTGGGTTGTAAATATCATGTGATTTTATTCTCTTTGACAACTACCCCACATTGATTCTTCCTGCCGGTACAGGAACATGCTCCCTTAATAACTTTTGGCCAAATCCTCCAGCTTTTATCCAGTTTTGCTTATTGATGTGTTTAAAATTCAATCTCGCTTGTTTTCAACCCTGACCTCTTATCTGATGTGAAGCTCCTCTCCTCCTCCCTCTCAGCTACCGCGAAGGGCTTTCTCAGCTCAGCCCCGGCAGTCTTCCGGGTGCCACTCTCTGTGTCCCTTCCTCCTCCTCTTGAGTTGAGGGGGGAAGAGGGCATGGGATATGGCCAGGTGCTTTCTTGCGTGATTGGGTGGGGGCTCAGTGTCCTCTGCACACTTCCGCGGGGTGTTTGCTGCTCCCCTGGCCCACATCACTGCTACTCATCTGCACATGGCAGGATCCAGTGCTGGGTTCTGGTGGGACACACGTGTGAGGTCTTGGAAGGTCTCCAAGGAGACCTGGGTCCTGAGCTGTTGTTTGACAAGGGATCTGCTCTGTCTTAACTTCTTCCCGGCTACTTCAGTGTCTCACAGAGCACAACCTTCACCTGGAGGACAGCACTCTGGTGGGAGCACCACCCAGGCGGCCCCTCGATGTGCACAGACTAATGTGGATGGTGTCTTTGTTATGCTGGGTGGTGGGAGCACAGGCTGCCCTCTGTCCCTCCTGCCTCATCTCCTGCCTCTTTCTCCATTCTCAGGCAGCATCGGGCACTCTGCAGGTAGCTCTCGCCCAGTTTCCCGTGAGAGAGGCCCAGACTCTGACTTAGTTTCTATATGGACAAGAAGAAGAATGATTCTGCCAGTGCTCAGAAAGCCTCTATCAGTGATTATCTTAGTTCCTCCTGCCTTGGCTTTCATGGAGGGTATTGTGGTCACATGAAAAGAGGGAGGGACTATCCTCTCCTTGTGAACTCAGTACTCCTCCCCAAAGACCCACTCCTCTCTGCCTCTTCTCTAAGTTGGTGTGGGTGGGAGCAGCTAAGAAGGGACCTATTTTCAGCATTAGTACCTCTCAGCATGCCCTGCTGTGAGGGAACTCATCATGGCTGCTATGACGTCATAGTGGTTATGTGGAATGGAAGGAACTTAAAATCTTTTGTCCTCATCTCTAGGCCTTAGCCACAACTCTAATTCAACAGGAAAAATAGAACATGTGTGTAACAGACCACCCATCAATTCTATGCGTAAACGTATATCCTGGAGACATTCTCACACATGTACATGAAGAGATGGCTTCAAGAATATTTCTAGCAGTATTGCTTATAACCGTGAAAAATTGGAAGCAATCTACATTTCCACAGTAACGGAATTGGTAAAGGCAGGCTGGAAGCTGGGCTGGTTTTCATCCAGGTGTGTGCAGGGGCACATGGGTAGGCCCGGGTACCCAGAAGTGCTGTTGTTTCTGATGAGCATGTGCATTGATTGGTGTCAGAGCTATGCAGTCGTTAATTATTTTTAACATAACTCCATAACCATATTCATAACTTTTGTTGAATACATTACAGCAATGAAAATGAATTAAATCATTCAGGATCAACATGAATAGATCTCAAATGTGGGCTCAAAAAAAAAGTACAGAAAGGAAAAAAATGATACCATGTATGTAAAATTTTGAAAGCACACAAAATAATGCTATGAGTAGTTTTGTACATCTATGTATCAAAGGTATAAAAACATTGATAGAAGTTGCCACACTAAATTCATGGTAAGGGTAACCTCTGAAGAGAAAGGGGAGCTAGATAGGGAAAGAATACAGAGGGAACAGCATCTTTATCAGTTATGTTTTATTTCTTTTCATAAAAGAAATTTGGACACCAAAGCAAGAACAACAAAAGAAAAATAAATAAAGTGGACTTCCTTAAAATTTAAAACCTGTGCATCAAAGGACATTGTCAAGAGAGTGAAAAGGTGATATGCAGAATGGGAGAAACAATTTGGAAACCATGTAGCTGATAAGATTTTAATATGCAGAAGATGTAAAGAATTCCTGTAACTCAGCAACAAAAAGACAACCCAATTTTAAGAAGAAAAAGAATTTGAATAAGTATTTCTTCAAAGAAAATATACAAATGACTAATAAATACATAAATACATGCTCAACACCTTTAGGTATTAGGGATGCAAATCAAGACCACAAAAAATACTTCACACCAATTAAATGACTATTAAAACAGAAGAAAACAACCCCCTCCCCCCAAAGCAAACAAACAAACAAACAAAAACCAGAAAATAAGTGTTGGTGAAGATGAGGAGAAATTGAAACCTTCATGTGTTGCTTGTGGGATGTAAAATGGTAAATCTTCTATAGAAGATAGTTTGACGTTTCCTCAAAAAGCTAAACATAAAGTTACATATGACCCAGTGATTCCGTTTCTAGTCATATACCCAAAGGAATGGAAAGCAGGGATTGAGCAGATATCTGTACTCAATGTTCACTGCAACATTATTTGCAATAGGCAAAGATAGAAACAACTCAAGTTTTCATGAGGTGATGAACAAAATTTCGAATGTGGTTTATACACACAATGGGATGTTATTTGGTCATAAACAGAAATGAAGTTCTGGCATATGCCACCACATGGATCAATCTTGGGAATATTTAGCTAAGTGAAACAAGGCCCACACAAGAGAACAAATATTGCATGATTCCACTTCTATATCTAGTACAAGAAAATACATGGAGACAGAAAGTAGATTAGACAGCCAGGTATGGTGGTGGGCGCCTGTGGTTTTAGCTCCTCAGGAGGCTGAGGCAGTAGGACCCTCTGAGCCCTGGAGTTGGAGGCGGCAGAGAGCTGTCATTGTACCTGTAAACAGACATTGCACTCCAGCCTGGGCACCATGTGAGACCCAGTCTCTAAAACAATTGATTTTTTTATTAAGTCATATACACATAGATCATGAATACATTTATGCATATGTGGGGTACGATGTGTTGATTTTTTTTATACAATCTGACGTGGTTACATCAAACCAATCAACATAGCTTTCACCTCATTTGCTTGATTATTGTGTTAAGACATTTATGTTCTACGCTTGACAGATTTGACTTGTACCTTTGCAATATGCTCAGCCTTCATAGGAGCTGGGACTACAAGTGCCCACACAACTCTGGGAGCCTGGGGCAGGTGGATTGCCTGAACTCAGGAGTTAGAGACTAGCCTGAGTGAAGAGAGATCCCATCTGAACTAAAAATAGAAAAACTAGCCAGGCGTTGTGGTGGGTACCTATAGTGCCAGCTACTATGGAGGCTGAGACAAGAGGATCCCTTAAGCTCCAAAGTTTGAGGTTGCTGTGGGCTATGATGCCACAGCACTCAACCCAAAGCAACTGAGTAAGACTCTGTCTCAAAAACAAAAAAAAAAAATTAAAAATTTAGGGGAATAAAAGTAGATTAGAGATTACCCAGGGTTAAAGGGAAAGGGGAATGAGGACTCTCTCAACAGTTATAGGGTTTCTGTTTAGGTGATAAAAAAGTTTTACCCATAGTGGTGATAGTTGCACAATAATGTGAATGTAATTAATGCCCCTGAAATGTACACTTAAGAATGTCTAAAAGGCGGCGATGCCTGTGGCTCAGTCGGTAAGGCGCCAGCCCCAAATACTAAGGGTGGCGGGTTCAAACCCGGCCCCGGCCAAACTGCAACCAAAAAATAGCCAGGCATTGTGGCGGGCGCCTGTAGTCCCAGCTACTCGGGAGGCTGAGGCAAGAGAATCGCTTAAGCCCAGGAGTTGGAGGTTGCTGTGAGCTGTGTGAGGCCACGGCACTCGATGGGGGGCCATAAAGTGAGACTCTGTCTCTACAGAAAAAAAAAAGAATGTCTAAAAGGGCAATTTTTTTGATATTTTACCATTATTTTTAATATATCCCAAACTATTGAATCATACACTTTATTTTATTTATTTATTATTTTTTTTTATTAAATCATAGCTGTGTACATCAATATGATCATGGGGCACCATACACTTGTTTCATAGAATATTTGACATATTTTCATCTCATTAGTTGACATAGCCCTCCTGGCATTTTCTTAGTTACTTTGCCAAGACATTTACATTCCACATTTGCCAAGGCTCACATGTACCCTTGTAAGATGCACCACAGGTGTGATCCTTTCAATCCCCCTCCCTCTACCCACCTCCCCCCTCCCTCCCCACGCTTTCCCCCTTCCTAGTGTTCTTAGGTTGTAGCTTGGTCATAGCTTTCATGTGGAAGTCCTAGGTTAGTTTCATAGTAGGGGTGAATACATTGGATATTTTTTCTTCCATTCTTGAGACACTTTACTGAGAAGAATATGTTCCAGCTCCAATAGGTGAACTGTGGAGTATGTGAATTATATACCAATAAATCCTTTTAAAGGGATATATCTGGAGGATACATAGCAAAAAACCCATTTATTAGTCCTTGGAAATGGGTAAGGGTGTTTGTTTTATTCTTCTTTGTACTTGTCTGAATGTTAAATGACATTTTTCTAAATCAAAACCCAGAAGACAAGAAACGAGTAGGTGGGAGAAGGATTATCAGAAAGAGAACACAGATAAACTGAACGTTCAAGAAGAGAGACAGAACCGGCAACGTTTCCCCTCAATGATTTTGGAAGGACCTGTGTATTTTCAAAGAAACCATCTGTTTGCCTAATATTTATCATAATGGTAAAAGAAGAAAATATTGACCCCTAGAAGGTTTATTTTTCCTCTATTTATTTTATGTCAGATTGATATGAGGGTACACATGTTTAAGTTACATTGTTTTCATTTCTACGGTAAAGTTCAAGTTGTGGTTGAGCCCTTCACCCAGGGGTGGTGCTGAACACCCCCACACTGTGTGCATTAGGTGAAATCTCGCCAATCGCCCTCCCCCATTTCCTTTCCCCTTCCCCACCTTTCCCCTCCCCCTCACTAAATTATACTTGTGTGTATCTTTTGTGTGGGTGTGTAGTTGTTTATATATTGGTTTCATATTAGTTTTCTCTGTTTTTCACTTGCACTATAAAGGTGGCAAGAGGCTGGGGTTGGTTTCTCTGGACATCCTTATCTGACAAGGATTGCAATGAAGTTAATGAAAATTATTTCTCAGCTAGTGGGAGAGGTAACAGCAGCTCAGAAGCCCCTGGGGCAGGGGGTGTTGGAACATTCACAAGTTCACTTACCCACCCCAGGATTCCATAGTAATTATAATTGCTCTTCCTGGGGACTCTGATGGTAGCACTCCCACCTCTTCCCCAGGAGTGGCCCTGATCTAGAGCAAGGCTTCAGTGATCTCAGAATTCCAAAGACTAGTCCACAGACTGCTGGATTAAAAGGCCAGGCTAACCCTTCCTGTCCTCCTGCTTAGCAGTGGGGTGAGGAGGGCAAAGAATGATGCAACAGGCAACACTGTCTGACAGGTGGTTGGTAAGGATTCCATAACGCACACAGGATGAGTTGGGGTTGGGAAATAAAACATTAAGAATTCCATACCTCCATCATTCAGGTAAAGTCTCCATGAAGTTTGTGGCGAGGAATCCAAGATTCTCCAAGTAAGTTGCATTCTGTTCCAAGACTGTCTTTTTTGTAATCTCTCTCCTAAAGTGACTGAAGTTCATGACCTAAAAGATATAGTTTGCTGATTACAACCTGATTATAATACGCCAGTCTGAAGCTAGTAGCCAATGTTGGGTTTGAAAAGTTTGTGTATGCTTGGCTTTTTCTATAAGTTTTAAAAGAATTTAGGACTTATCTGGACTGAGCATCCTGATTCTTGCTGAGCCTCCCTGATGGGCAAGACAAGACCTGGTTGTCTTGGAGTTCCTAAAGCTATCAGAAGGGCTCTAGCCCTCCTGCCCTCCTACATCATCAGCATCCCAGTGCCCTGTCCAAGCGAAGAGAAATCACAGCCTTAAGAGTTCTGCTGTGCCAGAGCCTCCTCTTCGTTCTCCACCAACACTGAAGTCTGCTCACAATTCACTCACAATCAGTGGATCTGTGTTCCCTGGACTGTCCACTCACTTGGAGGGCAAGTAATTGCTTCTGGCAACAACTAGAAAATCAGTCCTTGTGTGTCAGGATCAAATGTTCTGAGTGTTCAAAGTCAGAAAAGTTAATAAAACCAAAAAAATCCACATCTAGTTTATTATTTTATGGCTAGCTGCTTCCAAATACACCAATATTATGCCCAGGTTTCAGAAGCCTTAATTGAATATTAAATTTTTATATGAGTTTTAGGAAATAAAAATAAATCTTCTGATAAGGCAGTATAAACTGAAAAGCAAAATAACAGACATCTGAAAATAAGAGCAATTTCCCTTGGATCTGCTCTTTGTCCTAGGAGCTCAGTAGCCATAGGGTTAATGACAGTAACGAACATCTTCATAACTCTCATGAAAGATGGAAAATTCAATTAGTCTAGTTGGTGTGTTTCAAATATTGAACCAATTCATGCATAATTTCGCATCACCTTGCTGTCATAAGGGACGCTGTATGATATGCCAGGACTTGGCTACAGTCTGTGGAGTTTTTATCATATCAAGTACTAAAAACAGGTCAGTGGGCTACAATATGGTCTCCCTGTCCTACAGACAGGAGCCAGTCCATGTTTATTCCTGCAGAGCTTAGACTAAAGGGAAAAGAGATCAGGTTGCAAAGGCACATGATTAGTAGTCTGGCAAGTGTTGGAAAAAGCAGACAGACCCTGGTGTTAGGCCTGGACTTGAATCAAGCACCCACCACTCACTAGATGATACTGGGCATGTTTCTCCTGTGAGAAATTGAGAGAAGAGGTGTATCATAGCACCTAAGTGTTAGTTTGCTCAGGCTGCTATAACAATAACTACCGCAAACTGGGGAACTTGAAAAACAGAAATTTAGTCTCTCATACTCCAGGAAGCTAAAAGTCCGAACTCAAGATGTCAGTAGAGTGGGAGGGGTGGCTCACTCTGTAATCCCAGCACTCTGGGAGGCCAAGGAGGTGGATCCTCTGAGCTTCCCTTTTCCCTTATAAGGACACTAGTCATTGAGTTTAGAGCTCACCTTAATTCAGTATGACCTAATCATAACTTTATTAAATTGACAAAAATTCTACTTCCAAATAAGGTCACATTTACAGGAACTAGGCAGCTGGAACACAAACGTATTCTTTGGGAGGAGGGCCCAATTCAACCCACCAGAGCATGTCGTGAATGTATAATTAATGTTTAATCTACTCGGGGAACTATTTAGCGTAGTCCCTGATCATAGTAAGTATCCAATAAATGCTACTTTCCCTCTTGTGACAATATGATAATTTTTAAAATTGCTTCTTTGACCTGTTCAGTAATCAACATAGCCATCAGACTGTGTTTCCAAATAGCAGGCATAAGACTGTGATTTGATTAGGAATCTGTGCATTTCCTACGTATTTCTCGCCTCCTAAGTATTTTTTCATTTTTATACTTTATTTAGAAATGTAATGGGAAAATTACAGTAAGATTTAAATAAATACCCAAGACTCAGGTGTTATTTAGTGGAAGTGAAACTGCCTTTTAAAAACAATCTGCTACAAATATGTCTCACAGCAACCATCTCTGTCCTGTGAATAAATCTGGCCTTTCATGCCTGCCTATTTATTGGTAAATATTGGATGGCAGCTGGTCAATGAGAGCAATGGTGCTTTGATAAGAGTCGCAGGAAAACCCATTTAAGAGAAACCATAGAAAAAGTAGATTTTTAAATGTTGATAAAGGGTTAAGAAATATAGCAGATGTACAAAAATTTAATAATCTCCCTCATTGGGAAAACATGGGGACTGTTTCTTAAAATTTCGATTTCATTAATTCAAAACCTTACCCAGAGTAAGAACAGAACAATATGCCAGATTCGTGGGCTAAATCCTTCATTGTAAAAGTCTTGAATTATTGCAAGGAACTGAAGATCTCAGAATAATGGTGATATAAAGCAGCAACTTTCTATCACTGCACAAAATGTACAGAGCTATAAATCTTATTATAGTATAACATTGAGTTCTGGACAATCTTAAAATCCTTTTAAACACCGGCTCAGCGAGTTGGTAAAATGCAGCATCCGTACTTTATTGATAGACAAACTAAGGTGGATGACCTCACTGTCATCGTGACAGAGGGAAGGATGGATTTGCTCAGCGAATTACACTACAGCAACTGCTCTGGTCTACAACCTCCTCTGTAATATTTATTTTTAAAAAAAATATACAAAAAAGTTTGCAAACATCTTGTCTGCCTTGTTAAGTGTTTCCCCCAGGACTGTTTAACAGTCAAAAAAGGAAATTTCAAACATGCAATCTGGGAAAAAAGAAAAAAGTCAAAAAAATGAACAACCAGGGCGGCACCTGCGGCTCAAAGGGGTAGGGCGCCGGCCCCACATCCTGGAGGTGGCAGGTTCAAACCCAGCCCCGGCCAAAAACTGCAAAAAAAAAAAAAAAAAAAAAAAAGAACAACCACAAACGTGTCCTATCTATACTAGGCAAGCCACCAGCTCTTTCTCTTCCACTCTTTCCTTCCTTAGTCAGTTCAGTTATTTGAGGGACGCCTTGAAAAGAATGGGCCTGGGAGAATCCGCCTGCCCTGTCCCCTTTTTGGTACCTTGTATACAGACTCATCGCTCCCTTCTTTTAACACAACCATTTATAAAGCTTCCAAAATGCCCTGTCCCTTTGCTTTCTGATCTTCACCCCTGCTCCTTAGCCATTCCGCAGCAGGTGGACACACAATCAATACTACTTATCAATGCTGACAATTCCTGGCTCTCCTGTTCATCCCTCTCTCTTGCTGGGAATACCACTTAAGGGTACAGCTCATCCAGGGGAAATTTATTCTGCCTCTCTCCTTGTCCTGCTTTTGATACAGACTGGCTAAAAGCAATTTATGACAGTGGTGAGTTCCCCAAGAATTGTACCGGAATCGTCTCCTGAAAGTTGGCCCGCTGGAAAATCTTGGAGCCTGGGGAAATGTGCCCAATGCAAGTGTCATTAATGTCGCTGTTGATGCGATGCCCCCATGCTGATCTTTGAGGATCCACACAGGAAGTTCTCCTGCAGAGGAAAAGACTATGTGGGCTCTGTGAGTCTGCCCCATATGCATTCCTCTGGGATTTCAGTTCTTATAGTCAACAATGCCAAGGGCACGGCACGCAGAATAAACAAGATCAAATCCACACATGCTGAAATGCAGGGCACACAGAGGCGTTACCTGGCTCTGTAAGTCCAGGGAGAGCTTCTCCTAAAGGAGTAGTCACAAACACTGACGCGGCTTTGGGGAAGGGACCTAATGAGGAGAGATTAGCACTGGAAGTTTGATAACTGGTGGAAGGGGCAGGGCGTGGCCAGCCTCACCAGCCTGGGTGACTGGGAGCAGCTCTTCCTTGAAGGTGTGGCCTGGAGCCCTCCTGGGGAACACAGCCTGCTGGTAACTGTAGCCTCAAACTTGAGCTGGGAACAAGCTCATGATAAAGCTGAAAGCTCAGATGTCAGAAAATCAGTGAGGATTAAGAACGGTGACAGCTCATGTTGGGGGAGCTGCCCAGAGGGAGTGGTGTGAAGCAGTAGGTTTGATGAGGATAACCTGGAGAGCTTGCAGGGTCCTGGACACGGAGGGCCTGAGGGCACTCCATAACTCCATCACCCCTGCCTGGGGGTGCCTGCTGGCCCTGGCCTCCATTCCCAGCTCCCTTGGCTGAGTCAAAAAGGGAAGAAGGTGATATCTCAATGCACCGCAGGGCTGGGAATGGGGGGAGATGCCGGAAGAACACTGTCCAGGCCTCCCTTCCCTCACTGTGAAGTCACAGGATGCACATAACATTTTAAGACTGTGTTACTCAATGACAATGATGGTGGACAGAGACGAGGTATAACAAGCAAGGATTTCTTTTAGTAAGTTTCTTTACCTAAAACCCCACCCACCATGAATTCAGTAGCCCAGTAGATGGGATGGTGTGTATGTATTTTACACCCAAACTCTTGGCAAGTGAAGAGGAAGCCACCAGCCCCTGTCTTAGGCCACATGTGTCAAACTCTTGCTGCAGGTGGAGTGAGGAGCCCAGATAAGCCATTTACTCTCTCAATCCCTGTTCTTTTTTTATTCAAGGGTCTTCATTTTTAAACAACAATATCTGGTTGGTATAAATGCTTGTGAAACAGTGACTCAAACTGGGTAAATAGTTATTTTGAAACTATTCCCTTGTACATATTCCAGCTACCAAAACTGGTTGATCATGCTAGTTTATAAATGGATATCTTTTATAGCGTTGTCTAACGCCAAACAGCTAATGCACTGGTTTTGAATTGATGTAGTATACTAATGTTTAGCCCTCTTTTTACCAAGGTTAATTGTTAATTATTCCAAGGCAATTATTTATGTGATTGAAAGTAGGTTTGCTGAGCCCGAGTCCTCACTGTCTTGTGTTAAGATTTGTAAGAGGCAAATACACTCACATAAAGGCAAATTAATTATTTAGGGAGGAAAGCCTTAATCAAGGCAGTGGGCTACTGTGATAATTAGACTTCAGAAAACAAACTAGCAGCACCACGATCCGTGATTGTTTGCTGTTGTTTCTCCCCTTCAAATATCAGACTTAGATGTCTGATCTGAAAATAAAAACAAAAATTAATATATACCCCACAGATACTTGAAAGGATCCGCGACTTCCCACTCTGCCTCATAGCTTTTTATTATTATAGCCAAAGATCTCTGACACATCACTTACAGTATTTTAGAGCAAATAATCCACTTGGTCATTCCATAAGGTTCCAAAAAAATAGACCTGTGAACAGTGACAGCTGGAAGATTCTGAGGCATCAGATGCAGCTCATAGAGGATTCCCCTCCTGCTTTCAGGAGTCTTTGAAAACCAAAAAGCATAGTCTGCAGACAACATGTGACAAGACATTTATTTTCATCTATTTGCTGTAAGCCGCTGAAAACTAGAACTATCCAATTAGATCAAATGTTTTTAAATAGGTTAAAATCGATCCTTTCCTTGCATTTTGGGTTCTGCCCAAATAGTCCTCCGATTTGGGCCTCTGCTGCATGAATATATATTTCATCATCAGAGGGAAAGCGAAGCCCCTAATGGTGACCATCACTGTCACCAAACTAGAAGGCTAATTGTCAGAGGAGCCCGCTCTTCTCTGTATGAAGGGCGAGGCAGGACGACCAGGCATCTTTGGGCAGAGCCATTTTTTCCTTTCAGTTCTTTCAGGATGTTTAAAATCTTTTCATCTGTAGACAGACTAATAGGATAAAAATCTAGTGAGGATTTTGTCAAACAAAGCCTTTATTATGTATTTTTGTTTTGTTTTGTCCCTGCCAAACCTCTTTGAGGAATAGAAAATGTAGAACCCACAGGACGCAGAGCCCGAAAGACTTTGGCCTGGCTTGCCAGCGTGTTTTTATTCCATTTATTTTTATGACTCTCATCCAAAGGTAAGCAGTACCTTTCTTAAAGAAACTCCTGACCTTTAACTGCCTTTCTCTCATCATTAATCCTCACGACTTCCTGGAGAAGCCAGGAGGAGACAGCTCTCGGCACCCTCCTTTATAGACGGGGAAGCTGAGGTTTGGGAAGGTCAAGTGACTTGCCCAAGGTTATTTAGCAGATTAAGGAGCGGCCACCTGAGAATACAGCTTTGGGTTCCCAGGTTCTGGGGTTGCAGCCAGGAAACCTCAGCCACAGAGAGGCTCTTTTGTGCTTGATTTTGTTGACATATCTATTTTTGTAGAAAGAAAATAAGTAAATGTTTCAGTTCTCCAACTCTGCCCTCCACCTCTATGCCACACGCACACACACACCATTAGCTGGGGGGAAAGAGACAGGCCTGGTTTAGGATTTGCAAATAAACTCGCTGAGTTGCTGCAGTGTTCTCAATGTGTTCGTTCTATTGTTTTAGACTCGGTTACATGGCAGTGTAATTCCCACTCTCTGTCCTCACTCTGAGAACTGGGTTCATCCATCTCATTGCAGCCTCATTTAAAGAGTTGGCACAAGGGCTACCACTCCATTGATATGGACTTTCTCTAAAAAAAAAAACTTTAAAGAAAATTTCTTGCTGTCATCATAGGAGAGAATACAGGCGGTGTGTACTTCCTGGAGAACTGACGTCCTGCAAATCAAAAGGCTTTTGCAGCTGCCTGGGGTCATCACCCGGACAGGGGCTTGAAGACTCAGAGGCTTGGTGCTCAGGAGTCAGCAGTGTCGAGGCAGCGGGGAGAAAGAAACCACATCCTAAGATGTACATTTCTCTACTCGGTTGCAGGGTTAGGAATAGAATGATGACAGGCTAGAAGTTTTAAAAGATGAACTCATACAGAAACACTGCCTGTGGCGAGAAGTGACCTGTCCTGAAGACAGAGGGAAAAGTATATCAAAGTCTGGGAGAAAAGAAAAGAACACCATCTTCAGAGCAAGCAGCGCCTACTCACCTGCGTAGAAGCAGGTTTGTAAGCACAATAGATCCTTTGGTAAAATGCTTGTACCTCAGAGGCTGAGGGTTTTTTTAATTTTTGAATTGCAAGTCCGCCATCTAATGGTCAGTTTCTAAAATGACATGTTCAGGATATTGCTGATGTCATCCTTTGGATGCAAATTACTTAAAAGTTGTGTGTGTGTGTGTGTGTGTGTGTGTGTGTTTTAATGACTAATGCCTGCATCAATCATAACAAACTATTGAGAATTTAACTTCCTGCAGAGACAGTTGGCAGTGGCTTCCGAGAGCTAAAGTATCTGTAGATTGGCAATTCAAATCACAGCATTTGCCACTGCTGAGATCAACATTGCTGACTCATTCTCTAAAATGTAATTGTCTTGACATTATGTTAAGGGTAAACAAATAGTCTGTCAGAAAATTTACCAAAATTTATGCTTAAATGCAGCATACATTCTCCTGTGAAAGTGAATGAGTGTTTGGCATTCTTTGAGCATTTGATTACTGAACAAAATATCTAGGAAGCTTTTTTAGTTTGATACCCTTGCTGGGGCTTGGTGAACAGGGAGAGAGAGTCTGATGACTTTTGACACTTCCTTAGCACGAATGTGGACTGCAGTGATCTCAAAGAGTGAGGATTTACTACTGATTGTATTGGAGAACAATTCTCAATGAATTCTCCAGAATCAGCTCCAGGGTCAGTTTTCGCTTATTCCTACTACCCTGTTTCCCCGAAAATAAGACAGTGTCGTATTTTAAGGTGTGCTCCCAAAGATGCGCTAGGTCTTATTTTCAGGGGACGTCTTATCTTTCCTGTAAGTAGGTCTTATTTTTGGAGGATGTCTTATTTTCGGGGAAACAGGGTAAGTCTTTAACGTCTCTGAAACTCACCAATTGTCCTTCATAATTAAAGAGAACTGACTTCCAGCTTGTTTTCTTCGCCAGGCACCCATATCCAGTTAGAACTTCGTATATTAATAATTATATCATTGTGTTTCGTTATAACTTTCTATGAATAGCAAGTGATACTGCCTTTGCAGTAATGATATAAAATTGCCCCTTAAGATAAGTGCACTGAAGTTAAAATGTCAGTCAATTTTAAGCCAAAGTACTGAATAAATAATAATAAAGGAAGTGCATAAATAAAGGAAAATCACAAAGGTAGCTGTGAGTGCAGGATGGGGACAGATAGACCTCCATTTTCCTCACCTGTACCACGAGGCTGTGGGTTTAAGGAAACTCAAAGCGACCAATCTAGAAGAAACTAGAGCTTCTTGCAGCAATTTTAAAAGTGGAACTATTCTGAAGTGAATTCAGAATATGGGCATAGAAATGAGGGGGGAAAAAACAGAACATTCTAAGAAAATCTTCATCAAGGATGAAGAGGCCACGTGGAAGACCCAAGACATGGTGAATTACATCCAGCCTCTGACTTGTACTAACCACAACCCTCAAATCACAGGCATGCTCTCCCAAATTCTAGCTCATGTATACTAAAGACCCACTAAATCAAAGAACTATCAAAATACATTATTTCTTATTATGGGGTATCGGGAACAGAGCACTATCCTGCTCCTAAAAGCCAGACAAAGGACTGTTCAGCAGGAATATAATGTGGCTTCCCTCCCCTCTGCAGACAGCTCTTCCTGGTGCACAGGGAAAGCTTGCTGGGGAGGGCAAGGCCTTCATAGCTGGGGTAGCCTGAGGCCTTCATAGCAGGGAACACAGTGTGCAAGCAGAGTGGAGCCCAGTGTGGGTCAGAAACAGGCTCCATCTTCTCCCTTCACCAAGGCCCAGGCTGGGCCCAGTGCCCGTGGTCCATGAATACCACCTCATCTATCCTGACACCAACCCTGAAACGCAGGCCGTTACCCTGTGCTAGCAGAGGTGGAAACCAAGGCTCAGAACCCTTAAGTTCCTCACCAAAGTTCGCTTGGTTTATAAGTGCCCCCACCATGTCTCTGTCATCCTATGACTGCCCAGTCCACTGCCCACGGGGAGAGAAGGCCTGGGCTCCGCACTGGGAAGCTGTGACTCCATCTTCTCCATCCCAGACAAAAGCAGCGGGGCACAGAGAGATCAGCCTTCCTTTCTCTGGGACATATCCAGAGAGTTATGGTAAAGCTAATCGGTCCTGATTCTGCCTGCTGGTCCTTGGGTTGGCCCTGAGTCTCCAGTGTTCATGTGATGATGTCCAGAGTTACCAAGTCTGAACCATTTGTTTTCTTCCTCCTGACTCACCCCTGCTCATTCACTCCCATCCGAATTGTGGCCGGTCTTCCCTGGGCTTGGCTGGGAAGCTGCCCTGTGATATGCTGCCCTGGGTCATCGGTAAACACATGGAGGACTGCTCCATGCCATAGAGAACAAAGGGTCCCTCTCTTTCCTCCCTGCTCCCATAGGAACCTACAGGATGCTCCCTTCTGCCAGGACGGGTATCTTCTCTTCACTTTAGACTTGACCTCTGGAACATAAAACTAAGTTGCAAAGTGAGAATAAGTGCTCATTGCAAGAAAAGATAATGAACTACTGAATTCCTTGGTACTGTAGCAGTGTAGGGGCCACTAGAGGAGCCAGGAATAACATGCTGGGGTCCCTGTGGCGCCCTTGTGAGCCCCTCCACCTCCCTGGTTCTCACCTCCTCATCTGCTCAATAACGGGGCCTCCTTATAGTCTAACATTCTCCAATCTTAGGAAGGGCAAGTGCCAGCCATAAACATATAGACAATTTTACTTTAATTCCCAAACATTTTCCCTCACTGAAATCAGGAGAACAGATTTGAGACTATAGGTAAAAAAAAAAAACACGCCTAGAGAGACAGGTTCCCTGGCACAGAGCCGCTCTCTGCACACCCAGTCTGGACAGCACAGGCTTTGTGACAGTGGCGTGGCAGAGGCCAGCGCCTGGAGGGCACCTTTTGGTCAGATGAATTTTCTCTCTGCTTGATCAAGCCTCAAACCCTGGGAAAAACAAACTATAACTCTTTGGAAGTTATAGGACTTCCAGGGACAATTATCATCATCAACACCTTTGTCAAATGTATAACCCATTTTTAATATCTCTGTCTTATTAGACTTGTATGACTCTGGAGCTTTTTAAGGGAGGACAGAGGCTTCTTGGCCCCCAAACCTTGATTGGCCCCTCAGAGGTGTGAAAACCAGGCATCGCTCTTAGAATCTGTAGAGAATATTGGAGTAGACATCAGCCCTGAGGGACAGTTTCTCAGAACATGGCATGTTTCTGCATGCACATTTGTAGCTGTCTGCCCTATAGCAGGTTGGGCAGTGCTAGACAGCCGGGTTGCCCACTCGCTGGCTAAGGACGCATCCCTGCCTTCCAGTGACAATGACCATGCACTTCACAGCCATACTGTGTCTTCCTGGGATCTGCTGTCATGCTTGAAGCCCTGGGCAACCTGTAGCTCTTCATGTCTGCCTTTGCAGCTTCCCTACAACTTCCTGGCCTGTGCTTTTCTGGACATGGGGCCCAGACTCAGGGCCCTCAACAGGCCTGAGTGGAAGAACTCCTGCCCTGAGGGCTGGTGTGTTAGACCCTTGGGTGGCTTGTTGCTCCTTGCAGCACCAGAGGGGATAGAGTGTGCCCTGGGCCTATAACAAGCAGAAAAGGAGCCCTGTGAGCTTGTGTAAGAGGCTCCTGGGCTGGGACCAGAGCTGTAGGCTCCTTTTATGCACACTTCTTGGGTCGGGGGTGCTGATGTGCTTCTTAGAATAAATCTGTTTTCTGAATATCAGATCTGAGACGGTGCCAAGAAGAGTTAGGAAAGCTTCCTTTCATTTTTATTTTTTCCTCAAGGATGCCTTGATGGAATAAGAATGTGTCACCAGCCTTACCTGGATTATTCTCAAGAAATAAGGACATCTGGTGCTATTTCCTCCTTTGGGATAAACATTTCACCTGACTTGCCACAGCCAAAATCTTTGGCCCTTTACCTCCGTGACTTTGAACCTGATTCAGGATTTCAAGTTGAGCAAGTCTTGTTTTGTGGTAAGTTCATGGGAGTCTTCAGGGAGCAGAGTGAGAGATGAACAGGGGCTATTCACATCAAATCCCCAGAAGGCAGCATTGTCGCTGCTTTCCTGAGAATGATCGCTGTTGTTCTTATATTTGGGGTATAACAGATGCTTCAGTATCTTTCTTTTATTGCCTATTCCCTTGTCATCCTTTATCAAGGCTGCCATTGCATTAGATAATTACATATACCCTCCCCGGGTTCCCCCTTCACAAACCTTCTTGGAAGGCTGAGCTCATGACTCACGCCCCTCTGATATGAAGTGACTCCCTGAATCCATCAGTACCCGGCCCAGGGCTGGCCTATCTCCATTTAGGTACCACCTTGACTGTTTGGTTAATTTCAGAATTTGGTTTCAGGTCATAAACATAGTTGCAAAATTTTTTGACATCAGACTCCTTGATCTCATCAGTTTATCCAGGATTCAGGATATCCCTGATGTTCAGTGTTACGTACAGACAGTCCCTGAGAATTCCTAGGTGAGTAACGGTAGTGGGGAAGGAACCACAGAAACAGCCATTGCTTCTGCCACTTCCCCTGCACAGGGTCAGCCTGCCGCATGCACGAGGGCTGCCCTGGGGCCCTTGGCACCCTCTTTATATTCTAGAAATTTCTGTCCCTCTCATGTTAGCCAGAACAATAGCTACTAGAAGGCCCCTCATCTGTCTCAGCCCGCTCTCCCAATGGGAAGCCGCAGAGAAGCCTGTGAATTTTCTGAGTCAGAACACCAAGGCTCACAGTGATGACCTCCTTCTTGTCAGGTCTGTGGTTTCCCAGCTCTTCTCATGACACAGGGCCATGTCTGGAGTCTCCAACTCTCTTCCCAACCCCTCACACGTGGTCCTCCATCCCCAGGAGGAAGCATCCCCTCACCCAGCCCCAGCTGCCAGAGCCTTTACTGGGAGCAGCCCCACAGCTGGACCCTTCCCTGTAAGAATTTGTGGATGGATCTGCCTTGTGGAACAAGAAAATTTTATTTTTATAGGGACTGTGTGTGGCATGAATTGGTTCTGCCTTCCTGGTTCAAATACAGGGTGTGTTTTCCCAAAAGGCAATATTTTCAAAGAAATGTGTGTTGTTTATTGACATGAAGAATATGATTCAGCTATGTTCTGGTATTTGTGGAAAGGCCTAGACAGCGATCCATCAGTGGGCTGAGAACCGTCTGTACTCCAGTTTTGCACATGGGACCAAACTTCATAGTGACTGAGCAAGCCTGTGCCTCCAGCTTGACATCAACACTCCCTGACAGTGTCAGATGTGGGAGGGGGGCAGACATGCCTTCTTGACAGGCAGCTGGGGCCAGGAACTGGGGCTCAGCTGCTCATGGGATGGTCCACCCTGGACGTAGCTATCGTACGGGAAACTGTGTTCCTCAATTGTAAATGAGAATGTTGTGAAGCTATAATAATCTTTGGAAAGAAACTTGTACATAGTAGGTATTTGGGAGTGTCAGCTGAGTAAGAATTCTAACAAGAAGCACAAGCCAAGACCGTGAGCTCCAGAGATTACTTTTAGGCCATGCGACTCTGGTGGTTACGCTTCTGTTTGGAGAGGCCGTCTTCCCCCTTGGAAGCCTCACACTCTTTGTTACAGATCCTCCTGATATAACCGAGGATCTGCAAGCCTCCTAAGGCCGGGTACCCTCTTTCCCTATGTCAAAGACTCTACTGGGGCCAGAGTGGCCTGTCCTCACACCGCCTCCACTTGGAGAGAAGGACATCCAGGTCCATCTGCATTTCAGATGGACAACAATTAATTGCATGAGCCATTAAACGTCTGCTATTCACCAGACTTATTGTTCATGTGAAATGCAGACTTCCTTGGGCCCCCTGTATTTTCTCTGTGAACCCCAGGCATAGGGTGAGTTTCTGCCCCACTCAAGTCCCTCCAGCTTCTGGCCCCTTCAGAGTCCAAAGCCTGGCCCAGATCTGACGGTGGTTACTGGTCCTCCTTGTGCTTAGCAGACCCCTGTCTAAGCCTCACAATCCTCTCCCTGAGCCCAATGTGTCCATGTCACATAGACAGTAAGTCAGAGGTCCTCAAGGCAGCATCACCAGAGCCCCTAAGGTTTTTCAAACTGGAAGTGGGTTCAGGCAGGCCCTCGGCACCTCCACTATTACTCACTCCGTGGTCAGGATGTGCCAACCATCTGGGGGCTCTCAGCCATTGGGGCCCCATCACTCAGGGTCCCCTCTCCCCAGAACAGTCCTCAGTCAATAACAGGTGGGAGTCAGTGGGTCACAGTGGGACTGAGCCCTAACTGCCCACAGTGGTAACAGCCCAACGCTGTATCCTCTACAGGCTTCTTTCTCTTCCCTTCTCCATCTCACGTTCTGACTCTCCTACCAATGCTCCCTGGGTCACCTCCCAAGTGAACTCACTGCACTCAGACATTCGACTCATAGTCGAATGGGGAGCCCAACTTGGGACAAAGCTGAATGCCTTTACTACTGGTGCAACTGCCACCTCAGCACCCACAGATCACCAAAGGTTAAAATCACGGGGTACTTCCCACAAGATACAGAATCGGGAACCGGACAACAAGGTCAGCAGCCCATACTGCTTGCTGAGACCTCAGCAACAGAAAGGGAAAACTCTTTCTAGTGGGGAAGGCGCTCCTGGGAGAAGGGCTTGGGAACAGCATCTTCTTAGCAGTTTAGCAACCTGAGCCAGGACTCTGTGCTCAGTTTATGGAAGGCAAGTGTGCTCCTATCTCCTGCGCTGTCCTGTGGAGAGGTAACACTTCCTTTCCTTCACAGCTTGTCATTCTTGAAACACCAAAGCTGACCTCCCTGCTGGCTTCCCTGATCTCCAGGAGCTGATCTCTGAGGAGAAAGAGGCCAGGGCCTGTGGGGTTTCAACTGGCCTAAGATACTGAAAAGGACAGGGTTTGGGGACCAGAAAAGTCTCAGCTCGAGTCTCTCTCTGCCGCTACCTACCTGTGTGATTCTGCATAAACCGAGCCTTGGTTTCCTCATCTGCAAAATGAGAAAAATGAAGCCTCCTGGGTAATGATACGTGATTACATGAAATAACATACATTAAAGGCTGGCATTGGGAAAGGCATCCTGAAATGTGAATTCTTTCCCCCAACTTTATCGTACCAGTAAAACCCAGGTGATAAGAACTCTCCCTCTTGTGTCATGCTATCTGCGCACTAATAGCTTTCACAGCTCCATCTCCTCGGTCAGGCTGTAAGCCACACCAGGATCAGGTGAGCTCTGGTTAATTGACTTAACGGCTTTGACCTTCTAAGCTCTGTCCATCCTCCCACCTTGCCTTTCTCTTGGTTATCAAGAAAGTTCTGCAAAGATTGCCATCAGCAAGGCTGTCCAGCCTTATTCTTGAGTGGATCACACCAGTAATTTGCTGTGATGGATAGAGTGCCCCAGACTACCTGTGTAATTGTGGTGAGCAGCCGCCAGAACGGTGGAGCAATTGCGTTTAGGAAACTGACTTGCAGGGAGTGCAGGGCTGCCTAAGCCACTGTCGTTCCAAAATTAGAACTTTCCTCCCCTCCATCATTACATGGGTAAGCAGTCAGAACACTTCCTGAATACGAACCACAGATCAGAAATGATTTATAGAAACATCCACATGTGTGTAGATGAGTGGCAGAGGGAGGGAGGGAGCCAGGGTTGGCCCCAGACACCAGCCAGCCACAGGCCTCCTCAGCCAGAGCTGCAGAGAAACAACTGTTCTCCCTCCATCACAGGGACAGGGAAGGAGCACAGTCTCCTGGGAGAAAGAAATGTGAGGCTCTTTTGGTTCACAGACTTGCCAGATCATAATACATGTTAAAACAGCCATCCTGGACCCTCTGAGACGCCAATTCTGTGTGTGGGGCTGGCTTGGAGCCTGGGCATCTGTGCTTCTGACAGGCCCCGTCCATCTATGGTTCTCAAAATTCTTCATATTTCAGTCCCTGGGACAGCTTTAAAATATCTGAATGTGCAGGCCTCACCCCATACTAACTAAATCAGAGTTATGGGGATGGGGAAGACTCCCACATTGGGGCTTTTCAGAGAACTCTAAGTGATGTCAACTTGCAGACAAGTTTGAGAACCAATGCTCCATTAGTAAATCCAGGCAAGTCTGGGGAGCACAGGTTCAGGTATAAAAGCCCATTTACAGGAATCAAGAACCTCTTTTATCTGGTGTCATCAGACTCAAGTTCAGAGCCCCAACTGGTTTCTGCAGATAAAATAGGGTTATGGGGACTGTTTTCAAGCAGCGGTTCTGAAATCTAGATGATCTTTAGAATCACCCAGGTTATTTCTTTTCCTAATACAGTTGCCCAGACCTCAGCTCAGATCTGCTGAACCACAGCTATATGTTTGTTTGTCTGTTTGTTTGTTTATTGTTGGGGATTCTTTGAGGGTATAAAGAACCAGGTTACAGTGAATGTATTTGTTAGGTAAAGTTCCTCTTATAATTGTCACAGCTATATATTTTGTAAAGGTTCACAAGTCATTTGAATGCTCTTCTGGGCCTGGAACCACTTCAGAGAATTTACAAAAGGTCAAATCTTTTGACATATAATTATATAGGGGGACATGTTTGGGCTCTGCTACAAGGAAATTTCATGATGACCGAGCATTTAGACATATTTTTATTTTTAAGAAATAACTTAATAAAAGGTGTTTGGTTGATGAATAGACTTTAAAAAATATAATTTGCTCTTAATCAACCTGGTGTTGCCTTAACTCTTGATCCTTCAAAGAGAAGATGCTCAACCGGTGAGGTTCATTTCCTCTTATTAGTCCCACGTGCAGCCCAAGAAGGAAAAGGCTCAAATTTCCCTCGCGAGTCTCAGTCAGCGCGACAGCAAAGGTGGCTGAATCTGAAGCTGACAGGTGCGGGACCAGCAGTTTCTCCGTGTCTCCCCCTGGTGACAACTCCTGGGATAATGTCTGATTAGAATTTCCCTGGGCCGGGCCTTTGTGGGGCTTCCCCAAGTGGTCCGCGCGAGCTGGGTTTGGGTTTATTTCCGTTAGGGTTTCTCTAAGGCACGCATTTCTCAGCGAGACTGCGAATTTTATTTTCAATCCTGCCAAGGGCAGATTAAATGGCTACATGAATGGGAAAATGCAGGAGGCTCTGAAACAGATGGCTGGCTGTGCAGGCTCAGCGACTTGCCAAGCACTGGATTGTGCTGCCATACGAATGAAAATCCCACTGCGGCTCGGCTGGGTTGCTATTTCTCCAACCTATGGACGACCGCGGCTCCCTACCCTGGTAGTGGGGCCTGGAGCAGTTACCCGTTATTATTCACCGCCCATCAGGGCTCAGCTTCTTGCCTCTCTGCATTTTCCTGGTTCCTTTCTCTGAAAGGGAGTGTCATTCTAGACTAATTTCCTGATGGTGTAAATGATTTAGCAGGGCTGATGAATATCAATGGAGCTGCAGATGGGTTTAAGGCTCCTAATGAATGCGACAGTCACTAGTGCCAAATATTGTTCCAACTTGCATTTAGGATAAAAACAAGCTTGAATAGTCCCCACAAAGGGTACTTCTTTAATTATGCATTATACATTTTAAAGTCAGTAGTCAGAGATGTCAGCAAAGTATTGCACAGAGGAGGAGCTGTGTACCTGCCCATGTGCTAAATGCACAGGGGTCAGAGAAACTGGGGTTCGAATCCCAGCTCTGCTACTAACAAACCCCTGTACGTTTGTTTGGACGTGTTATATAATTTCTCAAAGCTTGATTATAAAATGCAGATACTCATCCTTGCCCTTGGGCATTTTTAAAATAATGAATATGAGAAAATGTAGCCTTACTGGCATTCATAATTCAACAAATGGTTATTAAATACCTACTAAGTAGAAAGGGAGCTGGGGATTCAGAAAATTCTGGAAATTTTCAGGTGACGGAAACAACTGGGTAAGTGGTATGCGGATGGCGGGACAGAGAGAAGATGCAAGCAAGATGGGGTGTTCTGTCTGTAGAGAACCTAAACACATAATAAAGCTGACTAAAAGTTGATCTGCTTTTTATTATCAACTTGTGCCAACAGTTCTAAACAATGTCATGATCAAATGCTCTTTCCCCAAATAATCTCTTAATGGTCTAAGTTCTAGAGAACTGCTGTGCTTACTATTGAATTTTAGTGGTATACACACACATACATATCAATATATCATGTTATCTTGGGTTTTTAAACGATTATCCTTTAATAAACATTATGTTCTTTGTGGAATTTAATTTTAAGAACTCCCAGTTATTCAAGGCACTGTCCCACTCTCCACCCTCAACACAGGTAAACTCAGTCACAGGAATGTTGATGGAGCATGTTCGTAATGGTTTGAAATTGCCAAAGCTGTTGGTTCCCCTGAGGGTTTGGTCTCCAGCCCTGGTGATGCCTTTTTTTTTCCTGTAGATTCAAAATAAACAGTAGTAGCTCAGTAGCTATCCAAACAAAGATGCAAAGATCTTAAATAGCATCACTCCTGGTCATTTCTATGTAATGAGGTGGAGGTTTTGTATTTCAAATGTAGAAGAAAGAACTCTGAACTTTCATGTATGATGATATTTGTGTTTGGCAAATGCATTCATGAAATGTTTCACTGAATTTGAATATCTTTAAAATTGAAATTTACTCTTTGTGTTAAAATTGTTAATTCCTTGTTTTAAAACTATGGAACAGACTGAGAAAATAATGATCATTATTAATTATAATGTGATAATTACTAAAAAATCATTTTATCATATAGAAGAATGGACAGTAAAAAAATGATCCACTCCAGGTATCATATACACGAGGTCTGTCACTGCAATGGATCACCCCAAAGGTTTTTTTTTTTTTTTTTGAGACAGAGTCTCACCATGTTGCCCTCAGTAGAGTGCTGTGGTAATATCACAGATCACAGCAACCTCAGACTCTTGGGCTTAACCAGGGGTCCTCAAACTATGGCCCGCGGGCCACATGAGGCGGTATAATTGTATTTGTTCCCGTTTTATTTTTTTACTTCAAAATAAGATATGTGCACTGTGCATAGGAATTTTTTCATAGTTTTTTTTTTTTAAACTATAGTCTGGCTCTCCAACAGTCTGAGGGACAGTGAACTGGCCCCCTGTTTAAAAAATTTGAGGCCCCCTGAAGCGATTCTCTTGCCTCAGCCTCCAAGTAGCTGGGACTACAGGCACCCACCATAATGCCCAGCTATTTTTTTGTTGTACTTGTCATTATTGTTTAGCAAACCTGGGCTGGGTTTTAACCCCCCAGCCCAGGTGTATGTGGCCAATGCCCTAACCACTGAGCTATAGGCACCAAGCCAACTCACCGAAGTCTTTAAAACATTATAATTGGCATAAATGATGGTAATTCTAACATGGAACTCTTCAGAGCTAGAAGACAGAAGTTCATCATGGAAGAACCAAATTCTATAGTATTTTGAAAATGTGATTCTGTGTTTTTTTTATATATATATATATAACAGAAACTACTATCATTGAGCCCTTTCTACATGTCAGGCATGGAGCTGGCTTCATGTCAACATTATTTAGTACTTCCAACAGTGCTGTGAGGTGGGCATAATTATCCCAATTTAAACGATGGAGAAATGAGGCTGGGGGAAGTGTACTCCAGGTCCCAGGGCCTGTGTGTGACAGAGCTGGGGCTGGCTGTGGATTACCTGGTACTGAACTTGTTTTCTTAACCACTGTGCCTTCAGAGGAAGGGGATACAGATGTTGACATTTCAGTTCCTGACTGGATGACAAAGCTGGCTCGAGGCCTGTGAGATTCTAGACTTTGTCTAAAACGTGCAAATCAAATCTGTCTCCGAGCTGAAACGTGGCAGAGGAATCATTGAGAACTTCCTTCACAGGAGATGCAGCTGAAGCCCTGAAGGACTTACTGCACCAAAGGCCACACAGCTATGACTGGGTTGAGAAATCAGGTTTCTATCCACCTTCCCCATGCTGCCTCTGGACCTAAACTCAACCACCTGCTTTTCCTTTCCAATTTTCTCACTCTCTTATGTTCATAGATTTTGCCTTGGAAAGTGAAGATCTGGGTTGTATAGAGCTTGAGCCTGAAGCAGCAGGCTGACAACACTCCTGATAAAAAGGAGTACTACTTGGGCTACAGTTGGTACAGGCACCCTGGCTGGGATGATTTTGGACTCAACGTCCAAGTCACTGCTGAATATTGATTATACGATAGTGTGCTTACACCCCAGATGAAGCCTCACTCTCAGTGATCCCCAGGAGAAGTTCAGGAAGAACCATTTTCCTTTTTCTTGAATCAGTCCGTCATAGAAGGCTTTTGCAAGTTTGTTATAACCCAGTTCATCTGTCTGGCTTTAGAGAATTTTTTATTATTTCCCTACAAGTCTGTTTCCACATCTGAAAATGTGAACCCCTGGCATAATCAGTCTAAAATTTTAATGCATGTGACTATTGCTAAATTCAGGTTCCTGGGCTTGACCCCAGATGTTCTGAATCAATAGGTCTGGAAAGAAGACCTTGAACCTGCACTTCCAATGAAGGTTTGTTGCAGGATCATCACTTGGAGATGCTCAGAGGCCACGCCATGCTCTTCAGTTCTTCCCAGTCCCTTCTGAATGACAGGCCCTTGGTAGGTAGGTGTCTGCTGATTGAAAATTAAGGCCACTTTTATCCTCAAGTCTACTGCAAATATACGCCATTTGTTAAAGTTCTTGTCTACTTCTAGCTAGGGTTGTTTTAAAGTGCACTGGTATTGATTTTAATGTCGTCTCTCTCAGATCTGTTCATAGTTCTAATCTTATTTTGCTTTGCTTAGGAATCCAAAAGTTGTGTATAAAGGGAGAAGCTGTTTAATCTGGCAGTCTTGTAAGAAAGGCATCAGCAACAGTTCATAAATATTTCGTGTAAACTGTTAGGAAGAAATAATAATTCATTTACAGGTACATTTAACAACAACAAAAAAGATACAACTCACAAGAAAACATTGGGTTTCCCTTTCCTGATAATATAGATGACTTTTAGCCTTTGCAATGTAAAAAGAATTGATTAGAAAGATTAAAAAAAACCCAAATGCAAAGGAAACCCAACAGTCATTTTTGCAATAATGAGACCCAAGCATAAATGCAAATGGCAGAAATGGAATCTAATAAAGTCTATGAAATCTAGGATATTCTCTTACAATATAAAATAGAATCCCAGGGATCTTCTGCCTGTTTTTGTGACAGTCATTATTTTTATATTTACACCAAAATTTCCAAATTGAGAAAAACAATAGGAAGCATGTTTCTCCCTCATCTGTCAACAGTTTGGGAAACAAACAAAACATCAGCAAAGGCCTTGGTGATTTGCTCTCTAACTCATTACCGGGCATCAGGCAAGGTATTTATCAATTGTTATCATCGCCTAGAACTAGTGGACTGCTGGAGGTTTGACTATTATTTTCAAGAATTCCACCCAGAGTACTGTAAGGACTTCATAAACAAATTGTTTTATAGCCCAAAACAAAGGCACTTGGAAGTTTGGCAAGCAAAAGCAAATTTCTCCTCTTACTCAAATTTCATCTAAAAGGCAAGCCCAATCATTTTAGACCACCATTCGTGGGGTGCTAATTTTAAAATAAGAATAATTTAAAAATTCAAAACACTCAAGGGCCTTCCTCCTTGTGTTCTTCCAAACCCGCCCTGTCTAAAGCCCTCGGAACTTAGAAATTAAATTCCTTGAAGGTACTACTGACTCTTCAGATGTCAGGGAAATATTTTGCCAGTTACCTGCAAGCTTGTCTCAATTTGGGCTACCCAAATGAGGGGTCAGATTAGAACCAATCACACATCTTAAAAAGGGAAGCTCTAAATCTCAAGGTAATAGAGCAAAGACACTATTACATTTTCATTTCCCTTGATGTTAAAGAATATTCTGAAGAGATGTTGGTTTCAAAACTATTATGTAACTTAAAAAGATTTCTATTTTTTAGCATGAACCACGGATTCAGGAAATAATCTCCATGGCCCTAAATTTCTCTAGATCAGAGCTTTTACCAAGTGGGAGGAATAGTTTCTTGTAAGAAGTACTGGCTACTTTAATTTTTTCCCGTAAGTAATGCTGGATGTGAAGATCTCTGTCACCCATATTTTCAATGTTTTCAGGAAAAAGAAAATGAAACATTGTCTTGTGTTTACATTTCATGATGACTTGATATTCTGTTAACTTACATGCACAGGCAAGGCAGCCTTTTGGCAATTCATTCATCTAAATTAATGAATTAGCCCTACCCTGGGACTCTTTATTTCCTCCCTGACCAAAGATAAAGTGATTCCAGGAGACTGCACTTTTGTTCGGGCTTTAAAATTGAGCCCCAAATGGATGTGGAGTTTCCCTGGGTCTTGGGGGATGTTTCATTGTTTCTTCATGTTATTTAACCCAATCTTTTTGTTTCCTGGTGTTTTCAGGTGGTAAGAGCCATGCTGGAGGCTGAGGCCTTGCTCAGAGACACCCATAAGATCCACCTGTCTCACAAGCTCCAGCCCAGGCCCGGTGGAAATCACAGCAAGCTGAGGGTCCAGGGATTTGTCTTGAGTCTTCCACTTCACCTGTGTGACTTTGGGTAAGTCACACTTCCTCATTTAACTTCCTGGGACCACAACGTCCTCATCTGTAAAATGGAGAGATTGGTTTGTTCCTTTTAGTGCTACTTTTTAGATTGTGTGATGTGTCATCCGCAGAGTACCTGCATGGTCAGAGGGACGTATGATCCTCCAAATAACAGGAACTTCAAGGGTTGATCATGAAAATAGCTAACATTCATGAAGACTGACAATTTGCCCAGCAAAATGTTAAGCACTTCATACCTACGACACTATAGAAAAATAGAAAGTTCCACACATTACAGTGTAGAGTACCCCAGAAGCCTTAATTGCTTTTATATATGCTGTTTGGCTCAGTCAATATAGAAATTATAGTTATGTTACAGTCTTATACATTCATACATCAACTTAATAACATTGCAAGTCAAGTGTTAATTCAAGATAAATCTTTGAGGGAACTTTTAAAGCATATCTCCTTTTAGAAATACTTATGGTAACACCTTGTAGACAAATGCAGTACCAGATATGCTAATTTCCCTTACCTGAAGGAGTATGAGCCGCATAAAGGACACAGGACCCCCAGAGCAACAATGCAGCCTTCTCCATGGTGATGAAGTCTTTGAATAATTAAGGTTGGAACATCCTGGAGAAGGGAACATTGATAACAAAATATTACTCGATGTTTACATTTAAAATTCAAGGAATGATGGCTTCTACCCCCAAACAGAATACCAGCTTGCAAAGCTTTCTCAGTATTCCATGGAAATTGTGATGATGTAGATTTACAAAACTCTAAAGGATTTTAACCTTTCATGACCTTTTTAGCATCTGCATCTTTATTCACTTAAAAAGTGTGCTTGAGGCAACTAGCACACAGCTACGTGAGACCATGCAACTTTGCACATGTGTGGTATTTATGGTAGACAACATGTTGCTAAGGGAAACTTTGTGATCCCCGGAAAGTAAACTTACTTTTTCAAGTTTATTTTTTAACTTGAATAACAAGTTATAGTGAATGGTAAACACATACAAGGATCATTGTCAACCAAAATTCTCTCATCGTACACCTAAAAAATGTGTTGTAGATATAGAATGTTAAAAAAAAAAAATCTTTAAAATTCATCCCAGATTGTAATGACCTTTCACACTAAAGAACTAAACAAAACAAAAACTAAAAAGTGTGAACTTCAGTTCTTAGTCTTGAACGGATGTGGAATTCTATAATTAGGGAAGCTATTCTAAATCACCAGTGTTAATTTAGTTTTGAAATTTAATTAAGCAAAAAGCAACGCACACATACAGATATGTGCACTCATCCTTCACCCCCTCCCCAAACATTAAACTTCACTGCCTCGTTTCTGAGCTACAATATGATAAAAGGGGAAAAGTTAGAGTTACTTTTATTCTTTCCTTAAATTTTAGACATTTGAAAATACTGTCAATTCAAGCTTGGCATGGTGGGTTTTAACTGTAATTTCAGTACTCCAGGAGGCCAAGGCAGGAGGATCGGTTGAGGCCAGGAGTTTGAGACCAGCCTGAGCAACATAGTGAGACCCTATATGTGTCTGTGAAAAAAATAGAAAAATGAACCAGGCACAGTAGTTCACATCTGTAGTACCAGTTACTTAGGAGGCTAAAGCAGGAGGATCACTTGAGCCTAGGAGTTTGAGGCTGCCGTGGGCTCTGATGGGGCCACTGCACTGATGGGCCCCTGCACTCTAGCCTGTGCAACAGAATGAGACTATGTCTCAAAAAAAAAGATTATCACTTCAGAGTTAGGCCAGAGAGGGTTGGGGACAAGATTGGGGTGATGAAAGGAAAGATTTTAAGGTAGAACCATGTCCTTTTAAAGCGACCCAGCACAGCTGTTCTCCACGTTCTTCAGGCCCTGACACACATGTGACCTTGTGGAGATGTCCTACCAAGAAATCAAAGTACATGGGGTGTATTCTTGCTCCGTTTCCTCTGAGCCTCACCTACACAATTTATTGATATGCCAAAACTATACCAGCTACTCACAAAAATAAACATTTGCATATAGGCAGAGGGATGGGGCTTGCCTACTCAAGATTGGCGGATCCAGAGTAGCTTTTCATAGAATTCTCGTATAGACCAGAAAGGTGTGTGGTTTGAGATATCCAAGAAAGGGCTCTTTTTGGACAGCCAGGGCTGATGTTCGCATGCCAACTACTTTAACATCTTTGTACTAGGGCCTGGTATTTTTTTCAACAGCATTTTTTTAAAGTAATAGGGTAAAAGTCTACCCAGACTCATGGAAGAATGTATTCATTCATTTTTTAAAATTTCAGCAAATATTAGTTGATGTCTACCATGGTCCTATAGAATGTCCTGGGACTACAACAGCTAGACAAATAGATAAGGCTCTGCCCTCATGAAATCAACGTTATATGAGAGGGACATATGTGGTATTAGGTAAATTTTATGTGGTAAAATTCAACTACCCAGTGAATTTTACCAGTTTCTCCTGTAATAGTAGTACCTAGTATTTGCCACTAAGCTATGTTAGAAAACATTCAAACTTTTGTGGCAAAAAAAACAGCATGGAGTATTAATCAATGATTTTCCTCTTGGTGTTTCCTTTTTTATTTTCTGTCCCACCTAATGGGCACAGTGGAAGGGTGTGTGGACACCTCCTGGGAGCAGGGCACAGCTACAACAGGAATTTTACCTAACAAATGCAAACACTGTAACCTGATTGTACCTTCATATTAATCTGAAAATGTAAATGCATACTGCTCTTTAAAACTACTTCTGTTACAGCTCCGAGTTTTTCAAACAGGCTTATAGGGAGGAAGCTTAAGTAACAGCCTGGATGTTTTTGAACTAAATGAAGTCTATCTGTAAAAGTAACAGAATGAAGTTAGAGAGCGCAAAGCTGGTGTGTACATTACACATTTAGGTGAGCGAACTTGATTCCCAGCCATAAACATTTTATCAAATTCAATTTCCTTTCACAAACTTACAGCGAGTAAATGTAATTTTTCATTCCAAGAAAGCATGTCTTACAGATTAAAGTTATAGTTTATGTAAGATAAAAATAAAAGTTTAAAGTCAGTATTTCTCCAAGGAAATTATTGTAAACTAGTTGGGGAATAATTTTATGACAAGATACAGAATAAATATAAACATAAAAAAATATACTTTCACTCCAACCTTGCTGTTTACAGTCTAAATGTTTGGTATTTCTCAGCTATTATATATTAAGACTTTCTGACATCCAATGTAGTCAATACTAATATGAAGCCAATAGATGAACTCATAACATGCCCACAGAAGAGAAAAACTCAATTCAATTCAATTTGGGAGAAGGGGGTCTGGGGTGGGGGGAAGGAAGAGAATTGGTGTGTCCCACCTAATGGGCACAGTGGAAGGGTATGTGGACACCTCCTGGGAGCAGGGCACAGCTACAAGAGGAATTTTACCTAACAAATGCAAACACTGTAACCTGATTGTACCTTCATATTAATCTGAAATTAACTTTTCAAAAAAGACTTTCTGGCTAACTTCGTGCTTTGTATTTCTCAAGTCCCATGCCAATAGACTCTCGTTCTTCAAAACTGTTCATTAAATTGATCACTGAAGCTTGTGATTCTCTGGCCTCGATCACAATTTCAGCCAAAGCTAAATCAAAAAATTTCAGAGATCTAACTTTCTATTCCTATGACTGCTCAGTGCTACCCTAGGCTTTCCGCTGAGTGAATGCCTTATTACCTCTGGGAACAAGTGATGGTACCTAAAAGAGAAAATCAAGGCATCTTCTCTGATTTGTTCAAAAGTCCAACCCTCAAAGGAAAACAGAAAGAGCCCTTGTGCATAAGCGATGTAACAGATTTGCGAGAATGCTTGGTCACGTAAGTGCAAAGTCATAGCCCCAGGGGTTGGGAAGCATCCTCCTTAGCAGAGGGAGAGGTAGCAGGCAGTGAGCAGGTGCTGGGAGTCCCCACTGCCCAGGGACGTCCCTGAGGCTCACGGACTGCCTCTTCTAGCCGCTCTTCCCTGCGTTTGCTCTCTCCTCTGGCCAAGGGGTCTGTTTGTCTCGCCTCAAATACCCCCTCTCCCCCGTCTCTTAGTCCTCGCTCTCCGTGTGCCCAGTCCCCGGGCTGCTGATAAACTGCTCGTGCTTCCAAGTCCTCCTCCCAGGCCTCTGTATTCTCTTGTCGAGGATGCTGTGACACAGTGCCACAGTGTAGCTCAGACGATAGATATTTACTTTTCAAAGTTCTGGAAGCCAGAGCCCAAGATGAAGGCGTCAGTGGGTTGGTTCCTTCAAAGGCCCGCGAGGGAAAGAGCTGTTTCGGGCTTCTCTCCTGGGTCTCCAGATGCCCATTCTCTCTCTGGGTCTTCACATAGTTTTCCCTCTGTCCACGTCTGTGTCCAAATTTCCTCTTCTTAGGAGGATTAGGGCCCACCCTGATGACCCCACTTTAATTTAATTACCTCTTTACAGACCCTCGCTCCAAATAGTTATATTCTCAGGTACTTGGGGTTAGGAGTTCAACATAGGAACTTTTTGCTGGGGCAGGGAGGTTTCACAGACGCCCATCCCAGCTTGCTTCTGTTGCTCATTTCGGCCAGCAGGGATCTCTCCTCCTGGGTGCTGACAGTCTGTACTACACACAATCCTTAGCAGCAATTGTAGTTGCAGATTTGCCCTCCGACTAGGGACTGTCGCATTGCATAATACATGATAAGAGTTTATTACAGCAGAGGCTTCTTAGAAGACCCCACTTAACAACTTCTCCAGATAAACTGTCTCCCCCATGCCCTCTGCAACCCTCCCTCCTGCTGGCCCCCAGGACACAGAGGCCCAGCCGAGGGCAGGCTCTGTAAGCTGCTGTGCTTCTGTTCTCACTAGTTGAGTTGTCGGTTTACTGAGTATCAGTTGTGCTGGATCTTAACTCTGTGTGTGACCTGTTGAACAAATATACATTTAAATAATTTAGCTAAATATTATGTAATACAATGAAATATAACTGTAAGGGAGAGAGCTGTTTATATAAAGATGAACATGACTCCATTGAAAAGACTTAACAAAAGGGAGCTCTTGAAAGTATTGTTGAATTATGTGTGAATGAAATAACCATAAAAGTCAGGGGAAAATAATAATTCTGAATTGGAGGCTCTATTCTCAGATTACTCAAAAAGCGTCTTTAAATTTTTGCTCTACTCTAACAAAATCAGAACTTTAAAGAAAGTAAAATCTGGACGTTGCAGATAAAATGATGTATTATAAATGGTTTATGAAGACAACTCCACTATCAGATCTAGATTCAAAGAAAAGACTTTTGCCTTCCTGTGTCAAATGATTGCTGGATAAATGCATAATTTTGTATTTTAAGTTGAAAGAAAATGCTTATTGTATATACATTAGAGATTTTTTAAATTGTGCCTTCTTTTGTTTAACTTTTAAATCAATGACCCAATTACTCACCCTTTTGCATAAGCTAAGACTCTACCAAGAAAGCTGCCGTGCCAATGAAGGATTGTACCACTGTGTCATTTTCATAAGCAAAGGAGGTACAAGAGCCACCTTTAGGATTTGCTGGGTTCTGTGCAGCAGCTGACAGACCTACGACTTAAGGAATAATAAACTTTCTTTCCAAACAAAGGGCCCAGGGAAACTGCCTCTCAGACACGGTCCCAACAGAGGCACACTGTCTGGGTCGGTGGCTGCGGTTTCCAGCACAGGCCGTCATCTGGGTGGCTGGGGTACCAGCGCCTGCACTGGGGCTTCCTCCCAGCCCTGCCCACCCCTGTAGGTTGGAATTCTTTCCATGAAGGGCCTGCTTCAGCCAGTCTTGCCTTGAAAGTGCTTTGCAAGTCTTCCCCAGAATAAATTTGATCCACAGCCCCAAGAAATGAAGCATTTTTAAATCACCCACAACAAAAGGGATGCCCACCACCACTCAATCCCCACCTGCTTTAAGCCACCGGGGTGTCACCCACAACACATGTGAGTGGTTTTTGCACATTATAAACTTAAAAACCACTGCTAGCTATTGAATAAAGTTATAGACAGAGAATAGGAATTCCTGTAGATTTTCAAATCGACGACAGTGTAGTTTATTGCAGAAAACCTTGACGGGAAACGTGTTCTTTAGTGACCAATGCATTTGGTTGGAGCAGAATGTTACAGAACAAGGAAGCTGCAGGGAGAAAGGCATCAACTCACCCAAAGGAGCCTCGGCCCCAGGGTGCTCCTCACACAGCACGGACGAGGTTCCCTCTTCAGGACGCCCCTTCATTAATCAGTGGCGGCTCCTCCCAGCACCGCCAAACGGGGTCCCCGTGGTCTCTGCATGTAGTACGGAGTGAACTGCTCAGTCACCCCGTGTGTTATTCTTAAGGAAAAAGTCAACAGGATTATTAATTCTGACACTATTTACAGAATTCCACTGCAAATCATCAGTTATTTCCTACTCATATTAAATCTGAGGTCCAGGATATTAATCCACCTCCCTTTGTTCCCTCACCCCATTACTTATTTATGAACTTATTTCCTTTCATTCTCCTCCAAGTTCTTTTTCACCCTTGTTTCCCTTTCCTGATCTTTGCCTTCCCCACCTGTTCCCTGGCTCACTTTCTTTTCAAGTCCTACACGTAAAGGAATTAAAACAAAGAGTAGACTAAAATAAAAAGACTCTTGAGTAGAAAAAATAGACAAAGAAGTCTAAAGCTGGAGACATTATTAAAGAAGAGCTAATTCAGTTCTTTCTGTTATTGACATGCAAGCTGGGTTACATAGAGGGAAAAATTAGTTCTGGCAGAATTCTTTGGCTCTATCTGTTGATGTTTGTCGCTCTCTGGTCACTACTGGTACAGGGAATTGCTAAAGCAAAGACCGGGCTGTACTCTCTTTGAATTTGCCAAGTGACTTTGCTCCAAAAACCAGAGTCTGAGATGTCACGTGTAAAACCACCTTGTCAACTGAAAAAACCTTTTAGAAATACTGTTGGTCATCAGTACACTGAGATGACATTTACATCTTAATTCTGAAGTCACATCTAGGTGAAGTGGTGACTTCGGAGAATGAAAACTTCATTCCACAGGATCGCTGGTCTGTGTCCTCACTGAAAGTTCAATGGACACCTGCATAGGTTGAACTTTAAAAGCCCTTAAGTTTGTGAAAAAGCCCCAAGAACTTTTAGGAGAGCAACAAGCAGAGAGAGGATGGTGCGTGCAATGACTAGATGCTGTTCTTATCATCTCCCTGGTCCCTTCTTTTTTGGAAAATTGACCTTTTCCTTATTTTAAATGAGACGGAAATTCATGATCAAAATGCTCTGTGCCACCGTTCCTTCCTTTCTTTCTCCCTGTCTTTCTTTTTTCTTTCTTTCTTCTCTCTCTCTCTTTCTTTCTCCCTCCCTTTTGCTTCATATTAGCCAAGTCACTCCCTGCCCATGTCCCCAAATCTGAGATATTCTGCCTTTGGCCCAGGAATTTATTGCTACAATCAATTTTATGACTATGCTGCTTTCTCCAAATGCAAAATTCCAAATTATGATGCAAGTAATGAAAAATACAACAGAGAGTTCCTCAATCTTGTTCATCTGGCAATTACCCAAGGGACGTTGCGTTCATTGCTCTATGTGTTTAAAATAAAGGGTAAGTTTTGCTATTAAGAAATGGAGTGAAGTTGTACCAACCTCTCCTCTCTCTCTCATCTTGAGTCACGTAGACAGTGAGAGGTTCGATAGCCCCCGGCGTCTAACATTAGTTCAGAATCAGACGATTCATTGAGAGGAGGTGGTGAGGGCAGAGACAATTCTGGTTACCTTTCAAGCAGATTGAGCTCAACTTAGCATCTCCAGGGTAGGAAATCCTTGTGCCATCCCTTAGCAGAGCTAGACCATCCTGGCAAAGCATGAATATAACATGAGCTGTAGAGGTCCCACTCGATGCCCGGGGAGGCTGCCGCAGAATGAAGGGAAGAGAGGCACTAAACATGGGACCTCCCCTAAAGGTGAGGGAGGAATGGAGCTAACACTTTTAATCTGAGCCACTGAATCAGGAAGCAAAGCAGAAAGCTGGGAGGATGAATCCAAATAATCTCTTCCACTCTCAATTTAAAAGAATTTTTAAAAAGAGTTGTAAGAGCAGAAACTACCACCAAGAGTGTTGGAGTCGGGCTAGCTATGGTCTGAGACTGGTCTGACAAAGGCTAACTCTTACCCAGACATCCAATAAAAACACCTAGCAAGCATCATTTCCATAAGGCTTTGTCTACTTGAAACACAAGCCAATTGTTTGGGTCCAACTTATGAAACAAGGTCTTACAAAGGTTATAGGGTGAGGAGGCCTGATGACAACTAAATTGCTTTAAATGGAGCTCAAAATACCACCTGAAACATTCTCCTCTCCCAAGAAATGCTTAATCATAAATCACGTGGCTCAAAATGTATTAAAAATGACAAATAGAGCAAGCACTTAATCTCATTTTTTTTCTTTTAATTCACTGATGCATCAAAGATTTCTGAAGGATATTATTACACACCAAAAAGATGAAGTACACCAGGAATGCAAGATTCCAGGGATAAAAGAGGAGATTAAAAATCAAATGGTGGACCAGACTTAATGCTTAAAAATTATTCTGAAAATAGACATACTCGTTTTAAGACAAGGAGATGAGGACTGTCTGCTCTGAACTTGTAAGGAATGGTGAATCTCACAATAATTGGACACATGTTTTTCATCTTCGAAGAACTTATGAATCCACTTTAATGCATTGAAGTTCATGGGTACTATTTGTCCACAAGTAAGTTTCCTCCTCCCGCCATGCATTCTTTGATGGGGTTTTGATTTCAGTGGGGGTGAGGGGGTGAAAAACCTTCCAAAGTTCACTAGTATTTTCTGAATTATCATTAGGTCAATTTTAAAAGGAGATTCAAAGAATGTACTCAGTGAAATTTTCTGTTAAAACATCCTTAATAGTCTAGTACTTTTGGATAATAAGTGATTCTTCATGTGTCCCTTCTGCTGCATGTAGAAATTAATTCTTGGCAATGAGCATTATGAAGTGCCTAACGCAAGACGCAAATTTGTTTTGACCTGGAATGTATTAGAAAGTAGATCAAGCAGCAAAGTCCAGCCTGACGAATCATAACACACCTTCTTAAAAGACACTGACTCCAAGCACTTGGATTGCTCCGTGTGGAAGGAAGGAAGAGCAAACTCTCTGGGAATGACTTACTTCTTTCTGCCTTGTGATTACAAATACCTAGAAAATTCAAGCAATTCGCAAGGCAATGTGCCTGATTTTTTTTTTTTCACAGCCTTTTTCAGTCAACTTGGAAACATCTGTTTTTAATTGAATTTGGATTTGAAAACGAATTTCGGGTAAGATTAGGTTCAGGCTCCAATCAAGTTAGAACTGAGAGATCATTGCTTATACACGTATCCCAAAATTCAGGGAGGCTTCAGGCCAAGGATACCACACTTCCTGAATGCATGAATGAGGCGCATATATTTAGAAATGAAAAAGGAATGGCCTAATTCTCCCAGGGAAACTTCTTTAAGATCAATGATTTAGGGTTTTAGGTTTCAGCTTTTAGACTTAGGATTCGATTTTGGGAAAGGTCAGCTAGAGGACAATGCCCTCCTATGTGTTCCGTATTTAGAGCAGGAGATTAAGCACTCACATGATCAAGTCAAAATAAAAATGGCATTTGGGGTTGTTTATTGAAGAGATCATAAATCTACCCCATTCTGCCAATTTGGAAGAAATTGAAACAAATACAACTATTACCTAACCGCAAATTCTCTGTTAGTCTCTTAATGGCACGGAGCCTTCTCTGCACCCCATTGCCTCCCCCCACCCAATTTATGAGATAGGTAGAGAAAGGAGAATGACTCAAGAATTCCCCCTTTGTACTGATTATGGGACTATCTGCCAAATATAGGGACTCAGGAGTCATCGTGACCTTGTGTCTAATTTAGGGTATTCCTAGGCCCTCTGCCTCAAAGTATCCAATTTTAAATGAAGGCTCTGATTTTTTTGCCTCTCAAAAATACTTCTGGAGTACTCCTAAGTAGTCTGTCACAAAGTAATAAGAATCATAAGGAACTGCTACAATGCAAGGGACCATTTTTATTTTTCTTTAATAGCTGAGTCAGAAGAAAAAGTATGCCCCAAATTCTTAAGCAAATATTTGATACTTAGTTTGGCAATTCAGTAAATGAGGTTTCGATTTCTGATTGTGCAATCTGAGTGACAGTTGGTGTCAGTTTTATCAAACAGATCAACAATATCCACCCTATGTTTCTTGAATTCAAAGTACCAATGGGTAAAAGAACACAGGAAGATAATATTTCTTTCATATATGCATTTGTAATTGTTATGAGTACTTAATAGTTGTGTATCTTCAAAGGGTACATGTGATGTTTAGATCTAAGCTAACAATGTGAATTAATAACATCGGGGTAAGCGGGGTAGGTGGGGTATCGCCATGTCAGGCATTTGTCTTTCCTTTGTGTTAGGCACATTCCATTTCTACTCTTTTAGTTACTTTAAAGTATATCCAAACTTATTATTGATTATAGTCACTTTGTTGTGTTATCGAATATTTCAGTTTGACTGCACAACTATCCTAAAGTGTAGTAAGCTTAGATATTGAGAACAAAGAGCACTTTCCTACTTATTCCCTACATTCAAAGAATATACTTAGTTTTAAATGCTATTGCTAATTTTTATCTCATCTATTAACTAATTATTCTAAATGCTTTATTTACCACAAATTATTAATTCCTGAGACTCATTTTTATTGACAAAAGGCAGAACACCAGTTATTTGTTAATGATAATTGTTCTGTGCAGAGACTTTCAGAGGTTACGTGGCTTTTTCTTAATACCTGCTGCTATAACCTTATTAGCATTTACTATCTAAGATGTGTTGATTTCAATGCTTAATCTTGACTCAGTTTTTTTTTAAATCTGATGAACCAAAGATAACCAAGAAAATTTTGTCTAAATTCAATGCCCTGAAAAAATGACAATCTCCTAGGAAGCTTTAGGAAAGAGAAAGAATTACTTATAAAGTAGTATTTCAAATATAATAATTAAATGGCTGTAGGATTAGCTATTTATACTTCTTAAATGAGGCAATATATTAAGTATCTGTTCACGTTTATTCCCAAGTGGCATTTTGATGGCAAAGGATACAAAAAAGTCAAGAAATAAGACTCCCAAACTTCCAATAAGCCAAGGAAGGTGATGAATGGGGCAGGTCTTTCTATGACACATGGCAGCTGGTACTTTAAAACTATGCTAAGCATATGTGCAGTTTCCCAGCAGCGGCCAGTGCAAATAGCAGAAATGCAGTCTCCTCACTAGATTGTCTTTCGAACTAAGGAGAGAAGCAAGGGTGATATTAGTATGTTTTTTTCACTATATAATACACAGCTTCATGAGTTACTCAAGTGTTAAATTGTATTTATAAGTATAAATTACATCTTCTGATTGTAAAAAATAATATATGTTCCTTGTAGAAGTATTAGAGGATATAGAAAAACATAAAGACTAAAATAATATCACCCGTAATCCTGACACTCGGAGATAATATTCTGGTTCATTTCTTTGTGACTTTTTTATGCAAGGCACATGTCTGTGCACTCAACAGTCTCAATATTTCACTGTGTCCTTTTCTCCAGTATTATATATGGTAATAATTTTTTTTATGTCACCAAAAATTCTCTGTCAATATTTTTAGATTCTTTCGGAATATTACCCTGTATTGAGCATATGAATTGTCCCCAATCTTTACTACAGCATTGTGACAAATTTCTCAGTTCATACATCTTTTTCAATTTTTTTAGTAATTTCCTTAGAATAAATATTTAGGCATAAAATCCATACTTCTAAGATTCTTGACACAAACCATCAAAATGCCTTCCAGAAAGGCGTTAGCAGCTTAGACATTCACTCAGAAGGGTATGAATGTGCAAAAAAATCCCTGTTCTTAATCAGCTTGGACCCCTGTGATTTTTTTATATTTGTAAATTTGGTGAACTAAAAAGTTGTTATTTTATTTTTCATTTATTCAATACCTATAGAAGGCAAATTATTTTTCATGTATGTACTAATTATTTTTATTTCTTCTTTTTAAAATTATCTGTTTTTGAGTCTTAAATTTTTATAGTTGATGGGTTTTTTCTTTTCAGTTTATGGAAAAAAATAACATTCTCTGATTTACCATATATAATTCTAAATCTGTTCTTTATGTTTTGGTTTTATGTCTATAGTCAATATACAAACAGATCAAATCTTTATAATTCTATAAATATTTTTCTTCTCATTTATTTTCTTCAAGACTAGAAAGCACTTTCAGATTGTATATGAAACCAGCACATTGTACCCCTTGATTGCACTAATGTACACAGCTATGATTTAACAATAAAAAAAAGACTAGAAAGCACTAAGATTTAAACATTTAAAATATTTTCTATGTGTGATACTGATGATATTTTCTATGTGTGATACTCTAAACCTGCCTCTTGGGCTCATTTTCAAGGCAATTTTAAAGGAGAGACCATAATAATATCCCCTTTAAAAAGTATTGTTTACATGAAGATTCTTTATGCAAGGCCTACAATGTACTTCCTTATTATTGACTACTGGTTTATTTATTCCTCTTGGGCTTTTAAAAATGTTTTCCGATATTTCATTTCAAAATATTGGCAAACATGTAAGAATATTTGGACCAGATAGAAAATCAAATATATTAATTAGAGGAAAATGAAAATACTATACTATTTTATTGCCATTGAGCTTTAAGAAATTCAGTTTCCATTTCCAGGACCTCAGAGAAATGAAAAAATGAAAGAATACACAATTGGAAACCCAAATAAACCATGTACGTGGTGGGTGCACCTGGTGTGCCAAAAGGAAGCCTATTAGCTACAAAGTGCAATGGACTGGTGACCTGTTCACAAGTTGAAAACAACCACAATATTCATGTCAATGCTTTGTATAATTTATTGTGACTTCATTGTATTGGTGTTAATATGCAAACCCAACAGATTTAGACCACAATTCTGGCTGATCTAAATTCTCTCCTGCCTAAGCTGAAAGAGCTTAACAAACAACAAAGAAAATCTGAGCAAGAATCAGCTCAACACTGTAACTTCCATATTGTTGGCTCCCAAAGCACTGCTCAGAATTCCAAGGTATCTTCTGAAGGTAGACACAAAGTGATAAGAAGCACTTTGGATTGATCAGAGCATACAGAGCAGGTAATGTATTTACATTTCTATACAGCTGGGGAACCCCGGATGCCAAGTAGAATACACAAGAAATATAGCCACAAAGAAAGCCTGATGTTTCAATTATGTCAAGAGTGTCCTAAAGTCAGTAACACAGGAAGAATGAGAGTGTCCCGGGGCAATCTAAGCATACATTAAATGCTTACATATTTTAAGGGAAAACGTGAGTCATTAGACAAAACTGGGATTGAAGCATTTTTCTCTGTGTCCTTGTTATTTTGGAGACCAATGGATATTAAGCACCTCTTTCTGGGATGAGTAGTATTCCCTCTTGAGGTAGTAAAATAACTTATTTGTGGACTCAGATATGCTAAGTTGTTTATCATTATTATTATTATTGTTATTTTGAAACAGAGTCTCATTATGTCACCCTCGCTAGAGTGCTGTGATATCACAGCTCACAGCAACCTCCAACTCTTGGGCTTAAGCAATTCTCTTGCCTTAGCCTCCCAAGTAGCTGGGACTATAGGCACCTGCCACAACACCCGGCTATTTTGTTGTTGTTGTTGTTGTTGTTGCAGTTGTCATTGTTGTTTAGCTGGCCTGGGCCAGGTTCGAACCCACCACCCTCAGTGTATGTGACTGGCCCCATAACCACTGTGCTACGGATGCAAAACACTAAATTGTTTTGAATAATGGTAACTTAAAACTTTTTTGAAATAATTTGTTTAGATTTATTTATGGGGTTTCTATCTGGATTTTTGGTTCAAACCCACAGAACCCCTTGTCTGGCTGGAGTATATAAAATAATCTGTCTGTTAGAGGGCCACGTGGACAGGTTCACCAGCAGGATGGGTCTCCTCAGTCTGGGTCAAGCCTTCCTGCCCACCAGCCTCTGTCCTTTGCCGGGAGAAGCTGCTTTCTGGATTTTCACCTACTGGGAACTTGCTTGGTCCTGATCAATTCTAGTAAACTGAAGTGCACTATTTATTAAATCCCAAAGGCTTAAAGTTTCTTAGATGTTTTTCTAAATATCAATAAAAATTCTTTTTTGAATTTTAACTAAGAGAATATGGAGAGGGAGGAGAATCACTTCCTGGCACATTCTCATTTCCTTTTTGAAAATAAATATTTTCTGGACTAACTTTAGCATTTCCACCATATTTTTTGTGGGGGGTCATTATATTAATAGGAATGGAATAGTCTGCAAAAATATTTTTAAAGTCACGAAAGAAAAGATCTAAAAGAAAGAGTTTGTGGCCTTCTCAAACGAAGATTACTTTTTTTGCTTCTGTTGAAGTCCCATGTTGATTTATCAATAATAGGTCTGATATTGTCACTAACTGCACAATGCTACAACTACCCAGATCACCATATCAATTCTGCAGACTTCTACTCCCTTGTGCTTGAAAACAAATAAACAAGGCCATGGTGAATAAGTGTCACAAGCTACTGCACTGATACCTAATGGCACATTGAAAGATATGACTGTAGGTAATTATCACTTATCTTGTATTTAATCTCCAGAATACCTGAGTTTCCAGAATGGTTCCACAGTAAAAGGTTAGAAGTCAGCCCCACTAAGTGCATCAAAGAGCAGGGTAGCCACAGGTGGTGCCTGATGGACTGTCACGAGTGGCTGGATCAGTTATAGGAAAGCAAAAGTGCTATTTTAATTGCCCAGCTATCCATCCTAATGTGGACAGGCCTGGGGAGGAGACAGCAGGCAAGACAGGAGAACACCACAGAGATGAAGCATAAAGCTAACGCACAGTGTGGTCAGAGCGGATTAAAAGTGGTGTTAGTGGCAGTCGTCATCAGAAATTAAAAGCAACAATGGAGTTTGATGGAGGCCTCTGAGACAAGGAGAGAGGCACCGGAAAGCCCTGAACTTGTGGCAGATGAAAAGTGAAGCGATGACGGGAAACCCAGGTAGCCCCGGAACGTGCCAAGCAGAAGTCCTGAGCTGGGGAAGGAGGCGTCGTTTAACCAACACACTCTTCCTACATCTCTACATTTTTAGGAACCGGGAATGCAAAACTGAGTAATTCATGCCCCTGTTCCAAGAGGAAAGAAATTAAAGCCACACATCCCAGGGACAACCTCTCCTATATCTGCATCTTGCTCAAAGTTTACATTAGCAGAGCCAGCCAAGGTACATTTTGGAAAGCTCTTCAAGAAAAAAAAAAAATCCAAAAGCACCTGGTCCCTCAACTGTTAACCCCGTATGTATGTCAGAATGATGCCTTCTGTACCGACACTGGGTGGCTATGTTCTTTTCTATTGGGTAACAATAAAAGCATGAGAACTTCCAGGCGTGGTGATCAAATCGAACCTGCTTGTTTACGCAGCTGGAAAGTTCTCGATGCAGAATCTTAGTGGATGTAAAAGCCAAAGCCAAAGGGTGGTGCCTGTGGCTCAAAAGAGTAGGGCACCAACCCCATATACCGGAAGTGGCAGGTTCAAACCTGGCCCCTGCCCCCGCCAAAAAAAAACTGCAAAAAAAAAAGACAAAGCCAAAAAACAAAAATAAGCAAATGCACCAAAACCTGTGTGTAAGTAGAAAACTTGGTTCCTTATAAGTCAGACAATCGCCCTCCATGGGTTGCTAGGGACCATGGAAGTCCATGCAGGTTTAACCTCTGCATTCTATTTTTAATGTGTTAGTTGTGTTGCGTCTGTATTGGGGTTAGCACCAGCAGACATCAGACACACAGACACCTGACTGCAAGATTCTGGGTAAATCATTCCCATTTGTTTAACATCAAAAGTGGTGAAACATTTCTTTAAAAATGTTGGTGGAGTTATACCTGCAAAGGCAGAACTCATTGTTTCTTACATATTACAACCACATGTTGAGACAATAGACTTCAATAAAAAATTACCTTCAAACGTGCTTCGTACCTGGAGGATTTGCTTTATCCCTCGGTGCTCCCGGTGAGAGAGCCCCCCCCGAGCACACGTTCCTCCATGAAACTTAATTTTCTTTGAACTCTGCAGTGACCCCAAGTTTAACAGCATTCCAAATTCAGTCTACTTTGCCCACACAAGATATTGCCGCTAAGCAAACCTCTGTTCCCCAAACCTCATAACCCATGTAAGCTGCTCATTTTAGGCCTGAGGGAATAAATGGAAAAAAGCTGGCCTATCACACTGTTTTAGACTGTTTGCCACAGAAATTCAGGATGGGTTCTATGTTGATGGAACTAGTTACGGTGGTGACTGCATATATTGAATATAGATGTGAGGGCTGTCCAGAAAGTGTCCAGCCACGCACTATGACAATCATGGTTGGATACTTCCTGGACAGGTCTCTCTATATGATATATATAGGATAGATATAAAATATGTATATATATATATACACACATATATATCTCATTATTTTTGTGACCTTTTACCAAGTAGTCCTTTTACTTTAGCTCTTGATGACACGATTTATGTAATACACTTAAGGTGAGTTTTAGAAGGAAGACACAGTGGAGGAAACTGATTCAGTGTCCTTAGAGTATCAAGCACTTTCCTGGAGACTTCCATGTATTATATAATTCATTTATTCCACTACTACTGTACTAAGTCCTGCTGTGTACTAAGTACTCAAGACTCAGTTTGGAACAAGACTAAGATAGTCTCTGTTCTTAGGAAGTTTATCATTGGCATGACACCAATTAAAGTGTCAGCCTGATACATATCTGATATGGTTTGGGGTTGAATTGGAAATCTAATATTGCGTCTACTGACTAGCTGTGTGACCTTGGTTCAGTTTGCTGATGCCTCAGTTTCCTCACCTGTCAATTTGAGGTTGCTATCAGAAATAAATGAGAGCAAAGAGGACATTTAAAAGGCCTTGCACAGTGCCTGGTGCAACTGGGAGTTGTCTCCTAGCCTTTCTCACACTAGTACCCAAAGGAATTCGTCATTAATTTGTAAATTAGAGCGGCTGTCCTTGCCCTTGTAGCAGTTATAGCCACCGGGGCTCAGCAGGGAAATGTGCCCCAGCAGTTCCAAGGAGATACAGAACACGGGTCACCCTCCTTGGTGCATAGCTAAAAACAAATTTCATTGTGCTGGCTCATAAATACAGAATGAAGAAACAAGCAGTTGTTAAAAAAACAATAATCTAAGTGACAGTGAAAATAATAATATTCAGTTATTCAGCAAATAGATGGTGAGGGCCTATTCTGCACCAGGCTCTGAACACAAAAATAGTATCTGCCTCATCGTGTGCTACAATGATTAAACAAGTTACAACAGGAATGACAAACCATTAAGTACTCAGGAACTACTTGTGGTTCTTATTTTGTTGAGGATATGTTTTTAGAATGGCCACAGAGGTACTGTTTTATCACTTACAGAAATGTCTAAAAGTATTTGACTTTTAATGCCAATCTCCCTCTACCTATGACACAGAGCAATTGAAATAAACTATAATTATATGAGTCTAAATAGGCCACATCTAAAAGTTCTCAATGGATTTACTAGGATGCTTAACAGAAATGTTTTGTATTTTTTTTTTTTTTTTTGTAGAGACAGGGTCTCACTTTATGGCCCTCAGTAGAGTGCCGTGGCCTCACATAGCTCACAGCAACCTCTAACTCCTGGGCTTAAGCGATTCTCTTGCCTCAGCCTCCCGAGTAGCTGGGACTACAGGCACCCGCCACAACGCCCAGCTATTTTTTTTTTTTTGGTTGCAGTTTGGCCGGGGCCGGGTTTGAACCCGTCACCCTCGGCATTTGGGGCTGGCGCCTTACTGACTGAGCCACAGGTGCTGCCCATGTTTTGTATTTTTTTAAGAAATGTTTTGTCTTATCAAAATACGCCTTACCTCACCGAAAAGAACTCTAAAATGCTCTAAGAGCTTTTAAAAGAGAAAATGTTTCTATTACAAATAGAAATTGTAAAACAAACTGTGATTGATCTTACGTGTTTTTCTTCTGATTCTTTAACTTGTAGCATGAAAATTGGAGAGCATGATTATATCCATGTTGATGTAGAAGATGGTTGTAAAAATCTGGGTAAATAAGTCTGGGCATTGGTGAAGGTAAAATCGAAAGCTGCCATTATCCGAAATCAACAACATGGTCTATGAAGGCGCTTACGTCATTGACATAAGTACACGAACAAAGTATTCTAAAAGCTTACAAACCTTTCACTTTAATTTTTTCCATTTTAAAACTGCTGTATTAATTTCTCAGCCTATAGCCACTGCCTACATTTTTAATGATTACTTTTATTGTGGACCATGTGTCAGCGTCTGTGGATTACTGTTCAGCGTTAGGATAGAGAAGAGTAAGATATTCCCTAATGGCAACATTTATGTTCAGCTACCCTGAGGCAAATATATATATATATATATATATATATATTAAAAGTAGACAAAGATAAGAAATTAAAACTGGAAGAAGATTTGAAAACAGACTTTATTCTACTTCAAGCGAGTTGTCACATTAAGAAAGTTGTCAGACAAAAGACAGAACACCCATGCAATATTTAGAATATCCTTATACTAAAAACTTATGTATTGTTTATCTCAAACACAATTTTAAGTAGATGTCTTGTATGTTTATTTGCCAAATTTGTCAACCCTACACAAGAAGTCCTCAATGCACACATAACTTAGAACCTTCACTCTCTTAAAGATAAATCTTGAGAAAGGTTCACCTGAATAGGCAATTGGGTAGTCAGGTAGTACCCTATGAAATTTGTCAGGTCCCTACCTATCCAGCAAAGCAGAAAAGCCCAGAGAGACTGCTCCATCCACTTTTCCATTTCTGTAGGCTTTGTAGAGCTGATCAGAAAGCCACAATTGATAAACACTTAGTGCATAGACATTAATGAGCCAACTCAATACCAGATACAAACAAAACTCATAAGGTGCAGGAATATAACATCCCATTCACTTCCTGTTGAGGGTCTAGGGCTGCTTTTAACCTGTCTTCATTCACAGCAAGTAGCAAACACATAGAAGACCTAAAAGAAACTCCATGGCAACCCTGAACATTAATCTGCCTCTTCCCTCTGCCTATCATTTCTATGGAAATTCATATACATGTCCTAAGTATATGCTCATGTTTTCTTGGCCTCATAACAGGGGAAGATACTAAGTCAGATAATTGGAGAGATTAAGTACATCACTGAAACGTCAATAAGACTAGAGGTTCAAAATCTTTATCAGTGATTAGATTTGAAGCCAGTGTCTTTTTAAATTTCACTTCAATTAAATTGACAATATATACTAGCATAAATGGAGAAACGAACGTGAAAATCTAATTGACTCCCAACAATGACATCCTTTGTGTGGAATCCTAAAAATCATATTGGTACCTGGGGGCAAAAGATCTGAAGACATGGCTTTCACCATGGGACATTGGACTCAGGCTCTCAGATCTCAGTTTCTACATCCGTGTAGTAAGATTGGTTTGGTTTTCTTTTAACCGGAAGTGTTTATTTGCAGAAATTTAACCAAGGTTTCAATTGGGTGGCCTCAGTGGAGGCTAGATGATGACAACTACAAAGGTCTTTACAAAAGTTTTGAGATAGACTGTGTTGTGGTCCACTATTCCATTTTCAAGAAATGAGGTTGGCAGTGGTGTCCTTTCTGATTCACTGCACAAGTTTTAACTTCTTCAACTTATCAATACTGCTGGAAGCACCTGTGCAGCTCTCAGCTGGTATCAGCTGTAAGGACATTAAAGGGCTCTAAGGATGGTTTTGCCTGCAGTGTCCAAAATCCTGCATGATTGTCTTCAAGTCAGGAAAGTTTCAACCCATGGGTGCCTCACAGTTTGACAGAAGAGCAAAAGCATGTGTGTGTTGAGTGGTGTGAAGAAATGCTGGTCAGATGGGACAGAGGTGAGTCTAGATGTGTCTCTGACATCATTGCTGGTGATGAAACCTGGTCTTGACAGTTTGATCCAAAGAATAAGTGTCAGTCACAGTGTGGATTTTCCCCAACAAAAATCCACCACCAAAAGTGAAACATCACTGAAGTGTCAGAAAGAAAATGGTGGCAACTTTCTTCTCCAAAAGTGGTCATGTCACAACTGTTCCTCTGGAGGAACAAAGGACTGTTACTGCTCAGTGGTACACAACAGTGTGTCCACCAAATGTTTTCAGGAAGCTTCTAGAACAACAGCCAAGGAGAGGTCTGTGGGACACCATCTTGCACCTTGACGATCCATCTGTCCACACAGCCAACATCACCACTCAGTTACTGGAGTGTGCAGAAGTTTAATTTATGACCCTACCATCTTGACCTGACCCCGTGTGATTTTTTCCTCTTCCATACAGTAAAAAAATCACATGTGCAGAAAAAGGCTCTCTAGCCCCAAAGAAGCTGTTTATACCTATGAAAGTGAGCTTAAAGCATTTGAAGAAAATGAATGGAAAGAGTGTTTTCGAAGGTGGTTTACAAGAATGCAAAAGTGCATAGAATGGTGTTGTGATTATTTTGAAAAAATATAGTAATCAAAATGATTTTATATTTCTTATTTTTGTGTATCTCAAAATTTTTGTAGTGTCCCTCATAGAAGCCAGTTGTAGAAATGAGCATCAGGAGCATCAGTGTAAGCTCCTGACTCCAAGAGTATGATTTTTCACTACCACATATACCACCTAAAAGTTAATATTCCCATAACTCACATCTGAGACCACACACCCACTCACATCAATGCTGAGTCACTCCTCTATTAAATGGTGGTGAAGGAATACCAGTGTGATTTCCAAAAGGCTTTTTCATTATGTTTCAGCTTTTCAATACATCTGTGGACTATATTCTGTACCTTTCTGCAATATTTTATAAGCAGATGACCTACCTAGACACACATAAGTTTCTACAATTTCCTTTGGAGCAACTCTCTCTTGCTAGAGAATTTTTTCTATAATAGATATCATAGGCATCTGAGTTCTAAATAAATAAATTTAGCAAGGATGGAAAACTTTACCCTGTAAAACTAAACAGCTTGGATTACTTTGAAAATTATCTCTATGCCCATGAGGAAAGAACAGCATAATGCAATATCTTATCAAAGATTATTTAAATATTTGTTTTTATCAAAGAATATTCTCAAAGGGATGTCAACATATAATAGTAAAGAGTTAAGTACATATGCTTTATTGGTTTGGGTTAACTAAATATAAAATATTTGTATATCTTTAGCCGGGCGTTGTGGCGGGCGCCTGTAGTCCCAGCTACTTGGGAGGCTGAGGCAAGAGAATCGCTTAAGCCCATGAGTTGGAGGTTGCTGTGAGCCGTGTGAGGCCATGGCACTCTACCGAGGGCAATAAAGTGAGACTCTGTCTCTACAAAAAAAAAAAAAAAAAAAATATATATATATATATATCTTAATCAAGAAAAAAGTAGTCAATGCAATATATCAAAAATCTTGCTTTTATATTCAAAAATGTTTTAGAATGATACCCTTTAGGACCTTCAAAATATATACTACAAGTAAAACATTTGTTCAGTAGCAAACCCAAATAGTTTGAAATGCTTAAAATATTTACATGTATTTTAAAATAAGAATATTATAGATAATAGTATTGAATTATGGACTTGAAATCCAAGATTGTTAACTTTTGGTAGCACAGTAAACAGAAAACAGACAACGGAGAGAAGTTCTTCAACTATGCTCCAGTATCCTCAGGAATAATGCACACATTCCTATAGGAGATATCAAATTCATGAGGTCCCATTCACATAAGCCTTCCTGTCCTCAACTGAGCAGATGCACAAGTACACCTATGACTGCATAATTAAAGCCTGGATAATTGATGGTATAGGCTCTTGGAAAATGCAATTTAACATCAGAATGAACTCTTTTCTTTTAAAAGAATATTTTGATTCAGACTGAAGTTCAGTCACAAATTGCTTCCAAATCTGTAAAAATGAAATATAAAAATTAAATATTATGTAACACTTTTTTTCCTTCGGAAACATTGTTGAAACAATGACCTAAATAAATGTGAAGATATATTATCTTCATGGATTGGAAGACTTATTACTATTAAGATGCATTACTGCCCAAATGCAATCTGTAGATTCAATGAAATTCTTATCAAAATTCCAGCTACCTCTTTTACAAAACTGCACAAGTTTATCCTAAAATTCATTTGAAATTGCAAGAAATCCCAAATAGTAAAATAATCCTGGAAAAAAAGAATAAAGTTGTAGAACTCATGCTTCCTGGTTTCAAAAGTTATGACAAAAACATGATATTCAAAACAATGTGGTATTGGCATTCGAATAGACATATAAATCAACAGAATAGGACTGAGTATTCATAAATAAACTCATACATTTATGGTCAGTTGATTTTCAACTAGAGAGCCAAGACCATTCAATAAGGAAAAAATAGTTTTATTAACAAATGGTGCAGGGAGAACCAAATATCTATATGCAAAAGAATGAAGTTGGACTCTTACTTCACACCATATATAAAAATTAACTTAAAATAGTTTTTTTTAAAAAAAATCCTTAAATAGCTAAGCCTATACAATTCTTAGAAGAAATTATAGAGACAAATATAAGTTCTGACAAGTAAATTCATGAAAGCATCCTAGGAAGTGCTATATATCTTATTGCTGAATATTACTATGGTCACCTTCAAAGTACTCCCCTCAGGAAACTACACACTGATGGGTTGCTGTCCACTGGCCTAGTCAGAGACATGGAGACAGACATGGCAGACAAAATGAATGATATATATATTTTTTTTACCCTGTTGGACCCCTCAAGGAAAGAGAGGCCACTGTTAAGGCCAACCTGACATCCTGAGGAGAACTTTTCTCTCTCTCCACATTACAAAAGTCACACAAGTCAGGACAAGTGTAACCCATGCAGAGCAAGGAGAGAAAATGAACAATTTATTAAGGGATGGCTGGTGCTCGCTCAGGCACACCAGCAATTGGACATCTTTACTCACTTTCTTATATACCCAAACTCATCAGATAAAAATAACGAACAAGGAATACAAAAGGTAAAGATTCCTTATCAGAGTTAATACAGCAAAGTACGTACACACCTTTCTAAACCAAAAATATCTTGTTTAGAGATAAACAACAATGGAGATGAACCACAAAGGGCTGGGTTGTCTGTTTTGTTTGCCTACATCCCTATATGACTAACTGAAAGTTATAGTGTAAATAGAGGTGGGGATTAAGTGCAACGGTCCATTGCCTCAGGCAGATGATCTGTCTCCAGCTACAACTTGGTGAAAGCCCTCCGGCATATTCTTTCCTTTAGGGTGTGACTGCCTGCATTTTTCAGCAAAGCCGCTTATGTGAGCTGGGGGAGAATATCCCCCAAAACTCACACCTAGCCCAAGTACTGGAAATGTTTCCTCTCAGGGTCCTTTGCTTCCAGGAGGACAAATGACACTGATTCACCTTACAAGGGTGCAGTGGACTGTGCCCCTTCACTGATGTCAGCATGTAGTCCACCCTTCAAAACACTTTTGGAACTCTTTTTCTGAAATGACAGTCAGAGGTATACAGCACACAAAACATGCAAACTATAATAATTAATGCCAGTCACTCAAGGAACTAAAAGTAGACCTACAGTTTGAACCTGCAGTTCCTCTACTAGATATACACCCAGATGATCAAAAATTATTTTACAACAAAGACATTTGCACCAGAATGTTTATTGCAGCCCAATTCATAATAGCCAAGACATGGAAACAGCTCAAGTGCCCATTGACCCATGGGACCCATGAATGCATTAACAAATTGTGGTATGTGTACACAATGGAATACTATGCAGCCATAAAAAAGATGGAGACTTCACATCTTTTATGTTTACCTGGATGGAGCTGGAACATATTCTTCTTGGTAAAATATCTCAAGAATGGAAAAAAAAGTATCCAGTGTACTCAATACTACTATGAAATCAATATATGATCACCTACACACTCATATGAATGGCAAAACATAACTATAGTCCAGAAAGTAGAATGAAAGAGGAGAGAGAGGAGAGGGGAGGGGGGATATGGGAAGAGAGAAGGTATTTGGGGGGACCTCACATAATGTGCATGATGTAATGGTACATTTGAAAAAACTTTTAAGAAATGAGTATAATTGTGATGGATATATTACTTAGTTCAGTGTAAGCATTTCACATTGTGTATCAAAGCAGTACCCTGAATACATAAATGCATCAATGTACAAAGTTATGATTTAATAAAAAATAATAATAATAAAAATTAATGCCAGTCAGCAAGGCACTGCCACATGTCAACTTGAACATAGCTCTGAGACACTGATATACCAAGGTTATGAGACCATTTGAGTTCTTTGTACAGTGCTGCCAATGTAAGCTCATGGTGGCAAGTTCACAAACTTAATTGTCAGAACTTGTATACATAAGCTTGAATCTGGCAATACATTCTTAGACTTCAAAAGCACAAGCAACAAAGAAAATATAAATTAGACTTCATCAAAATTGAAAAACTTACGTGCATCAAAGAACATTATAAAGAAGTGAAAAGAAAATCCACAGAATGAGAGGAAATACTTGTAAATCATGTATCTGATAAGAGTCTTAACCAGAATATACAAAAACCCTTACAACTTAATAACAAAAACACAAATATTAGAATTATAAGGGTAAAGAATTTGAATAGACATTTTACAAAGAAAGTATACTAATGGCCAATTAATACATGAAAAGATAGCCAACATTATTAGCCATTAGATAAATGCAAATCAAAACTACAATGCAACACTTTACTTCATACCTAGTAGGATGTATATAACAAAACAATATTTTATAAAAGAAAAATAAGAAATGTTGACAAGTGACTACCAAATTCCATGTCTCCTGAGCTCAAGCAAACCTCCCACTTCAGCTTCCCAGACTGCTCGGATTGCAGAGACAAGCCACTGCACCTGGCCTAAAGTGGATTTTTTAAGTGGCTTGAAAGGCATAGAGGACAAAGAAATTAATTCTGAGGACTCTGGATGTTTCTTAAAGAACTGGAATAGAATTTGGTCATTAAATTTCTTTAAAAACAGTTTTATTCCATAATTCTAATTCAGGCAGTTTTTATTTTTCTAAACTTTCTGGATTGTTCTGTAGTATAAAAACTCATGTATCTCACACATCAAACACTACTTCAGTATCAGTTCATCACAACCAAAATATGGTATCAGCAGGCTCTTGCTAATATTTCGTACATGTGGTTCTAACACCATTCTGCTGTTAGAAATTCAAGATACAAATTAGGAATCAAAGAATATAATTTTGTTTAGGTGAGTCCAAATTTCTAACTGAGTAGCAGTCATCTACAAATTAAGCTGCTGCCAGGTAGGGAGACCCAGTAGATTTTGTTGTAGATGATGATAGTTTATGTCATCTTTCTAAAAACTGCTGGCAGTAAAGTGCTAAATAGATTTCCATGAAGATCGCCACAGCCCTCCTTCCACAGTGGTGTGGATCTATGACATCAATATCTTCCCAGAAATTCTAAATAAAATTCAATCTTGGCAGATTACAATTGTTATACCAATGACCAAAGCTATTCAAACACCAAAACAGTAAATATTACTCCCTGGAAATGATGTACTAATTTCCTTACTTGCTTGAAGAACACACTTTCACAATTTCCTCACACCATATAAGAACAGCAAACTAAACAGAGTTCATTGAATGAAAGATACCAATTAAGTCAAAATCAGAAGTATTACATAAAGAATTTCCCTGGCACAAAAATGTGTTTTACACCCTGTGTAAATACTATGCTGTGCTATACTATTCAAACACTTTGCAACACACTATATTCCCTTGTCTCTCACTGATTTCATGAGAGTCTTAAATTCACAATAGGATATACAAGTTTCAAAAGTATAGATGCCACAGGTATAAGAAAAAAACTCTTTTTGCTCTTGTATCATATATACAAGGGAATTTACCACCACTGCATTTAAGATCAAATATAGATATAATGTGGGTCATCCACTGGCTTTTTGCTGCAGGGCCTTATCGAAAACCAGAGAATGGGAGATGCCCTGGGGAGGAGAGGTGCTCAGGGACCAGGATCTGGAGCAAGGTACCCCTGGCAACCCGTAAACGGGCACCGTGGGACCAGGAATTGCAGGCCACCTCACCAAGGCAGCACAGCCAGTTCATACCCGGTTAACCACCTTCTGCAGCCTTCTCTCCTAAGATCTATTTTGTGGTCAGATATCAGAGAGCTATGATCAAATATGGCTTGGAGTTGGGTAATTTTCTGGCCTTTAATTGTAAATTTTTTTTAAATCCTTGCCAATATCTAAAATATAAGGAAATTCTACATAATAAAAGAAAATGTGGGCTTTTCTTATAAACAGGAATGTCTGATAACTGGGGAGTAGCTTTGTTCACACTTCAATGAGCTAAAGCTGAGAAACAGCTCATGTTCTCCAAGTGCAAAAACGACGAACTGTCCTTCCTCTGCTCTCACACCAACAGCAATCAATACAGAAGACTTCTGTGTGGGGTTCCCCCCACAAAACCAAGCAAGAAATCAGTTCTGCAGTGAACACCAGCTAGGTGTCTAATTCAGTTCTAGCACCATAAATCAGTACAACCATTCAGATTCCAATCACAAGCTCCAGATTGTTTTCCTGTATTTTTGACCAAATGATTTAAATCATGGTTTCCATAACCTCCTATTCAGGTTCTACTAATTTTCTAGACTAGCTCCCAGAACTCAGGGAAACACTTAATTTACATTTACTGGTTTATTGTAAAGGATATCCATGACCACCAGATGAGAAAAATGCACAGGGCAGTGCCCATGAGAAGGGGTGCAGAGCTTCCATGCCCTCTTTAAGTGTGGCATGTCACCCTCCAGGAACCCCTATGTGTTCAGCATTCTACAAGTTCCCCCACCCTCTCCTCTTCAGCCTTTTGTGGAGACTTCACTGGGTGAAGCTGATTGGCAGCTGTGTGGAAATGTGACTGGACAAAAAGGGTGTGATCTAATGCTAATATACTGAGGGAGGAAACCCAGCAAGGCCTGTTTAGATTCTTCTTGGCCTCTCTGTATAGTCTTTGTTTCTCCAGATTACAGGGCAAGACCCTTTCTGAAATGAGAGTCTTATGGCCCACAATCAACCAAGGTAGGTCGGAGAATTTCTTTATGGCCAGCTCCAAGACAGAAAAGTGGAGGAAGAGTAACGCACATTATTAAAGTACATTATTAGTGTCAAAGGGCTGCCTTGGGGGAGAAAAAGGCGTAGATGAGAGGAGGTCAGGAGAAGGTCAGAGAGAGAGAGAGAGACTCTGTTTTCTGAGGCCTAAAGCATCCCAACATTATAACAAGGGCTGTGGGAGTTACAAGCCAGAGCTGTGGACAAAAACCAATATATATCTACAGAATACCACACCTGCTAAGATAGGTCAAGCAACCTCCAGGCCTGTCAGTATTTGACTTTGAAACTGACTCTAGAAGTTTCCCCAAACTTCTAGAATACAGCATGAACACAGAAGACTCTTCAAGGAAGGTATTTCTTTCCAAATGAGAGGGCTGGATTTGTGTGTCTTCACAAACTGGCCCATTATGACTCTCTAGTTTCCGACTAATCTTGTTTACTCAAAGTCACTTTTTAAATCTTATCTTGGCTACTTGCTGGAGTATCTTTTGCTCCTCATTAAAACCGTTTCTCAAATGGCTGCAGATAACATTTCTGTTTCGCTAATTTCTCTCTTTTTCCTAGGAGCCTTCACACTGCTTTCTTTGAGACATCCATGATTGGCTTCCCCCACTTTAAAAATACAACAGTTTCTTTTTCAGTGTGAGAAAAGGAGAAAAATTAGGTCCAGACTCTTAAAAGCCAGGTAGTTCTCTTTGTTCTCAGACTCCTCTCTCCCTCTTCTCTGTGATCTTCCATGTAAAATCAACATGGCTTAGCAGAATTAATAAGGAACATTGTCCTACTTTTAATACATCACTAAATGATATTTAAATGTCATAAGAAAGTTATTTCTGCAAAGAAGTGAATGAATAAAGCAACAAGGTTAAATGGTAGAGCATGAGTTTGGGCATAGGACATAGGTCTAGTTAAAAGCCTGCCTTTGCCATTTGATACGTATATTATTTTGTTATGTTAATTTATGAGCATAAATTCCCATGTTTATAAAATGAAGAATAAGTATAAGAATACATGTAATGCAGAAAACACTGAGTTGGCGCACAGTAGGGACTCAATGAGATAGGTTCCTTTGGTTCCAAAATGGTGGCGCAGAAGCAAGCTGGCTTCACTCTCCCCCACAGAAAACGAGAAATATACAGTGCTGAGATCATCATTAGCAATATCTCAGAATTCAATTGTGAGGATGAGTCAGTGAAAAGAACTCCAAGCCAATTGCAAGAGAATTGAACCTCCATATCCCATGATGTCCCTCTCCCCAATCTTATAGCTCCAAGCAGGCAAAAAAATTTCCCTGACTCATGGTATTTACACTGTAAAAAGTGAGATCAAGGTGGACAATCAATTTCCCAACCATGTTAGATTCCTTGGCAGGAGATCTGTCTCTACACAACCCACAAGAAGCACTGTAGTGCCTGGAGGGAGTAAATAACCCTGAAGTCAGCCAGAGGCAAAGGGTAAAGGTGAAATAAGCCAAAAAAGACACCAAATCAGAGTAGCAATACCACACATCACACTGGAGGAGAAATATTCCACAGGTCTCCTGAGCACATCCTGCTTGGGACAGCGCACATTTGGGATGGGTAGGGCTAGAGCAAGAGGCAAACCTAGGCTTATGAGGCCATTCACAAGTTACAACAACAAATAGGGAAGCATGACCTCCCGAAAGAGACAAAACAAGGAACTAGTGACTGACCCTAATGAAATACCAATATGTGAATTCTCTAACCAAGAATTCAAAAGAGTAGTTTTATAGAAGCTAAGTGATCTCACACACACACACACACACACACACACACACACACCTCAGAAATTTGTTAGCAAAACTGAATAAAGAGATTGGAATAATAAAACAGCAGACCAAAATCTTGGAACTGAGAAATATATTTGATGAACTAAAAGAAAAATCATTAGAGGTACTTGACAGCAGAATGGATTAAGCAGAAGAAAGTATCAGTGAACTCAAAGATAATTTATTTAAAATCACACACAAGAGGAAAAAAAAAGAGAATGAAAAAGAACAAAATCACCTACAAAATATAGAAAATCACTTGAAAAGACCAAAGCTAAGAATTATTGGTATTCAAAGGGGAGCTGAGCAAGGGTAAGAAGTAGAAAGATTATTCCCAAGAAATAATAAAAGAAAACTATTCTAAACTTGCAAGCCCTGCTGGGCTGCACTGTCTCTGAGGTTAGACAGCAAAGGACAGGCTCCTTGACAACCGAGCTGGGGGACAGTGGGCTCTGAGAATACCATGATTTCAGCCCAGTGAAACTAATTGCAGTCTTCTGGCCCGAATAGCCAACATGTGCTTCCATTCAAGACTAGAAACATCCAGAGGGCAGGGTCTGTGTTTTACTCCCTGTGGCTCTCACTACTTAGTGAAGCTCACTCTTAACCCCCACCATAACCCCTGCCTGTATCTACACAGAGCTAAATCTTCCCCAAGTGGACTTGTCTCTTCTCTTTGCTTCCTATTCCACTTCAAACAGTCATTCCATCTCCTACTTGAGCAGTTTTCATAACCCAACTTCCCCTAACCTAGCTTATAAATAACAGAACTAAACTCAGGCAAAAACCATCTGATTCCAGGGTCTGTGCTCCATCTAAACCATTTTACTAGTTTGTTCTCGGCATGCCTCTTTTCTCCACATTGATGTAGAGGGACTGCCAAAAGGGACAACCTTAGTCTACTGTCACATAAGGACACCACTGGCTTTTTGGATGGCACAATTCTTCAGAGAGTCATGCTGTCTTGGGTGTTACAGAACATTTAGCAACCCTGGCCTTCATCATTAAATTTGAGTAGTATCCTACTGTTTGTGACAATCAAAACTAACCACACATTTCCAAACAGAGGTGAGTGAGGTGACATTGCATGGATGGGATAGTCTTTATGGAGTTTTATTTTCCAGTTGAATTTAGCCCACAGATTTCCCTCCTGTTACATTTAATAGTGCCTATAAGCTGTAAGTATCTAAAATCATTAACAAAGCAAATACTCAAGAATATGCAGTAGTTTTAAAGGTAAGGAAAGTTTCCAAGAAGTATCATGCATTCTATCCTCAGATTTCAGGTAGCTTATCTTGCCTATGTGTCAATTTCCTTAGCAACAAAATAGATAATAAGGGCACTCAAGGACAGATGATTCTTATTCTCCTTCCATAGTGTACAATTGTTCTGCAAAGTGACTGCCTGGCTTGGAACTACATTTCTACCCCCCTTCACTTCTATGTGAGGTCCTGTGATTATCTCAATGAAATATGAGGAGAAGTGATCTATGTCACTTTCTGTTAATATTGTCTGGAAGTGGATACACCTTCTGCTCCTGTTCTTTCCTTGTTTGCTAGCTAATTGTCAGTGCACGGAACATCCTAGGAAGCTGTGCGCTGGACATGAAGGAGCAGCAAGGTGTAGAAGGAGCCTGGGTCCATGGATTTCCATTATATTAGACTTGGATCTACTTAAAAAGCACTTCTATCATGTGTAAAAGTCACTGTGCTGTGTGAAGTTTGTTTGAACAGGAATCATTGCCTTAACTAATACAAATATTTACATCTTGTGTTACATAAATATAATGTATGTCCATGGAACATAATAAACACTCTTTAAATACTAGTTGTAGTAATTATTATTATCTCCTTACATTATTTAGCTCTATAGATCTAATGGTCAGTATCACATGTTGGTAGTTACTATATGTGGTATTATTATTCATTGTTTAATTATTTGATGTATATGGTTTTATTTACTCAAAAATTATTATTGAGCACCCACTATCTGTCACGTCCTGGGCAAGCAATGAGCAAGGCATGGTCCTCACCCCGAAGTTCTTGATAGTAGGAGAGAATTTCATAGCTTAGATTCCTTCTGTGTCTTCCATGTTGATTTGGTGAACATTTGAAAATTTACCTGCAATAGTATACCTGAGGATATGGTTGGAAAACAGTCCATCAGGTAGAGGGACTTCCAGGCATTCTGGTTATCAGGTGTATTTATGTATTTTCTTCCCCAGAAGAATATGCCACCATTTGTCTCTTCTACAAGGAGATCCAGGCCATGCAATCATAAAGGGAAGAAAAGACAGGAAGAAGAGTGGATTTAAGAAATCACTTCGTAGTTTCCTTAGGACTTGGCACATGGAATACACAAGACAAAAGAAGAGGAAGACACAATCACTTTGAACAGTCTCTTGGAAAAGCTCTAGCTCCAAACGTCCTTCATCCTTATTGCTATTTGTTGAAGGTTTGCAACGCTGACTAAGAGCGTTTTATGCTAATTGGCTTTATCTGACATCCCTTTATCATTTGAAATTAATAGACAGCCTCGTAGATACAAGGTTAATGGAATATCTTCTCCACCTCAGATTTGCAACTTGGCATTTTCTCCAAAACACCACTTTCATCTTTATATAAGTGGTTGTGTCTATGAAGTCTTCCAAGAAAGGCACGCTGTCTAATCCCATCAACCCATTTGTGAAATATTCCAGAGGGAAATTGTTCACTGTCATTGTAGAAGCTGCTCTGCTCTTGGCATGAATGCCCCACAGATTTGACATGCTGGGGAGATAGCAGCCTGATGTGCCAAGCAGCAAGCAACAGCTATCCACATAGCAAAGCTCCCCCTTGGCCTGCTCTTTGGAATGATGTCATCTGAGCAGTGGAAAGCGTAATGTGAAGTAGACCAAACTCCACCCCAGGTACAGAGATGAGAGAAGTCCTCTCTCCTTTCCTTCTGCTTCTCTCTCTAGGAATACAGGCTGTGATGACATTTGGAAAGGAAGTATAAACATTTTGTACAGCTGGAAAGACTTTTGGCTGCAGGGAGGTTTCTTAGCAATTTTGAATATCTGTGTTGAGCCAGAGTAGCATTGAGGAGAGGAAATAGATGGAATGATTGTGTCAGCCTTCAAGGGAAAGAGTCAAGAGAATCAGTATGTTTATTTGTTTGTCCAACTCAGGTCTCCAGAGAGACGAGAGAGGCATAGGGACTACAGAGTCCATAATGTTAACTCCATATGTTTTATACTCCAAAAATTCCCAAGGCTTTTTCTGTGTAAATGTCTTAATACTATGTCGGTAGTTAAGACCCACAAAAGGCATAAAGAATAAAATAAAGCAAAATGCAAGACAGGTACATACATCTCTCATCTCCTTCCCCCATATCCCAGCCACACGTGTCACTATTCTACATTTGTGCTTGGCTGTTTTGCGCTCTCTCATGCTTTCACTATGTGCTGGTTGCTCTGTGTGTTTTTAGGGTTTATTTACATCTTATCTGATGCACATCTGCAAATCTGTATCAGATGTAAATAGAAAAAAAATAGATGAAACAAAAACCAACAAAATGACATCAGTGTAAATAAAATGCAAGCTTATACCTTCATCACATTAAGGAAACCTGGAGAAAGATTTATGGCGGTACTTAGGAACTCAGGTACCTATTTTCTGTTATCATCCTACCTCATGGTTTCTATTTTCAAATTCAGATGTCCACACTGCTGGCTGGAAGATAGGGAAAAAGTAAAGGGCAGAAAAGGGTCATTAGCAGTTCAGCACAACCCCTTTACTGAGTTCTTGAAAGTCATAGTTATCACTTCCAGTTCGGCTCATTGGCTAGAACTAGATCACATGACCACACCAAGTTGCAACATCACTGTTATTCTGGGAAGAAGTTTGCCAAGTAATATTGGTGAGTTCTACATAATATTTCCACGTAGAATTTAGAGAATGGCTGTAGGCAGTTGTAGTCTGTGCAAAGACTCATACCCAACGTATGGTTTAAGCAGGAGAAAAAAATCATCAAATCTATATTTTAAGAAGACCAATCTGGTTTCTGTGTGGGGACTAGATTGCTGGAGAGAGGAACAAGAATAAAAATGGTGCTCTAATGAGATGCTCCTGCAGTGGGCCAGACCAGAGAACCTTGAGCTAAAAGGGAAACGCAAAAAAAGAAAGTGGAAGAATACAAGATTTATTTTAGATACAGAATCAAGAAGACTGGCTGATGCATTTGAGTTTGGGAGGAGGCAAAGGTGGATGTCAGGATGATTCCCGGTTGTCTGGCTTAATAACCAGGTAGATGGTAGGGCCATCTGCTAAAATAGCGAATACAAAGATGCTGGGAGGATGGTGACGTTTTTCAGGGCTATGGTAGGAAAACACTTGTTCTACTTTGGGCTTATTCAGTTTGCTAAGGTAAGGAGTCATCCCAATGAAGTTTTCAGGAAGGTATTAAGATAGGAGCAGAGTCAGGGGATATATGTCAGAAGAGAGATCTGGGGAGATATTTGGAGTCCTATGAGTAGATGCAATTTCTTAGGGAAAGAATGTGATAGGGAAGAGGAGAAAGCCTGGAACTAAGTCAGAAGGATTCCTGGCATTTAGAAGTCTAGCAGGTAAGGAGGACAAGACAGCCTTGACTTTACGGTGAAAATTGTTCTTATATTTCTTTATTCTTTTTTATTGCTGTTGTATATTTATTTGAGACAGGGCCTCACTTTCAACCAGGCTAGAGTGCAATGGATCATCACAGCTCACAGCAACCTCAAACGCCTGGGCTCAACTGATCCTCCTGCCTCAATCTCGCAAGTAGCTGAGACCACAGGTGTGTATATTCCTATTCTTCTTTCTTTTGTGATAGCTCTGCTTGGTGACTTGTGCAGCCCACAGAGAGCCAGTGAGAACCAGCCCTGTTGCTCAAATGTGAGTCTTATAAGGCCTGAGCAAGTCTCCTGTCCTAGTCTCCTCAACTACACAAAAAGGCCACTGTGCCAGCGGCTACTCCCTTCCTTAGGAGGGTTGGTGATAAGTGTCAAGATGGAATTAAGCTCAGGCGCAAAGATTTACATTCACATGCCAGCCATTTTCTCAATTCTTATGAATAATCCATACTTTGTATTTTGGGCCTTTAGACATAGTAATAATGCTAACGGAATCAAAATCATCATTCCTATTATTAACAAGCATTTTTGAGTAATGTTTTGAGTAAGTGCCTAATAAAGTCTAAGAAATAAAAGTAACTCATGTTTATTAACTAAGAATTACTAGGTTTCCATTCATAAGCTTCAATATCCTGCTTAATGGATTCCATACTACCTAACACAAAGATCCAGGGCATGAATTATGGTGAAACAGTCCACAAAAATTATATGGTTTCCTTTTTTACTGTTGTTTCCCCTCCATGAAATAACAATGAGGAGTGGAGCTTGAATAGAGCCATTTCTTATAACATAATGAAAGCATTAGGGTGACGCTGGTTGTATTTTAGCAGACTGGCGGGAACATCGACACCTTGACGGTCAGAATGCGCCCCCTTGTGGAAGATGTGAGTAAACAACGGTAGAGAGGAAACAGTACTGTGCTCAAGACCTTGGGAAAAGACTGAAGCGGGGAGAGCCCCAGAGAGGCAGGAAACAGTGACTAAAATGCCTGCAGACCACACTTTGTAAAGAGAACCTGTAAGCAAAAAGTAACTTTATCAAATAAGGAAATGAGTGTGGCCGGGTGAAAAGGAAAATCTGGGTCAGGGAAGCTGGCTATTTCTAAGTACTAGAAAATTCGAATCATTTGTAATGAATTATAAATTACCAAGGCCCCGAATGAGGCGTTTCAGCGTGATGTCTCTGAGCTTCAGTCACTCCACCTGCAAAACAGAATAACATCAGAGTCTTGTCAGGTGATGGTGGTGGCTGTAGCCACGATTGTTGTGAGGAGCAAATGAAATAACGTACAGAAAGTGGTTTTATTAATAGCATAGTGCCCACTGTACTAAATCATTACCATTATTACATGCTAGTGCGTGCATTTTAAATCAGCAAAAGACATTTATTTGCCTTTCTGTTTTTAAAAATGGCTCCCAGGCACAGACTTTTACCGACCACAGAGGAAAGCTCTGTGGTGCTGTGAAGGTTTCAAGGCTAAAGAGTGGTGAGCCCTAAGGCTGTTCCAGAGATGGAAACCAGGTCCCATTTGACTCCTATTTCATGGTGTGTAGACAAACATGTCCAGGCACATTCAGACGAGTGTGACCAATTTGGTTTTATACAGTTGAGGCGAGGTCCACCAGGGGCTGGCTGGCTGGGTGGGGGACGCAGGGCTCAACTTGCTGTGAGTGACAGGGAAAGGCAGACATAGGAATTGAAACCAGGGCCACAGCAAGGGTGTGGCTACCTCCAATGGTAGGTCTATTTTTAGTTCTTTGAGGAATCTCCACACTGTTTTCCATGAATTAAGGCCTTCTGCAACAATTTGGATAAAACTGGAGACCATTATCCTAAGTGAAAAATCTCAAGAATGGAAAAACAAACACCACAAGTACTTGCTATTAAATTAGAACTAACTGATGTGCACAGAGGGGAGTAAAACTCAGTGGAAATCAGGAAATCAAGCAGAGGGGAGGGGAGAAACCTACCTACCAGGTACTATGAACACTTATAACCCCGACTCAAGCATAATGAAATTGATACGTGTAACCAAAAACATTTGTTCCCCCTTAATGTTTTGAAAAATAAAATAAAAGGTGCAACTACACTACGGGAGGACACAAGAGAATGTGCTCGGGGCTGCCACCATTTCTGCTCAAGCAGTGACGTGGTGCCAATGGGCAAATAGAACAGCAGGATAATTATAGGGAGTTTTCTGAAACTTGCTTCTTTAAAAAAAAAAAAAAAGAAGTGTTTGTTTTTTAATTCCCTCACGTATTTGGAAATGTCAGGAAGTACCAGTATGACAAAGAGTCTCAAGCTGGGAAGAGGGGCTGTAAGGGAAGGAGGTGGGTGGGTGTGCCTGAGTGTGAGGCCAAGCCAGGTGGAAAGGGCGCCCCTATAGAAGGAAGCCTCCAGGAGACATTCCCTGGACAGTTCTTCCCCAACTCTCATGCAACGAGGGCTCCACAAATGGAATGTTGTGAATTTTGTGAAATGGTTACAAGATGGGGAATTTCATTACAATTAACTAACACTTGGAAGTTGCTTTCTCTCTTTAATCACTATAAGGCATAAGTTACTTTTGTTTTCTCATATCATAAAATGGCATCGCTTGGAAATTAATTCATCATAGTGAATGTCATGATATGACACAAAACCAGTTTAGTGACTCTAATACACCATAGATGTTGGGCTTCCACCATTCTGTCCTTATAGCCATTCTGTCCTCATCCTCTGGCTCCACTCAGTGGCTCCTTGGCCCCGGTCATTACCATCCCCACAGCACCCTCTCTAGCACTGTCAACCCCTTCTTCATTGGTTTTCTCCAACTCCCACCTAGCCAGTTCACACCTTTGGGTAACTCACACTTTATATTTTGTCTTTTCCAGATGTGGGCCACCAAGCATTGCATGGGGTGGGAGGGAATCCTCATACAACACTATTAGAATCCGCTATGTATTCCTCCTCTTGAACTTTGGTCTGGGACCTCAAGGCTGCCTTCAAAACTTTTATTCATTTCTTCTTGTTATCCATCACATCCTCCATGGCATCCTCTCCCCTATGTTCCCTGCTCTCAGGAAACCTTATTCTATCCCTTACTTTAGAAGAAGATCTAGGGTTGGCCAGACACAGTGGCTCACACCTAATTATCCCAGCACTTTAGGAAGCCAAGGTGAGAGGATCACTGGAGGCCAGGGATTCAACCAGCTGAATAAGAGTGAGACCCCATCTCCACTAAAAATAGAAAAATTCGGTAGGCATCGGGGAGGGTGCCTATAGTCCCAGCACTTGGGAGGCTGAGGCAGGAAGATTGATGGAACCCAAGAGTCTGAGGTTATAATGAGCTATGGTTACACCACTGCATTCCAGCCAGGATGACAGAGAAAGACCATGCCCCCCCAAAAAAGAAGATCTAGGGTAATTTTTCTTGGCCCTCCTTTGTCTTCCACAGACTGATGGTTTATGTGACTGTAAGACATTTTCTTGTGTGTCTCGGGGAATATCCCTTCCTTTCCGCCAAGGCTGGCCCTGTACTCTGCTCTGGAGAAAGTCCCTTGGAGCCCCCTCACGTGTCCTGCTCTATCAACCGTCCTACTTCTCTCCCCTAGTGAGTCACTGCCTTTATGCTTTTTTCTGCTCTGTCACTTTGGTTCCAGTTATACTTACCTGCTATGCAATGTCTGCTTCTCTTTTGAATGTTTTTGAAATAAATCTGTTTGTCCCTTGTGACCACCGTCCTCACAGTCTCGCACTCTGGGGGGCTGCTGACAACCTCCTTTGAGGCCTTATCTTTCATCACCCCTCTGGAAAGTTTCAGTGGCTGACCAGCCCCTTTCTTGGTGCTCAGTCCTTCTCCTGTCCACGTAATTCTGCCCTTTCTGATTGTCTCCTTCCTGAGTTTTTTAAACACTTCTTTTGTGTTTTGCCCCTTCCGATCCATTCTCTGTGTGTACCTAAAATGCAAATCTGATTATGTTACCCCTTTCCTTCAATCATTCAAGCTTCCAGTTCAGGATTAACCCCAAACCTTGAATGTGGCCTGTGAGGTTCTGCCCCCTCTTTAGCCTCTCTCATCGCTTCCCTCCACTCAATGGCCCAGTTGTCCTCAACTCTTCTGAGCTGTTTCTTCTGACTGAGCCCTCCCTGTACTTTCCCCAGGATGCTCCAGCCCCCATCGTCCCCACTGACTGGCTAAATCCTACTGATTCTGTATATTTCACCTGACCCCCCATGACTGGGTTGGAGGTCTCCACACTCTGCCTTGCCTTCTGTAGAGGTTACCATATCATCTCTCTCGATGTGAAATAGCACAATCATCGCTTTTCTCATCTCGGACTCCCACCATTCTATTATGTGCCATGACAAAAAGGCTCTGGCTTGTTAGGTTACCACTGAAGACTCAGAAATGACACACAGTAGATGCTTAATCAACATCATTTGGATTATCACAACAATGAATAACTGGGTTATACTATCCAAATAATAAGTAATGGTAACAAAATTAGGTAACACTTCCACAGGCCTTGTTTATTTATGGCATCTTCTGTGGCAGCTTTCCCACTGCAGTGGAATCATTCAGTTGTTGTGACAGAGACCATGTGGCCTACCTGGACTAAAATATTAACTACCTAGCCCTTCATAGATTCATATAGACTATGCCCCAAAAGTCTTCATCTGAGGCATGCTGAAAAATCATGTTTACTTGTCCTATCATTTTATTTCCAAAAAAGACAATCCCACTATTCCCAAACCCCCAAATCCCATTTTTAGCTTCAATCTTTCATTTCTTCTTCTTATTGTGTTTTGGTAGTATACTATTAAAGCAATGTCTATCCATCTATAATGTAAAATACTTTTTCTTGGTAGAGATGTTTTTAAAACCCATGACCTGGCTATTCCTACTTTATAGAATTTAGAAGTTGAAGGTGCCCATGGCCTCATCCACCTCTTTAAAAAATAATAAAATCTGGAGATCATCATTTATTTGCTAGGAGTCACATCAGTGGTCAAATATGGAGTCTGGACAAGAACCCAGCTCTCCTGATCTTTCAAGGAAAGTCCCAGTGGCCCAGCTCTCTGCTTGCTCTTTGGAAGGGGTCCCTGAGCAGCCTCTCTGCCTGGCACAACCATTTGGAGTCAATGGCTTGTAGTCAGAGATAGCAAGGTCGGACGATTTGTTTTCCAACTACATAGAGCCAACTCTTTTTTTTTTCTTTTTTCTTTTTTTTTATTGTTAATCATAGCTGTGTACATTAATGCAATTGCCTGTACCCATTCTAAGATTAGAGCCAACTCTTAAGCTTGCAACTTCAACAGGATCCAAAGAGTCTAGCTAAATATTGCCATTATCTTTCTGAGTGGCCATGTCCAGACTCACTCACCACTTTCTTTGTTTATCTCATTTGTGCAGGAGATGTGAGTGTGTGAATGTCTATGTATGTTTGTGTATGTGTAAGCTCATATGTATGGATATGTGTGTGTGAATATGCATGTGTGTGTGTGTGTAGGTTGTATGTATGTGTGTGGAGTCCCCAGTTTTCATGACCAAACCTTAAGCAAGTGAAAAAAATGCCTCACGGTCTAACTAAGACAAATGCTACTCTAATAAATATTGGTTTTGATATCACCTGAGCCCTACGATACAGAATCTGAAATTTCCCAATGGTTATTATTCAGATTAATCAGTAAGGAGCACGTCAAGGCCTCCACGGAGCCACACAGTGCAATTAGCACACATGGCACCTCCTCAGAGCTTCCTGGATGCAGCTCACATCACCCAGGACCCTGTGCAGCAACACTATGGTTAAGGATATGTCACAGCGAATCAACAAAATATGCAGTTTGATCAGCACATTCCGAGAGAAGATCATTAAAATATGCAGCCAGATCCCCCAAGTGCATGAAAAATTAACTAACAAGTTTTGTATCTTGATCAGTGTAATGAGCGAGAAGTCACTGAAAAAGCATGTCAAATTGTACAGCCTGGCAAGGTGGGGGAAGGAAATTGTGAGAGCAGCTGGGAGGGCCAGAGCTAAGACTTCTGGTTTTCAAAATACCAATCTTCAAAATTCAATCTCAGTGAAAGCTGATTAGTATTAAGATATTGTCCAGCCTGTGTCCAGCAGAATGTGATGTGATGTTGAGCCTTCTGATGTAAATGAAACATTGATTCTCTATTTCAGCTTCACTAACTCTTAATGGACTCAGCCATCTGCCTAGAAGACCCCGCCAATGCCATCATATACACATGTGTGGAAATAGGAGGCAGCAACAGCCTTCTGGAAATACCTCAACCATCTGACCTTGAAGGAGAACCAAAAGGAGGAGGGGAAATAACCTCTTTAATAAAACTGTATCGAAGATGCCCCATGCCATAGAAAAGAAGTAGGATGTAATAAATCCGGAATGCCCAAGCTAAGAAGTTGGTGGAAAATTTGAGTAAATTAAGTTCAAGCGATTGATGCTCACCAAGGGGATGTGTGAATTGGATTGTCACAAAAGACTATGGGGTCTGCTGTCACTCTGTTATTGGCGGGATGCTGATGGGGATGTTGATAGCCTCCTCTTAGCCACACAGCCCCCTAGTGACTTGGCCCATGTATAAACAGGGACATGAGCACCAGTCTGTTAATTCTGCTTTGCTACTTTATCGCAGCCAAATGGCTGGCCTTGCAACTACAGGAATGTCGGTTTCCCAGGGCATAAATTTACCCCCTTTTATACAGAGCTGGGCAACAGAAAGATGGCAATTCCAATAAAAGGCAGAAAGCAAATCCAAATGGGAAACATGCTGCAGACAAAGGGGGAGATTGGCAGCTTGGCCATTGCCGAGGCCAGAGCTGGCTGCTGGTTTCCCTTCTGCCGCGCATGCGCTGCAGCAACGTAGGAGGTGGGAGATGAAGCAGACATTTTTTTCATCTTTCTAAATTTGATTAGACTTTCCCAAAATTTAGCACATGAACATACCAAGAATGACCTTTGCTCAACCATAGTATATGGAAAACATTTTTAAATGTTAATTGTTCTAATTCTATTTTTGTAAATATCAGACAAAATAGAAATTGTACCTCAAACCCATGATTTTATTAAAATTTCTAAAGGCAAGAAAAATGGAGTCAAATTAAAGTACTTAAAGAAAAATATTACATATATAATAAAACATGTGGTAAGTAGAGAATTTCAAAGGGCTAAGGTTTAGGAAAATCTGGGCTGGAGTATTTGTGCATTTCAGTCGATTAAACAGTCCTGTGTATGTGGTGAAAAGACATAGGTTGCAGTATGGCCAATTTTAAATGGCAAAAGACAATTAGAAATAAAAGAAGCATATCAAAATTTGTTTTATATTATCCCATTTTCATTTCTCCAGGAGGCTAAGGAAAACTCTCCAACCATAAGGCTGGGAAGAGAAAAAAAATTCAAGGATCAATAGATATTTCTTTTTTCCACACTGTGTTTCAGTGGTACCTACCACATGCCAGTCAAGACTACCACTGGGGGAGAAGGTGGAGCAAGATGATGACCAAGTAACAGCTTCTTTGCCACCAGGCATGGTGAGATTAGGGAGAGAAGACTCCAGGCATCTCTGGCTGTGGGCTATGCCCAGAAACATCTGTTTGGGGACACAGGGAGACAGCAAGAGACTTCTGGACCCCAGGAGGAGGACAAAGCAGTGGAGAACTGGCAAGTGGTTGCGTTCATTTGGTCTGAGGTTGTGGCTGCCACTGCTGTAATTACAACAGCAGTGAGTTTGCAGACAGGGAAGGCCTTCCCTCTGGGCTGTTTTGTTTTTTTGGACTTGGGCACTTGGTTGAACTGGCTTGGGAGAACTTAGGTGAGAGTGCAGATGACTTTAAGTGAGCTGCTGAGCTGGAACAGAGCTAATATTGTTCAGTTGTGGACCATGCCCAGCCATTGTGGGAGAACTTCCCCTGCAGGCTCCACCCTCAGGGTCACAGAGTGAGGCTCAGTCTGGGAGACCTCGGGCAAGTGATCTAGTTACTAAGCAGTGCCAAAGGCAGGGACTGAGATGCTAAGGAAGAGTGGAGATTTCAGTGTTTGGCAATAGGACCTTGTAGCCTTGGTCCTCGAGGAGATAGAGTAAGACCAGTTTTGGTGCACTGAATAAGGGGCAGCCACTTTAGGAGAGATACCAGCAACCAGTACTTTCCTGGGAAAGCTTCTGCTTAGCTAAGGTTAACAGTTTAAAGTGTCTTTTAAGTGGGCTGAGGAGAGATTTAGGGTCTTAACCCTGTGGGATTTGAGAAATCAGCAGATGCCTTCGGTCTCCATCTCACACAGCTGTATCAGCATTGTGATTAACATCTCATACCATAGAAGATCACCTGTTGCCCAGATAATATTCAGCAATATATATATAACTGCTTTGTTTTTGTTTGGAATTTTGGATTTTTTTTCCAACATTTTCCCTCTAGATTTTTCTTTCTTCATTTTTCTACTTTAAATATAATTTTCCATTTTTCTACTTTAAATATAATTTTCCATTGTTGCCTTCTTTTATAATAAGAACTTCATTTTTGCTAGTTTTTCTGCCCCTATTATTTGGTTTTTTCCCCAATTTTATTCTGTAAGGTTTTCTGTTTGTTTTGATTTATAGTATTTTTGTCTTTCCTCTCTATTTGGTGGAGGTGGGGTACTGTGTCTGAACAGGCTGGCAACGAGCTGCTGACCTCAAATGAACCACCCAACCTATCACCCTCAGAGGTTGGGAGTTTTTAATGTTGGATCAAAGAACCCTACTGTACACCTTTATTACTCCTATCTCACTCTTTCTGTGCCGCTCTTCTTTTTGTCAATATTCCCATTTACTCATCCACTCTTCTTTTTCTTTTTTCTTTTTTTTTTAAATCTTTTTTCCCTTCTTGCTCTTCATTCTTCTCATCCTTTTGGTCCTATAACAAAAGGACTCATCAAAACGTTAGGCCAGAGGCACAATAACTTAAAATGCAAAAGAAAGTGAAAGGAAAATTAGGGCAAGGAAACAAAAGAAAACACTCATGAGGAAAAATTGGCAGAAAAATCCTGGCAACATGAAAAAACAGTCCAGAGCAACCCCCTTTAAGGGACCATGAGGTAGCTACCACAGAGGATTCCATCTATAAAGAAATGTTAGAAATGACAGAAGGGGAATTTAAAATATAGATGATTAAAACAATGAAGGAACTTGCTGAGAAAGTGGAAAATAACAAAAAGAAATCCAAAAACAGAATCAAATAAGAGATGAATGATATGAAGAAAATAGAAAGGATATAGTAGAGCTGAAGGAATTGAAGCAGTCAATTAGGGACCTTTAAGATGCAATAGAAAGTATCAACAACAGATTAGACCATGCAGAAGAAAGAATCTCAGAGGTAGAGGACAAAGCTCTTGAGATAACTCAGACAGTTAAAGAGGCAAAAAAAAAGAAGAGAGAGAAAGCAGAATGTTCAATGATAAAAGTTATGGGAATTTATGAAGCATTCAAACATACAAGTTATAGGTATCCCAGAAGAGGAAGAATGCCCCAGAAGAATGGAAGTCATGCTAGAGGATATTATAAATGAAAGTTTCCCAAATATCACCAAAGATTCTGACATATTCCTTTCAGAGGGATATTGGACCCCAGGTCACTTCAACTTAATAGAGCTTCTCCAAGACACATTGTGGTGAACCTGTCCAAAGTCAAGATGAAAGAAAAGATTTTGTAAGCTTCCAAGAGTAAACACCAACTGACTTACAGAGGCAAATGCATCAGGGTGACTGCAGACTTCTCTAATGAAACTTTTCAAGCCAGAGGACAATGGTCATTTACCTTTAATCTACTTAAAGAGAACTATTTCCAGCCCAGAATTCTATATCCCGCTAAGCTAAGCTTTAAAATTGACAGAGAAATCAAGTCTTTTACTGACATGCAAACCTTGAAGAAATTTGCCACAAGACCAGCTCTACAGGAAATACTTCAACCTGTTCTACAGACTGACCATCACGCTGGATAAGCAGCAAAGTAAGCACCCAGAAATTAAAGGACAGAACCTAACTCCACAATGGTGCAAAAGACAAAGCTAAGCAATGGACTTTCACAAAATAAGATGAATAGAATGCTACCACACTTAGCAATTATCTAAATAATTGTTAATGGCTTGAATTTCCCACTGAAGAGGCACAGATTGGCTGATTGGATTAACAAACAAAAGCCAGGGTGGTGCCTGTGGCTCAAAGGAGTAGGGCACCAGCCCCATATGCCATAGGTGGAGGGTTCAAACCCAGCCCTGGCCAAAGACTGAAAATAAATAAATAAATAAATAAATATAAACACACAAGCCATCCATTTGCTGTCTGCAGAAAATACACCTAGCTTCAAAAGACAAATTAAAACTTGTTAAGGGTTAGAAGACACTTTTTCAGGCAAATGGAATCCAAAAGAAAAGAGGGGTGGAAATCTTATTTTCAGATACATGTGAATTTAAAGCAACTAAAGTCAAAAAAGACAAAGATGGTCACTTTATATTGGTCAAGGGAAAAATACAACAAGAAGACATTTCAATTCTAAATATTTATGCACCCAATTTAAATGCTCCCAGATTCTTGAAACAGACCTTACTCAGTCTGAGCAATATGATATCCTATAACACCATAATAACAGGGGACTTTAACACTCCTCTCACAGTGCTGGACAGATCCTCTAAACAGAAATTAAACAAAGATATAAGGGACTTAAATGAGACCCTAGAACAACCATGCTTCATAGACATATATAGAACACTCCATCCCAAAGATAAAGATAATGCATTCTTCTTATTGCCCCATGGAACATCCTCCAAAATTGATCATATCCTAGGCCACAAAACAAACCTCAACAGAATCAGGAGAATTGAATTTTTATCTTGTATCTTCTCAGACCACAAGGCACTAAAGGTGGAACTCAATTCCACAAAAACATTCAACCTCACACAAAGGCATGGAAATTAAATAACCTTATGCTGAATGACAGTTGGGTGCAGGAGGAAATAAAACAGGAAATGATTAACTTCCTTGAGCATAACAATAATGATGACACTGGCTACCAAAACCTGTGGGATACAGCAAAAGCAGTCCTGAGAGGAAAATTTATCACTTTAGATGCCTACATTCGAAAAACAGAAAGAGAGCACATCAACAAACTTATAAGTCATCTGATGGAATTAGAAAAAGAAGAACAATCTAAGCCTAAACCCAGCAGAAGAAAAGAAATATCCAAAATGAAATCAGAGATTAATGAAATTGAAAACAAAAGAATCATTCAGAAAATTAATAAAACAAGGAGTTGGTTTTTTGAAAAAATAAATTGAATAGATAAACCTTTGGCCAGACTAACTAGAAATAGAAAAGTAAAATCTCTAGTCATCCCAATCAGAAATGATAAAGGGGAAATAACAACTGATGCCACAGAGATACAAGAGATTATCTCTGAATATTATCAGAAACTCTATGTCCAGAAATTTGACAATGTGAAGGAAATGGATCAATATTTGGAATCACACCCTCTCCCTAGACTTAGCTAAGAAGAAATAGAGCTCCTGAACAGACCAATTTCAAGCACTGAGATGAAAGAAACAACGAAAAAACCTACCAACAAAAAAATGCCCTGGTCCAGATGGCTTCACACCAGAATTCTATCAAACCTTCAAAGAAAAGCTTATTCCCTGGGGAGTTAGCATGATTATATTTTAATGTAGAAAATGTGATATCTGGATATAAAATGAAAATAAATGTTAAATTAAATGAACAAAAAAAAAAAAGAAGAGCTTATTCCTGTACTGCATAAATTATTTCAAAAAAATGAGGAGGAAGGTATCTTCCCCAACATGTTCTACAAAGCAAACATCACCCTGATGCCAAAACAAGGAAAAGACCCAACTAAAAAGGAGAACTTCAGAACAATTTCACTAAGGAACATAGATGCAAAAATTCTCAACAAAAAAATAGCCAATAGATTACAGCTTATCATCAAAAAAGTCATACATCACGATCAAGTCTGTTTCATCCCAGGGATACAAGGCTGGTTTAACATGCGCAAGTCCATAAACGTTATTCACTATATCAACAGAACCAAAAACAAAGACAATATCCTCTCAATAGATGCAGAAAAAGCGTTCAATAAATCCAACATCCTTTTCTTTTTTTTTTTTTTTCCAACATCCTTTTCTAATTAGAACACTGAAGAGTACAGGCATAGGTGGCACATTTCTTAAACTGATCGAAGCTATCTATGACGAACCCACAGCTTTGGAGTAAAACTGAAAGCTTTTCCACTTAGAACTGGAACCAGACAAGGTTGGCCTCTCTCACCATTACTATTCAACATAGTGCTGGAAGTTCTAGCCAAAACAATTAGACAAGACAAGGAAATAAAGGGCATCCAAATGGAAGCAGATGTCAAACTCTCCCTCTTTGCTGACGACATGATCTTATACTTAGAGAACACCAAAGACTCAACCACAAGACTCCTGGAAGCTATCAAAAAATACAGTAATGTCCCAGCATATAAAATCAACATCCACAAGTCAGTAGCCTTTGTATATGCCAATAACAGCCAAGATGAGAGGCTAATTAAGGACACAACTCCCTTCACCATAGCTTCAAAGAAAATAAAATACCTAGGGATATACCTAACAAAAGAAGTGAAGCACCTCTATAAAGAAAATTATTAAGCCCTAGAAAGGAAATAGCAGAGGATATTAACAAATGGAAGAACATACCATGCTCATGGCTGGGAAGAATCAACATTGTTCAAATGTCTACCCTGTCTCCCTGAAAATAAGACATCCTCCGAAAATAAGACCTACTTATAGGAAAGATAAGACCTAGCACATCTTTGGGAGCACACCTTAAAATAAGACCTAGCACATCTTTGAGAGCACACCTTAAAATAAGACATTGTCTTATTTTTGGGGAAACAGGGTATACTTTCCCAAAGCAATCTACCAATTCAGTGCTATCCATATTAAAATACCAACATCGTACTTTCAAGACTTGGGAAAAATGATTCTTCATTTTGTATGGAACCAGAAAAAAAAATCTGTATAACTAAGGCAGTTCTTAGTAATAAAAACAAAGCCGGGGGCATCAGCCTACCAGATTTTAGGCTGTACTACAAGGGCACAGAGGTCAAAACAGCATTGTATTGGCACAAAAACAGAGACATAGACATTTGGAATTGAATAGAAAACTAGGAAATGAAACTAGCATCTTACAACCACCTAATCTTCAATAAACCAAACAAGAACATACACTGGGGCAAAGAATCCCTATTCAATAAATGGTGATGGGAGAACTGGATATCCACATGTAAAAGACTGAAACTAGACCTGCATCTTTCTCCACCCACAAAAATTGATTCACGATGGATAAAGGACTTAAATTTAAAGCATGAAATGATAAAAATCCTCAAAGAAAGCATAGGAAAAACACTGGAAGATATCAGCCTGGGGAGAGATTTTACAAAGAAGACTTCCAGGCAATTGCAACAACAATAACAAAAATAAACAAATAGGACTTAATTCAACTGGAAAGCTTCTGTACAGCTAAGGAGACAACAACAAAAGCAAATAGTTAACCTACACAATGGGAAAGGATTTTGCATATTTTGAATCAGATAAAAGCTTGATAACTAGGATCTATACAGAACTCAAATTAATCCACATGAAAAAAGCTAAGAATCCCATATATCAATGGGCAAGAGACATGAATAGAACCTTCTCTAAAGAAGACAGACAAATGGCTAGCAAACATGAAAAAAATGCTCATTGTCTGTAATTATTAGAGAAATGCAAATCAAAACCACCCTAAGATATCATCTAAGCCCAGTGAGAATGGCCCACATCTCAAAATTTCAAAACTGCAGATGCTGGCGTGGATGTGGAGAGAAAGGAACACTTTTACACTGCTGGTGGAACTGCAAACTAATACAACCTTTTTGGAAGGAAGTATGGAGAACTCTCAAAGCACTCAAGCTAGACCTCCCATTTGATCCTGCAATCCTATTACTGGGCATCTACCCGGAAGGAAAAAAATCCTTTTACCATAGGGACACTTGCACTAGACTGTTTATCGCAGCTCAATTTACAATCGCCAAGATGTGGAAACAACCTAAATGCCCACCAACCCAGGAATGGATTAACCAGCTGTGGTACATGTATACCATGGAATACTATTCAGCCATTAAAAAGATGTAGAGTTTACATCCTTTGTATTACCCTGGATGGAAGGGGAACACATTATTCTTAGTAAAGCATCACAAGAATGGAGAAGCATGAATCATATGTATTCAATTTTGATATGAGGACATTTAATGACCTAGTACACAGTGAGGGTGGGGGCAGGGAAGAGCAGAGATAGGGACGGAGGGAGGGGGTGGGAAAAGGGAAAAAAGAGAAAGGGAAGGAGAGAAGGAGGTGGGAGAAGGGAAGAGCAGAGAGAGGAAAGGATGGAGGGGGTGGGGTCTCGGTGTGTGCCACACCTTTTGGGTACAAGACACAATTGTAAGAGGGATTTTACCTAACAAATGCAATCAGAGTAACCTGGTTTTTCATGCCCTCAATGAATCTCCAATAATTTAAGGAAAAATGACTGCCATTGGGGCCAGACCCAGGTCTGTATGAGTGCCCTGAAAAGTGTCATAAATTCTTTTCCTAGATGAATCAGAAAATATTGATTTTTTTAAAGTTTATATACATAGGCAAAAGAATCTAAAAGCACATACCTGGGTTAGATTATCACCTCACCATGTACAAGTATACAAAATAAGAAACTTAGATCTAGAACACATTTTTCTTTTTTTTTTTTTTTGAGACAGAGTCTCACCACCATGTCGCCCTCAGTAGAGTAATGTGGCATCACAGCTCACAGCAACCTCAAACTCTTGGGCTTAAGTGATTTTCTTGCCTCAACCTCCCAAGTAGCTGAGACTACAAGCACCTGCCACAATGCCCAGCTGTTATTTTTTGCAGTTGCCCTTGTTGTTTAGCTGTCCTGCGCCTGGTTTGAACCCACCACCCTCGGAGTATGTGGCTGGCGTCCTCACCACTGTGCTATGGGCACCAAGCCTTTTTTTCTTTTTCTTTTCTTTTTTATTTATTTATTTATTTATTTATTTATTTATTTATTTATTTATTTATTTTTTGAGACAGAGTCTCACCCTGTCACCCTCAGCAGAGTGCTGTGGCATCATAGCTCACATCAACCTCAAACTCTTGGGCTTAAAAGTTCCTGTTGCCTCAACCTCCTGAGTAGCTGGGACTACAGGCACCTGCCACAATGCTCAACTAATTTTTTTCTATCTTTAGTAGAGACGGAATCTCACTCTTGCTCAGGTGAACTCCTGAGCTCAAGCAATCAACCCACTTTGGCCTTCCAAAGTGCTAGGATTACAGGAGTAAGCCACCTTCCCCCATTTAGGACACCCTCTTAAGACTAACACATCAATGGAGCATCATGAAACCTTAAAATTACTCCTGGATAACCAAAAAGTAATGTTCAATACTTAAAAGTTTTAATGAAATTTGTACTCAGGTTTTACTATAAATGATATCATACATGAAATTATGATATATATTCTAATATTTATGTATGACCTGTATACTTATACACACATACACATATTTTTTAAACAATAAAACAAAAACACACATGTCCCTCTAGACAACTTAAGAAATACAGGGTGACTAATATTTTTAAGCTGCCTGTGGCCCTTCTAGTAACAACCCTGTTCCCGTCCATTGCCTGGTAACTGGTTTACCAAGGTTAATGTTAATCATTCTCTCACCTTTAAAAATAAAATGCATGTGCCCCTAATGTGCTAATATATTTTAACATAATAGTTTCTGTCATTTTATTTTATATTAAAGAAATTCTATATGGATCCTTCTGTGACTTATTCTTTTTATTCAACATAACTATAATATTGATACAAGTTATTATTACATTTATTACTAGAGTTAGTCAATTTTATTTCTTTGTACTATTCCAATGAATATACCCCAATAATTCATCATCTGTTATACTCTTCATGGACATTTCAATTGTTTTTGTTTCTTACTATTATGAATGATGCTATTTTCCAGGTCTGCTGGTGTCCCTCTGCCTTGCCAGCTCCTCCTAAGGGCTCCATTCTCTTCCTATGTCACTGTCACACTGTTTTCCAAACTAGTCTTATCAGTTCACATTCCCACCATTGACTATAACAATAAAAATAAAGTGCTTGGGGAAAAAAACATGGAAGCCATATACATGCCAAATGATTTATTGAACAACATTAAAAAAGACCTAAATAATTTTGGGATTGTGGCACGCTCATGGATGGGAAAATTCAATACTGCAAAAGCGTCAATTCTCCTTAAATTAGCTATAAATGTCATTATGTTTCAACCAAAATTTAGAATTTTACATGGAAGTAACACTCTGATTCTGAAGTGTTCATGGAAATGCAGAGTCAAAAATAGCCAGAATCATTCTGAAGAAAGAAATGATAAGGTGACTTGCTCTACCAAATACGGTAATTGAGGGACTATGGCAATGGAGCGGGGATAGACTGTATTCTAAACTAACAAACCAGAGAGCCTAGAAGCAGACCCTTTGCTGGAAGGAAGTGGGGTAGACGGAGATGGCAGTGCAGATCACTTAGAAGGGACAAGCCCCTAAAACAACGGTCCTCTACTGGTTTACTAAAAGGAAAAATAAATAAAAGCCCGATATCCCTCCACAAACAGCTACAAATTGTGGATTGCAATCTTAAATGTGAATGCAAATCTTTAAAAACCTCCATGAGAACCTAAAAGACAATATATGAATCATCTCTGTGTAGGGAAGGATTTCTTAAGACATGTAAAGCACAAAACATAAAGGAAAATATTTATAATTTTGACTACCTTAAAGATATCAAAAGACATTTTAAAATATCATAAAAAGAATTAAATTCAAACCACACATTGTGAGAACATATTTGCAACATATAAATCTGGAAAAGATCTCACATCAAAAATACATGAAAGAACTCTTACAAATCAATCAAGAACTCTTACAAATCAACAATAAAAGATAAGAACCAAATGGAAAAATAGGCAAAAGTTATGATAGGCATTTCACAGAAAAAATAGTATGAATGGTGAATAAATATTAAAAGATGCTCAATTTCACTGATGATTAAGGAATTGCAATTTAAAGCCAGAATGGAATATAATTTCACACTTACCAGACTGGCAAAAATTAAAAAGTTAAGCAACATCAACTGTTGATGATATGGAGGAAAGAACTCTGTAAAGAACCCACTGTAAATGAGAGTGTAAATCAGGACAACTATCTTAGAAAACAAGCATTTTTCAAGTAAAGTGGGAGATTCACATATCTTATGTCCTAAGAGTTCCATTGCCAAGTATATGCCCAAGAGAAACACTTGCATATTTTCAACAGGAGACATGTATAAGAATGTCTAAAGCTGACTCTTGATAATAGCAAAAATTGTGAACAAATCAAGTGCCCATTAACAAAGAAAAGAAAAGTGGGAGGAAGGCATGCAGTGGAATATATCAAGACACAAAAAAGTGCGCTGTGTTATCACTTTAATATTAATATTTCAAAACATTTAAAATAAATAAATATACAGGTTATAAAACTATAAATAAAACCAAAGGAGATGGAGGAAAAATTGGGGAGGCATGCACATTCTCATTGCAGTTCTTAAGTTGAGTGGTAAGTACAAGCATGTTAATTTTGTTATCCTTTAAATTATACCCATTACATATATTCTTTTGTACACATTGTAGAACTCACAATAAAAAAGATGAAAGAAATTATTCAAGTCACAAATACTACCAAAACTGTGAAGACATCACTTGATTGACAAAAAGTAACCTCATTCTATGCTAAAGAGCAAAAGGAGCTGTGACTGTACTGCCAAATATCCCATTACTTCTTTTGGGACTCAGTGCGTGCATGCATAAAACATTTGGCTGCTGGTATATAACAGGTATTTAATAACATTGGTGAAGGAAGGAAGGGGGAGAAGGAAGGGAAGGAGGGAGGAGAGAAGGAAGGGAGAAAGAAAGGGCGCCGGCCCCATATGCTGGAGGTGGTGGGTTCAAACCCAGCCCTGGCCAAAAACTGCAAAAAAGAAAGAAAAGAGAGGGATGGAGGGAGGAACGTAGAGAAAGGGAAGGGAAGGAGGCGGGCTGCCCTGCATTTGTGAATAATTCATTCTTCACAATACAGATTCCTTGTTGTTTGGAAAGCGTTCAGTGCTTGTTTTGGCGAAGGGAGGGCTGCATTGTCTTGTAGAATTTAGCCCATCGTGTCTTCATGTTACTAATGGCTATCCTGACAGCTGTAGTACACCACTGAGACTTGCTTGTCAAACATTAACTACTATGCTCTATTATTATAGTTTTTTTTTTCTGATAGAGTAATCACTACCTCTTATGTGGAATGACAGAAGCTGCCTGATAGTATTTAATCTAATTGGGAAATATAAGAAATATCCCAGCTACCTGAGACATAGAAAGAACCCAAAGGGAATTTCTTTTAAGTCAGGACAGGAGGGAAGCAGTAAGCAGGTGTCTAGACTCTGACAGGCTGCACCTTTTGCTTTGGCTTCATCGGAATTGGAGTTGTAGGTCAATAATCCAGTATGTTGATTGCATGCTTGAATCTGAAGTTTTAAAATTTTAATTTCTAAAAGTCAAATAAATGCAAATTACCATTACAACATATTTTTAAAGTACACAAATAATGTTAAAAACAAAAATTTAAGTAAATACCACAGAACTTAAAAAAGTAGATCATTAATGCCATCTTAGAAGCTCTTCCCATATCCTAGTTTCTCCACTTCCTATTATCACATGAGAAGTAATGACTAAAAGACTGAATTTTATTTATGCCATTCCATGTTTCTGTTGATAGCATTATGTATTTGTACATATCCCTAAACATTACATTCTTTCTTACACATTTTTTAATATACTCATACTGCATTTTTCTATGACTTGGCTTTTTCATTCAGCACTCTGTGTTTGAGACTCATTCATGTCAATAATGTGCATCCCTATGACTCATTCATTTTCATTGCTCTCTGTACAATCACACTGCATAAACATTGCAACTTATGTGGAGGGAGAAAAGTAGAGAAAGAGAACAGAAGGAGGCCCTGCATTTGTGCATAATTGGTAGATATGTGTTTCCTTTTTCCTATTATGACACTGTGAATGTGTGTGAGTACGTGTGTGTCCTCATTTACATATGCAAATTTTTGTAGTGCTACACCCAGCAGTGGAATTATTAGGTTATAGGACATGAAAAACTGTAACTTTGTGAGGTAATCTAAATTCTTTTCAAAAGCAGTTTACCATGTACTCCCACCAGTATTGATTGAAAGTTCAGCCAGGGATGGTGGCTCACACCTGTAATCCAAACACTTAGGCGGCCAAGGTAGCAGGATCACTTGAGGCCAGGAATTCAATCAGGCTGGGCAATATGGTGAGACTTTTGTTTCTATAAAAAGTTTTTTTAAATAGCCTGTGGCCAGGGGCTGTGGTTCCAGCTTGTAATCCTAGCACTCTAGGAGGCTAAGGCAGGTGGATTGCTTGCCTCAGGGGTTCAAGACCAACATGAGCAAACGTGACACCCTGTCTCTACTAAAAATAGAAAAACTAGCTTGGCATTGTGGCAGGCACCTGTAGTCCCAGCTACTTGGGAGGCTGAGGCAAAAGGATCACTTGATACCAGGAGTTTGAGGTTGCTGTGAGTTATGATGGCATGGCATTCAACCCAGGGTGACTGAATGAGACTCTGTCTTTAAAAAAAAAAAAAAAAAAAGGGAAAGAAAGGAATTGTTGAAAGGAAGTTCTTCAGGCTGAAATAAAATGATACCAGAAAAGAAAATACTTAAAAAAGATATCCTCATGTAATGGCATGCATCTGTAGTCCCAGCTGCTTGGGAGGCCAATGCAGGAGGATCATTTGAGCCTGGGAGTTTGAGGCTGCTGTAAGCTATAATCACACCACTACACTCCATCCTGGGCAAAAAGCAAGACTCTATCTCAGAAAAAAAAGTTCCTGTCATTTTTGACAGTCTTTATGAGTTAATATGTGTCCACTTATATCTACTTTAAAGTGACCATAGCTGTGATTTAGCCATTACACAAACCATACACTTAGATCTACACCCACAATTTGAGGTTAGTGGTCCATATTGAATTAGGCCATGATCTCATCTGGACATTGATCAAAAAGCAAGACTTTAAAAGGAGTATAACTCTAGTTTTTCTAATAAACTGCTGATTGACAAATATGAAGGTAAAAAATCATAATGTTAATGGCAGAAATGAAATATTGTATTTGGCACTGTTGGGAAATCACTAAGATTTGTGGGTTTCTGACTTTCGTAACTACAAGATATTTGGATCAAAGTACACTGACTTTAGGTGACATATGAATTCATAATCCAAGGAAAAAAGCCTCATAAAAATAACTTAACATTAAATATATCTTACAAAAGAACGATTTAACTTGGCAAAATATTAATGAAACAAAACACATGGATTGGATTTCTCTTATAATACACATAGGAATAAAATGTGCTCAACAAAATAAATACACGTTGGCTTTTGCCAAACTAGAAACATCTGAAAATAACCTAAGAGATTTTTGTAAACCACATCATGTTTTTGGCCTTGTCCACCACTTAATTATGTGTTGTTTTAATAATATGTACATTAGAGATGGAGGTTGTATTCAGACTACAACGCATTCTTTATAGGGTAGTAAAAATGAAGACAATAGTACCTACATTTAAAAAATAATTCAATTCCAGGGTCTCGCATTCCTGCATATGTTTTTTATCAGCCTTACTAGTTGTTTTCTAAAACTCCCTTCAGTTAAGAAAGTTAGTCATTGTTTAGTCCTTAAAATTTGGGCGGAAAATTTTTTATACTGGTTCAAGAATAAAGGAACCAGATAAGATGTTTCTCTGACAATGCTAACACTATGTTTTATAAAGACCCAAGTTATATATGTTGGTGAAGCAAAATTGTTAAGTTTAGGCATTTTTCAAGGCTAAAGAGTAGCTAGTGTCTTCTCAGTGTGAACTCTTAGACTTTTAAAGCTACGTTTGCAGAAATGTCACAAAAATATCCATAAATGTCACTTTAAAGAAAATGTGTTAAAATTCAGCACACTACTGAATACTATATACTGCATATATAGACTTATTTTCTAAGCTTGTGGAAAAAAGTGAATTTCTGAACTAAAAAATTAACTGCTCTAGAATTCCACTTTCTTTGTTTTTTTTTTTTTTTGAGACAGAGTTTCACTATGTCACCCTGGGTAGGGTGCTGTACCATCACATCTCACAGCAACCTCAAACTCCTGGGCTTACGCAATTTTTTTGCCTCAGCCTCCCAAGTAGCTGGGATTATAGGCACCCACCACAATGCCCAGATTTTTTTGTTGTTGTTGAAGTTGTTATTGTTGTTTAGCTGTCCCAGGCTGGGCTCGAACCCACCAGCCTCAGTGCATGTGGCTGGCACCATAACCACTGTGCTATAGGCGCCAAGCCCAGAATTCCACTTTCAGTGAAGATAAGCTAGATAAATTTTTATGCTAGAGACAATAAAATCTGGACAAAGTAACTTTTTTAAGTGTGTGGAAAAACAGTTTGTTTCAAAATATTAAAAATAAAAAAGGTAATAAAGTATCAGTCAGTCAAATTCAAGTCCAAGAAAGTGAAGCTTGTATGGGGGACATTTTTCCTCAGTGAGCTTTGCTGATTCGAGGTAACTGGAAAGCCGGAGAGTCTGTGAGGTGGATTATTACCTTTCCCAGCTTCAGAGAGTAAAGGGTATGGTCATTAGAGCTCAGAACCTATAAGAAGGGAAAGGAACTTGTGGAAGCCCCCTGCAGGAATCCTGAAAGGCTATATCCCAGGGAAAAGATAAACTGGAAAAGGGGAACTGATTTCAGCTTAAACTTACCACAGCACATAAAATTGGATTAAGATGATACCAAGAGAAGCTGATGTCTCTAAGTAACTGGTGTAAGCAAATAAAAATCTTCCTGAGATGATGACGTTTATGTGTTAAATTATTCCTACAAATTCACACACATTCACATATGCACATAAATAACCAAGCATGCGGAGGAGACAAGATGGCTGACTGAAGCCAGCTTTCCACAGAGGCTCCCGTCCAGTAGGAGAGTTAAAGGACAAAAAATCAGCAAGTAACCTGGTGGATTTGAGCTGCACTAAAAGAAAAGGTTGAAGAACACACGTCAACCCCGCTGAGGTGAGCTGTGACCACAAGGATACAAACAAAAGATACAAAATCCATCACCAAGTGGACGGGAGTCCCCTCCCCCATGAGAATGGCTCAGAGTGCCCCACAAACAATCGGGCAGAGTTCAAAGGTCCTCCCACTACACTCCACGGGAGAGACCCTCTAAAAACTGGACCTACCTCTCCTACTAGGATGCCACGGCATCCTCCTGCCAGGCATAAAACTGTATAAACTGTATATGGTCTCTACCTGGAATTCTGAGCTCCCAGTGCTCCCCTTTACTCACACTGAGGTCTGGAGGCCAGTCCTGATCTGCGGAGAGGGGACCGCACCCAAGTGGAAGTTCCCTGAGGCACAGTGCACAGTGCAACAGCTGTCTTTTGGTGACAATACGGCCAGGCATAAAACTGTGTAAAGCTGTGTGTATTCTCTGCCCGCAACCCCAGACTCCCAGTGCTCCCCGCACTCCCCTCTGCTCTCACTCTAAGGTCTGGAGGCCTGTCCCCCAGGGGTCCAGACTCTTGGGGTGTAGACAGTGCTGTGCTGCAGCCAGTCGGTGCAGACTCGGAGGTACGGGAGCGGAGAGAAGACGGTTGGCCGGAAGGGAGCTACACCGGAGCAGCGGTTGCCTGAGCCATAAAACAGCAGCCCTCTTTTGCTAGCAATATGGCTTACTACCAAATATTCTGAAGCCATGCCCCCTGTCTCCCTGGGCAACCAGAGACTCTGAGTATAGGATTTGCCTGAGGCTACTCCAACTTGCAAACCGGGGAAACTCCCAAGGCGGGGCTGACCCAGAGGTCCGCTTTACTAAACCTAAGACGCACCTGGCCTCAGGGGATCGTCAGCCTATACACAATACAAGAGCAAAGACAAGCTAATTTGGAACTCAATTCAGCTTCTCTTCTTCAGGGGAACCGCAGAGTTGTTCTGTTCTGTTCTGTTAGTAACATTAATCAGGGGTGAGACTGGACCTGAGTGAAAACCCCCCAACCTTCATCAAACACCCGAGGTTGTCAGGCCTCACCTCCTCCTGCTAGAGAGAGGCAGAGCGCAGTGGCCTGGCAGACTTCTTTGTGATTCACGCAGGTGCAAACTCCTGGAGTACGGATTCACTACACGCAACTGGGTCAGCCAACTGCAGGGCTATCACTGACTGGGTGTGACAGTGGTGCAAGGTGGGGAAGGAGTTCCCAGACTGATCTATTGGCTGGGTAGCTCCTCCTGACTCCACGCAGCACTGGAGCAAGCCACACCAGAGTAGTCACCAGACCCCTGTGATCCAGTTCCCAGAGACCTCTTAAACTCTCTCACCCGAGACAGATGCAGACTGAGACAACTGATTTGGACTTTTTGAACTGAACCAATTGCCTGAGGACAAATCAGGTGGTGCCCTGGGTGCATGGTGATAGGAAGGTTTGATTTTTCTTTTCCAATTGTTTGCCGGTTGGGGGTGGGGTGACTTAATTGCTGATATTTCTCCACAGCTAAGACTTCAATCCAGAGTATCTGTTTCACTAAGGTGGAACAGAAACCAGCTGAAAACAAGACAGAACCACTTAGCCCCACCACACCAGACAGGGCCCCAGTTTCTCAGGCCACAACACTGTACAGACCCTCAACAAAGCCCCAGAGGAAAAACTCAGAGGGAGTAAAACAACCATGGGGCAGAATCAGCAGAAAAATTCTGGTAACATGAATAACCAGAATAGATCAAACTCCCCCCCCCCAACCAAGGAAAGATATGGCAGATGCAATTGAAGATCCCATTCATAAACAACTGGCTGAGATGGGGACAGAGGCCCTTCTGCATGAAATTATGGAAGGGAATTTTCCAGACATGCCTAGAGATTCTGAAATTCAGATAGCGGACAGCTTCAGAACCCCAGCACGACTCAACCCCAATAAGACATCCCCCAGGCATATCATAATTAACTTCACTCAAGTCAATATGAAGGAGAAAATCCTCAAAGCTGCCAGGAGAAAGAAAACCATTACTTTCAAAGGGAAAAATATTAGAATGACTACAGATCTCTCTGGTGAAACTTTTCAAGCCAGAAGAGGGTGATCACCGACTTTTAATCTCCTAAAGCAAAATAAGTTTCAACCCCGGATCTTGTATCCAGCTAAACTGACTTTCATTTATGATGGAGAAATTAAATACTTTAATGACATTCATATGTTGAAGAAATTTGCCATAACCAAACCAGCTCTTCAGGATATTCTCAGACCTATCCTCCATAATGACAAACCCAATCCTATACCACAAAAGTAAACTCACTCAGAAACTTCGGATCAAACTCCAATTTCCACACCGGCGAAAGGATTAAAAATGCCCACTGGACTTTTGAAAAACTTGATATCCCAAAACTTCACCAGACTTATCAATATTCTCCATTAATGTGAATGGCTTAAACTGTCCTCTAAAGAGGCATAGGTTAGGGTGGCGCCTATGGCTCAGTCAGTAAGGCGCCGGCTCCATATACCGAGGGTGGCGGGTTCAAACCCGGCCCCAGCCAAACTGCAACCAAAAAATAGCTGGGCGTTGTGGCAGGTGCCTGTAGTCCCAGCTACTCGGGAGGCTGAGGCAAAGGAATCGCCTTAAGCCCAGGAGTTGGAGGTTGCTGTGAGCTGTGTGAGGCCACAGCACTCTACCGAGGGCCATAAAGTGAGACTCTGTCTCTACAAAAAAAAAAAAAAAAAAAGAGGCATAGGTTAGCTGACTGGATACAAAAACTCAGGCCAGATATATGTTGCATACAAGAGTCACATCTTAACTTAAAAGACAAATACAGACTCAGGGGGAAAGGATGGTCATCCATATTTCAGGCAAATGGTAATCAGAAAAAAGCAGGTGTTGCAATTTTATTTGCAGATACAATAGGCTTTAAACCAACAAAAGTAAGGAAGGACAAGAATGGTCACTTCATATTTGTTAAGGGTAATACTCACTATGATGAGATCTCAATTATTAATATCTATGCACCCAACCAGAATGCACCTCAATTTATAAGAGAAACTCTAACAGACATGAGCAACTTGATTTCCTCCAGCTCTATAATCGTCGGAGATTTCAACACTCCTTTGGCAGTGTTGGATAGATCCTCCAACAAGAAGCTGAGCAAAGAAATCTTAGATTTAAACCTAACCATCCAACATTTGGATTTAGCAGACATCTACAGAACATTTCATCCCAACAAAACTGAATACACATACTTCTCATCAGCCCATGGAACTTACTCCAAAATCGATCACATCTTAGGTCACAAGTCTAACCTCAGTAAATTTAAAGGAATAGAAATTATTCCATGCATCTTCTCAGACCACCATGGAATAAAACTTGAGCTGAGTAACAACAGGAATCTGCATACTCATACAAAAACATGGAAGTTAAATAACCTTATGCTGAATGATAGCTGGGTCAGAGATGAGATTAAGAAAGAAATCGCCAACTTTTTGGAACAAAACGACAATGAAGACACGAACTATCAGAACCTCTGGGACACCGCAAAGGCAGTTCTAAGAGGGAAATTTATAGCACTGCAAGCCTTCCTCAAGAGAACAGAAAGAGAGGAAGCTAACAACTTAATGGGACATCTCATGCAACTGGAGAAGGAAGAACATTCCAACCCCAAACCCAGTAGAAGAAAAGAAATAACCAAAATTAGAGCAGAATTAAATGAAATTGAAAACAAAAGAATGATACAACAGATCAATAAATCAAAAAGCTGGTTTTTCGAAAAGGTCAATAAAATAGATAAACCTTTGGCCAACCTAATCAGGAAAAAAAGAGTAAAATCTATAATCTCATCAATCAGAAACAACAAAGATGAAATAACAACGGAATCCTCAGAAATCCAAAAAATCCTTAATGAATATTACAAGAAACTGTATTCTCAGAAATATGAAAATCTGAACAAAATTGACCCATACTTGGAAGCACGTCCCTTCCAAGACTTAGCCATAATCAAGTGGAAATGTTGAACAGGCCCATATCAAGTTCGGAAATAGCGTCAACAATATAAAACCTCACTAAAAAGAAAAGCCCGGGACCAGATGGTTTCACGTCAGAATTCTACCAAACTTTTAAAGAGGAATTAGTACCTATATTACTCAACCTGTTCCAAAAGGTAGAAAAAGAAGGAAGACCACCTAACACGTTCTATGAAGCAAACATCACTCTGATCCCCAAACCAGGAAAAGACCCAACAAGCAAAGAAAATTATAGACCGATATCACTAATGAATATAGATGCAAAAATATTCAACAAGGTCCTAACAAACAGAATCCAGCAACACATCAAACAAATTATACATCACGACCAAGTGGGTTTTATCCCAGGGTCTCAAGGCTGGTTCAATATATGCAAATCTATAAATGTAATCCAGCACATAAACAAATTAAAAAACAAAGACCATATGATTCTCTCAATCGATACAGAAAAAACTTTTGATAATATCCAGCATCCCTTCATGATCAGAACACTTAAGATAATCAGTATAGAAGGGACATTTCTTAAACTGATAGAGACCATCTACAGCAAACCCACAGCCAATATCATATTGAATGGAGTTAAATTGGAATCATTTCCACTCAGATCAGGAACCAGACAAGGCTGCCCATTGTCTCCATTGCTTTTTAACATTGTAATGGAAGTTTTAGCCACTGCAATTAGGGAAGAAAAGGTGATCAAGGGTAGCCATATAGGGTCAGAAGAGATCAAACTTTCGCTCTTCACAGATGATATGATTGTATATCTGGAAAACACTAGGGACTCTACTACAAAACTCTTAGAAGTGATCAAGGAATACAGCAGCGTCTCAGGTTACAAAATCAACATTCATAAATTGGTAGCCTTTATATATACCAACAATAGTCAAGTTGAAAAAAAAGTTATGGACTCTATCCCATTCACAGTAGTGCCAAAGAAGATGAAATATTTGGGAGTTTATCTAACAACGGACGTGAAAGATCTCTATAAAGAGAACTATGAAACTCTAAGAAAAGAAATAGCTGAAAATATTAACAAATGGAAAAACATACCATGCTCATGGCTGGGAAGAATCAACATTGTTAAAATGTCCATACTACCCAAAGCAATATATAATTTCAATGCAATCCCTATTAAAGCTCCACTGTCATACTTTAAAGATCTTGAAAAAACAATACTTCATTTTATGTGGAATCAGAAAAAACCTCGAATAGCCAAGACATTACTCAGAAATAAAAACAAAGCAGGAGGAATTACGCTACCAGACCTCAGACTATACTACAAATCGATATTGATCAAAACAGCGTGGTACTGGCACAAAAACAGAGAAGTAGATGTCTGGAACAGAATAGAGAACCAAGAGATGAACCTAGCTACTTACCATTATTTTATCTTTGACAAGCCAATTAAAAACATTCAATGAGGAAAAGATTCCCTATTTAACAAATGGTGCTGGGTGAACTGGCTGGCAACCTGTAGAAGACTGAAACTGGACCCACACCTTTCACCATTACCTAAGATAGACTCTTACTGGATCAAAGATTTAAACTTAAGACATGAAACTATAAAGACACTAGAGGAGAGTGCAGGGAAAACCCTTGAAGAAATCGGTCTGGGTGAGTGTTTTATGAGGAGGACCCCCCGGGCAATTGAAGCAGCTTCAAAAATACACTATTGGGACTTGATCAAACTAAAAAGCCTCTGCACAGCCAAGAACACAGTAAGTAAAGCAAGCAGACAGCCATCAGAATGGGAGAAGATATTTGCAGGTTATGTCTCCGACAAAGGTTTAATAACCAGAATCCACAGAGAACTCAAACGAATAAGCAAGAAAAGAACAAGTGATCCCATCGCAGGCTGGGCAAGGGACTTGAAGAGAAACTTCTCTGAAGAAGACAGGCGCACGGCCTTCAGACATATGAAAAAATGCTCATCATCTTTAATCATCAGAGAAATGCAAATCAAAACTACTTTGAGATATCATCTAACTCCAGTGAGACTAGCCTATATCACAAAATCCCAAGACCAGAGATGTTGGCGCGGATGTGGAGAAAAGGGAACACTTTTGCAGTGCTGGTGGGAATGCAAATTAATACATTCCTTTTGGAAAGAGATATGGAGAACACTTAGAGATCTAAAAATAGATCTGCCATTCAATCCTGTAATCCCTCTACTGGGCATATACCCAGAAGACCAAAAAGCACATCATAACAAAGATATTTGTACCAGAATGTTTATTGCAGCCCAATTCATAATTGCTAAGTCATGGAAGAAGCCCAAGTGCCCATCGATCCACAAATGGATTAATAAATGGTGGTATATGTACACCATGGAATATTATGCAGCCTTAAAGAAAGATGGAGACTTTACCTCTTTCATGTTTACATGGATGGAGCTGGAACATATTCTTCTTAGTAAAGTATCTCAAGAATGGAAGAAAAAGTACCCAATGTACTCAGCCCTACTATGAAACTAATTTAGGGTTTTCACATGAAAGCTATAACCCAGTTACAACCTAAGAATAGGGGGAAGGGTGAAAGGGAGGGGAGGGAGGGGGGTGGTGGGTAGAGGGAAGGGGATTGGTGGGATTACACCAGCGGTGCATCTTAGAAGGGTATATGTGAAACTTGGTAAACGGTCTGTGAAGCTAGTGAATGATGCCCCATGAATATATCAATGTACAGAGCTATGATTTAATAATAAAGAAAAAATAACCAAGCATGCAAAGGAACAAAAAAATATGAATAAAAATGAGGATAAACCCCAGCGAACAAAAATGAACTCACTGGGTCTCTAGATATTGGAATTGTTAAGCATAGGTTTTAAAATAATTATGCTAACCATCTTGAAAGAGGAAGAAAAAAGAGACAAACATTTGGCAAAGAATTGGAATTTGTATATTAAAAAGAAGCAAGTGAAAAATACAGAAGCAAAAAATACAAGTAGTGAAATTAAAAATTCAGTGGATGAGACAGTATGTTAGTCATAGTTGAAGAGAGAATTAACAAACTGGGAAACAGATCAGAAAGAAATATCAGCATGAAGCACAGAAAGTCAAGGGATAGAAACCATAAGTGAAATTAAGACACATAAATAGTACAATAAAGAGATTTATAGTACACATGATTGCAGCCCCACTAGGAAAGGAGAAAGAGGGAATAGCACAAGAGTCATAATCTAAAGAGACAAGGGCTAAAAACACTTCTAAAATGACTTTCAACCATAGATTCAAGAAGCCCTGTGAAGTCTAAGCAGGATGAATTAAAAGAAATCTACACTTAGGCATCTCACAATAGTGCTGTTGAAATAATGACTTGTGGAGATTGCTCCACATGCATATTATTATATACTATTATATATTATATGTGTGTGTGTAACATATGTAACATATATATGTGTGTAACATTGCATACAAGTTCTCTAAATAAGTACTAGAAAAAAATAAAGGCGCATGTGATTTCTAAGCTTATTGAGGAGAAAAGAGGAATAAAAATGCTTAACAAAACAAAATAAGAAAGCAGATAAAAAGTTATAAAAAAATAGAACAAACAGAAAACAAATACTAAGATGTTAAACTTAACCCCAAATATATAAGTAATGAGAGTAAATGAAAATAGTCTAAATGCTCTAATTAAATAACAAAGATGATCAGATTGAAAGAAAAAACCTAAGAAACATGAAAAAAAGATAGAGACTTTTAAAACTTAAGGATAAGGGAGGATAAAATTCAAACAACTCAGTAAAATGTAGAATGCAAATATTAACCAAGAGAAAGATGATATGGTTATGTTATTATCATATTTTTCTTTTAAAGCTGATTTTAAAAGAAAAAGTATTATTATAGATAAAGGATGCTTCATAACAGTAAAAGTTTTTTAGCCACCACCGGAAAGATTGTAACAATTCTAATTTCCTATCTAAGTATAACAGAAACTCAAAATAGACAATTACAAAACAGAATTTCAAAATCAACATAAGAAAAAATGGACTATCCTAAACACATCAGGAAATTGTCATATTTCCTAAGTACCAAATAGAACAAACCATATAAAAAGTAATATTCTGAAAACTAATTTGCCAACTTAATCTACTCTACAAAAATAGAATACTAAATCCAACATGTGGAACATTTTTTAAACAATCATATGCTGAGATATAAAACAGGGTTCAAAATATTTCAAAGGATTGAATAGAGGGGGTTCTTTGCCAACAGTTGGAAAATAAATAGGTAACTAGAAAAATCTCTGAATGTTTAGAAATAAAACAATAGACTTCTAAATAACTCATGAGCCAACAAAAAGTCATAATAAAAATAGAAAATATTTTGAACTCAATGATAATAAAAATATATCAAAACATGAGTGGTGGCGCAGCCATGGCTGTAAGGAAATCTATGGTGTTAAAGGAAAATATGAGAAAGGAAGAAAGGCTGAAAAATCAATAGCCTCAACTTCAAGCTCAGGAAAACAGAAAAAGAACAGCAAAATAAACCTAGAGAAAATAGAGGGAAAGAAGTAATAAGGATATAAACATAAAATCTATAAACACAATTTAAGGGGAGTTTTTTAGGAAACCAAAAAAGAATATGAATAAGCTAAATAGTCATTCCAAGAGACAAGGTGACAAGAGGAAAGCCGGTAAAAGTTGTAGAAAAGAGGCCCTGGAAATTAAAGCAGAAGTTAATGAAATCGAAACTATAAAAAAAAAAAAGAAAAAGGTGGAGTGGGGGACAGGAAGGAGCCTGACCAATAAAACAGAATATGGTTCTTTGAAACGACTAATGAAAAGATGGTTTGGAAAAAAATCAGAAGTGGGTACAAATGAACTTGAAAAAGAAGTAATAGGAACTAGAAAAAAAGATAAAATTATATTTGCTGATGATAAGATTGCCTACAGTAGGAAAATCTACAGATAAACATTTGAAACTAATAATAGGGTTCAACAAGGTTCTGAATAAAGGTTGGCATACAAGAATCTTTAAAATTTCCCTACACCAGGAACAATAAAATAGAAAGGGTAATAGGAAAAAAAATCACATAAAAAAGAAACAACAGCAAATGAACTATAAAGTATTTAGGAAAAACCCTGCAAATATGTGCATGAAGTTAATGGAAACAATATGTAATAGTTTATTGAAGAACATAAAAGTAGACTTGAATAAGTGGAAGTTCTACCTTTTATGATTAAATAAATCAACATTGTAAAGATATTAATACTTACCGAATAATCTATATATTCATCGCAGTTCTAATCAAGATCTCAAGTTGATTTCTATGGACTATGATTGCATGTAAATTTATATGGTCAAAGGATTGCTTAGACAATTTCAGAAAGAAAGCATGAAAAGGGGATACGCCTTCTATACAATTTCAAAATGTTAAAAAAACTGAGATAATAAAAACAGTGTCATACTGGCACAGAGGAAGCCCATAAACTGACGGAAGGTAGTGGAGACTTTTGAAGTAGACCCAAATATATATGCAAACTTGGAGTTTGCTATCTCTATACAGAAAATGAAACCAGATTCTTATCTCACATTATGAGCCAGAAAGTTTGCACTAAAATCTAAATATAAGAAATTTCTACATATTTTAGAAGAAAATATAGGGGAATATCTATGTTTATTATCTTAGAGTAAGCAAGGATTTCTTAAACAAGAGATAAAAAGTCTGAACCATAAAGGGAAAGATGAATTTTTTAAGAACAAAAAGGATGTGATCTAATTTATTGCTCTTTTTTTAGAAATAAAAAAAAATTAAAATTACCCACATGCCCATCATTTAACAAATGGTGGGCATAGGCAGAATGGAATAATATGCAGCTATGAACAGAATGAACAAACTCTCCATGTGTTGAAATGGAAAGAGCACCACGATTGATTGCTAAGTGATTAAAGCAATATGCAGAACTGAACGTCAATAGCAAATAATCATTCATGTAAAACTGTGGAAATAAAACATATACTTGTATTTTCTTGTGTCTGAATTAAGAAATCTTGAAAGGATATATGTGGTTTATTATGGCAGAGTTGCAAGCAAAAACATGCCCACGTAATGGGGACCAGGGTTGAAAATCTTTTCACTCTATACTTTTTTAATTTTTGATATACAGGCATATTTTTAAAATTTTTGAACTATGTGAATGTATTACTTTTTAAAAATTTTATATTCAAAAGACAAAAACTTTTATACAGAAAAGCCCCATAAAATAAAGCTGAAACACCAATTAAATATAATTGCAATCTGAGTAGCATATGAAGCCTTGGTATCTGTACTATGCAAAATACTCCTTTAAATCAGTGAGAAATCCATATAAATCCATGAAAATAATATGAATTTGAACAGACATTTAACAGAGGAGGAATTATAGATATATTTAGAATATAAAATATGTTTACTCTCACTACAAAAGGTAAATTAATATAAAAAGATACCATTTTAATCCATCCACAGATCAATTTATCTGTCAGCAGGTCAAATTAAGGGGCCTTGGTTGATGTGTCAGATATGTGACAAAAAGGTATCCTTCTGCTGGGAGTGCTGGTCGATACTGACATTTTGAAGTCTATGTGGCAGTGTTTAATAAAATTGCATTATCTACAACCCAGCAATTTCACTTCCGGATATGACTCCTAGACAAATTCCTGCAAGTGTGTACAAGGAAGCACTTACAAGGATGGTCCTTTTGGCTTGTATGGAACAAACACTCATGTCACACTCGTTGCATTCCAGACGTGATTCTAAGCACTTTACAAATATTATCTCATATAACTCTCATAACAACTCTAGGAGGTAAGTACCATTAATTTCCTTGCCTTATATACTTCTAAAAAATCTAACATAACAAGGGGTGGTGCCTGTGGCTCAAAGGAGTAGGGCGCCAGCCCCATATATACCAGAGGTGGTGGGTTCAAACCCAGCCCTGGCCAAAAACTGAAATATATATATATATACACACATACATATATATAAAATAAAATAAAAATAAATCTAACATAACATAAAGGCTAAGAATGTTGCCCACTATTATGTGCTAGTAAATAGTAGGACTAGATGTGAACTTAGGCAGCGCAGCCCCAGTGTGCTTTTTCAACTCCAAATCCACATTGCCTCTCAGTAACGTTCTGCAAACCACTTATAACCTCATGAGTAGAGGAATGGATACATAGAACGTGCTATAGTCATAGGTGAAATGCTCTAAAAGGATATCCACCTGTATCTATCTATCTATCCATCCATCCAACCATCCATCCACATGTAGCCACATTTTAATTTATGTATAAATAGCTCTCAAAGGACAATTGATGCTAGTACATGGCTGGGCGTGGGGGAATGAGGGAGCGGAGAGAGGGGAGGAGGGAGAGGGGTTGGGTGTCACGGTGTGTGACACATCCCTTGGGGGAGGGACACGATTATAAGAGGGACTTTACCTAACAAATGCAAGCAGCGTAACCTGGTTCTTTGTACCCTCAATGAATCCCCAACAATAAAAAAAAATTTTTTTAAATGGTTCTCAAAGCACAGTAATGAATGAAAAAATTTTCATATGTAAACATATTTATATAGGAATATAAATTATGTATATATTAATAGCCCTCAAAGCATTGTGGTAACGAATGAAAAATAAGATGCAATTGTTATTATGTACAACATGACACAGTTTGTATAACTTACATAAATATAATTAGTACTATAATTTTTATGCACATAGAAAAGTGCAAAAGTAAAAACATTTAATATGAGACACCAAACTCATTATGATTTTTGCTTCTGAGTGAGTAAATATTGAGGGTTTTTGTACTTTATCTAAAGAAATGGAAGCCAGTATGACAAAATATTGTTACTAATTATGAGTAATGGAAACATTTAATGTTCAAGATTTTCAGGGTTTTTTAAAGATTTCATATTTTCGTGGGGCTCAAAAATTCTAATGTAGTGTTTTCATCATCTGAAATATCTGTTTTGATAAATTTGTTTCAATTCTTAAAGCACTGGTAGAAACCTAGTGATGTTTTCAAATTGATTGAACTTTTTTATCATGACTGTTGCAGAGACAAAAATTCAAATCAGGTCAGGATATTTTTCTCTATCGCTTAATGAATTCTAGTGATTGTTACATAAATTCATTTCAACTTTTTTCGCAAGTGCAAAATGAAGTTTATTGAGGAAGAGCAAGATGCATTTCTAGAGAAAGAGCCAGGAATATCGACCACAGATGACCAACGGGCCCCCGTCATAATAAGAGCTCAAATTTATTAATGTTCACATGTTTTTACCTATTTAAAAGTAACATAATTCGGTCAGAAAAATCAGTAAATGAGGAGAAGCAAGAAAATAAGGCATTTCTGTGACCTTATCAGGGTGAATATATACACTGTTTCGCCGAAAATAAGACAGTGTTGTTTATTAAGGTTTGCTCCCAAAGATGCACTAGGTCTTATTTTCAGGGGACGTCTTATCTTTCCTGTAAGTAGGTCTTATTTTCAGAGGATGTCTTATTTTCGGGGAAACAGGGGACTACTAACACCCAGTGATTAGTTATGTATCTATATGCCTAGCTATCATTTCTTTGTTTATCTTTTGGGATATTTATCCATGAAAAAGTGGCCCCTCTTTCTCTTGCATGAATATAGCTAAGCTGAGTAGCTCTACTGAGAGGATTTACTTTTTTCAGGTAAGAATCACCTGAACCATTTATCTTAGTTATATAATGAAGAATAAAGAAGTTCCCAATGCCTATGGGGAATTTATTGTGGAAAATTATCTGGTCCTACAAAGGCCAATCTTCACAATGCCACTTAACATGTAGCTCTATCCTAAGAGATGGATCATTTTCTTTAAAAAAAAAAAAAAAGGAGGGCGGTGCCTGTGGCTCAGTCGGTAAGGCGCCGGCCCCATATACCGAGGGTGGCGGGTTCAAACCCTGCCCCGGCCAAACTGCAACCAAAGGAATAGCCGGGCGTTGTGGCGGGCGCCTGTGGTCCCAGCTACTCAGGAGGCTGAGGCGAGAGAATCGCCTAAGCCCAGGAGTTGGAGGTTGCTGTGAGCTGTGTGAGGCCACAGCACTCTACCAAGGGCCATAAAGTGAGACTCTGTCTCTACAAAAAAAAAAAAAAAGGAAAAAAAATCAAAATATTCAAATGTTGAAACATGCTTAAGATGAAAGATTTGGTATAAGAATACAAATGGGATATTATCTATTCAAGTGATAATACTGAGGAATATTACTGATCTGGAAAGATATTCATAACATGTGAAAGGAGAAGATTGTAAAATAAAATTTTCAGTAGAAACCCACTTCGGTTTGTTTTAAAGTATAAATTTAGAACTATAGGACCCACTACACTGCTTTAAGGAACAAATATAATAGTCACATCAATTTCATTTTTCTATTAGTGTTCATATGCTCATTTGTCCTTGCTATCAAAAAATACATTTTTCTTTTTGGTAGAGCATGTTTCCAATTGTTCTCAATTGGAGTGTTCTCAGTTTAGGCCAGTCTGGGTTCCAGATGTCAGCTGGAGAGAAAAGTGAAGTCTGGCCAGCTCTAGAGCTGCCGTCTTCAAGGATGGGCCCCTGCCCCAGCTGGGCCCCATGTTCTCAGCTCAAGTCACATATTCACCCTCATTAGAGAGGCCTCCTCTCTGGGCCACATCTGGACCCAAATCCTTAGGACCTTGAGTCTGGGTCATCAGGCTACAATCCCAAACTTCCATTGGAGCCACATCAGGGAAAAGCCAGGAGACTGTTCCTTTCCATATGAACCACCATGTTTCCCTGACTTCTTGAAGAGCAGGGGTGGAGGCACATAATAGTCCCCTTAATTTTTTTTGCTAATATAAGACATTCATAATACTGTAATGAATATTCTTATGGCCACATCCTAGCAAAGTTACACATTTTTAAAGATTTTGACATAACGAATTCACCTTCAGAGAGGTTGTAGTAATTTACATTTACATCAATGGTATAAGAGGATGTCTTTTCTCTGTCTTTGCCAGTACTAGGCACAATTTTTTAACAACTTGGCTGAGGTATTGTGAACATAACTCCACATATTTAAAGTGTACTCTTTAATAGGGTTTTGACATATGTATACACTTGAGAAATAATCCCAAGGAAGATAACGAACCACCCTCACCTCCAAAAACTTCTTCATGACCCTTTATAACTCTTCCCTGTGATATCCAAATAACTACTGATCTTCTTTTCATACCTATAGATTAATTTGCATTTTCATGAATTTATTTAGATAGAATCAAATAGGATTTCTCTTTTTTACTCATTAAGTTCACACTGTGTAGTTATTTTGAGATTTCTCCATGTTGTTGGATCTAAATATTTCAATCCTTTAGGCTGTGAGTAGTATCAGATATACCATAGTTTGTTTATCTAGTCACCTGCACACGGACATTTGGGTTTTCTCTAGTTTGGACATTACAAACAAAGCTGCTATAAACATTTATGTGCGTGTGTATAAACATATGCTTTTATTTCTTTTGAATAAATATATAGAAAGGCTGGATCCATATACAAGTTGAGTATTCCTTATTCAAAATGCTTGGGACCAGAAGTGTTTTGGATTTCAGATTTTTTTTTCAGGCTTTGGAATTGGCTTTTCAATCTCTTAACAGTGTCTTTTGAAGAACAAAAGTTTTTAATTTTGATGAAGTCCAATTTACCAACTTTTTAAAAACTTTCATTGAACATGTTTTTGTTATTGTATCTAAAACACTGCTACTTAACCCAAGGTCATAAAAATTTTGTTCTTGGGCGGCGCCTGTGGCTCAAGGAGTAGGGTGCTGGTCCCATACGCCGGAGGTGGCGTGTTCAAACCTAGCCCCGGCCAAAAAGCACAAAAAAAAAAAAATTGTTCTTTGTTTTCTTTTTAAAGTTTTATAGTTTTAACTTTTACTTTTGTGTCTATTATCAATTTTTAGTTAATTAGTAATTTAGTTAATTTAGCAAAAGAAATAGGGATCAAAGTTTTTTTTAACATTGGATATCTAATTGTTCCAGTATTGCTTTTTACAAAATCTGTCCTTTCTCCACTGAAACATTTTTATAGAGAGATTAACTGTTCACATATGTGTGGGTCTGTTTATGGGCTGTCTGTTTTGATTCATTTGTCTATCTTGATCTGATAACACACTAGTTTGATATAGTGGGTAATTCAGAGAATGAGTTGTGAAATAAAATCAAGTTTCTGAAAGAGTTTTCATACAATGGGTATCATTTCTTTCTTAAGTGCTTTTTAGAATACCAGGGAAGCCATCTGGGCTTCAAGTTGTTTTTTTTTTTTTTATATATATATATGAGTGTTGTAACTATAATTCCTTTTTTTAAAAAATAAATAAATACAGGACTATTTTGGTTGTCTAGTTTTTCTTGAGTGAGCTTGGGCAGTTTTTTGTCCTCCAAGGAACTGGTCCATTTTGTCTCAGTTGTCAAATTTATTGGCATAAAATTTTTATAATATTTTCTTATTATCCTTGTAGCATCTATAGTCTCTCAGTGATTTTAACTTCTTTATGCCTGATCCTGGTAATTTGTCTTCCCTCTGTTTTGCTTATCAAGCTAGTTAGCATTTCTTCAGAAAAAGGATATGTCCCTTTCTTCCTCATTGCTAATATTGAGAAAATTAGAATTTTCTAAAACAAATTTGACAAGGAAAAAATTGTATCTCAGTCAATGGGTTTCTTTGCTATCCCTCTCTTTCCCTCTGCATCGAAACTGTTTTCATTTGTAGAATTCCCATTTCACTGATGGGTTTATAAAGGAAGCCCTTCATTAATGAATTTTAATTGGCATTCTTCCCTTGTGCCAGGCTACAACTGGTGTCCCTCAGATGAATTAAAACTTGGTCTCTTTGCTCAAGGGGGTGTCAGCTAGAGGGAGAGAATGAGAAATGTGGCAGAGGTCTGTATAATTGACGCTGTGAAGACAAAGGAAGATCCGATCAGTTCAACTTGGCATGGGGAAGAATTATGGTAAGAGGATGAGCTGGCATTTTATAGACAGACCAGGGTGTTTCAGGCCGAGGAACCAGCAGGATGAAGGGGCAGAAGAAAAAGAAAGAACGGTGAGCGTATCTTTGGTGGGGTTTTTTAGGTTCAAGTGACAGAAGCAGTTCTGGGCTGATTAAACAGAAATGGATTTTGTTAAAAGGATAATGGAAGTTCACAAAATTGCCTGGAGAACTGAAGAATCAAAACCAGGCAGGAAGCCCAGGCCTAGTGGCTCACTTTTAATTCTAGCACTTGGGAGGTCAAGGCAAGAAGATCTCTTGACAGGGCTTTCCTGACCAGCCTGAGCAACATAGCAAGAACTTGTCTCTACAAAAAGGAAAACTCAGCCAGCTGAGGTGGTCAGCACATGTAGTCCCAGCTACTCAGGAGGCTGAGGCAGGAGGATCACTTGAGCCCAGGAGTTTGCAGTTGCTGTGAGCTATGATCATGTCACTGCATGCTAGCCTAAACAGAAGAGTGAGACCCTATCTCAGAAAAAAAGAAAAGAAACACAACACCACACCGGAGAACAGGCCTAATGAGAAGCCCATTGGTGACACCACACTAGATGCTATGGGAAACTACCATGGTCACCACAAGTGCCCCTGCTGAGCCAGGAACCTGACCTGCAGCCGTGTTGGCTAGTGAAAGGTGGAAGTTTCTACTACTATCAACGACAAAGTGGTTTCTGCACAGTTATCCTCCACTAGGTTGATGACTTCTAAGCCACAGTCTTGTACAGAGGGTATGATTGACCTTAAATTGCCTTCACTTATTTATTTTAAGTTTATTCCAGCAATGTTGGTCCATACTACATACCAGTCACCACATCAAACTCTAGGAAAAGCCAGAACAAATAAAAATTTTGCTCCCATAAAGTTTATATCCTAGGAAGAGTGAAGAGGGAGAAGAATAACAAAAAAAGAAATCAGTGAATATACGGCATGTCAGTGGATAGTAAGTGCTATGGGCAAATATGGAAATGTAAAGCAGGGGATGGGGCGAGCTGGACAGGGAGGGAGTGCTGCGTTTGCCATGAGTGATCAGGGTGAGCGTGGACAGGTGATAGGTGGGCAACGAAGTGAAGGAAGTGAAGGAGCAAGCCGCAGGAACCTCGGCAGGAAGAGCCAACCGGGCAGCAGGAAGAGCAAGGCAAACGTCCTCTGGTAGGGATGTAGCAAGTGTATCCAAGGAATAGCAAGGAAACTCCGCGTCATTCCAGTACGACTGGAACAGAGACATTAAAAGCAAGAGTGGCAGGAAATGAAGTTAAAGAAATGACAGAAGGGAGAAGCCCTGTCATCAAGGCCTTTACTGATGATGAAAGGACTTCAGCTGCGGCCCTGGGGAGGTGAGGAGCCATTCCACTGCAGAGTACAGAGGAGAGTCTGCTCCAGCTTGCAGTTTAAGAAAATCATCTGGATGTTCAATTTAGGGCTCATATTAACACATCAAATACTGAAGCCAGGGAGCCATTGCAGTAATCCAAGTTAGACAGGAGATGAGGGTGCTTTGAACACGGCAGGGGTGGTGAAGGTAGTGACAGGCGATAGGCTCCTGGGTATATTATGAAGGTGGTGACCCCACTCACAGCACTGTGTGTGCAAACGTGGGGGAAGCAAAGATGGAGAGAGGGGTGCAGACCAGATCACAAAGTCCCTTGTGTGCCAAGCAAAGAATTTTGGATTTCAGCCTCAGGCTATGGGTGTCACTTGTGAATTTTAAGTTGAAGGCATGTCACATTTTACTTCAGAAAGCTGATTTCATGGCAGAATTGGGAAAGGAATTGATGGGACCATGTTGGAGGCAGAGAGACTTTCAAGCATACTGCTGTCAATATCCAGGCAAGAGAGGGTAAATAATTTACAAAAGCAATAATTATTTATCTATGGCAACAGACAGGGGGAAATGGTCATGTATTCCTTTTCTATTACTGTATAATGACAAACTTACTGGCTTAGGAGAACACAGATTTAGTTACTATTTCATACTTTCTCTTAGTTAAGAGTCTACACATTGCTTAGATGGGTCCTCTGTTCAGGGTCTTACAGGACTGCAGTCAAGATAGTGGCTGGGCTGTGTTCTCATCTGGAAGCTTATCTGGGGCAGAACCTTCTATCAAGTTCCCTAAGGGTATTAGAAGAATTCATTTCTTTGTGTCTGAAGGACTGAGGCCCTGGCTTCTTACAGGTTGCTAGCTGGAGGCCGCCCATGGTTCCTTGTCATGTGGCTCCTTGCTCCATCAAGCCAGCAAAGAGACTCTAGAGCAGCAGTTCTCAACCTGTGGGTTGTGACCCCTTTGTGACAATGAAAATACATTGTGGCATTAGGAAGGTTGAGAACCACTGCTCTAGAGGGAGGTTGGCAACAAGACCGAGTCTTAGTAACAGAAAGTAATCACATGAATAGTATTGTATCACCGTTTCAATATTGTATCATATCAATATTCTATTCATTAGAAGAAAGTCACAAGTCCTACACACGGGGGTGGGGGGGGTGGGGGGGAAGTTACACAAGGGGAATATACACCCCAAAAAGAGGATTGTTGAGGGCCACCTTAAGGTACAGAGGGACAGGACAGAGTCACGGGATGAGGAAGGACTGGGAGGAATACGGGGCCACCCTCAGCTTTCTCATTTGTGTGCTTGGAGGGTCACCAAGATAGACACTGGAGGAGGAGCTAGTCCAGGAGAATTATGAGTCCTTCCTAATTTGGGAGTAAAAGGTATTACTTTTAGTGCCACACTTTTTTTTTTTTTTTTGGCTGGGGCTGGGTTTGAACCCACCACCTCCGGCATATGGGGCTGGTGCCCTACTCCTTTGAGCCACAGGCACCACCACAGTTTTAATCAAAACGTTTCCTTATAATGAAACAAAATGAATAAACCTTAGCTGTAGGTTTACTTATGATCCCCACAGTTCCAGCCACACGTGATTTTGCTGAGCTACCAGGTAGTTTCTGCAGCATCTCGGTCTCTCTTTCTACAGCAGACAAGGCTGGAGCCTGGACTCCGGAACCCGTGTGCCTGAAGCAGCATCAGTGATGTCAGGTAGGAAAAGCTGCTAATAGAACGTGACCCCATTCAGGAATTCTCAGTGTTTGTATGCAATTCACCCATTTAAGACTGCCTTAGAAGGTGCCATTTTCGGTAAAAAAAAAAAAAAAAAAAAGTCTTTAGTCTGATTTTGTGGTTAGAGATGTTTTATTTCAAGTTTCCCCAAAGCAGGGGAAGGACTTGTGTGAATTGTATAAGAATGGAGCTGGGAGGAGTGGTGGTAAAACAATGCACTATGAAACTAACTGCCCAAGATAAAGTTTGAAAATTATGCCTGAGTGAATAGATTCCATGACTGGGTTTACGAGAGTCATACGGTATGTGGCTAGGTGCTGCCGGGCAAAGCTGGGAGGTTAAAGTGAAGGTATGAGGGAAGTGAATTTATAGCTGGTTAGGAAGGATGAATTTGGAAAGTGCCACTTTCAGGTACGCTGAATGACTACGTTCTTTCCCAGGCCTTTCCTGCTTCTATTAGTTGTCAGTGGAACCTGTGCCGTCACTGGAGGGGCCAGTTTACCAGAGGCAGGTCATCATGAGCCTTATAAAAGTCCACTTCTTCTTCAAGGAGATACACCCAGGGAAGCCCTCCCATCAGCCCCGGTTAGGCTGATTCGCTCAGGTGGGAGATTTTTGATGGCAAATGACAGAAAACTGGACCTAAAATCACTAGGCTATTAAGAAATGTATCAGCTGGGCGGTGCCCGTGGCTCAAAGGAGTAGGGCGCCAGCCCCATATACTGGAGGTGGCGGGTTCAAACCCAGCCCTAGACCAAAACTGGAAAATAATAATAATAAATAAATAAAAAGAAATATATCAGCTGAAGGGCAGATCTTACAGCTTCAGGAGCACCTGGTTTAAGGGCCCAGATGAAGTCTTCAGGCTCTTGGAGGCCAGGTGGCAACTTGTCATCAAGTCCAAGCGCAGAGACGTTTTCACCCAAATCTAAACATTCATCTTTGTCCTCTCATTGACCTGCAAGGAGTCAGACACCTCCCCTAAACTTGTCACTTTGGTCCAAGGTTTGACTAAGACAAATTGGGCTCATTTATGAGCATCAACTCTACCCAAGGGATCTGGTTTCCCAAGGGAAATTTGGGCACAGTTTTGACCAGAAGTAGAAGTGGATGTTGGGTGAGAAAAGCAGGAACGAGCAATCTTCACTCCAAGAGAACAGCTTTTAACTGAACTGGCAATTTATTTACATGACAGCACAATTGCCAGTGATATGGAAACGTTGACATTTCCAGCTGTTCGCCTTACACCTAACTCTTCCCCACTGCACCCATCCCTGCCTACACTCTCACAGTTTGACCAAAAGTGCTAGCTAGGAGAGACTCAGAAATGTTCTGTCACTTTACGGGTAGAGGAAAAACCCAGATCAATAAGGGAAGAAAGCCAATGTCATACACTTAGAGGGAGAGAAGAGCCTCCAGATACAATAATCCACTGGGCATCACCTATTAATTTATACATTAGAGGTTTTGAAGTCATGCTCCTGAAAAGAGAGAGATGTGGGACTGCTCGTGAGGGACCCCCAGTGAATTAGAGGAGGAGTTCTACATTTGGATGATAAAAGGAAATGAGTTGGTAATTTGCATGGTTGCAAGAAGGAGCCATGCTGAATTGGAAAAATCCCTAGTGCTGCCGGAGAAGCTTCATCTATGTGCTCAATGTTTCATTAGCAACACCAATGGCATAGTTAGGCTTTTGCTCCTTTAGACCAGCCATTTTGATTCCCTTGTGGTATTTTTCTTCTGTCATACTTGGTTTAAATACCATCTCATTCCACTACTTGCCTCCCTCCATCCCTCCCCAAGCTGTTTTCCTGATGCCTGCTAAAAGGCCCCATATCTGATATTAACCTAAAACTTCCTTGATTCCTTAAAGTGAGTTATTCATTAACAGAACCTAAATTACTAGTTGTTAGGCAAATCTTCTCATTCTTTCCATTTACTGATCTGCTCAGAGAAATCTGTAAATCTACCATAGAAATAAGTGAAGCTTTGTGCTAATGGCTAGCTCTAAGCAGAAGTTTGGGAGAGGGAGGAGAAGTTACTCATTTGCCCGATTCCGCAGGGTGAGTCCACAGGGAGGGATGAAGTGCTCTGCTGGCTTGACAAGCCGCGCGGAGAGGCGAGGCTGCAGCCCACAGGACAGGCAGGAGCCGCAGGGCTGCCTCTGAGCTTGGTCATGGGTCCTGCCAAAGTGCTCTGAAGACCAAGCTTTTTGCCTTCTGTTTCCTGTGAGGGCCAGAGTTTCCGGGGCTAAGAGGTATGGCTGTCTCCTTTCCTGTCCTTTTGTTCAGCAAAAACAAAAGCTAATTAAAGTAAATGTCTGAAGCTGCAGAGAGGCGAGGAGTGGGGCTAGGCGAGCGGAGCTGGAAACTTCCAGGGGCTGGCTGATTATGCAGATAACGTGCATTTGGGAGCTAAGAGAGCTGTGGGTCTAGCCCTGCATGTGCATTTCAGTTATTAGGGCACAAAAGCCACTTCTCTGTGGGTTATTAAAACATGTCTCTAGGCCTCAGGACAGAGAGCTGTGCTTCTAGATTCACAGTATGTGCATTTTTGTTTTCGTCCGTATTGCTTTAGTCTCATTCCTATGTCATACTTCTGTTTATCTCAAGAAACATTTTGCAGGCAGCAAAGAAACTGGCCCTGCCTCTGATTTTTGAAGAAAATTAAATACTGTAGTATCATTGCAGTCAGTGTGCTGGGCTTAGTAACCATCACTGTTTGTTGCTACTGTTGTTTTTTCCTTTGGTATTTCAGACCTCTGACAAATCATAATTGAATCTAACCACTATTTTGTTCTTTCAGACACACATTTAAATTGCTATAGTGATCAACCATTGGATTCAATGACATTTATATATATTTTTTCATTTAAAGAATAGAAAAAATACAAGATTATTTGAATTGGTCATATAGTTGTTTAATACATAAAATTTCAATGTAAATGAAGGCACATCTAACCTTGAGTTTTCCTTGTAGTTTGAGCATTTGGATATGTTTTTTGGAAAAAAACAAACCCACAGGATTTTTTTTAGGATTATTTTTTAGCAAGATTTATATCATCCCCGAATAAATATGACCTGCAAAGTCAAAATTTACTGGAGAAGATGGGTACGCTATGAAATTATTATGACAAATCACAAAACTTAGTTTTAAAAAGTTTGTTGAGACTTCAAAATAACTATCTCATTCTCCTTGAACAAAAATGTTTCTTTCTGTGTTTTAATAAGTTGAAATATGTATTCAGAATGAAGTAGAGTTGTTTGAGTTCTTAGCTAAACAGGCCCGCAAACCTGTGTTTTATATGTGCTATGGTAATAAACTTGCTACAAATTTAAAGCTTATGGGTTCTAGCAAAAAAGTCTGAGGACTGAGTCCTTTAGCATCATTTGGAATAACCCAGGCTCAGAGGCTTTCAGTAGAAGTAAAGTGTAGCAACACAGCACAGCAGCGGAAAGGGAGAGACCCCCAGGGAACAATAGACATCTTGTGGGAAGGGCTGAAATGTATGCAGCCAATTCCCATGGGAACGCCTGTAGTCCTTTCACACTGTGTGAAAAAGATGCTCCTTCAAAAGAATCTTTAATCCTTTCTTTGAAGGGAAAAATCTATCTGAGAACTTGATTTTAAAGTTTCTAGAACCCAAATGGGTCTAAGTTAGTCCCATGGACATTTATCATACAGGTGAATAATATGAAAATGTTTTCATGTTTCAGGTAAATATATTGCTATTCCAGAATATTCTGAAGGGAGGAAACCAGGGTATATCCTAACCTGACTTGGAAGTTAGAGGCTGAACTTAAGTTGCTGTGATTGAGACCCTCCCCCCAGCCCCACCCAAGAACTTCAGTATTTCACAAGTGGTATCCCAATAGTGGGGTGATTAAGTTCTCTGGTTCATATAATACATATATTTTTTCATTTAGTAGACTCTACAAATGTGTAATAGAATAAGCCACCACCGATGTTTTATTAGTGTACTTTGGATGTAGGTCACCTTGGAGAGTCATAAAGAAAGTGGCTTGTGCCCTGTCTGGGCACTCCCTTCTCTCTAATAAACTCCCGAGCAAGCACTGCACTTACATGGAAAACTCAGGTATTCAGATTACTTAGCCACTAAAAGTCTGAGATACATCGTATTCTATTCCATTTCTGCTCCATAAAAAACATCCACTGTTCTTTTCAGCCTTGGTGGGGGTGGGTATGATCGTGGTAAGGCAATCTCTCTGGGGAGCAAGATAAAGTTGCTAAAAAATCAACAGGGGCAACTTCAAGATAGGTGAAAAATGAACTACCCAGATTTAAGACTTGGGGAAAGAACAACTAAGATATAAACACGGCACCAATGGAAAAGGCTTACGCGTCTTTTAGTGAAGTCCATTTAGTTACCAATACAGTAGTGTATTAGTTTGTAAAAGGCATGACATGGGGATATGTTAACAGAGGAATGATTTGCAAGAATGATACTATTAAGGGTATGATTGTCGTCACTTCTTTTGTGGTTTCTATATGCTGGGCTCCATGTTAAATGCTTTACATAATCTCATTAAATCTCAAAAAAAAAATAATAATATCATAATCCTCAAGGGCAAATGAGGAATCTGATGCTCAGGGAAGCTAATTAATCTGCCCAAGTTTACACTGCAAGCACAGCTGAGACGGGAACCCATTTGTGTCCCTGTTCCCACACTCTGACCACTCTGTTCTTCATCGACAGAGTGTCCAGGCCTGGACCCTACACTTAAAAAAAAAAGTACCAAAACTGGATACTTTGACTCAAATAGTACAAAAGCAATTTATGTAACCAACACGTTTGTACCCCTGTAATATTCTGAAATGTTAAAAATTAAATTAAAAACTAAAAAACACAGGAACGAATGAATAGAGGATGATGATATAAGGCCAAAAGAAGTACAGTGTATTCCATTACAAGGGGAGACTTCGTGAGTCTCTTGTAAATCAGAAAACCACCGAGTGAATACACCTACCTATGGATGACTCAGAAAACTACTGAATGAATACACCTACCTATGGATGACTGGGTCTCCATTTTTATGAAGGAACTCTTCAAGGGGACAGTTCACTCCATGTGGATGGTATAAGTAAAAATATGACTTATCACCAAGTATCTAGGAAGATTTCTGAGGTCGTCCTCCTAAGCATGGGACTTGATTGAATGGAGACCAACCTGAGTGCACACCTTTGGGGGTTGCACTCTCCAAGGGACTCTCCCAGTGTCCACATCCTAGTGACCATGAAGATGGGTTTACCAGAGGATTTCTGCCCCTGCATTTTACCAGCAGACACGTGATCTGATGACAATAGACCTACTTCAGGAACAGACAAATTAGGAGCAGAGAAAAAGACAGTTAAAAAACATGGTTTTTAAAAAGCACTGTCAACTGTGTAAACAGTAAAAGAGAGCCTTTTCTTCTGTTGGAGTGTCGACAGACTAAACAGGATAAACATTCGCTGAGTGTTGCTTCAATATTTAAAAGTACAAATCCACCGTATCTAGTCCACAAAGAACTTCCCAGCAAATAAGGTGGAAAAAAAGTGTATGCATGTTGGTGAAGTTGGTCCTAATTATTGGTGCCTTTTGCCATCTTTAAACCTTCAACAATATTAATCTTGGGGGAGGGCAAGGGTATAGTTTCTTTAGGAGCTGTTACTTTACTAGACAAGTTTCAAATACTGCATGAAATCTTGTGGGAGAGGGAAGTGTTAATGAAGAACAGTTCTGCCTCTCCCTCTGGGCTTTGCGAGATGGCTCCCTGCAGCCCATCCACTCACCTGCTGGAGTTCCTGGTGAAAGCTGTGTATCCTGCCTGGCTCTCTCCAGTGCCCATTCTCCCCTGGGAAAGTATAGATTTTCATGAACACAGGGAGTTTTGTTTTCTCTGTTAAAAAACAACTCTCCTTTACTGGAGCAGGCTTTGTGTTTCACCCCAGGAAACAGAGTGTTTCACTCAGAGGTAACTCTCCCCTGGGTGAGGTGCAGCCTGTCACCTGACCCAGCTCTGGAGCTGCCCGTGGCATCAGGCTGCATTCCTTGAATTCTTCCACCCGGCACCAGTGTGCAATGAACAACTTCAGGCTCCCTGAGCTGAGTGGATTCCACTCTCTGTGCCCTCGGACTCTGCTGCCCCACGCTCCTGCCCAGTCTCAGACCGTACAGCTGAGTACAGTGCACCTTAAGGAGTAGAACACAGGTAAACTGAGTCTGCAAGGGGCAGGTGTGACTCTCTGAAATGTGCCATGCTGGGTGTACAGTCATTTCTCTTTTTGTGGTTTCTGCTGCTTCTTACAGCAAGCTAACTCTTCGCCAGCCAATACCTGCTTAAAAAAAACAAAACAAAACATAAAACTAAATAATGAGAAGATGGTCCTCAGGTTAGAATCCTTCAAAGACTAGGGGAAGAAAGTATAAAGGAAAGAAACTAAAGGTGGGGAATAAGAAGGAATTTTACAAGTCCGTTTTCCCATAGTAGCGAAAGTATGAGTTTGAAGTCTGACCCACCTAGCTGTGAAGCTTGGCTGTTTGTGTAAGCTCAGGCGTGATAGTCATCCTCCCTGCCCTTGTCTCCCTCTCGGTAGAAATGTCTACTGAGTATTTCAGTGTGTGTATATAATGTATGATGTTTAGGCCATAGGGCTATAACATTCATGGGTAGGGCATGCCTCAGAAGATGAGAGAGAATTTGCACTGGCTCTGACCTTCTCTGCTATTGCAAAAACAACCAGCAGGAGAAACAGAATAACCTGAGCAAAACCTTGATGAGAGCTGCTGATAAGTAATGTGACTTGCCAATCTGGACGTACAGCGCGTGGGGGAAATCACTGAATGAGAGCTGCTCAGAAGGGAGGTAGCTCAATAATAATTATCACACACAGCCATGTATGTGATTATGCAAAGCCCTGAGTGCACGTTGTCCTGGTAGACCAGCTGCCATCAACCCTAACTCTGTAATTTACCCTTCAATGCCTTGGGGCTGGTGATGACTTTCTGAACATCAGGTGTTTTATCACATGGAATTGTCGTAAGAACTAAGTGACTCGATACTTGGGAAGCCCTCAGAGAAGTGTCTGACACTTGGCAAATGCTGTTCCCTGCACCAGCTGCTTGTCTGGGGACTGAGACTCAAGTCCCAGCTCAGCCACTGGGCAGTTGTGAGACCTTTAGTTCGTGCCTTTCCCTTCCCTGCGCATTGGTTGTCTTGCTCTGCAAAAGACTAATGCACACTTAGTCGATCTCCCTGGGGTGTTCCAAATATCAGAGTTGATAATGCATAAAAGAGCCCTGTGAAGATCATGACACCAACAGGTGACAAGACCTGGGAAAATCTTGCCCATCCTTAAAGGTGCTGCTCTAATGCCATTTCCTCTGCAAGCCGCCCCTTACCGCCTTCTCCTAGGAGTGACTTCTATCTCCTTTATACTTCCTCACACTTCTTTTTATAGATCCCAGAGTACTTTTCTCTTGGTTGTTGACATATTGTAGAAGTTCGGTGCAAGTGTCCTCTCTCCCTATGCCACCCTTAGAGTTCCTGTACAGCTGTCTGTTGAACAACATGATGTTTCTGCTAAGGGCCCTAAGAAATGTCTTGCGTGTGATGGGCCCTTAAGAGTGACTACTGAATTGGAAGTACGAATGTGGGGCTGCGCACCGAGTTCCTGTGAGTGTGGAGTGTGGAAAAGGAGCCCGGGGAAAGCCAGGGGGGCAGGGTGGGGCTCTCTCTACCAGCACATATTTCTGCCTGATAAGTCTGAGGCAGCTGAATGTGTTTCATGAAGTGCCAGGTATTGTCCAACAAGCTGGTTGGTCAAGGTGAAGTCATTTTCTGCAATTTTCCCTAATACTATTTCACTGAGATTCTGTCACTACAAATATGTGATGCTGAGGGAAGAATGTGTTTAGAGAAAATTTCAAGAAAACACTGCCATGGTTGTTTTTTTTTTTTTTCCTTTTTTTTTGATTTATTTATTTTTTTATTGTTAAATCATAGCTATGTACATTAGTGCAATCAAGGGGTACAATGTGCTGATTTCATATACAATCTGAAATAATCTCATCAAACTGTTCAACGTAGCCTTCATGGCATTTTCTTAGTTATTGTATGTATTTGTATTCTGCATTTATCCTGTTTCCCCTAAAATAAGACATCCTCCGAAAATAAGACCTACTTACAGGAAAGATAAGATGTCCCCTGAAAATAAGACCTAGCGCGTCTTTGGGAGAGCACACCTTAAAATAAGACACTGTCTTATTCTCAGGGAAACGAGGTAGTAAGTTTTGCTGGTACCCATTCTAAGATGCACCATAGGTGTGGCCCCACCTATTGCCCTCCTTCCACCCTAATCTCCCCCTTCCCTTCCCCTTCCTTGGCCCTTTCCCCATAGTCTTGTGCTATAGTTGGGTTATAACCTTCATGTGAAAGCTATAATTTAGCTTCATAGTAGGGATGAGTACATTGGATACTTTTTCTTCCATTCCTGAGATACTTTGCTAAGAAGAATATGTTCCAGCTCCATCCATGTAAACATGAAAGAGGTCAAGTCTCCATCTTTCTTTAAGGCTGCATAGTATTCCATGGTGTACATGTACCACAATTTGCTAGTCCATTCGTGGGTCGATGGGCACTTGGGCTTCTTCCATGACTTAGCAATTATGAATTGGGCTGCAATAAACATTCTGGTACAGATGTCTTTGTTATATTGTGATTTTTGGTCTTGTGGGTATATACCTAGTAAAGGAATTATAGGATCGAATGGCAGGTCTATTTTTAGATCTCTTAAGTATTCTCCAAACATCCTTCCAGAAGGAACGTATTAGTGTGCATTCCCACCAGCAGTGTAGAAGTGTGCCCTTTTCTCCACATCCACACCAACATCTCTGGTTTTGGGATTTTGTTATGTGGGCTACTCTTACTAGAGTTAGGGCTACTCTACTTACTCAAAGTAGTTTTGATTTGCATTTCTCTGATGATTAGGGATGATGAGCTTTTTTTCATGTGTCTGTAGATCATGCGTCTGTCTTCTTTAGAGAAGTTTCTCTTCAAGTCCTTTGCCCACCTGGAGATGGGATCACTTGTTCTTTTCTTGCTAATACGTTTGAGTTCTCTGTGGATTCTGGTTATTAAACCTTTATTGGAGGTATAACCTGCAAATATTTTCTCCCATTCTGAGGGCTGTCTGCTTGCTTTACTTACTATGTTCTTGGCTGTGCAGAAGCTTTTCAGTTTGATCAGGTCCCAGTAATGTATTTTTGATACTGCTTCAATTGCCTGGGGAGTCCTCCTCATAAAATATTCACCCAGGCTCATTCCTTCAAGAGTTTTCCCTGCACTTTCTTCAAGTATTTGTATGGTTTCATGTCTTAAGTTTAAATCTTTTATCCAGTGAGAGTCTATCTTAGTTAATGGTGAAAGGTGTGGGTCCATTTTCAGTCTTTTACAGATCGCCAGCCAGTTCACTCAGCACCATTTGTTAAAGAGGGAATCTTTTCCCCACTGAATGCTTTTAATTGGCTTGTCAAAGATCAAATAACAGTAAGTAGCTGGATTCGTCTCTTGGTTCTCTATTCTGTTCCAGACATCTACTTCTCGGTTTTTGTGCCAGTACCATGCTGTTTTGATCACTATCGATTTATAGTACAGTCTCAGGTCTGGTAGCGTGATTCCTCCTGCTTTGTTTTTATTTCTGAGTAATGTTTTGGCTATTTGAGGTTTTTTCTGATTCCATATAAAATGAAGTATATTTTTTCAAGATCTTTAAAATATGACAATGGAGCTTTGATTGCTTTGGGTAGTATAGACATTTTAACGATGTTGATTCTTCCCAACCATGAGCATGGTATGTTTTTCCATTTGTTAACATCTTCAGCTATTTCTTTTCTTAACGTTTCATAGTTCTCTTTATAGAGATCTTTCGCGTCCTTTGTTAGATAAACTCCCAAATATTTCATCTTCTTTGGCACTACTGTGAAAGGAATAGAGTCCTTGATGTTTTTTCGGCTTGGCTATTGTTAGTATATATAAAGGCTACAGATTTATGGGTGTTGATTTTGTAGCTTGAGACATTGCTGTATTCCTTGATCACTTCTAAAAGTTTTTTAGTAGAATCCCTAGTGTTTTCCAGATATACAATCATATCATCTACGAAGAGTGAAAATTTGATCTCTTCTAACCCTATGTGGATACCCTTGATTGCCTTTTCTTCCCTAATTGCAATGGCTAAAACTTCCATTACAATGTTAAAGAGCAATGGAGACAATGGGCAACCTTGCCTGGTTCCTGATCTAAGTGGAAATGATTTCAATTTAACTCCATTCAATACGATATTGGCTATGGGTTTGCTGTAGATGGCCTCTATTAGTTTAAGAAATGTCCCTTCTCTACCAATTTCCTTAAGTGTTCTGATCAAGAAGTGATGCTGGATATTATCAAAAGCTTTTTCTGCATCAATTGAGAGAATCATATGGTCTTTATTTTTTAGTTTATTTATGTGCTGAATTACATTTATAGATTTATGTATATTGAACCAGCCTTGAGACCCTGGGATAAATCCCACTGGGTCATGGTGTATAATTTTTTTGATGTGTTGTTGGATTCTGTTTGTTAGGATCTTATTGAGTATTTTTGCATCAATATTCATTAGTGATATTGGTCTATAATTCTCTTTTCTTGTTGGGTCTTTCCCTGGTTTAGGGATCAAGGTGATGTTTGCTTCGTAGAATGTGTTGGGTAGTATTCCTTCTTTTTCTAATTTTGAAAGAGGTTTAGTAATATAGGTACTAGTTCTTCTTTAAGGGTTTGGTAGAATTCTGATGTAAAGCCATATGGTCCTGGGCTTTTCTTTTTAGAGAGATTCTCTATAGTTGATGCTATTTCAGAACTTGATATAGGCCTGTTCAACATTTCCACTTCGTTCTGGCTAAGTCTTCGTAGGTGGCGTTCTTCCAAGTATTGGTCAATTTCTTTCTGATTTTCATATTTCTGAGGGTAAAGTTTCTTGTAATATTCATCAAAGACTTTTTGAACTTCTGAGGGGTCTGTTATTTCGTCTTTACATTTCTGATTGATGCAATTAGAAATTTTACTCTTTTTTTCCTGGTTAGGTTGGCCAAAGGTTTATCTATTTTATTGACCTTTTCAAAAAACCAACTTTTGGATTTACTGATCTGTTGTATAATTCTTTTGTTTTCAATTTCATTAAATTCTGCTGTGATTTTGGTTATTTGTTTTCTTCTGCTGGGTTTAGGGTTGAAATGTTCTTCCTTCTCCAGTTGCTTGAGATGTTCCATTAAGTTATTAACTTCCTCTCTTTCCGTTTTCTTGAGGAAGGCTTGCAGTGCTATAAATTTCTCTCTTAGGACTGCCTTTGCAGTATCCCAGAGGTTCTGATAATTCGTGTCTTCATTGTTGTTTTTTTCCAAAAATTTGGTGATTTCCTTTTTAATCTCATCTATAACCCATCTATCCTTCAGCATAAGATCATTTAGCTTCCATGTTCTTGTATGGGTATACAGATTCCTGTTGTTACTGAGTTCAATTTTTATTCCATGATGGTCTGAGAAGATGCAAGGAATAATTTCTATTTTTTAAATTTGCTGAGGTTAGATTTGTGGAATAGGATGTGATCAATTTTGGAGTATGTTCCGTGGGCTGATAAGAAGAATGTGTATTCAGTTTTGTTGGGATGAAATGTTCTGCAGATGTCTGTTAAGTCCAGATGTTGAATGGTTAAGTTTAAATCTAAAATTTCTTTGCTTAGCTTCTTTTTGAAGGATCTATCCAGCACTGCTAAAGGGGTGTTAAAATCTCCAACTACTATGGAACTGGAGGAAATCAAGTTGCTCATGTCTGTTAGAGTTTCTCTTATAAATTGAGGTGTGTTCTGATCGGGTGCATAAATATTGCCATGGTTTTTTTGGTAGATGTAATTCATTTTTCCACAGTTGCCAGGGTGTGAACTACTTCATGGGACCCTTGCTCTGCACGCTGAAAGCTTGCCGCTCTCCTTTCCCCCTGCTCTGAGCTCCATTTCCCGTGTCTCTCCTGCTCTCCACGTGGCCTGCATCCCAGGGCATAGATGGGTGAGGATGTAGGGTCAGGACGGGAGGAATTTATTTTCTCACTTCTGACCCTACCCCACCTTCCTCCCTGACTGTTAGTGATGCTCTGAGGACTTGCCTCTCATTTTACGTGGAGTCGGTATGGAAAGTGGTTATGAACTTAGAGCCTGAAACTGCATTCAAAGCAGCTTCCTAGCTGTGTGGCTTTTGCAAGTTGTTTAAACTGCCTCAGGATCCTCACTTATAAAATGTGGGGATAAAATATTTATAAAATCCTCTCACTTATAAAATGTGGGGATAACAATTTATTTAAAAAATTTATAAATATGAAAATAAATATATTTTCCTATAGTTATTCCAAAGACTAAACGAGTTAATATTTGTAAAATACTTACCCCCTGGCACGTGGATATAGGTATGGAAATGTCAGCCATATTTTTACAAAAGCTTATAGATGGTACAAAAACTGTGCATAGGCAACACTGCCCTTGAAAGCCCTAAAATGACCCCTAGGACTCAGCATTTAGAATACTGCAGATAAGCTATTTGGTTAAGTTTCTGATGAAAAATTTGGCTTGTGTTTAGAAACCATGTTGCATGGAGGGTGTGCACCCTTAAATTTGAAAATTGTGTACCCCTTCATAAAAAATAAAATAAGATTTCATTCAGCACACCTATAGCTCAGAACAAAGGCCTGAAACTGCTCAAGGGAACACCCGACTCCCCTTCCTCTTTCCACACCCATGCTGGTGAGCACATTCAGACTGAAATGCTAGGCAGAAGTGCCTATTGCTTATATCAATAACTAACTCTTGATTCTCACTATATGAGCACACAGCTGCATTTTTAAGTTACTTCCATCAGTAAGGTAATTTTTACTCCACTGTAAATTCTTAGGAAAGCCCACTGGCCTGAAATCAGGAGACAAGCCTTCTGCCACAGCTACTATGGGGCCTCGGGGAACTGATTAAACCTCCCTGGCCATCAAATGATTATAAAGGTCTCTACCAGTGCAAATGGTCTGTGATTTTATTAGGCCCAGAAGGGAGCTGATGAGAATAACCAGATATCTAATTTGTGCCATCACCCTATTCTCTGTGGACTGTTAATTGGATGAGGAATACAGTGGAACTTTATTATTTCGATTGTGGGAATAGAGGGAGGATTTCCTGATCTCAAAGCTCTCTTCCTTAGCCTGCACGTCAAAGCTATCACATTCAATTTCAGTGTTCGAGTTCAAGTTCATGTCCGTGTTCGGCAGAGATTTATCTAATTCCATATTTCGAGCTAGTGTCCTTTATTTGATTGCTACTTCATGACAGAGTAAATAGAAATAGTGTAAGTATCAAGATCACTTTCTGGACTTGGTGGGGGGTGGGCGTGGGAGTGGATTCTATTGCCGACATAGCAATGTAGTCCAGCCAGGAGGACAAGCTCTGCTGTCCATGTCCAAGTTCTAGACAGAAAGAAAAGTTCTGGAAAAGCCCCAAGCAGTGGCTCTAAAAGATGTTTCCTGTCTTCTCTCCACCCTTTCATTCTCCCTTTCCACGTGATTTCCATGAGAGTCTGGGAGAAATCTAGCAAGTATGGGGTATGTTTCCTTATGGCATGAAGAGGACACGGAAAGAAGAAAGAAAACAGGAGAAAAATAAGCGTGGGGCTCATGCAGCTTTTTAGGGTTCAAATTAAATTCTGAAGAAACCTAATGATTTTTGACGGGAGCTTTGAGGCAAAAATAAGGAAAGAGCTCGTTTGAAGTTCATCAAGTCAGGATCTGTTACTCTGCGAACACGTTTCCAAGTTGTCTTTTTGTTGTTGCTCTCTCTCTGCTGGAGACCAAGTTCACATTCTGAGCTCATGCCATCCTGCCAACGGCTATATTATGTCATTTGTTTCCCTTGCAGAGGATGTCAGTGGAGACCTCAAAGTCTGGAGAAAAATGACCTTTCATGGAACACAAAGTGGGCCTCCTGCTGAATGTTTTTGCCCTGATGACCTCTGATAACTAAAACACAAGGGCCTGGATCTGTAGAACCCACCAAACCCCTCCACATCATGCATCAATTGTTCCGACTTGTTTTGGGACAAAAAGATCTTTCACGAGCTGGGGACCTTTTCTCCTTAGATGACTCTGAGATTGAAGACAGCCTAACAGAAGCTTTGGAGCAAATTAAAATAATCAGCTCATCTTCGGTAAGTAAACTGACTTTTACAGTAGATTCCTTAGGGGACCTATCCTAGAGATATATATGGACATCCTGGCGAAGGAACCCTTGCAGGGCACAGAGGAAGGACCACTCACACAGTCTCTCTTTACTCTGTGGTTTATTTTGGTGTCTAAGAAATAACATCAGGAAAGTGGTGGGCTCAGGGGGCAGTTAGACCTCCTGTACTCACAGAGACCAGAGCTCTGGAATTGCAGACCAGAATGGAATTCTCACAAAAATATTATGAGGGATTGTTTTTACATCCTTGAAATGGCATGAAAAGGAAAGAGAGGGAATTCAGGGAAACAGGTCTCCCTGAGACCTGCCAAGCTGCACAAGAGCATCTGTAAACAGAGCAGGGTGAGTGGTGGAGGCTGAATAATGAAAGCCAGCAGGATGACACTCCTGCCATGTGGGTAATGTGAGACAGGACGGGAGATCGCTCTGCTGCCAGAAGTGACAGTTGCCCAGGGCTTGATAATGCTGATTCTATTTCCTTCTGTATTGCCTCATTTTTTATCTTTTCTTTGCTCGTTTTTCTATCCTCCCTCTCATTTAATTGCATTCACCCATTATTAGTCCCCAGTATGATCAGACTGATTTAAAACCTCCATCAGGCCTCCTGTTCCTTGCTTCTCCTCAATGTCAAGATTATGTACTCTGAAAGCACATCCCAAAGGGCCCATATGTGGAGTGCCCAGCACGGTTTGATGTTGACCTTCCTGGCTGTACTTAGACCCTCCCTGAGATTGGTCCCACTTCAAAGCCTTCGGTCACCGGGCATCTTTTTACATCCTCCCAGCTCAATGGCATTTGCCAACACTTGGCACAGACACCATCCAGGAAAAGAAAATTGGTGGGGCCCAAGCCATAAAATACTAAATTGGCAAATGTGTGCATATTTCTGAGATAACAGCTCCCTTCTCTGTTACAGAGAAGAGGTGTTTAAAAGGCATCCTGGCAACCAGCACGGCCTCCTCTTCAAAACTGTTTGTGTGTTATTTTGGTAGCTGCTGTCCACATGCCAAATTCCCCTGGTGACCAATGAAGTCATTGCCCAAACACTCTTCTTTTCTCAGGTAATCTTCTAGAATGGAGTTAGGTGTCTAACATTTTTTCCTGAGTATTAATCAACTTAGACACAAAACACAAATTTTTCTGGTACATGTCCACTTTCTGGGTAGGATTTTGATGCTGTTCCTGGCAGCCCCTTCCTTCACACTCTTTTGCAAATAAATTGGCTGAAAATGCCACTGATTTTCATCGTCCTAATAGAAAAAAAAAAAAAAAAATTAAGTTCTCTAAAACCTGTTTCCACTAGAGGTCACTAGTGGCCAGTGATTTCTTTTGTTTTCTTCACTAATTGTTTTGCCTTCCAGCTGCCAGTCATATTCAGAGTCTAGAACCGGTGAGTTCTGTCATATGTCGGCTCCGGTTAACTATTCAGGCTGGCCGGTTTGCTGTCATTAGGAGCATTTGTTCCCCCCTTACACCCTCCAATCAGCTTCCCCCTTGTCCAGTAAGTCTAGACAGCCAGGAGTTCATGTCTCTTCTTCCTCTGCTAACTTCTATCATATCTTGCTTCTTCCATTTCTCCATCTGTAACCATGGCACGGGGAGAAGGCAGACGGTGACTTCTAATTTAGATACATTGAGCTTGAGTGACCAACACCAGCAGCTCCTTAGCTTCCTTTTCTGATTAGTACACCGAGCCACCATACCCACCCTACAGCTTACTTTCCTGTTCACTGTGCCCCAGGCTTCTATCAGATCCAGGCCCAGTTCTTCATTCTTGGATCTCAGTCATGAATGCCACATCTCAATTCCTCCCTAGAAACATAAAACAGGAAGAGGCCTTTTAAATCGCCTTTTCCAACTTCCCGCTAGCACAGAAACCCTCCCCGTAGGACAGCTGACAGAGAGGTAGCCTCTTCTTTTGCACTTGCAATGATGCGGATATATTAGGTTTTTAATATTTTCTCCAGCTCCTCAATTTTCCTTTAGCAAATTCCTTATTCCATTTCATGAAGGCTTGATGAGACCTGCATTAAATGTTCCGACTGCAAATGACTCTCTACCCTGTCCTGCCAGGGGAAGAGGAAGAAAGGGGTGGGACACCTGACACAAACTTGCCAATAAGACTTTTTTCCCCCAGTAATTCTAAGAAAGAAATCAGCAGAGGGGGTTTATCCTGATGATGGTGCCCCAGAGAAACAGTTATTGTTTTTCCTGCCCCTCTGTCACGGTAGCCGCCTTGCTCACTGCCCCTTCTACAACCAGATATTTCAGCTTTTCTATCAAATTTGTGAGCCACCTCATATCTTTTAATTATTATTAGTATTTGGGCCGTAGTTATCCAGACTTTTCCTGTTGCTGATGATCAAAGAATCAACGCAATAGCTGTTCTGCTGTTGGAAGTTTAAGTGGTTAATATGTTCCTCCTTTAAACAGGCGGGATCCTACTCTTTGTACTTTCTGCCCATCGTCTTTGCCCCCAACGATCAAAAGAGTCTGACCTGGGATCCTATAAAAAAAACTTCAAAACTTTGAAGATAAACACCACACTTCACCTCTGGGTTCTCTCTTAGCAGCTAAACGTCCTTAGTGTTGTTGGGTTTTTCCACAACAAAGGAGGGACCTGTGTCAGGGAAAGGCTGCACCCCCTCACGCGGTGGCTTTCCATTCCCAGGTGTGGAAAACTCCGTTCTGCCAGGACACTGAGAAACACCACCCCCGTCATGCTGTACAAATGCAGCACTTGGAAATGCAGACAGTAGTGCTTCGTTATGGATTTACAATGAAAATCATAACATGCATGGATCAGAATTCCTGCGTCTCCTGCTGTTCTCCCCAAGAATATTTACCCAGCCTGTCTCTAGATATGAAATATGGTTATTGATGAGGTGTCCCATCCTCTATTACAACCACATTCCAGCACTTCCTCCCTGAAAGTCACTCACGAGCTCTCCCTGCAGAGTCACTCATGAGCTCATGGGCCTCAGTTTAGGCCTGTAGCTGGCCAATCCCACCCATCCAAGTGGATTTTATTCATTGAATCCTCTGAGGGCAGCCTAGTTTCGACCTTGTTTGAGAATGTCGCATTGTCACTCTGAAGCACTCCTGGTGTCCTGGTCACCCTCCTCTGCAATGTTCCGAAGTTCTTATTGTAATTTATCATTGTCCAGTACTGGGACCAATTGCTTAGAGCAATTATAGATACTAGTCAGATACTCTGTTTCTCAAATTTCTTTACATTACCCAGTTATCCACACTTGTCCTATGATACTGCTAAGGTCTTTCTGTTGAATCAAAACTTGTAACTAGATAGTTTTAAAAATTTGAAGTGTATTGTGACACATTTTAAACCACTGCACACATAGCCCTGTCTTTATGCCTTTATATCCAGCATAGTCATACCCCTTAAACATCATGAATCTGTCCAGGATGTTCCTTATCGGGGTCAATCTTTGTGGAATCTGAAAATTTGTCAAATAAGCCTCCAATACCTCCCCAAAGTCACTCACAAAACAATTGAACCTTGCTAACTTCTACTCTGCAGTCTAGCCCCTCTTTTTCCACCAAAAGTTACTCCAAAACGCTGCTGTAAAATATTTCGTCCTGTGTTTTGCTTTGAAAACTTGACTCCTCATTCAAAATTCTCTCCAAGTTTCCACAAATGCCTTCAGTCTTGCCTTTTCAAGTCCCTTCTAGACTACCTTCGCCCAATCATCATTTCTTATCCTAACTTGGCTCTGCTCCCAGACTACTTCAAGTGAGATTTTCCCCTCACCCACTCATCCACTTCTTTACCTACCTACTGATGTTTGTCCCAAGCCCAGATGATTCACCTCCCTTTCATTTCTCTTTGATGTTTTTTAAACAACGAAACACCTTAGGCTCATAGAATTACCCAACTTAAGAAGTTAGGTACAATTGAAAATCTATGCATTTTCTCTCTCTAACCTAATTCTCTTTTCTTATGGTTTCCAAGGTAACCCATATCCCGATGTGGTATTTATCCATGCATAATTGTTTTGTTTTTGCTACATATTCACGGTTCAAAAATTATTTGTAGAATTGTATCTTATGTTTTTAAACTTTATATAAATGCATCATTAGGCTCAATATTATGTTCTTAAGATTTATTCATGTCAGTAAATGTATTTCCAATGCATTCATTTTTATTGCGACAGAGTACTCCATTTACAAATAGGCCACAATTTACCCATTATTGTTTGGATTGACATTCATTATTTAAACAGTCATTATTAAATGCTATCATAGGCATTTGTGTAATTGGCTATTTTGGCAAATGGGTATCTCTAAAGTACACAATTAACAGTGAAATAAGTGCTTCCAACTTTATGGTGTACCACCTGCCTTCCAATGTGGTTGTGCCAAAACACTCCAATCAGCATTGTACAAAAATTCCAGTTACTTTATATCCTCACCAATGCTTGTTTTTATCAGATTTTAAGGGTTTGTTTTTTTTTTCACTGTAAGTGAAGCAGCATGTAATTTTTTTTTCTGAGACAGTCTCACTCTTTTGCCCCAGGGTAAAGTGCTGTTGCATCAGCCTAGCTCATAGCAACCTCAAATTCCTGGGCTCAAGTAATCCTCCTGACTCAGCCTCCCAAATAGCTAGGACTACAGGCACTGACCAGCTAGTTTTTCTATTTTTAGTAGAGAGGAAGTCTAGATGTCTTGCACTTGCTCTTGCTTAGGCTGGTCTTGAACTCCTGAGCTCTAGCAGTCCTCCCACCTTGGCCTCCCAAGAGTGCTAGGATTACAGGCGTGAGCCACTGCCTCCAGCCTGTAATTGTTTTTTAAATGTGTACTTCTCTCATTATTAATGAAGTTGTCTGTTTTTTCATATATTAATTTGTAATTTGCCACTTGGTTTCTTCCTCAGTAAACTGCCTGTTGTTATTTAGTGTTCCTTTGTTAATGTGTTTTAAAACCTTTTCATATCAACTTGGAGTGTTGTATAGTTTTGTATGAGTCCTTCACATAGCTAAGTTGTACATCTTTCATTCTAATATGTAGCTTGCCTCTTACTTTATAATAAGTCTTGATATCTGGTAGGACAATATCCCCAAACATTTTAAAAATTGCTTACATTTTTTGGTTTTGTTCTTTAATAATTTTATATTAGGTTTCTCAATTTTTATGAATAATTCTGTCAGTATCTTAAGTGGAGGCTATCATAGCCATAGATTGACTTAAAGAAAATTAACATCATAATGTACTATCTTCTTATCTGTAGACACTGTATTTCTTCTTATTTATTCAGTTATTTTAAAATATCTTTCAATGAAGTTTTATAATTTTGTAAAGAGTGTTGTACATCTCCAATTAAAATTATAAGTATTTAATATTTTTGGGTGAGATTATAACTAATATTCTTTTTTATCAATCACGAAACTGAGGCACAGAGAGGTTAATAATATAACTTGTCCAAAGTTACTGAGCTAGTAAGTAGAGTAAGTAGTAAAGAATCTAGCCCAGAGTTTGACTTTAGAAACTGTATTCTTAAAAAAAAAAAAAAAATGGTGGGCTCGGCACTCCTAGCACAATGGTTAGGGGGCCAGCCACGTACACTGAGGGTGGCAGGTTCGAACCCGGGCCAGGCCAGCTAAACAACAATGACAACTGCAACAAAAAAATAGCCAGGCATTGTGGCGGGCGCCTGTAGTCCCAGCTACTTGTGAGACTGAGGCAAGAGAATCACTTTAGCCCAAGAGTTGGAGGTTGCTGTGAGCTGTGGCCACGGCACTCTACCAAGGGTGACATAGTGAGACTCTGTCTCAAAAAAAAAAAAAGAAAGTGTTTTCTAATTATTTGGTGTCATATAAATCATATGTTGATTTAAGAACTATTGATGATGTTGTTCAAATTTTCTATGTCTTTAATAAGTTTGTGTCTTGGACTGTCAATTACTGAGAGATTTATTTTTTTACTTTCTTTCATAATTTTGGATTTGTCGATTTCTTCTTATAATTTTATCAAGTTTGCATTATAAATTTGGAGGCTTTTTCACTATGTATGCATGAATCCAGAATTGCCATTTCTTTCTTGGAGAACTTTTCCTTTTATTAGTATCTACTCCTGAGCATCTTTATTCCTAATCAATAAGTTTTTCCCTGTTTTCTTTGGGGTAGCACTGACCTGATTTCTCTTTTTGTCTTTTTACTTTTACCCTTCTGTCATTATGACTTAAATATAATTTGTAAACAATACTAAGCTGATTTTTAAAATAATTCCAGTGTCTATTAATTATAAATTTAGCCAACTGACATTTATTGTGATAAGTGACGTAGTGAGATGTATTTCTCCACTGTATTTTATGTGTTATACAGTAGAATAGGGACTGTAACAAACTGGTTGACAAACTGAGGGGTCAACATAAGGAACGAGACCTACTATTCTGATACCTACAATGTGGTGCACGTCTGGCCTATGAAATTTAAGTCAACTTAAGGAAGTGGTCTATGTAGGGAGGTGGTCAACTATGGCGCTTCTACTTTAGTTCCTCAATTTTTTACATTTCTCTTCTTTTCTGCAATTTTTGATTAAGTTTTTTATCATTTTATTTACCATCTCTACAGAACCCAGGGTTCAAAGGTTACACATTTTATTTCTATTCTTTTAATGTAGTGGTCTTTAACATTTTAGCAAATAGTCAAAATATATCATCAATTCTAAAATAGATATTTCTTATACATTAATATTCCTGAAACAAATATGTGTTTTATAATTGATGGCAGTCTTCTGATTGCTATTGGCCATAGAGTAGGCATAATAGTTCCTTATTTTGTTATCATTCCAATTGACTTAGATGCATTGATGTTCCTACCAGTGTTGGGTTAAATATCCATTTCAAATGTTTTCAGAACAACTAGATGATAATTCAACACTGAAACACAAACTGTGTATGCAGAAAAGCAAGGAAAGACAGCATCAGGCTATATACATTTTATATCAGTCAATCAGGGAATGACAGCAAACTCCATATTTTCCTAAAAGGCTTTAACTGAGAACATTATGGAACTTTAAAAAATTATATGTTTCATTACTAAGGTATTGGTCAAGGATTACCTATTACACTATCATATATTATAGTTGTATTATTCTCATAAGTAATACAACTGACAGCAGGAGAAATGGACAGTTCCCCTGAAATAAATGAAAAAAAGTTCAAAGAAATGAGAGCTTAGTATGATCCATTCATGTCTAATGTAGGGCTCTCTTTAAGGCATGATACCACTCACAATTTAATTGGCTTTCTTTTTCTCTTTGTTCATGGTACATGAAATAATGGCTGATCTTATCACTGATACCTTATTACATTTGGTTAATTATGCCACTATGTCTAAAGTTATTCAGGCTCTCTATTCTCCTCCTATTACTAGAATGATCTGAGAGCACTTTAATGCCCAACCCAGAGGTTATTAGCCAGCACTTTTATTCACCTTGCTTAATAGCCTTAAATTTTTTAAACATATACACTCAATGCTTCCTGAAAGTGCCTAATCCTTTCCTGCTTCTTTTTCACCTCTCATCTATTCACTGTCTTTCTGTTTTCTCCCCCTGAATCCAAGTTCTTATTTTCTAAAGTATACATTTTAAAAGCCCCCCAGCAATTGCATGTGACTATAGTCCCAGCTACTTGAGAGGCTGAGCCAGGAAGATGGCTTGAGGCCAGGAGTTCAAGGCTGCAATCCGCAATGATTATATCTGTGAGTAGCCACTCCAGCCTGGGCAACAGTGTGAGACACCTCATTTAAAAAAAAAAAAAAAAAAAAAAAACAAGGTGAAGTTCTTCTGTGAAGTTCTGGTAATGATAAACTCTCTCAATGTTTATCTTTCTGAAAACGTTCTTAATTTTGAATAGTTACCTGGATATAGATTTCTAGACTAGCAGTAATTTCATTTCTCAGTACTTCTGATTATGGCTGTTACGAGATCTGCTGTCAATTTACTGTATGTTACCATGTGTAACGCACACATTTTGCCCAAATTTTTAAGGAAAAAAAATAAGGATGTACATTATAGGTGGGCAACATGGCTTGGGGGCAGGGGAACTCTGCAGTTTCACTATCATGTGTCTAGATATGATTTTACTTGTATGTTCCTACTCAGTCCTCATTGTGTTTTGTGAGTTTGAGGTTTTATTTTTATCAATTTTGGAAAGTTCTTAAACATTATCTCAAATGTTACCTTCTCTATCTGATCTCTCCTTTTAGAAATCCTATTTTTTCACTCACTTGTACATTCAACAAATATTTATTGAATACATACAATCTTCCAGAATATTCTATACATTGCCCTCATGTCCTTGATGTTCTATCCTATTTTATCCTTTATGTTTCTTGACTTTTTGTTTTTGTTTTTGGCCGGGGCCAGGTTTGAACCCACCCCCTCTGGTATATGGGACCAGCGCCCTTCTCCTTTGAACCATAGACACAGCCCTATGTTTCTTGATTTTTTTGTATTTCCTATTTCTATGTGAGACATTCTTTTTCATTTCCTCAGCTCTGTTTTCCAATCCATTGACTCTTTTCTTCCTCTATATCTTATTCACTGTTTTATCTATCTATTGAGTTTTTCATTTACAGACATTTCACTACAAAAAACATCTTTTTGGTTCTTTTTAAAGTGACTTTGTGTTTTTTTTTTCATAAAAAGCACTTTTCTATATTCATTGAATGATCTTGAAGATGTAATCTCATAATTTGAGGTCAATAATTCTATTACCTAAAATTTTAAAATATGTAATCTGCTCTGGGTTTACTCTGCTGACATGTGCTCATGTTGGTATATTTTTGTGAGTATTTTATAATTTGAAATTTTTAATTTGAGTGAGTTTAAACAGGATTTTGCTTGTATGAATACTAAACAGCCAGGGTTGCATGTGTTACCCAACGAAGTGGTTTTGTGGTTATTTCTATGAAGAATCCCAGTAATATTATCAGCTCTGAGGCCGCTTGCTGTTGTTGTTATTAGTATCTTGGTTTTGGAGATTCTTGGAATAATAGAATAAATGGCAGAATATATATGTGTGTGCTTCTAAAAGCAAAAATAGTGATGCAGATATTAGTATGGATGCCAATGCAGGATATCACTATAAGAAAGTAAAACTATGTGGTCTTTGCCCTGTAGATTACTAGTGGTTGTGAAATAAATATGTAAAAATATCAACCACACAAGAAAATATGAGTAATTCATTTTTTGTTCTAAACCCACAGCTGATTTTTAAGTTCTGATATCCTTAATGGATATAATAAAATAGTAGCTGGGATTTCTCTGCTTACTATGTGTTAGACCAGTAGTTCTCAACCTGTGGGTCGCGACCCACAGGAACTGTATTAAAGGGTTGTGGCATTAGGAAGGTTGAGAACCACTGTGTTAGACTCTATTGTAAATCCTTTTCTTATATTAATTGATTTAATCCTTACAACAATCCTAGAAGGTAGGTATTAACAATATCCCAATTTGAAAAGTTAGGAAATTGAGACATAGAGAGATGAGACCTTGCTTGAGATTGCAAAGCTGGTGAAAGCAGAACCTAGCAGAGAACCTATGAGCATGGGCAGCCTAATGCAGCGCAATTTGTGGCTTTTTCATTGCCCAACTTCTCCAATTTGACATCCTTACCACTTTAGGATAAATTATAGCAGATCCTTTATAAGTTGACTACCCAAGGGACTGCGACAAACTGGTCTATATACAGAGGTGGTCACCATAAGGAACTACGCCTACCATACTGATACATACATGTGGTGCCTGTCCAGTCTAGGAAGATCAGTTCAACTTAAGGAGGTGGTCAATGTAGGGAGGTGGTCAACTATAGAAGTTCTACTGTACTTTGAAATTGGTAATGACCACGTCACTGGGAAAATGAATCTTTGAACACAATTTGGTGGGTTTGACATTAAATAGCTCTGGTCCTTAGAGGCTGCTCATTTGAATATGCACAGGTGCTGACCTGGTGGTGAGCTCAAACATAAATGCATGCACACTCACATACATATTTTCTAAGAACAGGATGTTTTCTGAAATGTAAATCAGAAAACCTAGAATTACAAAGTTGACCCTTCACCAAAACTCTTTAAAGCATTCAATTATATAACTGAAACAGGCTTAAAAGGATTTTTTTATCTTTTTGAATATTTGTTGAAGGAAGCAGTTTACTGGTTATTCGGATTTTCCCCTTTTTCGAAGGAAGTTTTCTTTTTGGAGAATATTTTTACTTTATATTGCATATGAGATTTAAATACATAACAATTTTTCAGTTACAAAATCTCTTTACTTTTTAGTAAACGACTATAGAATAAAAAAGTCTTAGCTTTAAAAGGTTCACAATCATATTAACATTCATAACTGGTATACTTTACGCATAATGTATTGTTATATTAGCTACAGTTATGAGCAGTGTGAAGTAATTTATCCTTATGGGCAGCTGCTTACTTTTCTAGTTAGAAACTATTAGACTATATTCCTATGTTTGATGATCCACTGACATTATTCTGCATACACCAGCCTCATTCCAAAGGCTCCTTTTAAAACTCTCTGATCATCCAATACTTTCCTAGCATGGAAATTGGGTCTTGGTGTTCATAAACAAGACACAGATGTATGTCCTGTGTGCTCATTGAGTTGCACCTTCAGCTTTTAGTAAAGTTTGTTTCACCCAAATGAAAATCTCTTTGCCATTTGCTGTTAAAAACTATGATCTGGATGTGATTTACTAGGTTTCTCAATGTCATCTACCTAAACTCTCTTGTAATTGGGTTCTCAGGAGAACAGACTATGAAATGGTGATTAATGTAGGCAATCTACAGGGCAGTACTCTTAGAAACAACCTGTTCTGCTGGGGAGTGGATGAAGCAGAATTGGGTCGAGAGAGAAGTTGAAGTATGATGCAATGTGCAGCCTTCAAGCAATCTCAGAGTGGGCTCTGGGACTGCAGTGACTCTTCAGAACCATCTAAGACAGGGGCACAGGCCTTCACAGCCCCACCTGGACTAGTCATTAGATGCAGGCTGTCCCAGGAGAAGAAGAAAACATTGAATGGGGCTATTCACTTTAACCAAGGAAAGTTTCTGCAGGCAGACTTGGCTATAAACAAGCAGCTGAGGAAATGAGAGCCCCTGTCTTGGACGGGGATTGGGGCCATGTACTGAAGTGTCCACCATCGTCCACCCCGGCACCACTTGAAACCATTTGCTTTGTATAAGTTCATCCCATGGGAAATAGCTTCTCTGAGATGCTGATTGATTGCTTGTCCTGAGGACATTTACAAGGAAGTTAGGGAGAGGATCAAACATCTCTATGATTGATGGGTTTCCTCGAGGGACGGTGCCACTCTGAGGGCTCAGCGCTGGCCCCTGTTGCTGGCAGACTTCACGTCCAGGGGTGTTGGGCGATGCACAGCTTCCACCCCTCACCGTAGTCACTCCATTTACACACCTGCTGCATCACGGGGGTGGCTGATGACAGAGGCTGCATGGCGGCCCAGTCATTCTATCTGCTTTGATTTTCAGTGCTTCTGTGGTGAATGCTGTTCTGGACATTAACACGCAATAAAAGAGATATTTACACTTTGTGCCCAATGCCATACGTCTATCCGTGCTCCCACACTTCCTTATCTCTGATTTCTCCATCTTTCTTTTCTCAGAACCTTGTCCATTCAGCCAAGCCTTCTACCACTGCCTGTAATTCTGAGCTGTTAACTGTACATTTCTTTTTCCACACAAAGGTGCAGGGCCGTAGCTCTGCCCACTGAGAGGATGTTCCCTCACTCCCGTCTTTTAGGGCCACACCTGAGTCTACTGTAACAGCAGTCAATTTTTTACTCACACCTACGTACCCAGTCAACTCATCAAGAAACCACCTTCAGACACTTTCTTCCTTTGTCAGTTGGTCATAAGGGAACCTTGCATGTGGCTGTTAAGTGTCACCTGAATGTAAGATGTCATTTCTGTAGTGGTAAATGACGTGGTGGTCTGAGCCACCTGCTCACACAGCTTATGTCTGGCCATGCTTGTGTCTGAGCCAGGGTGTACTACTGTGAAGCTAGTGAATGATGCCCCATGATCATATCAATGTACACAGCTATGATTTAATAAAAAAAAAAATAAATAAAATAAAAAAGAAACTTAAGAAAAATCAAAAGCATAATGTAACACATTTAAAGTCAAAAGTATCTATCTCATCACTTCATGTAAATGAGCAAAAACTCACCTATTTATTTTAAAGACTTTCAGATTGAATTACAAGGCATAATTCAGCAAACAAGAGACATGTTCAATAAAACGATTTAGGAAATAAAAAAAAATGGAAATTTAATAATTTACTTGATTGTAAAACACATGTTAATAATTTGAATTAAAGCAAATCATTTTCATGCTCACAACAAAACCATGTCATATGTCCAAACCTAATATATAGGCTGAGTTGTTTTTGCTTGCTTTTGGTTTGGCTTTTTTTGTTTTGTTTTGTTTTTGTGATTTATTTGGCACCATGTCAAATTACTGGATAGAGCACAAGAATGATACTTCAAGATAGAAAATCAATGCTAATAAAAACCAATCACTTTGCTGAAAATTCTGAGAAGCAGTTTGCCTAGTAGTTCTCTAAGAGAGGACCCTCTGTTCTCAAGTGAAAATATGTGGGGTTTGTGTGTATCCCCATGCTACAATTGTTGATTATAATGAAATGTTTTGGAATCAGAAGATGATTAAGTACTTCCTTCTTATTTTTGTATACTTAGGTACTAGGCATATTTTTGTCTATTAAGAATCAGTGAATAATGACTATTAAATTGTTTTCTACAAAGTTATATCAAAAGGGTTAACATCTATTTATTTTATGCGACATAGGCTATAAAAGAAATTTTACATAAGAATAAAATAGGCAAATGATGCGAGGCAAATGCAAACCAAAACAAACATGAATCATGATCTTTGTATCAGACAAGAAAAAAATTTTGCCAAGAAGTATTAAAGATAGCAAAAAAGGCACTTTTTATGCCAAAGAATTCAGTTCACAAGAATTGTAATAATTATCTAGACATTAAATTATATAGCAACATTTATAAACCAATAATTCCAGGGGATGACAGGAAAAAACAGACATATTAGCTGCAGAAAATTTTAATTCACTTCTCTTGGGTCATGACACATTAAGGTCAAATAATAAATGAGATTACAGAGCGCTCAAATCTTCCAAAATTCTTTTATGAAATTAGCATAAAATTGATATAAAGCTTGACAAACATTAAGGCCAAATATAGATGCAAAATTTTTAAATAAAATATCAAAAACAGAATTCAGCAGCACATTAAAAAATTATTTCCCAGACTCTAGTAAGATATATTCCAGGAATGAAAAGTTAACTAATATTGGGAAATTTGGTTTCATAATTTATCATGTAGATAGATCTGTGGACAAAAAAGTTAGATCTATAGATGCTAGGAAAGCATTTAATGAAATTTACTATCCAGTTTTGATTAAAAACTAAGTTCACTAAAATAGTATATTGATCCTTCTTTAATCTTGCACATTATAATATTATAAAATGTGCATTTCACCAAAAAAGCCTACATAATGCTTACTAGACAAATTAAATCAAATATATGAACTTTGAAACAGAAAGCGATACATTATAAATGCTTTAAAGCATTTACTGTATTTTCTTATTTTTGAATTTGTTATTATTTTGATATAAAAATTTGAGAAAAATCTATATCAAACTCAGGACAAGCATTCTTGCTCCAATTTTCAATGGAATAGCTTAGAAAATTCTAGCTGGGATAAGAAGCCATGAGATATGTAAAAGCTGTAGATCTCAGAACATTGCTTAAAATACAGGAATCTTTTTAGAAAACCCAAGAGAATGGAGCTGAAAATTCATTGTAATTAAGAGTAGTTGAGCTGAACAGCTGGGTACAAAATAAATACAAAAAGCAATACTTTCATTTAATCAACAGTAACTAAAAGTTCTAATGAGAACCACAAAAACGCAAAGCTTATGTTAACAGCAACAACAAAGACATAAAATACACTAGGAAATACACCTTTAAAATTTTGTGGCGCTTATATAAGGAAAGTGGCAAAATTAGTATTGTGAAAGAATTGAGAAATGGCACGCACAAACAAAAGACAGCCTTCAAAATGTGTAAAACAATCACTGAGAAATGAATTATTCAATAAACGATGGTGGGAAAATTAGGTTAGCTACATTTATTTATTTATTTATTTATTCATTTATTTATTTATTTAGAGGCAGAGTTTTACTCTGTTGCCCTTGATAGAGTGCTAGGGCACCATAGCTCACAGCAACCTTGAACTCTTGGGCTCAAGCAATCCTCCTGCCTCAGCCTCCTGAGTAAGCTGGAACTACAAGTGTCTGCCATAACACCTGGCTAGTTTTTCTATTTTTTAATTTTTTTTTTTTTTTTGCAGTTTTTGGCTGGGGCTGGGTTTGAACCCGCCACTTCTGACATATGAGGCCAGAGCCCTACTCTGTTGAGCCACAGGTGCCACCTGTTTTTCTATTTTTAGTAGACATGGGGGTCTCACTCTTGCTCAGCCTGGTCTCAGATTTCTGAGCTCAAGCAATTCACCATCTTAGCCTCCCAGCGTGCTACCACTGCACCCAGCCAATTAGCTATTTTTAAAATACTGTACATCTTTACTTACCTCCATAAATACCAGCTAAAGTTAAAAGCTAAGTGAATAGCTAAAAGATTAACTTCTAAAAGAAACGTTGAATGTTTTGTCAAGTTTTTTTTTTCAATCTGGAAAAAATAGAGGTTTTATTAAACTTTGAATAAGGAAAAAAGTTCAAGCAAAGCTGTTAAAGGTAACACACACAGAGCAGGAGACAGTGTGAATGGTGTCTGCGTGTTCTCAGAACGTTCCGTAAAGTAAGGAATTGCGGAGCCTGGTTTCCACTGGGGAAAAGGACTGGAGAGTGGACAACAGGACTGGGAGGGACACTAACTTTCTACAGCAAACCTTTTCTTTGCATCTTTCGAATTTTTGTACCATGTGTTATGTTTTTAAAACTAAATAATTTAAACAGCCTAAATTTCCAGTCTGAGAAAAAAAATGAAACTCCAAACAATTGACTGATTTGATTACCTACAATCTTAGCATGTCAATGAATAGCAGAAAAAAAAAAGCCTTAGAGATAAATGAAACACGGAGACATATTTGCAATCAAGTGTCAAACGTTGACTTCATATGCTGAAAAAAAAAATTTAATAGTGCATCAAAGAAGACCAAAAAAAAAAAAGAGAGAGAAGAAGAATAAGGAGGAGGAGGAGGAATCTAAAGAAAACTAGACATAAAATCCAGGGAGTAGTTCCCAAAAAAGAAATCACAGATGATCAATAAACATGCAGAAATATTCAGCCTCACTTGTAGTCAAGGAAATGTCTAAGTAAAACAGCAATGAGACACTGTTCTTCTCTGATAAAATTAGCAAAAATTAAAAATACTCTGTTAGTACAAATGTGCAGCGAGGATATTCCAGCTGATGGGAGTTTAAATTAGTAAGGCTTTTCTGGAACACAGCTCAGCTGTATGTATTATGAGCCTTGAAAGTATTTCTGTCCTTTGTCTCAGAAATTTCCACTTCTGGAAAATCTAGGCTATAAATAATTTGCAATGTAGGGAGGACTTCATGTACAAAATATTTACTGTCTGTTATAGTAGTAAGAAAGAAAAAGAAAGAGAGAGAGAAAAAAGAAAGAAAAAGAGAGAGAAGGAAGGAAAGAAGGAAGATTGTTAGAGCTGCGCTTGCAGTTGGACAGAAATGCCCATTATTTGGCACCGCTGTCACCACATGTCCATGCCAGGTTCTAAGTACTTTGTGGCTCTGTCATGATTTCAGTTTTATGACCCCACCATGTGGAGTACGCAGACAGACCAATTTTCCAAATTAAAGTGATGGGCCTATTTTTCCCATTTATATGTTTTGGAGGGTCCTATTACCTCTCAGTAAAGATGATGAGCTATTTGAAGGGCATGGAGGAAAATCTATCTGGGGAAAGTTAAAGTGGGTTTGGTAAAAAAAGGGAGAGATGAAATGTTATGTTCTATTGTGTCTAGAAAGACAGAAAACTCTAATGGTGAGGGGAAATTAGAGGGTGATTTGAAATAATTCACAAAAAAATCCTAAAAGGTCAAAGTTAAGAGAAACTTCTACCTGTAATGGACTCAGAAACTGAAATAGCCTGGAGACTGAACCTACCTGCAAGTGAATGGTTGCGCTCCTTGGGACTCTCACTGTTCCTGGTCTATCAGTGACGAGCGGAACCAGCTGCATCTCAGCACATCTGCACACCTGCCTCTCCCACCAGATCCCCATCTCCAGTGAAGAAGGCCCCGTTGTACTGGGCATTACAGCCTCACTCTTCAGCACACAGCTTGGCCAACCCATTTTGTAACAGACCAAGTTAGTATTTTGTCCTTTCTGGACAAATTATTTAACATGAAGTTTTGTTTTTTTTCCTAAACAGGATTACCAAAACAATAACAATGACCAGGCAGTCGTTGAAATCTGTATCACAAGAATCACAACAGCCATCAGGGAGACAGAGTCCATTGAAAAGCACGCCAAGGCCCTTGTGGGGCTCTGGGACTCCTGTTTGGAACACAACCTGAGACCCTCTGGGAAAGACGAAGACACGCCCCATGCAAAAATCGCATCTGATATCATGAGTTGCATATTACAGGTAAGTCAGCGCTCAACCTCAGGCTATTCTATACCGGGTTGGCAGCTTAGGCAAACATGTGCTGTCTCTGAACTAAGAGCCAGTGTTTCTGTAGAATTTAGATGCTGTGAAAAGATACCACAGACCAATAGCTAAGCTGGACAGGCTGGTAATTAACAGAGAAAGTTCTATCTAGCCACAAATGAACGCAAGACATGGAGTTCAAAGTGAATACCACAGCGAGCCTCTAGTGACTAGAGTCTAGTCTATTTGCAGAGATAAGCTTTGTATGTATAAAAAGCTAACAGTGAAGCATTATGTGCCCAGTTCCAAAGGAAGAGTACTGGGAAATTCGAAAGCGGATATGTCTCTCATCCGAAGCAGCAGAGACAGAAGTGAGGGCAGTGAGCTCAGGATGCAGTGACTCGGTCATTTTCAAGTGTATTTCTAGATGTAGTGTGAATTCATGATGTTTGCCTCTTCGGACCACCTTTAATTCCTTCTTCTGGTATAAACTTGTATTTGGAATTTCAGCTCAGCCACCAACTGGTTTGTGTAACATTGAAATGTTGGGCCAGTCAGTTAACTTCTTCTTTTTTTTTTTTTTAATTAAATCATAGCTGTGTACATTAATGCAACCGTGGGGTACAATGTGCTGGTTCTATATACAATTTGAAATGTTTTCATCAAACTGGTTAATATGGCCTTCACGGCATTTTCTTAGTTATTCTGTTAAGACGTTTATATTCTACACCTAGTAAATTTCACATGTACCCTTGTAAGAGGCACCGTAGGTGTGGTCCCTCCAATTATTCTCCAGTTCTTAAGCCACAGTCCCCTCCCTGTAAGGTGCAAATCAAATGATATTGTAACAACTTTACCAATCAAGGATGTTGATAGTTATTTCTCAAAAGAATTCTGTAGTCAGTAAGTTGAGAAACATCGAATTCAATTTTTCCTTTTGCACTATCACATATTTCATGACATATTAAAGTTTCTGTAAAGGCCTGCAATGAAGAAATCAGGCCATTTTTGTTTAACCAGCATTTTGTGATCTGTTTTGACCGTGGACGCTCCTTTTCCCTCCCCACCCCCAACACATCCCTGAGAAGCATGTTCCCCTGAGTACAGTGCAGGGAATTCTAGTTATGGTTAAAGTACTCAGCACTGTGTGTACAGCTGATGTTAGTTTCCTTTCTTTTTTTTCTTTTACTCTCACAGTTGTCTATGCTTAGCTGAATTATATTTCACTTTATCTGCTCAGGGACTGGTCAACTGAACAAAAGACTTTACCTTCACCACCACTCTTTCTTCTTTTTCCCCAGGAGTAGGGATGGTTGGGGAGGAAATGCGGATTGTAGCAAAATTGATGAAAGATGAATATGCTTGGTGAACCATCGGAGATCTAACATATCTGTTCTTCATTGATTATCTTGCATATCTTATTGATATACCCCTAAGGTGCCATTCCACAGACATGCAGGGACATTCACACATCGGCCGCATTTTCCAGCTCCCTCCACTGGTCCGGACTCTAGAGCAGTGCTGCTTGGTAGAAATCCAAGGCACCAACACAAACCACATATGCAATTGTACATTTTCTCATAGTCACTTGAAACAAAGTAAAAAGAACAGATGAAATTGACTTTGATACATATTTTCAGCAGCCCAATATATCCAAAATATTGAGATTGTAACAGGAGTCATCACAACAATTGATGAAATCATTTTTTATACTAAGTTGTAGAGATATCTCATGTGTTTTAGTACATCTTAACTTTGAACTACTCACATTTCAGATGCTCAAGAGTTTTCTGTGGTCAGTGGTTCCTGTGTAGTTCAAGAGTCAGGGGAGGTTTTCTGGAAGGAGGTCATGTTTGGAAACAGTTATGAGTAGGGAGCAGGAATTTCACCAGGCAGGCAAGGTGGAATGTGAGGACTTTCTAAGCAGAAAAAAATAGCTGGTACAAAAGTAGAGATTTGTGAAATAAGGCCAGGATCAGAGAGTTATAAGCATGCTATATTCCAAATGCCCCAAATTCTAACATAAAAGGATGTTTTATTCCGGGTGAGGCATTGCATATCCTACTTAAATGCTACAGAGGTAGAGCAGGGAATCAAATGTTTTTGAGAAAAGGAAGCATTGAACTTAACTGAGTATATTTTCATGCCTTGTTATAACCTACCTTTTAGAAATTCTTTGTTGAGTTGACCTCAGTGAATGAATAGCTCCCATCGAGGCGATGCGTCTCTCCAGAAGAGGCTTCCATAACTAATCTTCAACCAGTGGCATGAAAAAGAAGGAGACAGGATATACACCCCAGATTCCTGAGACCTGCCCCCCATTTCCTGGGAAATACAATGGGAAAACTCAGGCATGTGTACCAGTTAGATTTTACATGCAGCCTGTGCCGGGGAGAATAGACCATTTTATTTGTGAATCCAAAATCAGGTTGACTGTGGTTTGATGCTGCTGGATAAATTAACCAAAGAACCCTATTTAAGAAATGAAGTTTGATATTTCTTGAGCTTAATCCTTTTTATGGTTCTTAGTTGAATTCAAGGCCTGAAAGCCAAGGAGCTTTTTAGCCGCTATTGCCTCAGATAGACATCTTTTCTACTTAGCTTGGTTCCTTTCAAGTCTAAAACACTGGGAAACATTCCCAAAATGCATTTTCAAAAGACGTTCCACCCCGAGCTCAAATTGGTGCTAATCTAGTTAAGAAATCTAATTCTTGGCATCCATAGGACAAGGCCCTCTTGTTTCACCTCCACAGCTAGATGTTAACTGTCCCCACGAGCCAAGTCTTTATTTGTAGGCTACACTTCTCTGAATTGTTCCCCAAGCCCCCAACCATGTGTAAAACCATGGCCATACCAACATGCTCACGTCTGCACCGAGGGGCAAGGTCAGCCACAGGCTGTGGCATTTTCAGTTGCTGTTAAAAGAGATTTATTTGTAAAACTATAATCATAGGGTTTTTTCTACATGTGTGGCATTAGCATTTCTGTGATCCAGATAATTCTTTGCTTAATATTTCACTCTTCATGTCAGATGAAAGATTCCCAAATAACATATTGGAGGAAAATGGAAAAATTGAGTGTGTTAATTGTTTAAAAAACAATGACACTATATGTTTGGGGGGTATTTCATACACTTTAATTAGAATCACACTTCACTAATGGCTGCCCAGTATTTTTCTCTGAGACAGCTAGAATTTTTTTTTTTTTTTTTATTGTTGGGGATTCATTGAGGGTACAATAAGCCAGGTTACACTGATTGCAATTGTTAGGTAAAGTCCCTCTTGCAATCATGTCTTGCCCCCATAAAGTGTGACACACACCAAGGCCCCACCCACCTCCCTCCTTCCCTCTTTCTGTCCCCCCCCATAACCATAATTGTCCTCATATCAAAATTGAGTACATAGGATTCATGCTTCTCCATTCTTGTGATGCTTTACTAAGAATAATGTCTTCCAGGTCCATCCAGGTTAATACAAAGGATGTAAAGTCTCCATTTTTTTTAATGGCTGAATAGTATTCCATGGTATACATATACCACAGCTTGTTAATCCATTCCTGGGTTGGTGGGCATTTAGGCTGACATTTTGGTGATTGTAAATTGAGCCGCAATAAACAGTCTAGTACAAGTGTCCTTATGATAAAAGGATTTTTTTCCTTCTGGGTAGATGCCCAGTAATGGGATTGCAGGATCAAATGGGAGGTCTAGATTGAGTGCTTTGAGGTTTCTCCATACTTCCTTCCAGAAAGGTTGTACTAGTTTGCAGTCCCACCAGCAGTGTAAAAGTGTTCCCTTCTCTCCACATCCACGCCAGCATCTGCAGTTTTGAGATTTTGTGATGTGGGCCATTCTCACTGGGGTTAGATGATATCTCAGGGTTGTTTTGATTTGCATTTCTCTAATATATAGAGATGATGAACATTTTTTCATGTGTTTGTTAGCCGTTCATCTGTGGTCTTTAGAGAAAGTTCTATTCATGTCTCTTGCCCATTGATATAAGGGATTGTTGGCTTTTTTCATGTGGATTAATTTGAGTTCTCTATAGATCCTAGTTATCAAGCTTTTGTCTGATTGAAAATATGCAAATATCCTTTCCCATTGTGGTTGTTGTCTCCTTAGCTGTACAGAAGCTTTTCAGTTTAATGAAGTCCCATTTGTTTATTTTTGTTGTTGTTGCAATTGCCATGGCAGTCTTCTTCATGAAGTCTTTCGCCAGGCCAATATCTTCCAGTGTTTTTCCTATGGTTTCTTGGAGGATTTTTATTGTTTCATGCCTTAAGTTTAAGTCCTTTATCCATCTTGAATCAATTTTTGTGAGAGGGGAAAGGTGTGGGTCCAGTTTCAGTCTTTTACATGTAGACATCCAGTTCTCCCAACACCATTTATTGAATAGGGAGTCTTTCCCCCAAGGTATGTTTTTGTTTGGTTTTTCAAAGATTAGGTGTAAAATGTTAGTTTCATTTCTTGGTTTTCAATTCGATTCCAAGTGTCTATGTCTCTGTTTTTGTGCCAGTACCATGCTGTCTTGAGCACTATGGCTTTGTAGTACAGACTAAAATCTGGTATGCTGATGCCCCCAGCTTTATTTTTGTTACAGAGAACTGCCTTATCTATACGGGGTTTTTTCCGGTTCCATACAAAACGCAGAATCATTTTTTCTCAAATCTTGAAAGTACGATGTTGGTATTTTGATAGGAATGGCATTGAATAGGTAGATTGCTTTGGGAAGTATAGACATTTTAACAATGTTGATTCTTCCCATCCATGAGCATGGTATGTTCTTCCATTTGTTAATATCCTCTGCTATTTCCTTTCTGAGGATTTCATAGTTTTCTTTATAGAGGTCCTTCACCTCCTTCGTTAGGTATATTCCTAGGTATTTCATTTTCTTTGAGACTATGGTGAAGGGAGTTGTGTCCTTAATTAGCTTCTCATCTTGACTGTTATTGGTGTACACAAAGGCTACTGACTTGTGGACATTGATTTTATATCCTGAAACATTACTGTATTTTTTGATGACTTCTAGGAGTCTTGTGGTTGAGTCTTTGGGGTTCTCTAAGTATAAGATCATGTCGTCAGCAAAGAGGGAGAGTTTGACCTCCTCTGCTCCCATTTGGATTCCTTTTATTTCCTTGTCTTGCCTAATTGTATTGGCTAGAACTTCCAGCACTATGTTGAATAGTAAAGGTGACAGAGGACAACCTTGTCTGGTTCCAGTTCTAAGAGGAAAAGCTTTCAGTTTTACTCCATTCAGTAAAATATTGGCTGTGGGTTTGTCACAGATAGCTTCAATCAGTTTTAGAAATGTGCCACCTATGCCTATACTCTTCAGTGTTCTAATTAGAAAAGGATGCTGGATTTTGTCAAATGCTTTTTCTGCATCTATTGAGAGGATCATGTGATCTTTATTTTTGCCTCTGTTAATATGGTGGATAACGTTTATAGACTTGCGTATGTTAAACCAGCCTTGCATCCCTGGGATGAAGCCTACTTGATCATGATGAATGACTTTTTTGATGATAAGCTGTAATCTATTGGCTAGGATTTTGTTGAGAATTTTTGCGTCTATATTCATGAGTGAGATTGGTCTGAAATTCTCCTTTTTGTTTGGGTCTTTTCCTGGTTTTGGTATCAGGGTGATGTTTGCTTCATAGAATGTGTTGGGGAAGATTCCTTCTTCCTCAATTTTTTGGAATAATTTCTGCAGTACAGGACTAAGCTCTTCCTTGAAGGTTTGATAGAATTCTGGAGTGAAGCCATCTAGACCAGGGCATTTTTTGGTTGGAAGCTTTTTTATTGTTTCTTTGATCTCAGTGCTTGAAATTGGTCTGTTCAGGAGCTCTATTTCTTCCTGGCTGAGTCTAGGGAGAGGGTGTGATTCCAAATATTGATCCATTTCTTTCACATTGTCAAATTTCTGGGCATAGAGTTTCTGGTAGTATTCAGAGATGATCTCTTGTATCTCTGTGGGATCAGTTGTTATTTCCCCTTTATCATTTCTGATTGAGGTTACTAGAGATTTTACTTTTCTATTCCTCGTTAGTCTGGCCAATGGTTTATCTATTTATTTTTTCAAAAAACCAACTCCTTGTTTCATTAATTTTCTGAATGATTCTTTTGTTTTCAATTTCATTGATCTCTGATTTGATTTTGGATATTTCTTTTCTTCTACTGAGTTTAGGCTTCGATTGTTCTTCTTTTTCCAATTCCATAAGATCTCTTGCGAGATTGTTGATTTGCTCTCTTTCTGTTTTTCGAATGTAGGCATCTAAAGCGATGAATTTTCCTCTCAAAACTGCTTTTGCAGTATCCCACAGGTTTTGGTAGCTTGTGTCTTCATTGTTGTTATGCTCAAGGAAGTTAAAGATTTCCTGTTTTATTTCTTCTTTCACCCATCTGTTATTCAACAGAAGATTGTTTAATTTCCATGCCTTTGGGTGGGGTCGAGCATTTTTGTCAGAGTTGAGTTCCTCCTTTAGTGCCTTATGGTCTGAGAAGATACAAGGTAAAATTTCAATTCTTTTGATTCTGTTGATATTTGTTTTGTGTCCCAGGATATGATCAATTTTGGAGAATGTTCCATGGGGTGATGAGAAGAATGTATATTCTTTATCTTCGGGATGGAGTGTTCTATATGCGTCTATCAAGCACAGTTGTTCTAGGGTCTCATTTAAGTCTCTTATATCCTTGTTTAATTTCTGTTTAGAGGATCTGTCCAGCTCTGTAAGAGGAGTGTTAAGGTCCCCTGTTATTATGGTATTATCAGATATCATATTGCTCAGACTGAGTAAGGTCTGTTTCAAGAATCTGGGAGCATTAATTTGGGTGCATAGATATTTAGAATTGAAATGTCTTCTTGTTGTATTTTTCCCTTGACCAATATAAAGTGACCATCTTTGTCTTTTTTGACTTTAGTTGTTTTAAATCCACTTGTATCTGAAAATAAGATTGCAACTCCTCTTTTCTTCTGAATTCCATTTGCCTGAAAAATTGTCTTCCAACCCTTGACTCGGAGCTTTAATTTGTCTTTTGAAGCCAGGTGTGTTTCTTGCAGACAGCAAATGGATGGCTTGTGTTTTTTAATCCAGTCAACCAATCTATGTCTCTTCAGTGGGGAATTCAAGCCATTAACATTTATTGAGATAATTGATAAGTGTGGTAGTATTCTATTCGTCTTATTTTGTGAGAGTCCATTGCTTGGTTTTATCTTTTGCATCAGTGTGGAGGTTTGATTCTGTCCTTTAATTTCTGAGTTCTTACTTTGCTGCTGATCCATTGTAGTGGTCAGTGTGCAGAACAGGTTGAAGTATTTCCTGTAGAGCTGGCCTTGTTGTGGCGAATTTCCTCAGTGTTTGTATATCTGTAAATGATTTGATTTCTCCGTCAGTTTTGAAGCTTAGCTTAGCAGGGTACAGAATTCTGGGCTGGAAATTGTTATGTTTAAGTAGATTAAAGGTAGATGACCATTGTCTTCTTGCTTGGAAAGTTTCATTAGAGAAGTCTGAGGTCAATCTCATGGATTTGCCCCTGTAGGTCAACTGGCGCTTACTCCTGGCAGCTTGCAGAATCTTTTCTTTTGTCTTGACTTTGGACAGGTTCATCACAATGTGTCTTGGAGAAGCTCGGTTAGAGTTGAGGCGACCTGGGGTCCGATATCCCTCTGAAAGCAGTGTGTCAGAATCTTTGGTGATATTTGGGAAATTTTCTTTTATAATATTCTCTAGTATGGCTTCCATTCCTCTGGGGCATTCTTCTTCCCCTTCTGGAATTCCTATAACTCGTATGTTGGAACGCTTCATAAAGTCCCATAATTCTGACAGTGAACGTTCTGCTTTCTCGCTCTTCTTTTCTGCCTCTTTTACTATCTGAGTTATCTCAAAAACTTTGTCTTCTACCTCTGAAATTCTTTCTTCTGCATGGTCTAACCTGTTGCTGATACTTTCCATTGCATCTTTAAGTTCCCTGATTGACTGTTTCATTTCCTTCAGCTCTGCTATATCCTTTTTATATTCTTCGTATCATTCATCTCTTATTTGATTCTCTTTTTGGATTTCCTTTTGGTTATTTTCCACTTTATTAGCAGTTTCCTTCATTGTTTCCATCATTTCTTTCATTGTTTTCAACATGTGTATTCTAAATTCCCTTTCTGTCATTCCTAACATTTCTGTATAGGTGGAATCCTCTGCAGTAGCTACCTCATGGTCCCTTGTTGGGGTTGTTCTGGACTGGTTCTTCATGTTGCCTGGAGTTTTCTGCTGATTCTTCCTCATGGGTGATTTCTTTTATCTGTTTCCTTGCCCTAATTTTCCTTTCACTTCCTCTTGCTCTTTAAGTTCTTGTGCCTGTGGACTAAGGGTTACAGGACCAGAAGGGTGAGAAGGTTTAAGAGCAAAAAAGAGATGAAAGAAAGGAGGACCGAGTGATAAGAAAAAAAAAGAAAAATAGAGAAAGGAGAGGGGGTGGGTAAAAGGAATATTGACAAAAAGAAGAGAGGCACAGAAACAGGGAGACGGAGCAATATAGGTGTACAGTAGGGTACTTTAATACAACCTTAAAAAAAAAAAAACACCTTCTGGGGGTGCCCAGTTGGGTGGTTCCCTTGAGGTCAGCAGCTCTTTGCTAACCTGATCAGACACAGTACCCCACCTCCACCAAGTAGAGAGGAAAGACAAAAATGCTATAAATCAAACCAAAACAAGCAAACAGAAAACTTTACGGGATAAAATTGGCTGGAAAAACCAAATAATAGTGGTAGAAACACTAACAAAAATGAAGTTCTAATTATTGAAATAGGCAGCAATGGGAAAGTATAATTAAACTAGAAAAATTGAGAAAGAAAAAGGATCTGTATGGAAAAGGTTGAACTTAAAAAACAAAACAACAATCAACAACATCAAAATAAACAAAAAAAGCAACCAAACCAAAAAAAAAAAACACAACCAAAAACAAAGCAGTATGTATATGTTATTGAATATTGTCTGGGCAACACGGTCTTCTGGGGTATGAGATGTTAATCACAGTTCTGATACGACTGGAGGCTGCTAGTTTCTCAAACCCCAGCAGGTAGACACCCTAAATCTCTCTTCAGCCCACTTAAAAGGCACTTTGAACTTGTTCACTTACTGAGCAGAAGCTTTCTCAGGGAAGTGCTTGTCACTGGAATCACTGCTGAAGTGGCTATCCACTTACCCTGTGTGTCAAAACTGGTCTCCCTCTGCCCCCGAGGGTTAGGGCTGCAAGGCGGCTCAGACCTGCCCTTAGGCTACTTGGTCGCTGGGTTACCAGCTCCCACCCAATTCCAGCTCTGCGACCCTGAGGGCGGAGCTTGCCGGGGCAGATCACTCACAATGTCTGCCTGCGACCCAGAGCCAAACACTATTAGCTCCGTCAGGCTCAGCGGCTCAGACTGGGGCCGTAGACAAAGGCCAAAGTTCTCGCACTCCGGCTCAGGCTCTCCCCAAGGCAGTTCAGCTGAGTGCCAAGTCCAAAGACACCAAAACAGTTCACAGGTAAGGCCTTTCTGGTTTGCAGTCTCGCTGCTACTGAACTTACAGTTGCGGGCGGGTTTAGACGGATTGAACACACGCGACCACTTGCCGGTTTTCCACTGTTTTAGTCCTCCTCTTGGGGTCCAGAAGTCTCTCGCTGACTCCCTGTATCCTCTCAGGGGTGATGATAGGCAGATCCCACCAGCCAGAGATGCCTGGAGTCCTATATCCCCAGACTCACAGTGCCCAGATGCAAGGAAGCTGTTACTCGGCTGCCATCTTGCTCCGCCTCCAGCGCATTTATCTTGTTTTGTTTTTTTAATTGTTGGGGATTCATTGAGGGTACAATAAACCAGATTACACTGATTGCATTTGTTAGGCAAAGTCCCTCTTGCAATCATGTCTTGCCCCCAAAAGGTGTGGCACACACCAAGGCCCCACCCGCCTCCCTCCTTCCCTCTCTCTGCTCTTCCTTCTCCACCCCTCCCTCCTTTCTGTCAAGATAGCTAGAATTGTAAAAGAATATGATCAAATTGGTTGAGACAGCCTGCTCTGTCATTATCACTGACAAACGCTAGCTCACCCCAAGGTTTACAGACATCAGTTGCTGGGAATACTGGTTGCCATCTATCTGTAGCTGTTTCTGCCTGGATTCACAGGGAGTAGGGAACACTCCCCAACACCACCTTCAGTTTGACTTCTCAGCAAGTTATAAGTCCATGCGCAGGAAGACTTTCCTATGATGGAAGATGTGTACCTCTTGGCCTGCAACTTGTTCTTGGTGAAAGACCCAGAGTAGTTAAAGTAAACTTAGGCAAGGAGTTCTCTGTTGGAAAGCTCTGAGAAGAATTACACAACTGTGTTCTTCCCTCAAAGCTGTGGCTTTGGCCCATCACGATAGGGACAAAAATCTGTCATCCAAAAATTAAACTAGAAAAAAATCCTACATGCAATGGAGAGATTGGCTTCCTATGGGACTAACCCAAGAAATTATATAGGTATGACTGACGAAGGGGTTTGGGGAACACCCAATGCTGTAATAAGTGACTTGAATATAACTCAAGTGAGCAAAGGTAGAACATGATTATAATTGAGAAAAAATGCCCAAATCAATTTGCGTTCCCAGCACTACGTGTGGGAGATCTATTTAAAGAGTATGCATGTTTACTCAGTGCTGCTGGAGAGGGCATAGAGACTGAATCTAAGGAATGGAAATTGCCAGTCACCAGAGATGAGGATTCAGTAGTAGGTAGTAGGTGTGTTATTTTCATCAGGTTTCACCATGGCCTAGATGAAATATCCCTGAGAATCTTTTTCTGCTCTGATCTGATTTTGTGCCCATTAGTGAGCATTTTGGTTTCTAATCTGGCTCCTCGGTATCCTGAAAATGTGAAAATAATACCCCACGTTTGACCTAGGAAAGCCCTCACAGTGGGTGAGTATATTTTCATGCCTTGTTATAACCAGCTTTTTAGAAATTCTTTGTCAAGTTGACCTCAGTGAATCCAAACTATTTTATGGATCCTGACCAAGCATATGCCCAGATTTCTGAAGCTGAGGCTAGCCCCTGGGGATGGGGAATAGCCAGCCTCCCAGAGAGGTCTCATAGCTCATTATAACGTAATGACCCCATCATATCAGGCCCAATAAATTCACTGGACTGCACTCTGGGGCCTTAGCTGGGATTGCAAGTTAGGCTGGAGGACACCTATTTTCTCCGCTCAGAAGTCAGATTGCTTCCCACATCTGGAAAATGAATGAAACCTCAGGGATGAATTAAAGATTTATCAGTTCTATTTTTGTTTCTAGTGACTATGGCTGGGGGAAAGCTTTAGCATAAGAGACTCAATTGACTTATTTAGAAAAATTTAGGGATAGAATAAACTGGCCTCAGGCAGGGGCTCAGCTGATCCTACCAGGACCTGGTTTCTCACAACTTTTCTCTCAGACAGATACATGTGTCCTGAGTCTCATGCAGGTTCTCTCCCACAGGGGCTCCAACAATGTGCAACAGCTACTCTTAGTCTTCCCTTTTCAATACTTTAAAGATAGCAGAGAAGAGAGAATCTCTTCCACAAAGACCTTTCATGGACCCCTAATTTGGTAACTTGCCTATCCTTGAGCCTGTTGTTTAGACTAGGGAAATGTGATTTTCTGTGTGAGTCACTTGATCATTCTCAACACCAATGGTGGAAATGCCTTCATTAGAAGTACCCTTGGACAGTTCCCCCGAGAGGAATTACAGTAGAGTCTCCAAAAGAGGATGAATGGATGTTGGGCAGGACTCCAGTGAGGCTGATGATTTCGAGGTGGGAATAAAACATAGCAATGGCATTTCCTCTGACTTCAGGAAGGATTTCTGAATTCAACATCAACATGAATGTTCTAATATTGTCATCACTCCCAAGACTCACTACTCTCTCAAGAACAAACATTTAACTGCCTCAGTTATTTCATAAAATTTAGTTTACCTGACTCCCATACTTAGTGTGAATAGATGAGTCATCTTCCTGACACTGTCACCGCCATTATTATAACATATTCTTGGCTTCATTGAATCCACTATTGAGTGTCATTGGCATTCACAGAATCCAAAGACAAGGGATGTTTATATGCATACAATATTCAATACTGTATTCATATTTACTTTTGAGTCTACTTAAAAGAATAGCTGAAATCTGAAATTATATATCTATACTTCTTTTTATAGAGGTATTATATCTGGATAAATTCATATTATATCTGGATAAATTCTCCCTAAATACAACTCTGTAATCAGAACCCAAACAGAAATGATCAATTAATGAAATTGACCATATTTTCATATTTGGGGGATATTTTTGTGTCTTCTTTTGCAATGTATTCAAGTCCTCTATTTTTTATTTGGTTGTCTGTCTTTTTCTTATTAATTTGGGAGAGTTTTTAAATATATATTCTGAGTACTAGTAGGCCTTTGTTGAATAAATGTATTACAAATATGTTCTCTCACTCTTTGAACTATCTTTTCACTTTATTAATGGTATCTCTTAATAATGAAAATATCTTCATTTTATCTACTTTATGAATTTTCTTTATTGTTAATATTTTTTTTAGTTAGGTTTGAGAAAATCTTTACCTAGTATGAAGTAATCAAGATGTTCTCATGTGTTTTCTTCTGCACTGTTTTATTTTTCACCTTTAAATTTGCAATCTATCTGGAACTGACTTTTGTTACAGCAGATATATATGTCAAGATACATTTTTCTCCCATATACATATATCCATGTGAGCCAATTGTCCTCTTTCTAAGGTAACATTTCTCAAGGACCATATGTATCAATGACAATTTTTGTTTCATGTCCTTTTTTTTTGTCCTTATTGTAGGATTTGATGCTGAAAGGTGCAATTCTGCATTTTATTCTATCTATGGGTATAACTTTCTCTCTAAGCCATAGAAGAAAGTGGAAGAATGAATGTAGTCCTGGTTTTGCATTATTTTAATCAGGATGCAGGCTTAGTTGTTATAACAAAGATTTAAATATAACAGTGGGGTAAGCGTTCATCAGTCAATTCAAGAACAGCAGTCCAGGGCTAATTTGGTGACACTCTAGCACACAAACCCAGGCTCCTTCTATTTTCTCTATATTACTCAACACAAAGTTCCTAACTCATGGTCTGCTTCAATCTCTGATACTAAATACTTACTCTAACCAGAACTAAAGAGAAAAAGGAATAAGAAGCCAAGTCACTTCATGATAATAGTCACCTAGAAGTTGAACACATTTCTGCCACTTCTATGTCATTGGTCAGAATTCTGCTCATGGCCACAGCTAATTGCGAAGAAGCTGGGAAATGCAGCCTTTAGTTGTGTAGTCACAGCCCACTGACTATATTACCAAAAAAAGGAGATGAATTGTTATTAGGGAGCAGTTAGCAGTTTCATCATAATACTCTTGTTTATCATTGTAGGTTTCCCCCTCTACATTCTCAGTCCAATGCAGACAAACTTAGATGTTGATTACCTAAAGGTGGATCTCTATTTGGATGGTAGTCATGGCTTGACACTATTTACAAAGTCAGTGATCCCTCAGCAGCCTAGAAAGTCTCCCTGTGTAAAGCAGTTGATGTTGTATCTGCTTGGGAATCCTTTAATCAGAGACTGTTTGATTGGAAAGATGATAATAATCAAAGATGCTCCATGATCACCCTGCAAAATGGTGGCAGAGCCGAGACTAGAACCAGAGTCTTGCTTTTCCATCAGATGCCCTTCCCACCACATTATGTTCCCAGTGACAACTATCCCAGTGGATTTACATTTTCTTTATTAGTTAATCAACTTGGCAGATGTTGAGTACTTACCATAAACCCCAAATTGTAGGAGGTATGACAGGGCATAATCTGTGGGTGGAAAAGTTAGAGAAAAACAACCCCTTTTCATTTATGTACAAGGATATGCAGTCAGTTCCCCAAACGCATTGGTAACAGTCACCTATAAGTTGAACACATTTCTTCTACTTCTACAATGGGCACTGTGCAACTCGGCTGTAGAGTCAGTCAGAGAGATGGGGGTAATGGTCAGAGAGAGGTAGTAAATAGGTACCATTCATTTTTTTTATTTTTTATTTTTTTTATTGTTGGGGATTCATTGAGGGTACAATAAGCCAGTTACACTGATTGCAATTGTTAGGTAAAGTCCCTCTTGCAATCATGTCTTGCCCCCATAAAGTGTGACACACACTAAGGCCCCACCCACCTCCCTCCATCCCTCTTTCTGCTTCCCCCCCTAACCTTAATTGTCATTAATTGTCCTCATATCAAGATTGAGTACATAGGATTCATTTATTTTAAAGAAAACAAGTTGTATTTTCTGAATATGACTCTAAATGCTGATAGTGCTATTTTGTATATAAGGGCATGTAAAATATGTTTAGCTGTAAAGTAAATTAACAAGGAAATTACTTTAGGATCCAAGATTCCTTTGGTGTTTAGTCTTATGTTCATTTATTTTCTTCTTCCAAATCTCATTAGCTGAAATGCTAGTTTATAAAATACACTCAAAAAGCAACTTGTTCAAAATTCCTTCAGTTGTTTTCAGTATAAATCTGATAGTTATTCCTCTCATCAGTGACTTCCAGGTGCCCTAAAGATTAATTCCAAACTCCCGAGTCTGGCATGCCAGACCTTTTAGGATCATTCCCTGTTGTCTCTTTCCCACCCATTATCTCCCCTCTCTCCCCTAGCAATTTCTTGGCATGTATCACCCTCCAGCTACACTGAGTTGTTTACAACTCCCTATTGCACCCGGCACTCCCTGGCCTCTGTGCCTTCCCAGTACTCTTCCTTCTTTCTGTCTGTTCCTTATCCAGCCAAGACCCACACATCTCCCCTTCATCCAATAGGTCCCAGGTAAGAGGTCGCCTCCTCCAGGAAGTCCTTTTTGTTACCCCCCAAGCCTGGGCTGGGTGCTCCTTATTTGCCCCCTCAGCACCCTCACTTTGCCTGCCCCAGCCCTCAGCAGCCTAAGCTGTTAACTGCCTCTTTCCCTTTAGGTCTCCCAGACCAGACCAAGAGTTCCCAGAGTTCCCAAATACAACGTAAACAGGGTAGGGCCTGTGTTTTCACAGCTGTGCTCTGGGGCCTTAGCTCAATAAATATTTTCTGAAAGAATGAAGACTTGAATGAATGAGTCACTGATTATTGGTTGCTTTCTTATATTTCCTCAGAATTACAACCGGCCCCCCGTGATGGCGTTAGCCATCCCCATCGCAGTGAAATTCCTCCACAGGGGCAGCAAGGAACTGTGCAGGAATATGTCCAACTATCTGTCCCTTGCTGCAATTTCCAAGGCAGACCTCCTGGCCAAGCACACGGAAGTTATAGTAAAGAGCATTCTGCAAGGTATGGTGCAAAGGCTGAGCTTGAGGACAAATTTTAGGAGCCATTGAAAAGTATTTTTGTGAAGCATTTATGACTGGTGGAAGGTGAGACCTAGAGTATTAGAGCAAGTTAATTTTTCTGCTTTGCCGCTAGTTAACTTGTGAACTTGCAAGTTAACTTGCAAAAGGTCACTTGGGCTGGCTGACTCTGTGTCTCTTCCCAGGGCAGATGAATTACTTGAACTCATTACATGAGGCATAAGCTTTCTTCCAACTCTGCATTTCTCGCTTGTGTTTTCCAAGCTTCTGGTCATCACCGGCTGTGAAGAGCTTATCTTTAAGTACTAAGGAACATGTACTATGGCTCTCAGTAGTAGGCGGAAACCCTGTTCTTCATTTGGTTTCCAAAAGCAAGAAATATCTTTTGTTAAATAAAATATACCAGAAAGTATGTGATGAATCCTTAAAAGTGAACATGATTTCAGACTGATTTACAACTATGTTGAATACTAACATAAACAATCAAATCAGGATACCTCTGTTAATTGTTCCAATTTTTTTTCCTTTATCTTTTTTTTTTTTTTTTCATTTCAGGTTAATGTGAGGGTACAAACGACCAAATTGCAATATTTGAATTTGTCAGGTAGAGTCTCTCTTGTAGCTATGTCCTCCACACACAAGGAGTGCCATACACCCCTACATGGTGTACACTCAGTGGGAGCACTCCAGCCCCCCAATTGACCCACTCCTCAACTTGAATGGAAATGAGTTTTTCTCTTATGTGGGTGTGAATTAGATCATCTATTGGCTTCATATCAATATTATGTATATTGGATGTTTTCTTTTCCATTCTTGTGATACTATACTGGAAGAATTAACATCCAGGTTAATACAAAAGATGTGACATTACCATCCTTTTATGGCTGAATAGTATTCCATGGTATACATATACCACCAGTTTGTTAATCCATTTCTGAGCTGATGGACATTTAGGTTGTTTCCACATCTTGGTGTTTGTAAATTGAGCTGTGATAAACTATCTAGGACAAATGTCCTTGTGATAGAATGATTTTTTTTCTTCTGGGTAGATGCCTAGTAGTGGGATTGTGGGGTCAAATGGGAGTACTAGTTTGAGTTCTTTGAGGATTCTCCATACTTCTTCTCAAAGAGGCTGTATTTGTTTGCAGTGCCACCAACAGTGTAGAAGTGTTCCCCTCTCTCCACATCCATGCCAACATCTGCAACTTTGGGATTTTATGATGTAGGCTAATCTTACCATAGTTAGATGATATCTTAGGGTGGTTTTGATTTGTATTTCTCTGATGATTAGGGACAATGAGTCTTTTTTCATATGTTTGTTAGCAATTTGTGTGTCTTCCTCAGAAAAGGTTCTATTCATGACTCTTGCCCAGTGGTAGATGGGATTGTTTACTCTTTTTTTGTTGATTAATTTGAGTTCTCTATAGATCCTAGTTACCAAGCATTTGTCAGATTCATAACATACAAATATTTTTCCCATTCTGAAGGTTGTCTCTTTGCTTTGATTGTGGTGCTCTTAGTTCTCCAGAAGCTTTTCAGTTTAATTAAGTCCCATTTGTTAATTTTTGTTGTTGTTGCAATTGTTACAGAAGTCTTCTTCATAAACTCTTTCCCTAGGCTGACATCTTCAAGAGTTTTTCCCACACTTTCTTCTAGGATTTTTATTGTTTCCTGCCTAAAATTTAAATCTTTCATCCATCTCGAATCAATTTTTATAATTGGTGAAAGGTATGGCTCAAGTTTCAGTCTTTTATATGGAGTTGTCCAGTTCTCCCAGCACCATTTACTGAATAGGGATTATTTTCCCTAGTGTATGCTTTTGTTGGGTTTATCAAAGATCATATGGTTAGGAGAGACTGGTTTCATCTCTTGATTTTCTTTTTCTTTTTTTTTTTTTTTTTGTAGAGACAGAGTCTCACTTTATGGCCCTTGGTAGAGTGCCGTGGCCTCACACAGCTCACAGCAACCTCCAACTCCTGGGCTTAAACGATTCTCTTGCCTCAGCCTCCCGAGCAGCTGGGACTACAGGCGCCCGCCACAACGCCCAGCTATTTTTTGGTTGCAGTTTGGCCAGGGCCGGGTTTGGAACCCGACACCCTAGGTATATGGGGCCGGCGCCTTACCGACTGAGCCACAGGCGCCGCCCTCTTGATTTTCTTTTCAGTTCCAAATGTCTATGTCTCTATTGTTGTGCCAATACCATGCTATTTTGATCATTGTGGACTTGTAATGTAGCCTAAATTCTGGTAGGGTGATGCCAACAGCTTTGTTTTTATTACTAAGGATTGCTTGGCTATACAGGGTTTCCTTCTGGATGCATACAAAATGAAGTAGTATTTTTTCCAAATCTTCAAAGTATGGCATTATTATTTTAATGGGGATTGCTTTGAATCTGTAGATTGCTTTGGAAAGTATAGACATTTTAACTATGTTGATTCTTCCTAACCAGGAGCATGGTGTGTTCTTCCATTTGTTAATGTCCTCTGCTGTTTCTTTTCTTAGGATTTCATGATTCTCTTTGTAGAGATCCTTCACCTCTTTTGTTAGGTATATTCCTGGTTATTTCATTTTCTTTGAAGCTTCTGTAAAAGGAATTGTGTCTCTGATGAGTTTCTCAACGTGGCTGTTATTAGCATATACAAAGACTACTGATTTGTGGACATGATTTTATACCCTTAGATGTTACTGTATTTCTTCATCACTTCCAGTTTTGAGGGTGAGTCTCTGTGGTTTTCTAAGTATAAGATCATATCATCAGCAAAGAGAGAGAGAGAGTTTGACTTCCTCTGCCCCCATTTGGATGCCCTTTATTTCCTTCTTTTGCCTGATTGTATTGACTAGAACTTCCAGAACTATGTTGAATAGTAGTGACAATAGAGGACATCCATGTCTACTTAACAGTTCTGAGAGGACAAGCTTCCAATTTTATTCCATTCAGTATAATATTGGCTGTGAGTTTGCCATAGATGTCTTCAGCTTAAGAAAGACACCACTTATGCCTGCATTCTCAAGTGCTCTCATTAGAAAAGGACGCTGAATTTTATCAAGTGCTTTTTCTGTATCTATTGAGAGGATCATCTGGTCATTGTTTTTACTTCTATGGATATGGTGAATTACATTTATGGATTTGTGTATGTTAAAAAACCTTGCATCCCTGGGATGAAGCCTGCTTGATTGTGATGTATAATTTTTTTAATGTGTAGGTGTAATCTATTGGCTAGGATTTTGTTGAATATTTTTGCATACACATTCATTAGTGAAATCGGTCTGTAGTTCTCCTTTTTAGTTTGATCTTTTTCTGGTTTGGGTATCAGGGTGATGTTTGCTTCATAGAGCATGTTGAGGGAAATGCCTTCCTTCTCAATATTTTAAAGTAGTTTCTGCAGTCTGAGGATAAGCTCTACTTTGAAAGTGTGATAGAATTCTGGTGTGAAGCCATCTGGACCAGGGCATTTTTCTGTTGGGAGATTTTTTTTATTGTTTCTTCGATCTCAATGCTTGATATTGGTCTCTTCAAGAGATCTATTGCTTCCTGGGTCGTAGTCAGAGATAATGTCTTGTATCTCTGTGATATCTGTCGTTATTTCTCCTTTTTTATTTCTGATACAGGTTATTAGAGATTTTACTTTTCTGTGTCTAGTTAGTCTGGCCAAAGGTTTATCAATTTTATTTATTTTTTTCAAAGAAGCAGTTCTTTGTTTCATTAATTTTATGAACGATTCTTCTGTTTTCAATTCCATTAATTTTTGACTTAATTTTGGTTATTTCTTTTCTTCTGCTAGGTTTGGAATTAGATTGTTCTTCCTCTTCCATTTCCTTAAGATGACTCATTAGGTTGTTGATGTGCTCTCTTTCTGTTTTTTGGATGTAGGCATCTAATGTGATGAATTTCCTTTATAATTGTTCCAATATTTGAATGACAGAGAAGGTCCGGTTAGTCCATGCAAAGTATTCTCCTTGTCTTCACTTTTTTCTATTTGGTTTTGGGTCTATCAGAAACCAGGTATTTGGGGCTTGGGATAAGTGAACAATATATGGCAGCGTTTTCCAACCTTTTTTAAAAATCTCACGGCACACTTAAACCTATAGTTAAACTTCTGTGGTACACTTAAATTATGTTGATCAAAAAAAGAGTAAGAAAAAGAATATACTTACTATGCCTTGAACTTCTTTCAAAAATAATTTAATTATGATCTTTAAAAAGTTTCATGGCACACCTAAGATCCTTTCACCACACACCAGTGTGCCATAGCATAAAGCTGAAAATCTCTGCTGTATGGTGTTATTTTATATGGATCCAAATGCCCCCAGTGCTCATTAATAAAAATGCACCAGGTCTGTGAGTAATTCAGCCCACATTTTTCTGGCACAACCCCCAGTGCTTGGTTCAGCATAAACCTTCTGTAAAGTGCTCTCAGTACAAGTATCTCTTAGGGCCCCCAAAGATGTCAACACTCCTTGAGCTTTCTTCCTGAGGTACCCAGACCAGTCCTTGAGCCCATGTTTGCTGGTGCTGTACCTCTTCTCCACCCTGAAGGTGGCAGACCCTGGGGCCACTGCTATGGAGGTCCCAAGAATGAACTCTACTTCTGGAGACTCCACGCTGCCCTCCAGGGATAGCGGTCTCCACCCCACTGTGCTGAGCTGCCTGAAGCTTCTGGAGCCACCAGTCCTCAGCTCAATAGCTGCATATGGCAGCCTGTGGCATGGTGGGAGAGAATATAAGTTTTGGTTTTGGTGTTATACATGGTAGAGAGGCTCCAGAACATTGCCAAACTGCATTTGCAGTAAAATATTTGTTTTGTTTTATCTGACATTATTTACCTTACCTGGGACTTAGTTATTCACCCAGGAATCTGAGGTTACCAACAAATTTACTCCCCAGTTCTCATGTTTCCTGCCTGCCAAGGACTAAGGTTTTGTTCCTTTGGGTCCATTGTACTAGGCATTCCTAAGGAGGGCTCTTAGCAGAACCCCCCAACCACAACTTCTGATCAGCCACTCCAAGAGTCTGCTGGATGTCTAGATATGTCTGAACTCCAGCATGGTAATGCTCCCCTCTACAGATGTCATTAAGAATCCTTGTCAGTATTTTCCTTTGTGTGTGTTATTTGTTTATTTGTTTGTTTTTATTTTGAGACAGAGTCTCCTTTTGTCACCCTTGGTAGAGTGCTGGGGTGCCACAGCTCACAGCAACCTCAAAGTCTTTGGCTTAAGTGATTCTCTTGCCTAAGCCTCCTAAGTACTTGGGACTACAGGCGCCCACCAAAACACCCAGCTGTTTTTTGTTGCAGTTGTCATTGTTGTTTAGCTGGGCCCAGGCCAGTTTCAAACCCACAATCCTCAGTGTGTGTGGCTGGCACTATATCCACTGTACTATGGATGCTGAGCCTATTAGTTTATTTGGTATGAGTTGGCTATGGTTCTGTCTTTTTTAATTTTAGAATATTACAGGGGTACACACATTTTGGTTACATAATTTGCTTTTATACATTTTAAGTCAAAGTTATAGGTGTGCCCTTCACCCAGAATATGTGCATTGTACCAGTTAGGTATGAATTTACCCAACTCCTTCTCCCCCCTCCCACCTATTTTATTTCCATTGAGTTTGTCTTCCATACATTCGTGTAAATGTTGATCGACTAGTTCCAGTTTAGTATTGAGAACATGTGGTGTTTGTTTTTTCATTCTTGTGATACTTCACTTAGGAGAATGGTCTGTCCAGTTCCATCCAGGTTGCTATAAAAGATACTAGATCACTATTTCTTTATGACTGAGTGATACTCCATAGTATACATATGCCACATTTTATTAATCCACTCATATTGATGGGCATTGGGGCTGATTCCACATCTTGGCATTTGTAAATACTACTACTATAAACATTGAGTGCAAGTATCTTTTTTATAAAATGTATTGGGGGCAGGAGGTAAATACTGAGTAGTGGGATTGCTGGATCAAATGGTAGGTCTCCTTTCAATTCTTTCAGGTGTAGTATTATCATTTCTAATTTCCTTTTGCTACAGGATTAAATTATTAATTTTACTTTATACATGATATGGAATTTGCTACAAGTATAGAAAAGCAAGTTGTGATTATTTTTTCACAATCTTAGCTACATTTTTGGAACGTGTTTTATAGGATTTACAAACACTTCTATACACCACACATTTTGAAAGCATAATAGTCAGACTTGCAAGTAACAGATTTATAAAAAATTACATTAGCTCTTTACAGCTGCCAAGAACTTAGCTCATCTATTTGGGGCTTTTTTTTTAATGCTTTTTCAATTACAAAGAAATCTTTGAAACACAGAATACACTTTCTAAATTCATTGCAAGCATTTGAAATAAACAAATGATTTGGTTGATTTGATCTGGCACTATGAACATTACCATTAAATGAATGGTAATTTGACCTGTAAAAGGTTGGGGCTACATATTTCAGTGTTTAGATATCTAAGACTGATGTGACTGTAAAACTCCACTGTCACTTGAGCCCCTGATACTCTGAGTTGCAAAGCAGAAGGGATCTTGTTGTCCTTGTCTGAGTAGTAACTTTTTTGCATTGCAAATCTGTCTTACAGCTCCTGCCAAACAGCCTTAGGAGTCATCATTGGGATTTCTTTTTTTTTTTTATTACCTATAGTTTCTCTCCCTTTTAGGCCTTCTTTGACTTATATTTCTACTTCCACAAAAATCATCAAATGTTCAGCCATTCCATGATGATAATAATTATTATAATACCATGGACTACAATGGCTAAAATTTATTGCACACATTCTTTATGCCAGATACTATATTAAGCCATTTATACCCACAAGAATCCCCTAACAGGTGGCCTGTGACACCGTTTTACCTGTCAGTAGTATTTTAAGTAACAGAAACTCCCAGGTATAAATGGTTTGAAGAAGAAGGGGGAGGAGGAAGAAAAAGAGGGGGAGGAGGAGGAGCTACCGTGACACTTCACTGGCAAGTAATAAAGTCCATGGGTGTTTTAGACTTTCCATCTGGCTTTGTTCAGGGCTCAGTGCTGGTCCCCAAAGTCACTGCCCAGCTGTACTTCCTGTGGCTTTGTTTCTCTTTCATCTCCGTGGTGTGGGCCTCTGCCCATTCCAGTCACATCATCATGAACATCTATTAAGCAAACCAAAGTCCATACCCAGTCTCACGTTCTCTGTTTGACCTGACAGAGGCCACATGACCACTTCTGAACCAATCCCTCGTGACTGCCAGGGGACACTGTACTTTGGTCGGCCAGGTTTGGGCCATGAGCCACACTCAAAGCAGGAGATGAGGGTGATGAGGGTCAGCTGCAGCAGAACCACAGGATGAGGAGTAAAGAAGATGTAAATAGACCCCCCCCCCCAAAAAAAAAGGAATCCAGGGCTATTGCCAGCAGTGGAGTGAATGAATACTGGGGACTGGAGAAACAGAAGTGTCCACCATATTATCTTAGAAATGAATAAGCTAAGGCATAGAGTAGTAAAAGCAAGCCAAACCCTGGGCATTTACTCTAAAAACTGTTTTTAGAATTAAATCTCAGCTCCACCAAGTACTGGTTGTATTTTCATTTTTCTGAGACTCTATCTTCTCATCTGTAAATAGAGATGTTTAGATGTTGAACTAACCAGGATATAGTTGGTTTTTGATAAATCTTTGTTAGGATGGTGATGATGATAATTATGATTGCCTGCCTAAATTAGAATCCTATTAGGGACAGGGAACTCACTATTTCCTGTGACAACACACTTTATATCTGGAAAAATCTGACTATTGGGTATTGTTTTCTTTTGGTTGAATTAAGTTTTCTCCCTGTGACCCCACCCCCAACCTTTTGAGGAAGACTTCCTCCTTGGGTCACAAACAGTACTTTCTCTTTCACAAGACAAACTTTCAAAAATTGAGGCACGACTCATGTTACCACCCCTTCCCTTTGCACGCTTCTCTTTTCTTCCTCAGGCATAACATCTGCAGTTTTCCTCTCAGTTCACTCCCTGAGCAGGTGATGACTTGATTCTGCTTCGGCTTGCAAGACATACCTTGCCCTTTCCTTCACTTGGCTTCTCTTCCCGAATGTGCTCTGGTTTTCCTGTAGGGATCACACAGTCTGCAGTCCATAATATTCCAGGTTCCACCTTGACTGTGAGGACGCAAGGAGATTTAAGTTCCCTATTGATAAACTGTATTTTCCTTAATGTAACCTAAAATCAAATTCACTTTTTTGTCATTCACACAATTGCATCATTAACGTCTATTCAAAATCTCCATAGTTTTCTTTTTGACGAAAGTTGTCTTTGCATATATTTTCAGAATATAAAAGTGATTTTTTTCAATCAAGTTTAAGGTCATATAATTGTCAAGTTCTTTATGAAACTTTATTAAATAGAATGAAAAATTTTAAAAAAAGTTGTTTTTATCATATTCAGCAGTTTGCCACAGTCTGTGTTTAGTTGGGTTTTTTTTTTTTTTTTTAGTCTTAAGTAGGCACTTTTAATCCTTTATCCTTTTTCATATGAGAGCCAGCCCAGCTCTTTGGCATGCCAAGATCTTTTTTTTTTTTTTAATTAAATCATAGCTGTGTACAGTAATGCAATGTTATTGGATTATGTTCTTCCATCTCACTGTATCTGTAGTTCTTCCAAGGTTCTTGACACCTGTAAATTTTATGAGCAGAGTCACTTTGATCTTTGTTTTAAAACACTGATTTAAAAAAATGTTGACCATATGGGGTTGGGCGCGCCTCGTGGTGTATCATTCATGTCTGCACCTTAGACTTGGTTGCTACTATTTCACTGATTACAGACAGAATCTTGTTCTATTGCCCAGGCTGGAGTATAGGGATGTGATCACAGCTCACTGCAACCTCTCATTCCTGGGCTGAAGTGATTTTCCCAACTCAGTCTCCCAAGTAGATTAAGCTGCAGTTGTGCCTCACCATGCCCATCTAACTTCTTCACGTTTTGTAGAGATAAGGGTCTTATTGTGTTGTCCAAGTGGGTCTTAAACCCCTGGCCTTAGTTTATGCCACCTCAACCTCTCTAGGTGCTAGGATACAGGGACAAACCGCCAGTCTATCAATCATATTTCTCACAATTATGTCATACATATGTCTGTTCCTGATCCCAAACCAAATGTTTCCTTTATGCTTATATGTCAATCATGAAAGACTTTGTCAGGTGGTCTATGTATTTATCCCCAGAGGCAAATATTCCAATACTTGAAGCCAATTTTTGCTACTTCTCATTATTAATGGTTTTATATAAGTAATGCTTACTATTACACTTACTGTAAGTATAAATGCCTTTTATTCAAATTGTTTGGGCTCCATTTATCTATTTTGTATTCTCTGAATTCTCCCAGTGAGAAAGAAATTGTAAAAGGGCCTTCCTTTTGGAGAGAGAATTAAAGGCATAATCAGAGTCAGTATCTTGATTCATACTTGAGAGAGCTAAGACGTTAGAAAATCTGAATTTCTTTACATCAAATAAAACAGTTGTATCAATATGTTAAAATCAATCTATCAAAAAAATTTAATAGATTTTGAAAAACTGTCCCATTTAGCTTTATAGGTGAATTATAACAAATATATAAATAATAGGTCATTACAATCTTACCTAAACTCTTCCAGGTAATTGAAACAGAAGTACGTTCTCCACCTAATTCTACATGGCTAACATAGCCATATCTCAATACCACACAGGACAGTATGAAAAAGAAAAATGCAAGTCCATCTTATGAACATGGGTGCACAAACCATAAATAAAAAAAGTTATGAAAATGATTCTTAAAGAAAATATTCTTAAAGAAAATAACAGTTAACATTTGCTGAAATGCTTACTATATACCAAGTACTAGTCTTTTGACTGAGATAATTCTCCCCCAGTTGCTTATGTGAAAGGAGCTATTGTTATCTCTACTTTATAAAATGCATAATGACCAAGTTAAGTTTATCCTAGGAATATAGGATGGCTCAATATTCAAAATGTCATTCCTTGTTATAAAAGACTTAAAGGGAAAAGTTATATGATTCGTAAAATCATCAGCACCCATTCATGAAAAAAAATTACAAATTAGGAATTTTGGAGAAGTTCCTTAACATGCTTAAGAATATGTATGTGGAAAAGGGAAGCAGAGCTGGAGCTGCGGGCGCTTTTCCTGCCCGCGGTGTCTCAGATTCATTTTAAGGAACTGAGAACTTAATCTTCCAAAATGTCAAAAAGACCATCTTATGCCCCACCTCCCACCCCAGCTCCTGCAACACAAATGCCCAGCACACCAGGGTTTGTGGGACACAATCCATACAGTCATCTCACCTACAACAACTGGGAGGGAACCTGGCATCCTCTGGTATTAACGATTCCAAAACCCCCAAAGCCACCAGATAAGCCGCTCATGCCCTACGTGAGGTACAGCAGAAAGGTCTGGGACCAAGTAAAGGCTTCTAACCCTGACCTGAAGTTGTGGGAGATTGGCAAGATTATTGGTGGCATGTGGCGAGATCTTACTGATGAAGAGAAACAAGAATATTTAAACAAATACGAAGCAGAAAAGACAGAGTACAATGACTCTAGGCAGGCCTATCATCATTCCCCCGCATACCTTGCTTACATAAATGCGAAAGTCGCGCAGAAGCTGCTTTAGAGGAAGAAAGTCGACAGAGACAGTCTCGCATGGAGAACGGAGAACCTTGCATGAGCATTCAGCCTGCTGAAGATCCGGATGATGATGATGATGGCTTTTCAATGAAGCATACAGCCACTGCCCATCTCCAGAGAAACCACCGCCTCATCAGTGAAATCCTTAGTGAGACTGGGGTGCCGGACGTTTGGTCAGTTGTCACGACAGCTAGGATGCAGGTCCTCAAACGACAGGTCCAGTCTGTAATGGTTCATCAGAGAAAACTAGAAGCTGAACTTCTTCAAATAGAGGAACGACATCAAGAAAAGAAGAGGCAATTTCTGGAAAGCACAGATTCATTGAACAATGAACGTAAAGGGTTGTGTGGTCCGAAGGTAGAAGTGGATTTGGAGAAGGCGGCCGCCGAGATGGCGCAGGCCGAGGAGCAGGCCCGCAGGAGGAGCAAGCGGCGAGCAAAGCCGAGGAAAACAAAGACGACGAGGGTGGTGCCTGTGGCTCAAGGAGTAAGGGGCCCGCCCCAGATGCCGGAGGTGGCAGGTTCAAACCCAGCCCCGGCCAAAAACCAAAAAAAGAAAGAAAGAAAGACGACGAGAACATTCCAATGGAGACAGGAGACACACCTTAAAGAAACGACAGAGAGCCAGCAGAATGGTGAAGAAGGCACATCGACTCCTGACGACAAGGAGAGAGGGCAGGAGGGGGTCGACAGCACGGCCGAGGACGGATCCAGTGACAGCAACACGGGCTCAGAGAGCAGCAGTGCGCCGCGGAGGGGCCACCAGCAGATCCCAAACCAGAAGATGAGAAAAAGGAATAGATGTCGCCTTGTTTTATGTGTTCTAAATACTTTTCTAAATGAAAAAATGTTTTTGGGTTTAAAAAAAGGAATATGTACGTGTGTGTATGTACATGGGCATATATACAGCTGTCCAGAAAGTATCCAGCCATCATTAATACTATTTTCCATATTACATCGGTGGATACTTTCCAGACAGCCTGAGTGCATGTGTGCGTATAATGGTGAAATAGTAGAAGCACCCTTTAAAGTCAGTAACAGACCAGGATGCTACTCTATGTACTGTTACTTATTATTGGCACTGAGCCAGATGAGACCCCCTCTCTGAAAACAGCCAGGCATTGTGGCCCTACCTATAGTCCCAGCTACTTGGGTGGCTGAGGCAAGAGAGTCACTTGAGCCCAAGAGTTTGAAGTTGCTGTGAGCTATGTTACCACAGCACTCTCCCAAGGATGACAAAGTGAGACTCTGCCTCAAAAAATAAATAAATAAAAATAAAAAAATAAGACAAAGATGTCACTTGAGTGATGAATGTATTTTCAGCTTAAATTACATTAGAATAATATGATGACTTTTTACGTCAGCACCTTTCCAGAGCAGAGATTTCTAGAAGGATTATTATTATTAAGTTTTTGTTTTTTGTTTTTTGGCGGGTTTTTGCAGTTTTTGGTAGGGGCTGGGTTTGAACCCTCCACCTCTGGCATATGGGGCCGGCACCCTACTCCTTTGAGTCACAGGCACCACCCCAGAAGGATTATTTTCTAATGCCACCAAATAATTCTCCAGACTTGTTCTTTGCCCTGTAAAGATGATCTGTAATACCTGTCCCGTATTGGGAAATAAAAGCACAACCAGTGTTTAGTGCAACATGAGTTAGCATGTCTTTCATCCAAGAAACTGACAATATTATTGAAGACCCCTAAAAATGAGACTATCCACCACTATAAGGGATTATCTGAGAAGGGAAAGAAAGAGAAGCCCTTTCCAAATTTTATCTGGACTTTGTGATGCAGTACACACCATGGCCATCAAATCTAATTCCTTCTTCTGCATTTCTGAATCAGTGATCATAAGAAAGAAATATGCATCTCCTGTGCCTTTTACATGGTCGTCTGGCACAAGTCACAAGATAACCTCAAATGATTTGAAACTGAAGTAGAAAGCCTTTGGAAAGAAAATGCAATATTAGCTCAGCAAGAGTCCAGATTCCTTTTTGACTTACTGGCAATAGCCTGGACCAGACTGTCTAGTTAATTATGATAAATTCACCTCTTTCTCTGAGACAAAATTCAAACCACTGACTGGTCAGCAGTCTGAGAAAAATAGAGATAGAAAATCGACCCCCCCCCATTTATTGTGGCAATAATAACATATACAACATAAGGTGGATAAGGCTTAAATAGGTAAAATACCCATACTTTGAACAATGCTGGGCCCATAGTTTTCCGTGGCTACTATGATTCCTCTTATCATCATCATGGTAGTTACTATTGTTGCTAATTGAATATTTGCCATGTGCCAAGTCCAGATTGAAAGATTGGAGGCAGAACCATACACACTCATAGAGTTTCATAATCTCTAGGGATATTTTTAACTATTAAAAATTCATGATACATTTATTCTTTTTTTCTTTTTTTGTAGTTTTGGCTGGGGCCGGGTTTGAACCCGCCACTCCAGGTATATGGGGCCGGTGCCCTACTCCTTGAGCCACGGGCACAGCCCGATACAATTATTCTTAAAAGAAATGATTTTTAAGTTCACCACATTACAGGTTGTTGGGAAAGAATTTATGCATCAGATATTCTAGGAAACAAGTTACTAGCAATCTTATTTAGAATATTCAACCTTAATATTAATACACATAAGAAAGTCTAAAATGTAATGTTATAAAAAGGCAATCCAAAAACAGGTCAAGGAATGGAGGCGCCTCTTGGACCAGAAAAGGGTGGTCCAAGTTGTTAATCAAGTTTGGGGTCTGATGTAAATCAGAGTTTGCACCTTCTTGACATCACCAGCAGATGTCGCTGTGAAGTAGACGAAGACCAGCACAGATGTAGACGTCCACGTGCTGAGCTCTGAAAATGACTTACCCACAATGGAAGAGAATCCTTATATCCATTTATTTGTTTACATTTCTTTTTGTTTGCTTATTTATGTTTTAAGTCACTGAGAACAACTTGAGAAAACATTTTTTAAGATAATTATCTTAATTTCGAATATTATTTTGTGGTTTAAAAAGCACTTTATGTACCTTATCGGCTTGATGACCCTTCAACAAGATATGAAAGACTAGTTATTTCTAATTCATAAAGAATTAGAAATAACTAGTCTTTCATGAGTCCTAAATCGAGACTCATAAAGATTAGTTGACAGGTCCAATGTCTTAGGGTTAGTAAGTTAGTAGGTTATGGTGCCAGGACTTAAACCCTAGGTTTCTGAAGGTTTAACAAACTTTCTTCTACATCCCAGATTTATAAAACTGAATGCAAGGGCCAGCAATGTGAGTTTTCATATCTGCTGAATCCAAGAATATATAAATGAAAATACACAATTACTTTAGCCAAGACTTTTAACCTTAGAAGTGCTATTTCTTAAGCAGCTAGAGGAAAATTCTGGAAACATTTGGCCTTAGGAAACCTCTCAGAGAAGAGTTTCTAGTATGAGATTTAACAAGAAATGAGATGCAAATTAATTATAATTTCTTGGTCTTTTTGCAAATCGAACTCTTTGTTAAAGTGAATTCAATTAAGTAATTGTAAATAACTGAGCTCTAAAATCCTGGTAAATGCTGGATAGACATATATACATAGTAAAGGGACAGTTTGCTTGGGATTGAGGGTTCTCTGGACCTGGGACTTTCAGTGCTAAAGCTGGGATAGTCCCAGATAAACCAATTGGTCACCCTAGCACATACTAGTAATATTTTATACACATAGTGCATTAAATATTAGTTACACATACTCTTTCCTCCTAACTGGAGTTATCTTGCACAATTATTTTACTATCCCCCAACGTAGTGGTGCTCTCAATAATTATCTGGTGTCTGAAATGTGTCCCGGTATACTAAACTAAGCTACATGCTGCCATTTCTTTATAGATATTTTATCTCAGTTTTACACATGTCTTAGTTCCTCCTTTGCCAACAACTCTATAGTTTCAAATTCATTAAATGTTATTGGTCAGTTAAAAAAAAAAAAGTGAGATATCCAACTTCCTGAGAATTTGTAAAATGTATTTTCTGAGTTTAGGCTGTGAGTATTTGGAGAGAATAAAGTGCATAGTCTTTTTAATTTAAAAAAAAAATACAGGATAAGGATTGGTGTGGGCGATCAACTAATAATGGATTAAATACAACAAAAGTATATTTTTCTCTTATGTATCTGGACCAGGCAGCCCAGGGCTGGCTAGTGGCTGCACAATCCTCAGAAACACAGGACCTTCTACTAATATGCATATTGCTGCATGGAATCTCATGGTCTAAGATGATCGCTTAAGTGCCAGCCATCATTACCACATTCCAATCAGACATAAGGAAGAAAGGCAAAGAGAATCACATAGAATATTTGAACATTGGTCAGAACTCAGTCATATAGCCACACTTAGCTACAAGTAATGATGAAAATATAAACTTCACGCTGAGTGGCTGTATGTGCCAGTGAAACTGGAATCCTGTTACTAAGAAAAAGAGGAACTAGATACCATGAAATAATTAGAGTCCTCAGAACACCTATCTACACTTACTATGAGAGAAAATGAAATTTCTAGTTTTATAACTTCTATACTTCATTTTCTGTTCTATTTGTTTCTTTTTTGCCCTCAACATGTAATTACAACAAAATTAAAATTTTTCTTACATTTAATTCTGTCAACACATGAGTTTGCCTTTATCTTGGCCTTCATCATCTGGGGTCTTGTAAGGTATATAACTCATGCTGAAAGGAATTGACAGGCTTAATTTTCTGCCTAAGTTTAAGTCAGTTTTTCTTCTTGTGACTGAGATTTCAAGTCATATAGATGATGGCTGAACAGGGACTTTGCTGTGACCACTGTGCTCTACAACCTTGAATTATATAATTTCCAAGAGTCTGAAACTGGCCTGTCAGCTTACAGCTACAAGAGATTTTCTTACAGACTCATCAGCCTGGTTTTGTCTATCTCACTCACACATGGAACAAAGCCATATTTTTATCATGTGCATCCTCAAAAAGTATCAGATTCACGGAATTGTATTGCCAAAAGGCACTGAGCGTCTAATCCTCTCCTTTTACAGAGAAGATCCAGAGGAGTTAAGTAACCTGTCTGATGCCCAGCTAGTTAAATAGAAAAGGTAACCAGGGACATCCAGCTAGTTAGTTACAGAATTGCTCTTGGGCCTACTCTCCAAACTCCGTGAACAGAAAGTGATCTGTGGTTATCCAGGCCCTATCTTTAGGAGAACACATCATCCCTGTGGTTCTACCATATCTCAGAAGCCGCTCTGTGAGTAGATGTGGCTCCTTCAGCCCTTGCATAGAATCTACAGGAGAACAATGGCGTGGTGGTGAAGAGTTACTTCCCCATCTACAGTGTGAAGTGGCTTGGGTGTCCTCCCTTTCATGAGTAAGAAACCGAGCTGTGCTTTCATTTTTTTTTCCTGATTCTTAGATCTCCCAAATGACAGTCCTAAGCCAGTGCTTGCATGCATCATGGGGGGTGGGGGGGGAATGCTTCTGAATCATGTTTGGTGGGTTTTTTCATGCCATACAGTACAAAAAGTTGTATAAACTCCTAGACTCATCAAAGTAGAAGAGACCTAGATCATCATATGTCTTTAATTCTTAGCTTTCTCATTTGAAAAAACTAAAACCCAGGCTGGGCATGGTAGCTCACAACTGCATCCTAGCACCCTGGGAGCCAAAGGTGGGAAGATCCCTTGAGCTCACGAGTTTGAGATCAGCCTGAGCAAAGCAAGATCCGTCTCTACTAAAAACAGAAAAATTAGCCAGGTGGGGTGGCCTATGCATGTAGTCCCAGCTACTCAGAAAGTTGAGGTAGGCAGATTGCTTGCGTCCAGGAGTTTGAGGTTGCTGTAAGCTAGACTGAGGCCATGGCACTCTAGCCTGGACAATAGAGTGAGACTCTGAGACTGTTTCAAACAACAACAAAAATTAAAACCCAGAGAGATGAATTGACTTGGCTAAGATCATATTTCTTGCTTAGGATTTATAAGAAGACAAAGCTTAAAACAATCCTATAGCTTATTTCTAACAATATTAACTGTTGCCATTTGTTTGAAAATCTCTGAAAACTAACAGCCTAGTCTAGATGAAAAGAGAAAAATACGAATTTGCTCCAAAACGTCTCTTAAATTTACCATTAGATGACACAAGCTAGTTTTATAAAACATTTTATTTATGGTAGAGCTTTACAAAAATAGTCTTAATAAAATTAATACTAACCCATTTTACAATATAACTTATATGTCTATTTTCTCAAAAGAGTGACATTTGATTGTAACACATAACCTACATTTATATTTGTTAAGTCATCTTGTAGTATAAATATGTTTTTATCATCTTTTTTTGTAATAAGGTACAAACCAATAACAATGAACAAAGGACAACAAATCTTATTTTTGTTGTTACTATTTCAATATAAAATTCATCTCCGGCCAAAACAAAATTAACCAAAGGAAAGTAAAACAATTGTCCTTCTGTTCAGCAATGCAGTCTTTTTTAATTATTTAAGAGTTTATCTGACAGACACAGAATTACTCTGAAAGCACCATGGCATAAAGTCCAGTAACAAAATTCCTGAAAGCTTTCTCCCATGTCTTCCTTTTAACAGTTTACTCAGTATTTTGCCAAGATAAATAAAGATTGATCTCAACTCTCTCCTTCACTAGTCTCAAGTGTTCTTATTCTGCACTAAGGTTTTTAGACCATCCCAACTGGCATATATTTAAAATGCGAGTTTCTGTCTTTGGCTTCAAGTAGAATTTCGCAACACTTATGCAACAAACTGGGCTCCTCCATGCGGCTGGATCTCTGTGACTCCCCACCCAACAACATTGCCCCGGATGTGACAAGACTCTGCTTCTCCGGCCTCTCTTATCTCTTCATGGCTGAGAACACGATCCCAGATATTGAAGCCTGTGAGTCTTCCAGAAAAGGCTAATGTTTCATCAAAGCTACTCCCCACACAGCAGCCATTCTTTTCTTGGCCAATCTGCAGGATTCCTCCATCTGGAACAATGTGGCCACTGGCCATCTTGACAGTGCTAGCCACCAGTTCACCATTTACCCACAAAGATGTGAGCCCGTTCTCTGAGTTCCAGGTGCCACACAGGTGGGTCCACCTTCCCAGGGACACCACTGTATCAGCAACCAGTGTGTTTTCCTCCCCATCTACCATAAGCATTATGGATTGATAGCTGAGGGACAGCTGGATCTCATACGAATTCTTTTTTGTGCCATAGGAAAACAGGATGGTTTTGTTTAAGACGTCTGTGGCTTTGACCCAAAGGCAGACACTAAAAGACTCAAGCTGCATTGGTCTCACTGGGTGCACACTTCCAAAAATCTTCTTGGATCGCATTGGGAATAAAATAGCTGTTTCACAACCTAGAGTACCAAGAAAGTAAGAAGAACATGAAAGAACACATAAAAGCATTCAGAAATTGTCTGGCATTTAGCCATTTAAACATAGGCATTTTAATGACTACAATTGAAAACTATATGCAACATCATATTATAAATTAAAGGGCCTCAAATGTAATCTCTGTCAAGAAAAGGAGAATAAGGAAAGCCAATTGTCTTATTCCATGCAGCATCTAAATGGAGAAAGCAGCAGGCAAAACGAAGAGAATCAACTAATGCAAACCCACAGAAAAACCAGGACTACTTCCTCCTTCATTCACGTATTTTCTGGTATTTTTTTTTTTTTTTTAAGTTGAATCCATATGAGTTAACTTCAATGATTCTATAATTTCCAAGGATGTAGAGCCCAACCTGGTTCTCTCTTCTTGCCTCCACTGAGCTTCAAGAATAATAAAACTATAAAATTCAGTGGATCTAATTCACTGCCTTCAGCCACTATTAACATACGTTTTTCAACAAAATTTTAGAATAGTGATGTTATTATAGAATACATTTTATCATGCTGTGTTCTCATATACTTATAAACTTGGTAGAGCTTTTAGAAAACTTCCTTTGAAAGGGAGAAAGTATTGGACACTTGCTACGTACCAGATACCATTCTAATCATTTTTACATGTTCTTTTAAAACTCCTAACAACCCTAAGAGTTAGCCTTTTTATTCCCATTGTACGGATGAGAAAACTGAAGCATAAGTAACTTGTCTATGGTTACACAGTTGATAAGCAGTAAAATTGGAGTTTGATCATCTAGCTGCTGGTTACAGAAGCCACACCCTTAACCAGGGCCCTGCATTGTCTTTTAATATAGAATCCCTGGATGTGGCCAGTAGGGCTGGAATTCAGTTTGTTGAACTACTAATGACCTGGCAGGTTTGGATGAGCACCATAATCTTCCACGCCTTCGTGTTGTCTACAAAAGGTTTCTAATATTCTGCAAGTCTGTAAGCCATCAAATTCAAATAGGTAGGGGAGAACAGAGGGGCTGGGTAGAATCACTTCTATTGGATATAGTGCACACTGTCTGGGTGATAACTTTGACTCAGATGGTACAAAAGCAATCTTTGTAACCAAAACAGTTGTACCCCCATAATTTTCTGAAATAAGAAAAAATAAAATAAAAATGAACATAAAATGGGAAGAAAAAAAGCAACATGTGTATGTAGGACCCAAGAAGAACTAGGTAAACCAAGGATAAACGCTGAAAAATTCTTACTTTGCCCATGCATTTTTTTTTTCTTGATAACAGAAACATCACCACATCCACAGGCATTTAAGATATTCTCTATAAAGTTTCAGTGGTGTTCAAGAGGGTACCCACTGCAATCTAATTAAGTGATTTCCTGTTTAAATAAGCCCAGGCAGTCAGGATCGCATTCCAAAGCATTTTTTGATTGCATCTCAGAGACTCAGCTGCCCTATAGGCCACTTGGCCATATGAATTCATGGAGTAGAAATGCCTCTTGGTAATTTTTGTGGTCTTTTTTGGGGACCAGAGATTGAGGCTCTTGATACCCCCTTTAAAATGTCAGAAACTCTCTCATGAAATGGTTTCTAACTAATAGGTTTTTCTGATTATACTATCAAAGACCACACAAAATTAAAACCAGGTTCTAAGGAGGCTGACAACAGAATGATTAGGAATCCCTCAGGAGCCAAGCTGGCATGACACCAAAGCACGTGAGCAAACGTATTATTGGCTGCAATAAGCATGAACATCTTAGGACTCAGAAATACATCCCTCTTCTGCTCCAACTAATATGCAGAGGCAGAGATGAAAATTAGGGTAATTCTTCAGTGTTTCAGCTACATTATAAGCAAGGCAACTTTACATAATTTGCAAAACAAGAAATTGCATCCATTAAAATAGCTGCAGAATTTATAATTCGCCTCCTACAGTACTACTACTGAATTTATCATTTGTCTCCTAAAGATCCACTACTGTATTCTTGATGCTTTTTCTCCACTGAATCCCTACTTAGTATTTAAGGAAACATGCTCTGTACTGATAAACACACCTCAAATATTTAGAAACGAATAAAATTCTGGTATGGTTCCTGCGACTTTAAATGGAACAGGCCCTCAAACATGTTTTTGGTTCTGCCCCCTACCCCATCCAATAAGAGCTGTTTTATTGGAAATATAAGGAAGGATGGCATTATAATTGTTTTCTGTTTCCGAGATTTTCAAGGAAAGTGTAAGTCATATTTTCTTACTTAGGACATTGATTTTCTAATATAATCCAAAACAATCCCCACAGCACCATTTCTTAGCAATTCTGACTTATAAAGGGATATTACTTCCCTCCAAATCTTCCGTTTTTTTCATTTAACCACTTTTAATAATACTTTTTAAAGCATTATTTCGGGAACCCACGTTTGTTTGGGGATTCCTGGAGTGTCTAATGGGACTTTGACAAGTCGCATCTGGTTTGAATAGATTCATTGGGCCCCATTCTCTGAATCCCTGGGGTCAGGCTGGAGTCACTGACATGGTTCCTACATTCCATTGTCCCAAACTGCACACCCTGCGACCGCCACTGTCACGCTAGTCCGCAGACCCAGGGACCCCTGAAGAATTCCTCCGAGTTGTAGACCAGTTTCAGCCTCAAGCCTCTTGCTGGGAACGGGATGGAGAGGCCGGCTGAGGGGCTGGAACACGTCCCTAAAAGCCAGGCTCGGCCCTAAAATAGCTAGCGCGGGAAACCAGAGCCCGTCTGAAGACAGAGGCAGGATAAAATTAGAAGACGTGGCAATCCCTAACGGAGGGCAGCTGGGTGGAGAGAAGGGTCACGGTTATACCCGGCCAGGGGAACTCTCGCCGCGCCCGGTCAGATCCGGTGTTAGGGCCCCACGCGGCTATTTAAGGATTGTGATGGTTACGTCCGCAGCTTTCTTCGGGGTCCCCCAAGGCTAAGGAATCCTTTTTTAAAGCAAATTCCCGCCTTGCATGCGTGTCTGAGCTCTGTGACCCTGCATACAGGAATACAGGTCCGCGTGTGCGTTTCTCCACGAAAGCTTTCCGGACAAGGTTGCCCGGCTTGGCTCTCAGCTGCGCGCGCTCCCGGAACAAAGCCGCAGGGTGGGGGGTGGGGGGTCCCGGCTCCTCCCCGGGTCCTTACCTGCCGGCAGCCAGCGCCGCGCCGCCCAGCCCCGCACGGCGCGCAGGTCGGCCTGCGCCTGCCGCAGCTCCTCCAGCACCGCGCCCAGGGCGCGCCCCGCCTCCTCCGCGCGCCGCGCCGCCGCGCCCTCCAGCAGCGCCAGCCTGCGGCCCGCGTCGCGGCTCTCCCGCAGCAGCTCGTCCAACGCGCGGGCCAGCCCGGCCTCCGCGGGGGCCGCCGGCGCGCACTGTCTGGCCAGGCCGCCCGCCAGCCTGCCCAGCTCCGCCTGCAGCTTCTGCAGCTCGCCCCGGAGCACGTCGTCCGTGGCCTGCAGTAGCATGCCTTCCCTCATCTGCGAGTTCTCCAGCATGATGAAGAGCTTGTCCCACTCGGAGTGCTCCCGACGACAGTCGCAAGAAGTGGCTAGAGCGGGGACACACATAGTGAGCAGCCCACTCAGGCCTTCCTTGAATGTGCTTGGTAAAAGCTGACCTCCCTCCTCGCTGGTGCCAAGTCATAGCCCGTCCCCAGCCTCCCCCTTCCCTGTAAGGATACTTCCGAAAAACAGCGTGTAAATATCTCCCCAAAAAAGACAGAAACGATTCATTCAAGTATAGATGAAGCTGTACTGTATGAAATTGCCGTTTACGTAGCCCAGAGCAGTGGAACACCGGCCATTTCATATGGTTCAACCCATTATGTATGTGACAGAAACAACTTTTTGAAACCTCCCTCTTTCCTCAAGTGCTGCTTACTTTTGCAAATTAAACTACAACTTTTGGCTCGTTTCATTGGCTACAAGGTACACGGATATGATTTAGACACAAAGCGGTAGGCATGTAGTTAGGGTCAGCGGAGAAACAGTTAAAATGAACTTACGGTCCTCGGTGGGATGGAATCCATTGTCTATCTCGTTGTCCAAATTCACATACATGAGCTCATAATCCTCTGAGTTCTCGGCCAACACCGCGGACCAGAGAGCGCAAAACCAGATCCGGAGGAGATACATCGCTGGAAAGAGTCGAAGTTCTGTGAAGAGCTGACAGCGGGAGGAAGAGGCAGGAGGCTCTGGAGTGAGCTGAGCGTGAGCGGAGATGGGGAGTGAGAAGCAGGAGCCCAGAGCCCTTAATAAACGCCGGGCAGCCCGGCTGGGGGTGAGTGAGTAATGCGGGTGGCACTAAGTTCCCCTGAATTTGGGGGGAAAGGGGCTGGGTGGGAGAGCGAGGGAGATGTGGAAGTTACACAATACTAAACCATAAGGTTTGCACTGCCGTCAGATTAACTGGGGGAGGGTCGGGGGGTGGAAAGGAAACCGCTTCCACTGTCCCCCTGAGGATTGCAGTTATAACTTGAATTGGCAGCGATGGGGGCTGAAGGTCCAGTGGGTAGGGGGGGAGCACGCAGCCAGCTCTGAAGTGGGAAGGCAAATCATCGCTTCAGCATTTTGTGAGAGCCCCTTTCTTCACAACCCTGTAGGTACAGAAAACACAGTTTTTCACTGTTCCTTTGTACACAGTTTTACAGGTCTAAGCTGTGAAAACGACTCTGATTCCAAGATAAACCAACGTATTGAGAATTTCTCTGACTCGAAGCTAGGTTCATTCCAAGTTATTTTGTCTTTAATCCTTCTGGAGTTGCAACTGTACTTTTATAAAGACACTTTTAAAATGGCAATACAGTACAACTGGGCAAACCTAAAATGGGAAAGTACTGGGGGAAAGGAATACACTGATTTTTTGGTGTGTTTCTTTTCATAACCTGGTATTACATGGACATTACCTTATTCTATGAGGCTGAAAGAGGATCATGTTATAAAAGTAAATTTAGGGATTTCCACTTCTGACAATATTTAGAGGTCTGTATTAGCTGAAAACTGTCCTGTACAAAGCAACTACAAATATATTTACATTTTAATATAAAAACTTAAAAGGTACAAATGAGCTCCCAGAAATGCAAGGGAAGTATCTGGGGTCCAAAGATAGATGGGAAATCAAAGAACAGTAAGGCCCTGGAGTGGGTCCCAGGGCTCCTCTGATGAGGTAAAGAGGAATTGAGTTATTATTAATTCTACGACCACCACGTGTTGACCACATGGGACTAAATGCTTAGGCACAGGGTAGGGACTTAAAAGTGAGTCCCTCACTAAAACCAGGACCCTCAGAAATTTCACTAGGTATAATCCCACTTTTTGCCTTAGCACAAGAAAATAGGAAGCAATCATCTTTCTCTCCGACTGAACTCTAGAAGGTCCTAAGAGCTTGTGACTATGGCCCTGCCCTCACACATGTTTGGAATTTAAGTACATATTATCTACTACAGGAAATAAGCCAGCTTAAATGAGAATCAGCAGAAACCAAAAAGGATAAGACATCCCTCCCTATTTATTTAAAATATCAGATAAAAACTGGAAAATAAATGTGTTTAAAATGGTTTAAGGTCTGAAGGAATTGTAAATATGAGAAAGGAATAAGATGTAAAAAAGAAAAAGGCCATGTGGTTTTTTATAAAATAACCAAATAGAATTTCTAGAATTTTCCCCAAAAGTTAGCATTTTAAAAAGCTCCAGGAATGGATTAAATGGCAAATTAGGCAAAGCTGAAGAAAATATTAATGAAACTGAAAGACAGATATAAGAAAATAATGCAAAATGCACTCCTTTTATGTTTAGTAAAAGTATTCTAAAATTTTTTCATTGTTCAAAAGGATGATAAAGAAATTAATGATTTGGGGGAGGCACCTGTGGCTCAGTGGGTAGAGCACCGGCCCCATATACCAAGAGTGGCAGGTTTGAACTGGCCCCAGCCAAACTGCAAAAAAAAAAACAGCGGAGTGTTCTGGCAGGTGCCTGTGGTCCCAGCTACTCAGGAGGCTGAGGCAGGAGAATTGTCTAAGCCCAGGAGTTGGAGGTTGCTGTGAGCTGTGTGGAGGGTAGCTTCTTAGAGATGAAACTTCGATGTAACATTGAATGAGAAAAAAAAATATGTTGCAAAGGATATGTACAGTAAGATAACTATTTACATAAAATTTTAAAGCAAGCAAAGCAACACTATAAAATATTTATTGATACATACACCTATAATTAAAGTATAAAAATGTTTATAAAGACAATAAATGCTACTTTAGGATGATGATTGCCTCTGGGGAGAAAAGGAAGTGAATGGGATGGGAAATAATTATGGCACAAGATTAAGTTTTGACAAAGCTGGTTGGTGAGTGCACCAGCGTTCCTTATATTACTACCTTTACTTGTCTGATACTTGAAATATTTCATAATTTAAAAGACTGTTTTATTTATGAGTAGAATTTATCAGATTTCTACATCCAGTGTATTCATCAGTTTCTAAATCCTTCTGCATTTATTTTTCTAGTATTTGATTGAAATTGGAGTCAGCCAAAAATGACTAATCTGGGGTTTTCCCTTTCAAGGCTCCCAGTGTCATACCAAAAAGCCTTACACCAGATTCCTGTCTTGGATTCCAATTCCTGTCCCATTGAACGTGACCTTTTTCTAGCAGTTGATCAGTACATTCTCATGATTAAGTTCTATGATCTAATATGTTCTGTGCAGATTGGGTATTACATTACAAATTCCTGTTCCTTTAAGGAAAAGCTCTTAGTGAAAAAAAAAAAAAACCAGAAAACAAGCAAAATAAATTGTTTAAAATTAAAATCAAATTGTTGAAAATAAATACTGATGGACACAGCTTTTTCAAAGGAAAAGCTGAAAGATTTCCAACATCTTATGCTATGTGGACATGTGACTAAAACCTGTTTGAGACTAATTGTATGAACCACATGTGGAGAAAACAATTCTAATTATTTATTACCAGTCAAATATGTTTAATTTTATCCAGAACCACCCTTCCATTAAATTTAGATATTGATATTCTGAAAATCCCAGCCTTCATTCCTTAAGAGTCATATCTAAATGTCCTTTATATATGGACATGTTGCCATTAATAAAAATCCACAGTTGTGTTACTTCTCCTTATTTGAGTCTGTATGGGTACTCCTATAGACAAAGCCAGATTTAAAGTATAAGTAAGTAGAGTCATGAAAATTCTTGTTCAAGAAATTCCTAAAAACCAATTGCCCTGAGACATTTAGGTACTTGAGAAGATTTTGAGGGAAAAAAATCCGTACCATAAAGTAACAAGCAGATGTTGCCCATGTGTCGTTTACAGATAAGTTCCTATAGCTAATGGGATAGTTTTTTCTTGAGGCTTTGCCATTTTTAAATCCAGTTGTCCATAAATGTCTTTGAGGCACATCACGTGTGACAAACAAGCTAAGCCTGAACTTCCCTAGAAAGAGTGCAGAAATTGAGGATTTAAATTTGCACTGTTAATTTTTTAAAGCATTGATAAAAATAAGGCATAGTTTCCATACGTCAGTTGTCAAAATCCTGCTTCTGTATCTCTCAGGACCGTGAATATGCTCCTCTGCCCTTTTTTGTTGCTGTTGTTCAGTTTCATTCAGGGTCATGTCTTTGGCATTGCGTAGCTTTCATTGAAACGTCATCCAAAATGTTGCTTCTCATCCACTTCTTAATCGGAACTGTTTCCTTCTAAGGGTGTGGTCTGGTAACTGTCAAAGTTCCTCTATCCCCGTGGTGTGTTACTCAGGAAATTTTTTTACTAAATAATGATGCTGAACATTTCATAAAATATTTCCTTTTGTGAAATCGGTTTACATCATGAGTTAGTGATTTTTGTTAGCGCAACACTTGACCATGAGTCTGTGCTATTTCGTGTGACGTGCCAAGGTTATTGCATTGATAAGAATGTCATTTCTGTTGCTCATGAGCTGAGAAAGTCATCATTCCCTTTACTGGTCCTTCACCAGGTAATGTCATGTTGTTGAGGGTGTTACCTGCTGTGTATGAAAAGCAGCCTCAGCCAATTAACAGACACTTGACGGAGCTCCTGGCCTTGATGTCTCAGCTGGAACAAGCAGAGCAGTACCATCTCCTGCGGCTTCTGCATGTGGCAGCAAAGAGAAAGCAACTGGAGGTAAATACACTAAACATGTACGTTCTCTCTGGAGCAAAGTAGGTATCACGAAGTCATACAAGGGGAGTGGCATCAGGGCCAGAGAATGATCGTTTTGTGCAGGTGACACGAGGTGGGGGGTCCTGGAAAACAGGCTTCATGGGAGGCTCCAGGAAATGAGACCCAGAAGACAGGCCAATGGCTGAGCCTTAACCACAGAGTAGATCTGGGGTGGGGCCCCCAATTTTATCTTTCTCACAAGTGCACAAGTGGTAGTGCTGCTGCTCCAGAGACCACGTGTTAAGCAGCAAGGTCAGCGCTCGGGCAGAGGCCTGGGGACCTCTGTGTCCCCAGTCTGCCTCTTTGCCTTTGCCCTTAAAACAATATATTACTGTTATTTTTGCACATCTGTCTCTTTCCGTGCCCAGGCCTCGTGTCTACATAGTCACACGTACTCTCTAGCATAGTGCTGGGTGAATCGTCAGAGTTCAATAAAAAGTTGTTGAATTGAGACGTGAACTAATGAGCAAGGGGCAGAGGGGGGAAACCGTGAAGAACCAGGACAATCTGTGCTAGGTTCTCCACACGGGGAAAGGGGCTCCACAGGGCCCAGATCTAGAGAGGCAAGGGAGAAGAAATGAGAATTGACCTTGAGTTTGGCAGCAGGGGCTCGCCAGGGACCCATAGAGGGCAGTGTCCCTGGGGGGTGATAGGGAGGCGATCAGTTGTTGTGGGTTGCATGTGGGAAACAGCTGTGTGAGTGTGGACTGCACATTCAGGAAGTTTAAAGGAAACAGGAAAAGGAGGGTTAAAAAACAAGAATAAAGAAATTGAAGATGTGAAAGAGAAACATTGGATAGACAGAGTGCTGGAGGGAGTTATGGGATGGATTCCAGAGGACAAGGAGAAGAATCAGTTTCAGGAAGGGACAGAAAGGCTTAGCAAAGGTACAGCAGAGTCTGGGATGAGGAGTGAAGTTGAGGATCACCGCTGGATCACCTACAAGGATGCCCAGGGAGGTTGGAAAGATTGTACTTTAGTATCTGCGTATCCTTGAGCCCCAAGCTGTGGCTACCTGTGTAAGTGGGCCCCCCTCTCCCATTGTTGCCCTCTGGGTATCCCACTTTTCAACAGACTGTCCTTCCCAGATGCAGGGAAGAATTTCCTGGCTAGTGAGTCAGGGTTGGTCCCTCCAGAGAATCCTCTGGATCCATTTATAGAAAAAGACTGGGTGGTCAGTTTTCTAAGTGGTCTTTATGGGAATCAAGTTTGTATTCTTGGCTGCTGTAACCATGCTGTGATGCAGCCAACAAAAGAAGCAGAATGCAGTAACATGTAAGAGCACATCTCTGATTGTCCCCAAGCACACAGCAGTGAGGGACAGAAAGAGGCAAGGACAGTCCTCCCCTGACGGGTGTTCAGACCCAGGGGGACTGCCTTTGTGATCCGGTCCCTGGAGGACAGTCATTTTCTAGGACTTCTGCTCAGCAGTGTGGAACATTCCTATTCACATACCTAATCCTGTGGCACCTAACACAGCATCGCTAGGCTGACAGTGCTCAGAGGTCACTTCTGGTATTGACTTAAAACAGGAAGCCATTTACAGAACGTTAAGACGTACAGAGCCTGTTCTGAAGCAGTTTTTAGAGCAGAACCGTGATTTTTGGAACATATTTCACAGCATGATGGGAATAAGTAGTAAACGAGGGAAGCATTTTGTAGATTTCTAGAGATTAATAGGTAATTAATGCTAACTAAACTAATTAAAAGAGAAAATTTGGCCTGACAACTAGTAGAAAGAGAAAGTGTGTGTGTGTGTGTGTGTGTGTGTGTGTACTCTACCTTTTATTCCATACATAAGAAATTAAATGTCACTTGCTACCAGTTAAATTGTGGCACTGTTTTTCTGCGGGAGCTGTATTCATAAGACTTGAGTGACAAAATCCTAAACCTGTGAACAGTCTGTTGTAGGAGCACAGATGAGGAAGAGACTAATTCTGCTCAGGAAAAACCAGAGACGTCAAGGCTGAGACCTCTGTCTTGGGCGACTTGCTTTAGAGGATTCTGTCCTGGCCTCCTCCACCTGTGCCCCTGGTTCCCATCCATCCCCTCGCCTGCTAACTAAGTTCAGGCTCCTGGGACCTTGGGATTCCTTTCTGAGGCACCTCAGCCTGCTTCCAAGCTTGCATAGGCCTAGTCCCTGTGTCCACTTTCCCGGGGACAAGCTGTTCCAACCACTGGCCCCTATTCCTGAGAGTGGCCTGGATGAGCATGCACGTATGGGCTGGGTGGTCACGTGCACGGCAATTCCAGGGGGAGGAAGAGAAAAGAAGGGGTGGGGCAAGGGATGAGGGGTGGAGAGTATTCCTCTCTATTCCCTTTACTAAGGCCCAAATTTCTGAATCCAAGTTAAGCATTGCAGATTGTTGTAAAGGCCATTTGTCAGGTAAGAGTGTAGACGTCTTACAGAGAGGCTGAATGTTTGTGTGTGTGCTGTGGGGGCCTCCACGTGTGCTATTGCCCCAAGTCCTGCATGTGTTAGGATGGGCAGCAGAGACACCTGAGATCAGGTTACAAAGCGTGAGATTTCTGTCCATGTTCAAGCCACTGTGGATGGTCAATGCAGCTGGGTCGTGGAGAAGGGGACGGGACATAGAAGACCCCAGAAAGCCTTGGCATTGGGATTCCAGCCACAGGCCATAAAAATCTTTGAAAGTCTCTGAGAGAAACTTGGGGTGATTAGATCGGGCTTTGGGCAGGATGACTCTGGCGGCAGTGAGGAAGCAGAACAGGAGAGAGAAGACTGAGGCAGGAGGCTGGTGCGGCAGCTGTGCCAGCAGTGTACAGGGTGGGGTCTACGCCTGAACACAGGCCGTGTCCGCTGCTCTCTGCCAGCCGTCTAGCTGTCTTTGTGGCTGCTTTGCTCTGAGCAGAGACAAGGCTCTCCCTGGGACACAAAGCCAGACCCCAGCGAGGCAGCACCAAATACAGCAGCCTAAGGAAATGCCCTGTGTTTGGAAAATAAAATTCCTTCTCATTTAAGAATAATCTATCTAAAGCCTAAAGCACCACTTCCTTTCCTGTGTGTGATAAGCTCCAAGAAATGTCTATCTTTTCTTTCACAAACTTTGGGCTATTAACAATTCAGAGTAAAGTAATGAACTTTTGTTTAATTTGTAAAATTATTATTACTTACTTTACCTTATTCGGGGCTTCTCTTTGCTCTTTGTATGGATTAAACTGTGCTCAAGAGTAGGTATTTGCCCTCAATGAACGAGCTTTCTTTATGCCTTTTTTTATTTCTAATTAATATGAAGGTAACAATTCTTAGGTTACATTGTTTTCAATTCTAAGGTAAAGTTCAAGTTGTAGTTGAGCCCTTCACCCGGGAGGCGTGCTGGACACCCTCACGTTGTAGTTCTTGCTTTCTGGATTGCTTGTTGATCCCATTCTTCCCCTCCCCTCCCCTCCCCCTCTCCTCCCTCCCCTCCCCTCTCCTTTCCTCTCCTCTCCTCTCCTCTCCTCTCCCCTCCTCTCCCCTCCTCTCCTCTCCTCTTCTCTTCTTTCTTTTTTTGGTTCTTTATAGAGTATGGAGTGACAGGTAAAATACATGCTGTGTGATTTGGGATGTATGGCTGAAGTTTAAACTAAAAACTTGGGATGACTAGAAGCCTATGTCACAGAGGACTGGGTGTTCCAGAAATAGGACCTGAAGAGTAAGGCCTGGGAAATGGAATGTTTCAGAATGGGGAAGGAAATGTATAAGCATTTTTCATTCTAAAAAATTCAGGTGCAGTATGTTGCCCTGACTCTTCTGCTGTACGTGCCAGGGACCTCTCATGGCTTCTCCTGAGGACATGTGATCGCTCCCAAGTGCACAGCAGCATTTACAGAACTGGTCATTGATATATGCCACTTACCAGAAACAAGCCCTGTTCTTTCCTCCAACAGTACTAGATAGGAATATAAAGTCTGAATCTCTATGTGGCATAATTTCAGTTATCTCTAAACCTTGTTCTTGTACATCCCTGATAGTCAAGCTGTATATGACATACAACAATGTGTATGTTTAAACATGGTGTGCAGCTCTTCAACTACGATGGGGAGCGGGAGATATGTTATTCAAATGCTTCCTGTAAAATCATTTAGACGTTTGTTCCTTTGATTTGTTCCTCAAATACTCATTAATTCACCTTCTGGCCAGGCTCTTTGGTAGGCACTGGGCATACAATGGTGTGCAGAACAGACATGACGGTTGACCTTGCAGAGCTTTCAATCCAGCCTGAGCGACAGACATCCAGACAGAGAGAAGGAGGCAGAGAAGGGCCAGCTCAGAGCCACTAGGGCAGCAGAGGCACTAGTCTGAGAGGGAGAGGAGAGGGGTGGAGGATGGCTTTTTAATTCATCTGAGGCCTCAAGAATAATTAGGAGTTACTCCAGCCAAACAGGGGAAACAAGAATTCCAGGCAGAGTGTATCACATGAGTAAAATCCCAGATGCAAGAGAAAACGTAGCAGAACCAGAAAATGTTTAAAGAATTCAGCCTTGTTGATGTGTGACACGTGGTGGGGACTGGGGGGAGGGAGGGTAGGTGAGGGGTTGAGGGTAGGAAGAGGGCAGGAGTCAGGTCACAAAAGGTCACAAATAAGCTTCCAGCTTGAGAAGGGCAAGTGACTGAAGAGTTTTAAGAGGAGAAGGGGCACCATTGTGACCGCAGAGAGAGAAGGGACAGGGAAGGCAAGACTGAAGGAGGGTAGACCTGTTAGAAGCCTGTTGGAATAACCTACATGCCAGATGCCTGGGGCAGTGATATCCACTTCATGTCTCCCCCAGAGAGGCTTCCCTGACCAGCCTAAATTAGGGCCCTGCGACCATCTCTCACAGAGCCCTCTATTTTCCCTTACATGGTATGTATTAAAATTTATAAAAGTGCATTTCTGATGCAACTGTTTGTTTTACTGAATGTCTCCTTTACCAGACAGTGAATTATTCCATGATGCAATCCTGTCACGCTCAGTAGCTGTAGCCTCACCTTCTAAACAATGCCTTGCAAATAGGAAGGACTTCGTTAATAGTTGTGAATGGGCAGATGAATAGAAATGGAGGGGAGGGGACAGATGTGTGGGATACTTGAGTGGTGGAATCAACAGGACTGGTGATTGTTCATGTATGGGTACTGGTAAGGGACAAACATAGAAAGTGAGTCCCAGATTTATGGCTTAAGTAGCCACGTGGATAATGGTGTCATTTATGAAGGAGACACCTGGGTCCAGAGGGAGTGGTAGGAGAAGCAGGTTTTTGGCAGGGATTGGATTACAAGAAGTTCAGCCTTGGGAAGACTGAGTGAGCTGGGCATCAGATTCAGCTTTAATACTGACACTACATTTGAAGGATTCCTCACCAAAAACACAACAAATAAAAAACAGCAAACCACAATAAAAAAAAAGTGTAGTAGAAATATGGATGAACAAATCTTTTCTACTATTGCTGTTCAGTTTTCCACAGCTTTCCCTTTATGATTCTTTTATCAGAAAAAAAATCAATTCATCAAACTGTCAGTATGTAACATATCTGTGTATTAACATAGTGACTTCATTCCACACAAGAGTTAACATCTTTTAACATCTTTGAATATGAATTGCTTCATCTTTCTATTCATAAAAACATAAAGAATCAAGATAAAGTACTAAGTAGTGGGAGTACAGTGGAAATCATTTTGCTTTAATAATTTTATCTTATTAGCGTTTTCATGATTAAAATGAAAAATTGAAGAAAATGTGGGAGATCTGTTCTGCTTTCTTATTTATATTATTAGACATTTTTAAACAGTATTTCTTCAACCTGAAAGGTTTGAGTATAATCAACAAGGATCTCTGACAGACTTACAGCATCCTTTCCATTGCGGCTTCCATGGTGGCCAGAGGAAAAGCGGAAATGTAGCGTTCTTGATAAGGACACACACGTCAAAGCATGATTCATGAATAGTAGTGTTAAAGCATTTTGTAAACTTCACTCTTCAACAGTAGGGCATAGATTAAAATAAAAAGAAACTATCACCCCTGAAGATTTTATTATATATTTTAAGTCCCAAACTTGAGATATTTCCTTAAGTTCTAGGGAGGGTAACACCACTAGAATATGTTGAGTCCAGGTTTCACATTAAAAAAGTTTGCTTTCAAGATGAATTCTGATTTCATTAACTTTTATTAACATTTCTCATTGTTTTTCTCTCTGCTCTTCTCTCTCTTTGTAGGTAGTTCAGAAGTGTATTCCTTTCCTCATTGGACATTTGAAAGATTCAACCCATAATGACATCATCTTAAACACCCTCATAGAGATAGCTGGCTATGAACCAGTGGCCTTGAACAGTTTTCTTCCAATGCTGAAAGAAATTGGTGAGCGATTCCCCTACCTCATCGGACAAATGGCAAGAATCTATGGAGCTGTTGGGCACGTGGATGAAGTAAGTTTGGCCTGGATCTTTCTATTTCACTGAAGCTCTATGAGTTCTGGAATTCTCATTGTCCTTTCAATGCTTTTGCATGGACAGTATCCTTTGGGTCAAGGTAGAAGGATTATGTGGAAGGATTAGGAAGTGAGGATTTTATTGCCGGAATGTTAGTTGAGGAAGGAGGAGAGTTAAAAGGGAGAGAGCACTGCAGGAGATTCAAGACCATTTTGTAATAACAGCAGCCAGTAAAAGAGCTTTCTCTCATTTCTGGTTGCAGTTTCTCTTAACTTAGGAGACCGTGAGGAAGCACAGGGCTGCGTTTCAGAAGCTACTCGTGAATGAGCACCCAGGCTTTCCTACCATGGGCCTGGGTTCTGTGTGCTTTGAGCCCACTGGATAATATTATTTGGGCCAGTGAAATAAACATTCTGGATGTTTAAAAGTACTAGTCTAAATATTTGCATAATGAAATCTTTCAATAGGGACAACAGGATGCCATCAGAGTTTATGGGGATTAGGTGACTGAGAACGTTTTCAGAAATTCAGGTTCTGAAGACATGTGCGTCTCTCTGATGATTTTATACAATAACTACATATTAGAATTTAGGATTTTTATCTTTTGAAAATCAAATCAAATATATAATTGATAAAAAGAAGATTTCTCTTAATCCACCTACAGAAAACATAATCAGCTATTAAATAAATAGTATAAAATTGTGCAACTTTTACAAGTAATTTCATTATTCCTTAAGTTCAACTCATTGATTCTGCACAAGACAAAATTTAAAAACAGAAAGCTATGTGACATACCCAGACTCGGGCTGGGTTAGATAGTGATCAAGTTAGAATGAGATCTTTGATATCCTTGGCATTCAGTTTCAGATTTTGTCTTAAAATGTATCTTTGGTGCTATTTTATTTTACTTTTGCTGAGAGTTGTGAAGAGTCTGTGACTGACAGAGGCTCTTTCCCCTCTGCCTTCCCAGAGGAAGGCAAGAGAACCGAGCTCCCCAGCCTACACGTGTCATCACGAGGGTGGATCTTGAAAGGGAATTTCTTTGGCACAGACATGCTGCTTAGTATAATCCCACTTCTGTTCACTGCTATGGGAATGACTTACACCTGCCACAGTCCGCCTTTTTGGTACTTTACCCTGCGTGTCACCTTTGCTGCCAGGCTGGGGACACTGGTATGCCCAAGTGTTATTAGGCCAACTTCAGCCGACAGCTGTTTAACTGAATCTGCTGGTCTTGCAGATCTTTGCAAGGACCAAAAAGCCCAGCTTCTGAGGTGTGAGGCCCTGGAATCTTTAAAGTGTATTCTTTCTGCACTTTAAGGGTAGTTCTTCTTGTGACAAATACATTTATGACTCATTAAGATGTAGCAATACACACTGGAGTAGACTAAACTTCCATGGAAAACATAAGATGCAAAAAAAAAAAAAGTTCCAAACACTTGCCATGTGCAATCTAACCATATGCAATTGTGTCACTATAGGTTTGTCTGACTGAGGTTAGTTTGGAAAGAATGGTCTGTTAGGCCACAGCAGATATTCAGGAGACTCTTGGTGGGCACAGGGGTAAGGAAAGGGGGATCCAAATAGCCTGAGGAATAAATTATTTCTGAATTCAAATTTGGTTTTTTCCTCCCAGCACACACACACAAAATTTCTCATGGTTCAATTCTCCCAGTCTTTACCCGACCCTCACCCCCAGCCAAGAATAATGTGGATCAAATACTTAGCAAATATATCTGGATATCAGGATTACATGGGAAGCTTTTAAGTGTCTTGGGCCACATAAGATACCTTTGAAATCACAATTTCCAGAAAAGGAAACCAGGAATCTGGATTTATGGAAACCTCTGCCAGGGTAATTCTGATGCAGCTATGTGTGTGTCAGCATTTGGAAACTTTCAGTAGAAAATGCTCAAAGTGTTTTCTCTCTTACATTTAGAATCAGCCCATGCCCGTTACCCATCCTAGTAAGCCATTGCTAATCAATTTAACAATTTTCTAGACTTATGGGATATCAGTGTAGACTAGGTTTGGCTGAGAGTAACACAAAATCCAAACCAAGAGCGACTCATCCAGAGATGACCCTCCATTTCCCTCACACATAAAGACTTACATGCAGAAGTCAGCCAGTCTGCAGCGCCATGTCTCAGGGACCCAGGCTTATTGCTCTTCTATCCGTGAGCACACCTGACAGTGTCCATCTCATGGTGCAAGATGGCACCATCCCCACCTGTCATGACATAACTTCAGCCAACAAGAAGGGGAAAGGAGAGAAGAACTCTTTCAGACAAACCCTGCCTGTTTACCTCCCATTGGCTAAATATAAGGTTAATATGACCACAGAGAGGTGGGAACATGTAGCCTGGATTCAGGTGGCCACATGCTCGGGTCCCCAAGAAGAAGGACACAACAAATGAGCCTGGACACACCACAGTCTCTTTGCTGCTGCTCAAGGCGTTTCAATATCTCTGATAATTCTTTGATTTTATTATTTCATTTTACTTAATATTGGTCTAATGAAATTACCTATAAATGTCAGGTAGGCTATTTTTCTGAGAAGTTATGCCCCTTCTTGTTCCCTTTGAATGCCTAACATACTACCATGAGGAAGCCCTTTTAGGTTTTTTTTTTTTGCAATTTTTGGCTGGGGCTGGGTTTGAACCTACCACCTCCGGCATATGGGGCCGGCACCCTACCCCTTTAAGCCACAGGCGCCACCCAAGCCCTTTTAGTTTTAAGAAATGCTAAAGTTCAGATGTCTAAGCAACTAGTAACTGCTTAATTTGAGTAAATTTTTTCAATTTTCTGAATAAAATCTTGTAGAACATTAGTCCTAAAGACCAAAACCCATAGGCAAGCCTCTTTCCAAAAAGAAAGGTCACAAGGTAGGCCTGACAGTCCAGCCTGGGGTCCTGGGGAAAGAGATTGCAGTAAAGAGAGAACTGTGCAAACCATGCCCTAAAAAAGGACCAGCACTTTCTATATGCAGAGCTTGATCTATGGAAAGACGATGGGACTGTATGATCCATGGGAATGCCTTTGGTAGTTAGGATAAGACAGCCACAAGACCCTAGTGACGTTTCTCTAGTCACCCTAGTGACCTCTCTCTCATCCTATTCTAACCTCCTCTAAAAATTGACTTGATTTGACATTTTTCTCTTTGACACCAAAGTAAAACTTGCAGTTGTTTTCAGGGATTCAGAGTATCAGACAATTTCATTGCCAGGATTTAAAGGGTTTTGAAATGCGGAAAACTTTTAAGATGCTCTGACTTTTGAAATGTACAATCTGTGACTGATGGGAGCCTACTGTTAGATCCCTCCCTTGTTTCCTGGCTTCTAGCAAACCCCATGGTTTTATCTTTAAGAAGAAAAAGGGAGTCTCCTGAGGGCATGCAGTCATGGACCAGAGCTAGCCAGGAGGTCACACCAGCTGTTAATTGGCTTATGCCTCACCTTCTGTGTGCGCATGGAGCCAGGTGTAAGGACTGCAGGGCTGTTTATTGGGAACCCACCACCGGGTGTGCCTGTCTTTCAAATCAGGGCCCATCTGGGTGGGCAAACTGTTTTCACCAGCTTGATAGCAGCGTCACAATTTTTCCATCTGTATTACACCCGGAGTTGTATATGTAAAACAAAAAATAAAATTCTACAGATTCTTATTTTTCTCGGTCTCCCAAATCAACTCAGGGATCTTTTTTGCTCTACTTAAATGGAGCCATGTTTAATAGCCATGTAGGGTTTATGTCACTATGGGAGGCCTTGACAACTCAAAGACCATTTCCAGGTAAGTGGTGGTATCCAAGCATATCTGTTAAATGGAGAATCCAACTAGAAGGACCAAGACAAAGTTGCTTCTGGAGCACCTGATGAATTGTTCTATCCTGTGAGTTCTTCCTTAGTCCCCTTAGGCAAAGTCACTCCCCTTCTACACTCCCATATATGAGCACTTCAGTGGTACCTCAAATGTCATACTAGCTTCACCATGTTATAATTTTCAAGTTCATGTCTATTTATCTTCCATGAGTCTCTGAACTTCCAGAGGAAAGAACTGCATTATATCCATCTGAACTTACCTGTAGCCAAAAGAACACATGATTAGTTATGAATTTGAAAGTCAAATTCTTACTTAAACTGTCATTCAATCACGTCTCTGCTACTTATTCTAGCTGGCATAATTATGACTTAAGAGAGAGGAGAAGGAAATATTAATGTAATGAAGTCTACATGTACACAATTTCTCTCCGATTCCAAGCAGGTGAAAGATGAGATGGGGGAACATGGGCTCATGATCCAGAAAACACACGATGAGATGTGGCCACTCATGGATCCAATAGTCCTGGGTCCTGGTAGGTGACATACACGAAAAGTGAAGCTAAGTGGATCATGAGAAGAGGTTTTCATACATGAGGCATCAGCAGGCAGCAAACTGGCTGAAGAACAGCTCCAAGAAGGAGCATTTACCGTGGGAGACGGAGCAGTGATCATCATTTGGATATTTCTGTGCAAGATTCCATCACTTGAACAGCTGGCCAATGGTAGGGCATCCATCTGGTGTGACATGGTGACTCAGAGTGTGGCCTCAATGTCAGGTTGCCTTGGTTGTGATCCAGACTCCACCACTTACCAGCTATGTGGCCGTGAGAAAGTTCTGTCACCTCTTTTGACTCAGTTTCTTTTTCTTTTTTTTTTTTGTAGAGACAGAGTCTCACTTTATCACCCTTGGTAGAGTGCTGTGGCATCACACAGCTCACAGCAACCTCCAGCTCCTGGATCTAGGTGATTCTTTTGCCTCAGCCTCAAGTAGCTGGGACTACAGGTGCCTGCCACAATGCCACAATTTTGTTTGTTTTTCTGGCTAATTTTTTATTGTTGCTATTTGGCCAAGGCCAGACTCGAACCCACCACCCTCGGTATATGAGGCTAGCACCCTACCCACGGAGCCACAGGCATTGCCCCTGACTCAGTTTCTTCTATGAAATGGAAGCATAATACTATTCACCTCTTAGGTGTGTTGTGGGGATTTAATGAATTAAACCATGTAGAATAGTGTTTAGCAAATAGTAAACATTCAATAAATGTCAACACTTTAATACTGGACTCATTGTTGCTCAAGACTTTCTCATTGCGTTGTTTTGTATACAGCCTGAAACAGGCTGAAGTTGGGAAAGATAGAAACTAGGTAAATGGCTTACCTTGTCCCCATTTCTCTAGGGAAAGCAGCTGTATGGACGGGTATATGTGGGACAAGTTAAAATCAGGACAGACAGAATTGGAATGAGACGCCACCAAAACCAAATGTATCATTCTTTTTTAGAAAATGATGTCATTTTTTTTCTCAGGGTAGAATGTTTATCTTTATATTGCATAACATCATTCCTGGGGGGAATAAGAATAACAAACATCATTAAGCCCCATTTCATGAAATTGTATAAGTTAAAATAGGTCTTTTTTTCTTGAGACCCTGGAAGCACATTGCTTTCCATAAAGCACAGGTGGTCTCCACCTTCCTACCTATAAAAACAGCTCAAATAAGTTTGCAGCATTTTTTAAAACTCTCATTGACTAAACCCAAAGGGGGTTAAGTTAAGCCCAAGCTAGGTTAATGTTCCTTCAGTCTGTGGAGGACTGAAATGGAAGTTTTGTTTCAATTTTAGGGGATTTTATTTTTTCATTATTTTCTTCCCTCATTAGACTCTCTCAGCCATGCAAGTGGTCGCAGCCCACTTGTTAGGGTATTAGAGCCGTAATAACCTGCTTTCCTAACACGCGCCAACATGGAAAATAGACTATTAGGAATGGCTTTGGTATTTTTGAGAGGCAGACTTGAATTCACATGTCTGTCCACCTGCTTAAGTCTCAAATCAATGAACTTTTAGTTCAATATCAAATTTACCGTACTTTAGGAGCTGGCTCAGTAGAAAGCACTAACTGGTCGATAGCACACACCCCCTCACCATGTTCTGTGTCCCCTCCATCGTGCCAGACCCTCAAGGCAGCAGACCTGGGGTGGAAAGAGAGATGTGATTACAAGCATTTGCAAATGATCTCATAGCGTAGGGAAGGATGCTGGGGCCACTTGTTTTTCCTTAGCTGAAGACCAGTGTCCTGCACCTGTGAAGAATCCAATGTGTGCCCCTGAGCGCAGCCGCTGCCATCACGGGTGTTCAATCCTGTGCCCTCTGCTCTGTTTTTCTAACTGGCTGGAACATGCTGGCCAAGCACCAGGATGTATTTATTACATCCTCTCTGGGCTCGGAGTCATGAAGACTTTTCAATTAAAGAAGTGACACACATCTTGCCCAGGTCACATTTCTGTGACATCCGGCAAGCCTACACAAACACTTTCAGGAGGAAAAGGAAAAGAATGACAAAGGCAGCCGAGAGAACCATATCACTGTCCTCATCCTGAGTGTTGAATAACATCCTGAGAAATGGGAGCCCGAGGGCTGATTTGCACATTTAACTTGCACATCAAGACTGAAGGACACGGGGCCATTCTACAAGAGGAGGGACCTGTGACTTTAAACCACAATTTCCCCAACGATGATGAATTCAGTTAAAACTTTGATAGGTTCAATGACTTGGGGGATTCATTTTCTCAATCCTTGGTTGGTTCCAGGTGGATGATACTTAATAAATACTACAAAATTGTCATCAATTGGGAAATACCTTTTTCTAAATGAAAATGGCTTTCTGTTTATATATTGCAAAAAGGTTACATGCTAGCTATAAATAATACTAGTAATAAACTCCTTACGAAGTACAAAGAAAACAAAAACCAATTTTAAGAGTGTACAACTTGGCGGCGCCTGTGGCTCAAGAGTGTACAACTCGACTTTCAAATAAAAATGCTGATATTGTACATCCTCCTACCACCGACAGAGGGTTGAGTTGCCAATTCTCTCTGGGTACAAGTCCCAGTGTTGCTGCTGGGGACACACAGAGGGAAAAGACACAGCCCTGCCCTGGAAGAGTTCACAGTGATTGGGGCAAGGGAGATGTACAAACGGACAATTAGAATTTAATGTCCTGCTTGCTATTTCTGAATTTTGAACTGGACCAAGAAGGAGAGACTAACCCTGGGTAGGGAGTTTGGGAGAGTGTCATAAGGTTGGTTGTTAAATGACAGGGTTATGTCAGGGGAAGAGGAGAAGGGGCACCATGGAGAGCTCATGTGACATTCAATGGCACTCAGCTGGGAAAAGGCCTTCAGTCTTCTAGCAACCAGGAAGCATTTCAAAGACCTGGAATATAGAACAAATAACGGCGGGGAGGCTGAGGGATGGGGCTGGATGGTGGACTGGGCCAGATTGTGAAAACCCCTTATGCATTCACAGACAGTTCCTGCTTTCCACCTTCTCACTCAACCGATTCATGACAGTGCCCAGGTGATCTGGGAAGAGTACTTTGTTTCCCTTACTTGTGCAGACAAGTAAATGTAATCCTATGTCCTCCAGAGTTTCCAAGAAACCAGAGCTGGTAAAAGGACAAACAGTCCCCACAAATACTCTCAAATGTAGGAGCAGTAAATAATGGTTTCAAAAGTTCCATATTGCAACAATTTTCAACAATGTCTTGTACTTATCAACTGTAATTTGGGCAGAATGAACAAACCCACAAAGGGCCCTGTGAGCTGGGGCAGCTTAGCAGTCCCACAGTGCCGCAGCAGCGTGCGCGGGGCTGTCCGCCTGGCCAGTGTCCCCCCAGGATCAGCTCGACAAATGGGAGGCCTGGTCCCACAGACCCGATCTTCCCCTTTGCAGAGGGGGCCATCTGACATTCTTACACTGGTAGCTGAAAGGGAATTAGGCGTGTGCCTGAGCAAGGCAGGCTTCGTGTGTGCCCTTTATAGACGTGAGCCTAAGAAGTGAATGAATCCCAGATTCACCAGAAAAGGCAGCGGGGGCATTGGCAGAAGTGAGTTGAAGAAGACAAAGTAGTTGCTAATTTCAGCTCAAATCCTGCTGTTCTTTTAAGACTATAGCAGCAACCCTTGCCCTGCCTGTGACCCCCAGACCTAAATCACTTTAATTAGAGCCAGTTACTTCCATTTACCAGCATCACATTTCTTGGCTTTACAATTTTCCCCAACTTCACAGCTTATTCTGCTAACAGACATGGCAGGATACATATATGAGGAATTCATGCTCCCCCAACCAGCGATACAGTTGATGTATAAATACCCCAACTCCTTTGATCCTCCCATGAGATAAACTTTCCCCAGAATTTCTCAGGCTGCTCTCTGAGCTGTTTCCCTTCTCTTTCTCACTCCTCTGCTCCCCTACTGGTTTCCTGCAGTTTCCAAACAAACATCTTGCACTGAAATCATGTCAGATTCTGTCTGTTTGGGGGGAACTCAACCCAAGACAAAGACAAAGACATTTCTGTGACTTCCCCAAACCTCTGTGATCTGCCCTGTTCTGAACATTCGAGAGGGTGTGCCTGTAATACAGTTTACCATCTGACTGTCTTCTGGTTGGATCTGCTTTCCATTCATCTAGTGCAAGAATACACATTTACCAATCCTTTATAAGGACTCTGAGAGAAGGAACCATACCCTGTGATCCTACCCATCCAAGTAGTGGGCTCACAGCAGGTGACCCACTATACTGGGGAACTAACTCACGCAGAGATTAGGACTTGACTGAACATCAGTGTCTTTTTCTGGTAGTTGACATCTAATGACTCACAGAGTGTGTTTGAGGAGGGCCAAGGAAATTACAGATGTTGAGGTCTAGACAACAGCTGTGGCTACTGATCTTCAGGTTCTGTTGGTCTGTGTCCTATGTGGTGTCCAAAGCATGGTCCCTAGACCAGCGGCATTAAGTGTCACTGAGGAACTTGAAACAGAATCTATAATTTAGGTGATATGTGTGTGTGAATGAATATGTAGGAATCACTGCTCCTGAGGGTTTACTTGGTATAGAACACTCATGGGAGTCTGCACATCCTCACATATGTAGATATATTGCATGATACACGTTTACAGACACACACATAGCCATACACCCAAATGTTTATTTGCAATACCCATTTATTTCAATGTAATCCATAACCTTTAAAAATTATCAACATCGCTCTCTCTCCCCTCTCTGCTGTCTCTGTCTCTCCCCCACTTTCCTCTCTCTCTCTTTTCTCCCCTCTCTCTCTCTTTCTTTCCTCACTCCTCCTTGGTGTTGTCCTGCAACATCCCCCCTCACCAATAAAGATGTTTTGTACAAAAAAAAAAAATTATCAATGTCAGTATAAACAGTAACAAGAAGCATGGACTATCATTTACAATGTAGCTTATGAACATTTATCCCACACTTGCTAGGCACTGTCTGGACAGCAAAGTTAAATACAATTCAACCCCTCTGCTGTGGAGAGAGGCTTTGTTTTTCATTCATTTATAAATGATTTTTCACTGGGCAAAGATTGTGATTCATTGGCACTTCCTGCATAACATTCTTAGAATTCCTCACTTCATCTCCACTCCTACAGAAAGGGGAGAGTGTTTTTAATTAATGGTTTCATACAGAATATCACAGGGGATATGTATAAGATTTTTCTATTGCATAAGTTTTCATTTTTTTAATGGTACTTGATTTTTTGTAGTTCAAGTATGATCTGGAAGCATTCTGAAAACTCCCTACAGCATTTGACACAGAGGTGTTGTCATTACAATATAAAGTTGTATTATAATTATATTCTTAAGATGTATGAAGAGAGCAATTGAAAGTAAATGAATTTTGTTGCAAAGCGTGAGTATACTGTTTGGGGCTGATCTTTACATTTCAACCTTCTTCGTTATTTATCCAGAAAATTTAAGCTTGAATTTGTTTTGTAGTCAGTAGGAATTAGGGACTGGGTACTGGTCTATGTGGACGACACTAAAGCTCAGTAAGGAAAGATGAATGTGAAAGTCAGCTTATTGGCAATGAACCATCACCCTAAAATGTTCACACATTATAATTCACAGTATTAACAAGAATGATTGCTGTTACTACCCGAATACATGTAAGTAATCGGTAAGTAATAGGTAACTGGTATCAATATCTTGATATCAGTTTATTTCTTGTTAAGTAATAAATAAATCTAAGGTAAGGAAGTAGTTATTACTATTTAAGAGTAATCCATTTGAGAAGAATGGAAAACAAATGTTCCCAGAACTGTGGATGAGTCAATGGAAGTGGTCTGGGTAATGGTTCTTAATCTTCTTGAATCAGAATCTGTAATTTAATGAGATCCCCCAGTGATGTGTCTGGGGGTATAGATAGATAGAGATACAAATATAGATGTGATATAGAACACTAGGTATTCATCGAGTCAATATCCAGCAGTTCATTTGGAAAGTGGAAAATAAACTTTCCTAACTATCCCACGTTACTGGAATCTTTACTTCCTAAGTGTGGTTGATTTTGGAAACCACTCAGTTCCTACTTCTCTACATATTCTCCCTGGTTCTTCCTTCCACCGCTTTCTGCTTAGAGGCCAAACTGCCTTCAGCTGCAGGCAATATCCCCCATGATGAGGGTTACTGTGAATTTACATCTTCCCTTTCCACCCACAACGCTTCCCAGAGCTGCCTTCTCTATAATAGCTACACATCCCTAAAGCGCTGCTGGGCTACCAAATCCTTTCCTTTCATGATTAGTAAATACAAGTTAAAGTGCAGGGCTTAGGGGGATGACAAGAGAACAGTAATAGTTTAACAAATGTTTCCTAAAACAAAAATTCTGACCTCCACCACCCTAGAAAGCCAGAATGATTTCAAAGGCAAGAGGCATGGATCTTCATATCCCGAACAGTAGATACCATGGGGATCACAGTTACAATGAAGTGATCTGTTCTGTTGAGAAATGGCAAGATTAAGCCATGGTCCACCCGAGTTCTCAACACCACCCTATCTGAAAATCCTAAACTGTTTTTAGCCTTTTCCCCCGGTTCCCATAAAAGTGAGCTCACCAATGAGAGGAAAGCAATCTGGAAAGTTTCTGTCCTCCAGGCAAGTGTATTTCTAACTCTTTTTTGAGGGCATCCTAGCTAGGGGTGTCTTTACAATCCCATCCTATTAGCTAAAAATCTGCTTCCAATTCATTCATCCATATATGCATTCTCTGCTTACTTCCAAAAAGCAATTAGGGTAGTTCACAATAAAAACACAGTTGCTCTGAGACTAAAAAAATAAAAATAAATTAACTCAAGGCAAAAAATAAAAACAAATTAACTCAAGGCAAAATCCAGGAACTAGAAAAGGAAATATTGGAAGGATTGGTGGCTTCAGTGAAATGGTATCAAACTTTCTTAGCTAAGGAAATCACAGGCCAGATTTACGTTTCTGCAAAATACACTTTTTCCATTCTGTTCTTCCCTATAAATCATGAAATTATGCTCAAATTTTTCTGTCTCACTTGTGTTTTGAGATGTATCTCTCAACTACTATGAATAAATCAACCTTGCTATTATTTTTAAAGTAAGTAGGTGCAAGTACAGATAGGCATCCTGCGTCTAATTATGTAATGAGTAAATCATATTATATAATGAGCACATTATGGAAAGTTCGATTGTAGCCAATGTGTAGTTCATCAGAGTGAAATCTTACCATACTGTTGCTTTCTCTATTGAGCAAAAAGCTCAGACTTTTTTTTCCTGGCAAAAGCTCCAAATGCCATCTTTCTTCCATCCTCCCTTCCTTTTTTCTTTGTCTTTCTTTTCTTTCTGTTTTAGACCCATAGCAAACATATTTCTTCAAAATGGCCTCTAAGACTGGGCCAGAAGGCCTGTGGTTACTTTTTCCTTTTACTCAGTCATTATACCACATTTGCTAAACAGATATTATGTGATTAAAGATGGGCCGCTTCTTTGAGCTCTCTAGGAATTTTTCAATGCTAAAGTCCCCAGTGGTCTTTCAAAAAGTTTGTTTAATTGAAGCAAAAGAAATAGTGGATTCATTGTTCAGGATAATCAATGAGCAGTCATTTACATGTGGGGACCACAGATGGAGGGGAAGAAATTCTGGCTCAGTATAATTCGTTCTGGGTCCCGTGAGCCCGCACAAAAGATTCACCTTCAAGAGGCTAAGTTCCCAAGCCCCTGGTTTTTAGAGAGTAAATCCAAACTATAGAACTCTAACTCTTTTATGAATTCACAAAATAATACTATGTTTGAAGCTCAAATTAGATAGACTTCTACAAGCGTTAAGATTTGTAAGTATTTGGGGATCAGTGCAGTGAAAAGATGTGGGAAATAAACCCTCAGTGCAAGTGGAGAGGGATTTGGGTTTTTTAAACATAAATGTGAGCACATGGGATTCTATTTTGGGAAAAATATTTTAAATTTAAAGAAAAATTTTTGATAACAGACCATGTCAAGTTTTCTGTCCTTTAAAAAATCAAACCAAAATCATAACTTATTTGGTTATATTACTCTCTCAAATAGCTTAAAGGGAAGACACCTCTCATATCCTCTGATGTCCACTGTAAATCCCAAATTAATTTAATTCAAACATCTTCTTCAGGAAAATATTGTAAGTTCTACACCTAAATAAACCGAAGCCATAATAGCTTTATAAATTAAAAAATATGACTTTTTTCACTAAAATTACTCTGTGCCAAATGCACAGAGTTGAACTGAATCCAATTTCTGTTTAATTTTTGCCATGTTACAAAATTTGTGATTCATACAAAACAAAGGATGCATCTGTTTTATCAGCTGTTTCTTAACTTGTATTACTGGGATTTATTTTTAAGAATTGTTTTGACCAGACTGCATTGTTTTACTATGTATGATTTATTCCTCTCCCATAGACCCACAGAAAGTATGATTTAGTTCCTGAAATCATGCAAACTGAATCAAAAATAATAAAGAAAGAATGGGAACTTATTCCCTTTGCATTTGACTAAATGACCACTTAGAATATATGAATGTGTTTAAATTCCATAGAATTTTTCTTTATCAATGGGTAGAAAAATGTATTCAATTACCCCAAGCTAATAGAAAAATTGAGACATCTATCCTTTGAGAATGAAAGAATTAAAGAATGTGGCTTTTTGGAATGCTATTCTAAAAATCAGCTTAACGCTGGAGGATTATCTACCTAAGAGAGATATTAACAAGGTTTTTATTTATTTATTCTCCGCTTTCTTCCACAAAAGGAAGATCTCAGGCAGCTTACCTTCTCAGTATTTTATTTAAAACATTATTGAATCTTAGTTTTTAAATATGATAAATTAACATTTGATGTCTGTTTTCCTTACAAGTATATTTTTAAGGTGAAAATAGTATATCCTTGGCTAGGTGGCATAATTTTTAAAAAACAAAATTTATTAATTGTACAATTATCTTGGAACTTACAGAATTCTAGATAGTTTGACTCTCACTAGCTTGCCCACTTCAAAAACTACAAGTTTTTGTAAAATTGAAAATGTTATAATATTTTTACTCTATAAACAGAAAAACATTGAAAATGATTAAAGAATGATTGCAAAGAGAAAAATATCTAGATATCTATAGATAATGACTTAAAATTGCTTCGGGTCACTACAAAAGTTTTAAGTCGTATGGTGTTTTGCTGTAATCAAATAACATTTTTTTAAAAAGGATATTTTTTTCTCAATAAAATGTTGAACATATTTCACTTCTAGGTAAACTTTTTTTGCACATAATCACGACACTGGCCTACATTTACTTATACTGAGTCGGATTTGGGGTTTGGGGCATTTCTAGAAGCTCTGAATTGTTATTAATTTATAAAATAAATAAACTGGGAAAAATTAAGGGTTTATATAGCTTCTGAGATGGCTTGTTTTAGTTTTTGTGGTTATTCAACTATTTCTACATTCGCACTTAGTATCTCTGACTTAATTTAGCATTTCTGGGCCAGGCATTTGCTCTGAATGCTTTGTGTTTTTAACTCATTGAATCCTCACAACCATTCTAGGAGGTAGGTACTGTGATTAACCCATTTTATAAACTGATTCATGGAGAGTTAAAAAAACTGGGCCAAAGTCCATGACTGGTCAGTCAGTGCCAGATTCAAACTCTGAAGGAGCCTCGGCGCCCATGACCATCTGTAAACCGCTGTCCTGCCCTGCACGCCTGCTCAGACAGACAGTGCCCAGCCTCCAGGACTCTGCATGGGACCGCCACCTTTGCATTCTCTGAAGGTAAAATTTCCATGTTAACATTTTTCCAAAGAAAATATTTCACATGTGCTGACAATTTGAATAGTCAACCCTCTCCTCGTTACTCCCGTATGCACCAATTCTTCTTCACGTGCAGTAAATAAAGCTTCTTTTTTTTTAAGTTTTCATGTTTTATTTCGTTCTGCACACATACCCCCACGTATATTTATATTGCTGATAAGCATAATGTGAATAAAATTTTGCATCCTATTTTTTAAATTTAACATTAAGCAATAAGTATTTCCATGTTGCTATAAAAATCTTTGTAATTAAAATTTTTAATGACTGTGTTATATTCTCTCAAGTGAAAGTACTATAAAATAGCTCATTTCCACAGGCATCCTCAAACTGCAGCCCGTGGGCCACATGAAGTGGTGTGCATTGTATTTGTTCCCGCTTTGTTTTTTACTTAAAAATAAGACATGTGCAGTGTGCATAGGAATTTGTTCATAGTTTTTTTTTTTAAACTATAGTCCGGCCCTCCAACGGTCTGAGGGACAGTGAATTGGCCCCCCTGTTTAAAAAGTTTGAGGATGCCTGATCTAGAACCTACAGAGAGCTCAAATTAATCAACAAAAAAAAAGAGCAAACAATCTCATCCACCACTGGGCAAGAGATATGAACAGAACCTTCTCTGAGGAAGACAGGCAAATGGCTAATAATCATCTGAAAAAATTCTCATTGTCCCTGATCATCAGAGAAATGCAAATCAAAACCACCCTGAGATATCACCTAACCCCAGGGAGAATAACCCATATCACAAAGCTCAACGCTGCAGATGGCCTGGATGTGGAGAGAAGGGAACACTTTTACACTGCTGGTGGGACTGCAAACTAATACAGCCTTTTTGAAAGGAGGTATGGAGAATCCTCAAGGAACTCAAACAAGACCTCCCATTGGATCCTGCAATCCCATTACTAGGCATCTACCCAGAAGAAAAAAAATCATTTTATAATAAGGACATTTGCACTAGACTGTTTATTGCAGCTCAATTTATAATTGCCAAAGCGTGGAAACAGTCTAAATGCCCACCAACCCAGGAATGGATTAACAAGCTGTGGTATAGGTATAACCATGGAATACTATTCAGCCACTAAAAAAGATGGAGACTTTACATCTTTTGTATCAACCTGGATGGAGATGAAACACATTCTTCTTTGTAAAGTGTGACAAGAATGGAGAAGCAAGAATCCAATGTACTCAATTCTAATATGAAGCCAGTAGATGATCTAATACAACCCACATAAGAGAAAAAAAAATCAGTTCAAGGTGGAAGGCAGGGAAACGAGGGAGCAGAGTGAGAGGAGAAAGGTGGATGGGGGGGTCGCAGTGTGTGGCACATCTCTTAGGGGTGGGACACAATTATAAGAGGGACTTTACAAAACAAGTGCAAAGCGTAACCTAATTCTTTGTACCCTCAATGAGCCTGAACCAATAAATTAAAAAAAAAAAAAAAAGCCAAATACCTAATTTCATCTCTTTTTCAAGGGAAGATTTTAGGTAGTAGAACTATTTAGGCTGTTGCTGGAAAATGTCCAATAAGGAACTATAAATCTCCAGTGTGGGTGCAGTTCTTGTCCTGAGCGAGGCTGGAGAACCTCAGCACACAGCTCACAGACCAGCTGCATCCGATTGGCAAGCAGGGCTAGCAGGTGGCTCTGTCCTGGTGGCTTCGTCTCAGTTATGGTCCTGAAACTCCTAAAGGAAGTGGCTCTAACCCTACTAGTCAATGAGAATATTAAAATTTTATTTTAGAGGTCAATATCTCAAACTCTGAACAAACAACAGAATAAAAGGTATCAAAGTGTTCCAGTGTGATGGGACAAAGAATTACATACCTCCAGTGGGTATGTAATTATCTCTTCCAGATTGATTTCCACTGGTTAAAATGGCTTTTAAAACCTGGTTTCTGGGCGGCACCCGTGGCTCAGTGAGTAGGGCGCTGGCCCCATATACGGAGGGTGGCGGGTTCAAACCCAGCACCGACCAAACTGCAACAAAAAAATAGCCGGGCATTGTGGCGGGCGCCTGTACTCGGGAGGCTGAGGCAAGAGAATCGCTTAAGCCCAGGAGCTGGAGGTTGCTGTGAGCTGTGTGATGCCACGGCACTCTACCAAGGGCCATAAAGTGAGACTCTATCTCTACACACAAAAAAAAACCTAGTTTCTGGCGGGTGTGGTGGCTCATGCCTGTAATCCCAGCACTTGGGAGGCCAAGGCGGGTGGATTGCCTGGGCTCACAGCCTGAGCCAGAGTGACACCTTGTCTCTAAAAAATAGCCAGGCATTGTGGTGGGTCCCTGTGGTCCCAGCTACTTGGGGGGCTGCGGCAAGAGAATTGCTTAAGCTTGGGAGTTTGAGGTTGCTGTGAGCTGTGACACCAGAGCTCTCTACCAAGGCTGACAAAGTGAGAGTCTGTCTCAAAAAATAAATAAAAACTGATTTCTCTGCAAGGGAGTTTAGGCAGGAAGGGAGGGAGATGGGAGATGGAAATTCTCACAGATGCCATCAACGTTATTGACAATCTTCTGTTTCCTTCTTACCTATATTTATATATGTTCTTTCATCTGTAGTATACATTTCATAGAGTCAAAAAAAATAGAATCTTTGAACATTTGCCCTGTGCTGGATAGTATGCTTGGCCTTGATAACAATAATCTTTTGTAATGAAACATGTGGGCTTTACTGGGTGACTAGTTTTTATAATTCATTGATAGTTCTGGCATTATCAGATTATATTAAAAATAAGATTTATAATAATGATTGATTAACCATGTTTTAATCACCAACTCTATGCCAGGTCCTTTACAGTTATTATTTCATCATTCCTTACCACAACCTCATAAAGTATTAGCTAAGAAGAATTTTGTAACAGTATATCCAACAAAAGCTGGTTCAGCAGTAAAAATATTTGTTAACTCATGTAATGAGAAGCCTGGAAACCATGGTGGGGCCGAGGTTTGCTCAGGAATCCTGTAAAAGCATCAAGAAGCCTTGATGATAAGGTTCTTTTCATTCTCTCTCCACCATCCTCAGTATATTTGAAGTGATCCCCCTCCCTCACACTTGCTAGGTGGCTGCCCCAGACGCAAGTGGGCCGTGCAGATACAACAGTGTCTGATTATAGAAGAGGGATGTGTCCTTCCACCTCGTTTCATTTTGGAAGAAAACATTTCCCAGCAGTATCCCACCCCAGAAAACTTCACTTCAAATCCAGTAGCCCATACCCTAGTTGCAAAGGAGCCTGAGAAATTGAATAGCTATCATTTTCACTTTATGGAAGGATGGGAGGTTCTACCAAGAAAAAGAAGAGATAGGACTGTAGACAAGCATTACTAGCTTCCGTTTACAGACAAAGAAACTGGGGCTCAAAAGAATTGTTTAAGATGCTCAAAGCTTTGCAGCTAATAACGGACAGAGGGAGAAATCATCCTAAGTTTGTCTCAATGAAAAGTCAGCCATGCCAAAAGAAAATAAAATTGTCAATACAACTATCGCTAAAAGAAGGTTGAAAGATCAAAACTATTTTGCTGATGGGCATTAAGTTTCATCTTACTCATGGTTCCAGAGCTTTGTTCTGGAGAGCTGGGGGTGATGGTGGAGATTTCTGACAATAGTAAGCATCACTCTATGTCAGGAAATGTTCTAGGTGCTGGAAGTATGAAGTATGAAGATGCTCCAGCCTTTGAGGGGCACACTGAAGAAAGAGAGATGCAAAAATTCCAGGCGACGGTGTCAAGCCTTTGATGAAAACACAGCCAAAGGCCTGAGAAGCACAGAGATGGGATCCACCAGGAAAATTCAGGGTGTTTTCACAAACGAAATGACATTAGAATTGGTTTTGCTTACAGGAGTTGTAACAAGATTCTCCAGGGAAGTAAATCCAATGGGAAAGGATATAGATTTATTCCACCTTATTGTTTATCTAAGCCCTCAGTGGATTGGATGTTGCTGGCCCACATCAGTGAGCTGTAACTCAATAACTTCTTCACTAAGTTATGGTTGACATGCTAATTTCTTCTGTAAACACCCTCACACACACAGCCAGAAAGAATACCTTACCAGCTATCTGGGTATCCCCTAACCCAGGCATGCTGACACATAAAATTAACTGTCACAAGAGGAAACTGAATTGTTAATGGAGGGACGGAAAGAGAAAAATTCTTCAGGGGTAGTCTTTCAAAAATAGTCACAAATAACCAGATCACAACCAGCTCCAAAAATGAAGCAGATTTCAGCACCTCCAGTTAACACCACTTTGTGAAATGTCTTACCAAGAATACTAAATTCCATTAAAAACAGATTAGCAGATACACTTCCCCACTGACTTTCACGTAATTACAATTCTCATTCAGTATCCCATCCCAAACCAATGGACCTCTTCTTATTTCTTTTTATTTTATTGTTGGGGATTCATTGAGGGTACAATAAGCCAGGTTGCACTGATTGCAATTGTTAGGTAAAGTCCCTCTTGCAATCATGTCTTGCCCCCATAAAGTGTGACACACACCAAGGCCCCACACCCCTCCCTCCTTCCCTCTTTCTGTCCCCCCCCATAACCATAATTGTCATTAATTGTCCTCATATCAAAATTGAGTACATAGGATTCATGCTTCTCCATTCTTGTGATGCTTTACTAAGAATAATGTCTTCCAGGTTCATCCAGGTTAATAAAAAGGATGTAAAGTCTCCATTTTTTTTAATGGCTGAATAGTATTCCATGGTATACATATACCACAGCTTGTTAATCCATTCCTGGGTTGGTGGGCATTTAGGCTGACATTTTGGTGATTGTAAATTGAGCTGCAATAAACAGTCTAGTACAAGTGTCCTTATGATAAAAGGATTTTTTTCCTTCTGGGTAGATGCCCAGTAATGGGATTGCAGGATCAAATGGGAGGTGTAGCTTGAGTGCTTTGAGGTTTCTCCATACTTCCTTCCAGAAAGGTTGTACTAGTTTGCAGTCCCACCAGCAGTGTAAAAGTGTTCCCTTCTCTCCACATCCACGCCAGCATCTGCAGTTTTGAGATTTTGTGATGTGGGCCATTCTCACTGGGGTTAGATGATATCTCAGGGTTGTTTTGATTTGCATTTCTCTAATATATAGAGATGATGAACATTTTTTCATGTGTTTGTTAGCCGTTCGTCTGTGGTCTTTAGAGAAAGTTCTATTCATGTCTCTTGCCCATTGATATAAGGGATTGTTGGCTTTTTTCATGTGGATTAATTTGAGTTCTCTATAGATCCTAGTTATCAAGCTTTTGTCTGATTGAAAATATGCAAATATCCTTTCCCATTGTGGTTGTTGTCTCCTTAGCTGTACAGAAGCTTTTCAGTTTAATGAAGTCCCATTTATTTATTTTTGTTATTGTTGCAATTGCCATGGCAGTCTTCTTCATGAAGTCTTTCCCCAGGCCAATATCTTCCAGTGTTTTTCCTATGCTTTCTTGGAGGATTTTTATTGTTTCATGCCTTAAGTTTAAGTTCTATATCCATCTTGAATCAATTTTTGTGAGTGGGGAAAGGTGTGGGTCCAGTTTCAGTCTTTTACATGTAGACATCCAGTTCTCCCAACACCATTTATTGAATAGGGACTTTCCCCCAAGGTATGTTCTTGTTTGGTTTATCAAAGATTAGGTGGTTGTAAAATGTTAGTTTCATTTCTTGGTTTTCAATTTGAGTCCAAGTGTCTATGTCTCTGTTTTTGTGCCAGTACCATGCTGTCTTGAGCACTATGGCTTTGTAGTACAGACTAAAATCTGGTATGCTGATGCCCCCAGCTTTATTTTTGTTACAGAGAACTGCCTTATCTATACGGGGTTTTTTCCGGTTCCATACAAAATGCAGAATCATTTTTTCCAAATCTTGAAAGTATGATGTAGGTACTTTGATAGGAATGGCATTGAATAGGTAGATTGCTTTGGGAAGTATAGACATTTTAACAGTGTTGATTCTTCCCATCCATGAGCATGGTATGTTCTTCCATTTGTTAATATCCTCTGCTATTTCCTTTCTGAGGATTTCATAGTTTTCTTTATAGAGGTCCTTCACCTCCTTCATTAGGTATATTCCTAGGTATTTCATTTTCTTTGAGACTATGGTGAAGGGAGTTGTGTCCTTAATTAGCTTCTCATCTTGACTGTTATTGGTGTACACAAAGGCTACTGACTTGTGGACATTGATTTTATATCCTGAAACATTACTGTATTTTTTGATGACTTGTACGAGTCTTGTGGTTGAGTCTTGGGGTTCTCTAAGTATAAGATCATGTCGTCAGCAAAGAGGGAGAGTTTGACCTCCTCTGCTCCCATTTGGATTCCCTTTATTTCCTTGTCTTGCCTAATTGTATTGGCTAGAACTTCCAGCACTACGTTGAATAGTAAAGGTGACAGAGGACAACCTTGTCTGGTTCCAGTTCTAAGAGGAAAAGCTTTCAGTTTTACTCCATTCAGTAAAATATTGGCTGTGGGTTTGTCATAGATAGCTTCAATCAGTTTTAGAAATGTGCCACCTATGCCTATACTCTTCAGTGTTCTAATTAGAAAAGGATGCTGGATTTTATCAAATGCTTTTTCTGCATCTATTGAGAGGATCATGTGATCTTTATTTTTGCCTCTGTTAATATGGTGGATAACGTTTATAGACTTGCGTATGTTAAACCAGCCTTGCATCCCTGGGATGAAGCCTACTTGATCATGATGAATGACTTTTTTGATGATAAGCTGTAATCTATTGGCTAGGATTTTGTTGAGAATTTTTGCGTCTATGTTCATGAGTGAGATTGGTCTGAAATTCTCCTTTTTGTTTGGGTCTTTTCCTGGTTTTGGTATCAGGGTGATGTTTGCTTCATAGAATGTGTTGGGGAAGATTCCTTCTTCCTCAATTTTTTGGAATAATTTCTGCAGTACAGGAATAAGTTCTTCCTTGAAGGTTTGATAGAATTCTGGAGTGAAGCCATGTGGACCAGGGCATTTTTGGTTGGAAGCTTTTTTTATTGTTTCTTTGATCTCAGTGCTTGAAATTGGTCTGTTCAGGAGCTCTATTTCTTCCTGGCTGAGTCTAGGGAGAGGGTGTGAGTCCAAATATTGATCCATTTCTTTCACATTGTCAAATTTCTGGGCATAGAGTTTCTGGTAGTATTCAGAGATGATCTCTTGTATCTCTGTGGGATCAGTTGTTATTTCCCCTTTATCATTTCTGATTGAGGTTACTAGAGATTTTACTTTTCTATTCCTCGTTAGTCTGGCCAATGGTTTATCTATTTTATTTATTTTTTAAAAAAACCAACTCCTTGTTTCATTAATTTTCTGAATGATTCTTTTGTTTTCCATTTCATTGATCTCTGATTTCATTTTGGATATTTCTTTTCTTCTACTGAGTTTAGGCTTAGATTGTTCTTCTTTTTCCAATTCCATAAGATCTCTTGTGAGATTGTTGATGTACTCTCTGTCTGTTTTTCGAATGTAGGCATCTAAAGCGATGAATTTTCCTCTCAAAACTGCTTTTGCAGTATCCCACAGGTTTTGGTAGCTTGTGTCTTCATTGTTGTTATGCTCAAGGAAGTTAATGATTTCCTGTTTCATTTCTTCCTTCACCTATCTGTTATTCAACAGAAGATTGTTTAGTTTCCATGCCTTTGGGTGGGGTCGAGCATTTTTGTTAGAGTTGAGTTCCACCTTTAGTGCCTCATGGTCTGAGAAGATACAAGGTAAAATTTCAATTCTTTTGATTCTGTTGATATTTGTTTTGTGTCCCAGGATATGATCAATTTTGGAGAATGTTCCATGGGGTGATGAGAAGAATGTATATTCTTTATCTTCGGGATGGAGTGTTCTATATGCGTCTATCAAGCACAGTTGTTTTAGGGTCTCATCTAAGTCTCTTATATCCTTGTTTAATTTCTGTTTAGAGGATCTGTCCAGCTCTGTAAGAGGAGTGTTAAGATGGTATTATGGTATTCTGTTATTATGGTATTATCAGATATCATATTGCTCAGATTGAGTAAGGTCTGTTTCAAGAATCTGGGAGCATTTAAATTGGGTGCATAGATATTTAGAATTGAAATGTCTTCTTGTTGTAGTTTTCCCTTGACCAATGTAAAGTGACCATCTTTGTCTTTTTTAACTTTAGTTGCTTTAAATCCACACGTATCTGAAAATAAGATTGCAACTCCTCTTTTCTTCCGAATTCCATTTGCCTGAAAAATTGTCTTCCAACCCTTGACTCGGAGCTTTAATTTGTCTTTTGAAGCCAGGTGTGTTTCTTGCAGACAGCAAATGGATGGCTTGTGTTTTTTAATCCAGTCAACCAATCTATGTCTCTTCAGTGGGGAATTCAAGCCATTAACATTAATTGAGATAATTGATAAGTGTGGTAGTATTCTATTCGTCTTATTTTGTGAGAGTCCATTGCTTAGTTTTATCTTTTGCATCAGTGTGGAGGTTAGGTTCTGTCCTTTAATTTCTGAGTTCTTACTTTGCTGCTGATCCATTGTGGTGGTCAGTGTGCAGAACAGGTTGAAGTATTTCCTGTAGAGCTGGTCTTGTTGTGGCGAATTTCCTCAATGTTTGTATATCCGTATATGATTTGATTTCTCCATCAATTTTGAAGCTTAGCTTAGCAGGGTACAGAATTCTGGGCTGGAAATTGTTCTGTTTAAGTAGATTAAAGGTAGATGACCATTGTCCTCTTGCTTGGAAAGTTTCGTTTGAGAAGTCTGCGGTCAATCTGATGGATTTGCCCCTGTAGGTCAACTGGCGCTTACTCCTGGCAGCTTGCAGAATCTTTTCTTTTGTCTTGACTTTGGACAGGTTCATCACAATGTGTCTTGGAGAAGCTCGGTTAGAGTTGAGGTGACCTGGGGTCCAATATCCCTCTGAAAGCAGTGTGTCAGAATCTTTGGTGATATTTGGGAAATTTTCTTTTATAATATTCTCTAGTATGGCTTCCATTCCTCTGGGGCATTCTTCTTCCCCTTCTGGAATTCCTATAACTCGTATGTTGGAATGCTTCATAAAGTCCCATAATTCTGACAGTGAATGTTCTGCTTTGTCTCTCTTCTTTTCTGCCTCTTTTACTATCTGAGTTATCTCAAAAACTTTGTCTTCTACCTCTGAAATTCTTTCTTCTGCATGGTCTAACCTGTTGCTGATACTTTCCATTGCATCTTTAAGTTCCCTGATTGACTGTTTCATTTCCTTCAGCTCTGCTATATCCTTTTTATATTCTTCATATTGTTCATCTCTGATTTGATTCTGTTTTTGGATTTCCTTTTGGTTATTTTCCACTTTATTAGCAGTTTCCTTCATTGTTTCCATCATTTCGTTCATTGTTTTCAACATGTGTATTCTAAATTCCCTTTCGTCATTCCTAACATTTCTGTATAGGTGGAATCCTCTGCAGTAGGTACCTCATGGTCCCTTGGCGGGGTTGTTCTGGACTGGTTCTTCATGTTGCCTGGAGTTTTCTGCTGATTCTTCCTCATGGGTGATTTCTTTTATCTGTTTCCTTGCCCTAATTTTCCTTTCACTTCCTCTTGCTCTTTAAGTTCTCGTGCCTGTGGACTAAGGGTTACCGGACCAGAAGGGTGAGAAGGTTTAAGAGCAAAAAAGGGACAAAAGAAAGGAGGACCGAGTGATAAGGAAAAAAAAGAAAAATAGAGAAAGGAGAGGGGGTGGGTAAAAGGAATATTGACAAAAAGAAGAGAGGCACAGAAAGAGGGAGACAGAGCAATATAGGTGTACAGTAGGGTACTTTGATACAACCTTAAAAAAAAAAACCACCTTCTGGGGGTGCCCAGTTGGGTGGTTCCCTTGAGGTCAGCAGCTCTTTGCTAACCTGATCAGACACAGTACCCCACCTCCACCAAGTAGAGAGGAAAGACAAAAATGCTAGAAATCAAACCAAAACAAGCAAACAGAAAACTTTACGGGATAAAATTGGCTGGAACAACCAAATAATAGCAGTAGAAACACTAACAAAAATGAAGTTCTAATTATTGAAATAGGCAGTAATGGGAAATTACAATTAAACTAGAAAAATTGAGAAAGAAAAAGGATCTGTATGGAAAAGGTTGAACTTAAAAAACAAAACAACAATCCACAACATCAAAATAAACAAAAAAAAAAACAACAAAACAAACAAAAAAAAAAACACAACCAAAAACAAAGCAGTATGTATCTGTTATTGAATATTGTCTGGGCAACACGTGGTCTTCTGGGGTATGAGATGTTAATCACAGTTCTGATACGACTGGAGGCTGCTAGTTTCTCAAACCCCAGCAGGTAAACACCCTAAATCTCTCTTCAGCCCACTTAAAAGGCACTTTGAACTTGTTCACTTACTGAGCAGAAGCTTTCTCAGGGAAGTGCTTGTCGCTGGAATCACTGCTGAAGTGGCTATCTACTTACCCTGTGTGTCAAAACTGGTCTCCCTCTGCCCCCGAGGGTTAGGGCTACAAGGCAGCTCAGACCCCGCCCTTAGGCTACTTGGTCGCTGGGTTACCAGCTCCCACCCAATTCCAGCTCTGCGACCATGAGGGCGGAGCTTGCCGAGGCAGATCGCTCACAATGTCTGCCTGTGACCCAGAGCCAAACACTATTAGCTCCGTCTGGCTCAGCGGCTGAGACTGGGCCCTAGACAAAGGCCAAAGTTCTCCGCACTCCCGCTCAGGCTCTCCCCAAGGCAGTTCAGCTGAGTGCCAAGTCCAAAGACACCAAAACAGTTCACAGGTAAGGCCTTTCTGGTTTGCAGTCTCGCTGCTACTGAACTTACAGTTGTGGGCGGGTTTAGACGGATTGAACACACGCGATCACTTGCCGGTTTTCCACTGTTTTAGTCCTCCTCCTGGGGTCCAGAAGTCTCTCGCTGACTCCCTGTATCCTCTCAGGGGTGATGATAGGCAGATCCCACCAGCCAGAGATGCCTGGAGTCCTATATCCCCAGACTCACGGTGCCCAGATGCAAGGAAGCTGTTACTCGGCTGCCATCTTGCTCCCAGACCTCTTCTTCTTAAATATGACATGATTCAAACATCTTTTTTTGAAAACCAAGAGAGAACAAGGAAAGTATTTCATCATATTTCGGCCAGCTCTAACCACCAAATGAGTTGTAGACAAAAAGCTAATGGCTTTCCGAAGTCTTCAATCTACACTCCCAAGTTAGGTCACATCTACAAAAGCATCTCCGCTGAGGAGAAGAATTAATAGGCGGATAGAAAACAGCTTTGACATGTCTAGTAAGTTGCTATTGAAAGAAATGTTCAATTTGTGTGAAAGCAATAAAATCTGCTGACTGTGGGAAGTACAGGGAAAGACAAACAGAAGACGTACTGGACAGCTAAAACTCAAACAAAATTTTATTTGACCTCAGCAAAGCTGACCTTGCAATGGCTTCATAGAAAGTTTTGTCTTAACAGTAAAATGTCTTCTTCCTTTTGTAGGAGATCTACAAAGATCTACAATCCATTGATTGATTGGTCTGCCTACCTATCTTTTCAATCTGTCTATCTCAGTAACTTCACACTTTCAAATCCACTTCGTCGCTAAACTGTCTTTGAAGCCCTGAATCAATACTCAGGAAGGTTTCAGGGTCGCTCATAGATATCCACAGAGCATCAAAAAATTTCAGTTGTTCCCAGCTAAGACAGAACAAGGCAAAGCTCTACCTTCCTGTCTCAGCTCTCGCACTGCAAACAACTGTCTATTCTCTTCATGGTCTATTTTGTGCCTTGTTTTTTTAGTGATTTCACTGTTGAAAATGTCCCCAGGTATAATGTTTAAGTGCTCTCTAGTGTTCCTAAGTGCAAGAAGACCGTGATATGCCTTACAGAGAAAATATATGTGTTAGATAATCTTTGCTCAGGAATGATTTACAATGCTGTTGGCTGGGAGTGCATATTTACTGAATCAATGATATATGTACATTAAATAGGATGTATTTAAACATTAATGCATATTTTTTAAAAGGTTATGTATTGATTGGTTGACAAAAATGTTGTGACCAGAGGCTTGCAGTGAACCTAACCCTGTATTTCCCCTAGAAGCAATATTTCAGGACTGTCCAATTCAGTGTTTGTGGTGACTTTATAGAACATAGCTACCATGAATAACAAGAATTGATTATATGTGTAAATATATAATATATACAGTCATCCAGTTGTCCTTCGGTATCCAAGGAGAATTGGTTCCTGGGTCCCTGAGGATACCAAAATTTGAGGCAGCTCTATCTCCTTATATAAGATGATGTGGTATTTATAGTATTCCATAACCTATGCACCTCCTCCCCTAAACTCTAAATCATTTCTAGATTACTTATAACACCTAACGCAATGTAAATGCTGTGTAAACAGTTGTTATACTATATTAGTTTTTTGTGTGGGTTATCTTTTATGGTTGTATGTTGTTTTTTTTTTTTTCCTGAATACTTTTGGTCTACAATTAGTTGAATCTGTGTACGCGAAACCCAAGGATGTGAAGGGCTGATTGTTTATATATAGAGAGACATATACATTGATCATATTCACCTGCAATATGAGTTGAAATAATTTCCTACCTGTCCATGGACTCCAGAGTAGGGTGTCCAGCTGTCCTGATTTGCCTGTAATAGAGGATTTTCCTAAGAAAAGTGAGGGGGGAATCACAGGGCAAATGGAAAGAGTTGGTCCCCCTACTCTAAAAGTTTCTCACAACCAAGGAAGAATTGGGGTGGGAGGAGGGGCCAGTATAAAGCCTCCTGCTCTTGGCCTAGAGCTAACAACCCACTCTCAGTCATCATGACAGAGACTCTCGTGAATATACCCACCACGCAACTGAGCACCACAGGCCACATACAGGCTTCTAGGAAAGGACTGGCGTCACTGTGGATAAGTTCCATTAAAAGAGCATTAACAATACGTTCATTGGCTTTGCATTTCTAATGGCCTCTGCAAGTGTATCTCTGGTGTGTGAGGAGCCTTCAGGGAGTTGAACTGTGAAGAAAAATAATGTTTACATCAACAATAACAGATGGCCCAGAAATAAAATATTTTCATTCAGGCAACCAAATATATGATTTCCTATTATTCCTGTGAAAAGATAGCAGGCAACCAAATATATGATTTCCTATTATTCCTGTGAAAAGATAGGAGACAGAAAAAAATGGATTGTAGGACAAAATCCATATTTCCTAAATCAGCAAATTCTCAAATCTTCAGAAATTTAGAATTCTATGTAGACCAATGGTTCTCAGCTCTGGCTGCACATTAGAATCATCTGGGAGATTTAAAAGTGCCTATGCCTGGACCCCACTCATTTCAATGAGATGGAATTGGGAAGCAGGTGGTTTGCTGGGCACTAGAATTGTCCTACCAGCTTTCAGGTGATTCCAATATGCAGCCCATTCTTAGTTTGAAGTGTCCTAAGAACCACTTACAAGGAGCATGGGACAGGGCAAGGGTCTCAGACAGCCTCTCGGTTCAGCGAGACAAGAGTGCCATAATTGACGGGTGATGCCCGCCGTGGGAGGTGGAAAGAAGAAGGGTTGCAGAGGCACTAAATGGTCTGTATCTTCAGAAAAAGCACTTGTGCTATTGGCCGACCAGCTAAATGAACCACTTTTTTTTCATGAAACAGTCTTTACTTGAAATGATGACTGACAACCAACCTATGATAATTTGGTTTGGGCTATTTTGTAGACATTATCTGGGAAATGAATGAAGTGCATTTTTTACATCAAGCAAAAGTACTGATATCAGTATTTGTTGCCAATGATGCCATTTGAGCTTGCAAACAAAAACTGGAATTTGGGGGAAGGTGGATCTACTACTGTTAACTTGGCAGTTTCCGAATACCTAAAAGACTTTTCTAATGAGATCAGTGGTGATAGTAATGAAAGCAATGTTTTTGATATTATGTAATGAACTGCATCAAATATCTACCTTTGGAAGATATTTCTAACTCACTGAACCAGTATTTTGCCAACTGACCAGTGCTTTAAGTTACAAAATCATGCAGGGTAAAACATCTATTCAAAGTGTAAGAGTGTAAGACAGATCAGTGAATTTTAATATATTAGGGTACAAAAAAGTTAATGCTTTATATTACAAGTAGCATTTAAGAAACGACTACTTCTTGAGTTTTGGTGTAACATCCAAAAGGAATATTTAAAATTATCAAGGCTATTTTGAAAATAGCCCTCCTCCTCACAAATACTTATCTTTGTGAGACCAGATTTAACAGATCCAAGACAGAAACAGATATGAGAACCCAGCTGTTGTCTATTAAGTAGTTACGAAAAAAATTGCAAAAATGCATAGGAATACCACTCTTCTCACTATTTGGGATAAGGGGAGAATGCTATTTTTTGTGAAAACATTTTAAATTTTTCAGTTTTAATTTTCAATGTGACAAATATCAATAGATAAAAACCAGGAAAACAAAAACCTTTTGGAGTCTTCAATTTAAGAGGGTAAATGGGTCCTGAAAGCAAAAAGCTAGAGAAACCTGACCTATTTTTGCATTTAACTAAATTAAAAATAATTAAGTGAAAAGGGCCATTTAAGAGGCTGGCCGCATAACCAGCAAGAGTACAGAGTTAGACGGAGAAGGCTGATATGACCTTGGACACATTGGTCCTCCTTGTAAAATGATAACAATCCCATTACTGACCTCATAGCATTATTTGGAGAGTTCCTTGAGTGAATATCTTAAAAGTATGTAGAATAAACTTGGCATTCAGACCAAGTACTCTCTGTGGTTCAGGAGAGATGGGCACACAGGTGCTGCAGACCCTATTCCCACAAGGAATGATGGAAAGCAGAAAAACGCAGTCCCTGGCCTCCAGAGACAAAATGTTATGGAACCCAAAAGAAACAGAATCTCTTAACCTTGTATTGCCCTAGTATTGCACTTTATAATCGAAAATCACATCTGTTACCCCTGTGAGGTAGGTGGACGTGCTCCAAAGTTTCAGAGGAAACGATATGAGGTTGGCTTGGTTTCAGACGTTAGTTCCAGAGCAGTTATAATTTTTCTTGTTCCTGCCCTGTGATTGATTTTCCCTTCAGCTCAGTCGGCTGCCAGGAGATCATTCAGAATTATGTTGATTTCAACAAATCCCCATGCAGCCACCTAATTCACCTTTTAGTAGACATATGCTTCAAAGAAGAGGCTTGCTAATTTTTACACTTATCGGATAAGCAAATGAAATGCCTGTGAAATGGCTTTTTAAAATGCTAAAGAAGACTCTGATCCTGAAGCTGAGGAAGTTACCTGAAATTTGAAATTCCGTTTTTAAATAATAGATAAAAATGTTGTATCTCATGTGTCCAAGTTCCTATATCTTTCTACCTCCCTGTATCTAGCAGGATGAATTTTACTGTACTTGTTTTCTGAGGTTACTGACAATCTCGGGTTCAGATTCTAAAATCTTGCTGAATTCAAACATCACCTTCTCTCTGAGGTGTGACCTGACTACATTTAACATTGACCCCCTTACCAGACCTCCCCCTTCAGCTTCATTTCCCTTTGCGGCACATTTTGCATCCAGCATACTATGTATTTTACGTTGGTATTTTGTTTATTTTCTCTCTGCCTCATGATAGCGTAGATTTTTGTCCTTTTTCTACAGGGCAGTGTTCCTAACTTCTAGAATGGGGCCTGGCATGTGGCAGGCACCACCCACCCCATCCAGCTTTTCCCTTTAAATGGAGGATAGAAAATGCCCCCATTGCATTCTCTGAATTCACACATGGAGCCCTGGTATGAATAAATAAGTCTATATCACAAAAAAACTCTTGGACCCAAGAACATTTAAGTGTTATTTTACAATATGGCAATTATTTGAGCCAAAATAGACTGCCAGGAACTTGTTCCAACGGTCTTTATTTTTCATTCCTCTAAAACTGTTAACCTTTAATGAATAAATATCTTCAGCTTCAAGTAGTTCTCCAGCTCATGGAGGGAAACACAAGCTTCTGTCCCACCCCACCATAGGGCTCTGTTCCCTGGTGGGGCTTAAAAAATAATTAAAGGATTGGCTGGCAGGTGTACCCCACTTCCACAAAAGATGTGCTTCAGGGCAACTGTATGTGGAGTCTTTAAAAATTAAGTGTTTTACTAGGGAACTTCCTTTCCTAAATCTGTTCTGTGATAAACATTTCTTGCAAAGCACAGTTTCTTTGCAACCACATACTATATTTATAAGGTCATAGTTTGACATATAATGTTTGCTTAAATCCATGAGTTGAGACCCACACACTGTGTAGGACCTCCAGGGTCAATTCTGTGCCATGTTGTTGATTGATGACTGAGAAGCAGCCCCTTCAGGAGGCTTGACCGACACGTGTCACCGTTCAGAAATTAAATGGAAGGTGGTGGGTGGGATTGTGAGTTCCTCAAAGGTATTCACCTTTGTCATTGAGAGTCTAAGACAGGAATATTATAGGTGTGCTGTATCTATTTGGTGACTGAAGAAAAGTGTAAGCAAATGGCCAAATGCAATTAAGTACCAAACACAATTTTTAAAAAGAGTTTGTAATGTAGTAAAAAATCACACAGAATTCCCTTGAAGGAAATAAAGACTTCAAATGCTAGAAAAAAGGCTGGATAATAATTCCTAACTAAAAGAGTCATGTAGATCTGTGCATCAGTTAGAAGGATTTGGGGCAGCAACTTCCAATATATGGTTATGTATAATTATACATATATTCTATAATATGAACAATTATAAAAAGCATTAACATACGCAAAAATAAGATTGTAAAAGAGAAGTCGAAGATGAAATAAGACATACTTTTAAATCGTCATTTTTTATTAATAATATATCATTATTTCTATTGGATACAAACATACATTTCAAATAACCCTGATAATTTGACGTTTGTTTTTGGCTGACTTCTAGTCATGTTGGGTTAGGCTCATGAGGAGATTTACTAAGTATAAGAGATGTGTCAGCTGAGCCATTTTCTTGTTATTTACTCACATGTACATTATTCCTATTGTCTGTAATCTTCACTTTCTCTAAAGGAACTTATTTTAAGTTACTCATGAGAGTCAGCTTGGTTATAGTGAGAGAATATGATTGGCCAAGCACATAAAATCTGTAATATGTTGATAGATGCTTGAAGTGAACAAAGGAGTAAAAGTACCTATGGGAAGGCAGTGGACCCTACACACCGGTGAAATACGTGGCCGTCATCTGACAGACAGATGATTGAGGGAGCCAGGCCGAGGCTCACTTTGAGACCACTGGTGGGTGGAGTCCGTGATACACGTAGGTGAGAAGGGTGGATGTGTACTGTCAGATCACCAATGATGACTGAGAAGTTTTGACCTGGAAATATAGGCTAAATGAAAATATTTGCCTCTGAGTTTATCCTGCAGATCAGAAGCAGATTTAAAATCTCAAGCAGAATCAGAGGAATGATGAATGAAACTTCTTATTTAGCTTGCTACGACGGTGCCCTATAGAACTGTCATCTGCTGGTCATGGGACTACTCTGATTGTCTTTTTAAATCTTTAACGTGTAGACCCACTTTCTTCATTGTTCTTGACAGGAGAGAGCCAGGAGCTGCCTGCGGTACCTGGTGGGCCAGCTGGCCAGCATGGAGCACTCCTTTCATCATATTCTCCTGCTGGAGATTAAGGGCATCAGCGACAGCTTCTCCTCCATCCTGGGCCCTCAGAGCAGGGACATCTTCCGCATGAGCAACAGCTTCACTGCCATTGCCAAGCTCCTTACCCGACAACTGGAGAATGCCAATGCTGGAAGTGGCAGGTGAGCAGTTCCTTCTACTTCAGGAAGCTGGTGAGAACCTGCAGAGGTGGAGCACAGACAGCTAGACTTTCCTTGACAGGCATGGAATTTCCCAAGGAAAGACAAACCCACTATCTCAACAGAAAGTGATGTCTGAGGAAATTATGGCACTTGCCAGAATTTTTTCCTTATATCTGTGGAAACTAGAATGTAAGAACAACAACAACAAAAATCACAAAATATGATAAAGGAATAAGAATTTAAAACATATAATAATGTTTTATAACACTCATCTATTTACTCAATAAACACTTAGCAATTTAAATTGTTAAACCTAACAATTTAACAAAGTTTACTCTGTACCACAGAACAAGACATATAAATATATATATATATATATATAGAGAGAGAGAGAGAATAGAGAGAGAGAGAGAGAGAGAGAGATAAAACATGTTCCTTGAGACTAGGAGCAGTGGCTCATACCTGTAATCCTAGCACTCTGGGAGGCCGAAGTAGGTGGATTGTCTGAGCTCAGGAGTTCAAGACCAGCCTGAGCAAGACCAAGATCCCCATCTGTAAAAATAGCTGGGCATTGTGGTGGGTGCCTGTAGTCCCAGTTACTTGGGAGGCTGAGGCAAGAGGATCACTTGAACCCAAGAGTTTGAGGTTGCTGTGAGCTATGACGCCACAGCACTCTACTGAGGGGGGACAAAGTGAGACTCTGCCTCAAAAAAAAAAAAATGTCCCTTGTACTTAAGGAGCTCACTGTCTAGCAGAAGAGAGAAATATTTAAGTGCATAGTTAAAGAATGGCAAGAAGGTTATGCTAATCAAGATGAGTTCAAGCCATTTGGAGAATATGAGGTAGAGTATCTCGTGTACTTCCCTATGAAGGAAAGGAGGGTGGGAAGGTGAGATCAGGAAAGGTTTCCTGGAAGAGGTGATATTTTGAACCAAACGTTGAAAGATGACCAAATGGCACCAGACTATCTTTTGGGTAGCATGTACAAAAGCACTTTCTAGAAACAGAAGTCATTTTGTTTGATTGGGGCATATATTATGAGGAAAACAACATCGGAAGATACTGATGAAGGGGTAGGCAGGGCCCAGGCGTGGTGGGCTTGACAGATCTGGCTGAGGAGTTTGAATTTTGCCCTATAGGCAACGAGGAGCCATCGTGGGGTTTTGTCCACGGCAGGATGTATTCAGGGTACATAGTGGAAGAAGCTCACTCTGTCCTCTGTGCAGAGACTGGGGTGAGAGAATGGCAAATGAGAGGGTGACGGAAAAGTGTCCCCGGGAGGTGGCCGTGAGGCAATTACTAACGATTGCAGTTTCCCAGTGGTTTGGCTGGGTGAAAACCAGGATTCCAGGTGTTGAAGAGGGAAAGTGGACACGCTGCACAAAACTGGCCTTTCCAAGAAGTTTGTCCTCGCAAAACATAAAAAAGACTTTGTGATTGGGGGAGTGCGACTTTGTTTTGAATAGTGAGAAATTTGAAAAACTTTATGATTTTTAGAATTACAAAGTGCTTTCAAATATGTGATTCATTTGATCCTCACGACCACTCTACAAGACAAGCAGGGCAGATGCTATTATTCTTACTCCACAGAAAAAACAAAGGCTCAGATATTGGTTAATATTTTTCTCAATGGTACATAGTCACTAACGATAGGGAAAGACTCAAACCCCACCCTTGCATTTCAGATCCTGTGTATTTGAAGGTATGCGGTTCTGGAGAAGAATAGGGCCCATCTGAGACCGTGTCAAATTGGGAGGGCTTTTGGGATAACAAGTGATGTATACCATTCCCAGTATGAAACAAGGATTCCCAAAACATGAGAAACCTTCTTAATATAATAGCGAGCGGCCGGTCACAATGTTCACATTATGTTCAGCATGGCAGAGTGACAGCAGATAATATCCCTGCCTTTAGGGGGCGCACAGTCAGTGTACGTGATGGGGTTCTGGCAGTCATGCATACAACGGGCTGTGGAGCAAGAGAGTTGCACCGACCAGTAGCCAGGGAATCAGAGAGTGTTTCACAGAGAAGGTGAAATTTAAGTTCACTTCCTATTCATTGAGTATCTGTCCTGTGCCTGGCATTTCCCTAGCCACTAGGCTAAGTGGCGCAGGATGGAGAAGTCCCCAGATAAGGTTAGAAAGAACGTAACACATGCAAAGATACAAAAGCTTAAGACTGTGTGACCCAGACTAAGGAAAAATAATTTGTTCAACGTGCCTAGGGCAAGAACATCAGAGCAGGGCAGGAGGGTCAGCTGAAAAGTTAGGTCAGAGACAGATTGTCAGAGACCTTACACGACATGTTAGAAGCAAGAGGCTTGTTCAGTAACACAGAGGCTTGTTAAGATTTAATCCAGGAAATGACCACAGGTCCTGGCCCAGTAATTAGCAGATAGTAAGTGCTCAAATTACTTTTTTAACCCAAGGAATAGGTGAATGAACACCAAATGGATTTGGCTGAGCAACAGGGCAAGCTGGAAACAGAAAGAGAGAGAGAGAGAGAGAGACAGGATGCTATTATTGGAGTCTTAACAGTTCCTAAGAGAGGCCAAGCCAAAGTCGGTGAGGGGAGCCCAAGAAGTCGGGGCAGATCATTTTAGTGAGAGGGCACAAACTGTGAGAAATTGATCCCCCACGGGGAGGTGGAGTAAGGAGAAGGTGAAGGGAATGGATGAAAATCCAGAGCCAGTTAGCGTGAGTGACTGCCTGGATGTGGAAGATGGAGCTGACAACAAAGGAAGGAGGTGGCGGGAGGGAAGCCCCCCAGGAGCATCTCTCAGACCCACTATGGACAGACTATCTCCTGGCCAATACAACCATCAAAGTTAATAATAACTACTCATCAGAAGACTGATTGCAAATCTCCTTTTTTCTCAACCCAAAAGGTTTGACTGAACATAGAAAAAAATTGTGTTGCTGAGCATTTTTTTTTTTTTTTATTGTTGGGGATTCATTGAGGGTACAATAAGCCAGTTACACTGATTGCAATTGTTAGGTAAAGTCCCTCTTGCAATCATGTCTTGCCCCCATAAAGTGTGACACACACTAAGGCCCCACCCTCCTCCCTCCATTCCTCTTTCTGCTTCCCCCCCCATAAACTTAATTGTCATTAATTGTCCTCATATCAAGATTGAGTACATAGGATTCATGCTTCTCCATTTTTGTGATGCTTTACTAAGAATAATGTCTTCCACTTCCATCCAGGTTAATACGAAGGATGTAAAGTCTCCATTTTTTTTAATAGCTGAATAGTATTCCATGGTATACATATACCATAGCTTGTTAATCCATTCCTGGGTTGGTGGGCATTTAGGCTGTTTCCACATTTTGGTAATGGTAAATTGAGCTGCCATAAACAGTCTAGTACAAGTGTCCTTATGATAAAAGGATTTTTTTCCTTCTGGGTAGATGCCCAGTAATGGGATTGCAGGATCGAATGGGAGGTCCAGGTTGAGTGCTTTGAGGTTTCTCCATACTTCCTTCCAGAAAGGTTGTACTAGTTTGCAGTCCCACCAGCAGTGTAAAAGTGTTCCCTTCTCTCCACATCCACGCCAGCATCTGCAGTTTTGAGATTTTGTGATGTGGGCCATTCTCACTGGGGTTAGATGATATCTCAGGGTTGTTTTGATTTGCATTTCTCTAATATATAGAGATGATGAACATTTTTTCATACGTTTGTTAGCCATTCGTCTGTCATCTTTAGAGAAAGTTCTATTCATGTCTCTTGCCCATTGATATAAGGGATTGTTGGCTTTTTTCATGTGGATTAATTTGAGTTCTCTATAGATCCTGGTTATCAAGCTTTTGTCTGATTGAAAATATGCAAATATCCTTTCCCATTGTGTAGGTTGTCTCTTTGCTTTGGTTATTGTCTCCTTAGCTGTACAGAAGCTTTTCAGTTTAATGAAGTCCCATTTGTTTATTTTTGTTGTTGTTGCAATTGCCATGGCAGTCTTCTTCATGAAGTCTTCCCCCAGGCCAATATCTTCCAGTGTTTTTCCTATGCTTTCTTTGAGGATTTTTATTGTTTCATGCCTTAAATTTAAGTCCTTTATCCATCTTGAATCAATTTTTGTGAGTGGGGAAAGGTGTGGGTCCAGTTTCAGTCTTTTACATGTAGACATCCAGTTCTCCCAACACCATTTATTGAATAGGGAGTCTTTCCCCCAAGGTAAGTTCTTGTTTGGTTTATCAAAGATTAGGTGGTTGTAAGATGTTAGTTTCATTTCTTGGTTTTCAATTCGATTCCAAGTGTCTATGTCTCTGTTTTTGTACCAGTACCATGCTGTCTTGACCACTATGGCTTTGTAGTACAGACTAAAATCTGGTATGCTGATGCCCCCAGCTTTATTTTTGTTACTAAGAACTGCCTTAGCTATACGGGGTTTTTTCCGGTTCCATACAAAACGCAGAATCATTTTTTCCAAATCTTGAAAGTACGATGTAGGTACTTTGATAGGAATGGCATTGAATAGGTAGATAGCTATGGGAAGTATAGACATTTTAACAATGTTGATTCTTCCCATCCATGAGCATGGTATGTTCTTCCATTTGTTAATATCCTCTGCTATTTCCTTTCTGAGGATTTCATAGTTTTCTTTATAGAGGTCCTTCACCTCCTTCGTTAGGTATATTCCTAGGTATTTCATTTTCTTTGAAACTATGGTGAAGGGAGTTGTGTCCTTAATTAGCTTCTCATTTTGACTGTTATTGGTGTACACAAAGGCTACTGACTTGTGGACATTGATTTTATATCCTGAAACATTACTGTATTTTTTGATGACTTCTAGGAGTCTTGTGGTTGAGTCTTTGGGGTTCTCTAAGTATAAGATCATGTCATCAGCAAAGAGGGAGAGTTTGATCTCCTCTGCTCCCATTTGGATTCCCTTTATTTTCTTGTCTTGCCTAATTGTATTGGCTAGAACTTCCAGCACTATGTTGAATAGTAAAGGTGACACGGGACAACCTTGTCTGGTTCCAGTTCTAAGAGGAAAAGCTTTCAGTTTTACTCCATTCAGTAAAATATTGGCTGTGGGTTTGTCATAGATAGCTTCAATCAGTTTTAGAAATGTGCCACCTATGCCTATACTCTTCAGTGTTCTAATTAGAAAAGGATGCTGGATTTTATCAAATGCTTTTTCTGCATCTATTGAGAGGATCATGTGATCTTTATTTTTGCCTCTGTTAATATGGTGGATAACGTTTATAGACTTGCGTATGTTAAACCAGCCTTGCATCCCTGGGATGAAGCCTACTTGATCATGATGAATGACTTTTTTGATGATAAGCTGTAATCTATTGGCTAGGATTTTGTTGAGAATTTTTGCGTCTATGTTCATGAGTGAGATTGGTCTGAAATTCTCCTTTTTGTTTGGGTCTTTTCCTGGTTTTGGTATCAGGGTGATGTTTGCTTCATAGAATGTGTTGGGGAAGATTCCTTCTTCCTCAGTTTTTTGGAATAATTTCTGCAGTACAGGAATAAGCTCTTCCTTGAAGGTTTGATAGAATTCTGGAGTGAAGCCATCTGGACCAGGGCATTTTTTAGTTGGAAGCTTTTTTATTGTTTCTTTGATCTCAGTGCTTGAAATTGGTCTGTTCAGGAGGTCGATTTCATCCTGGCTAAGTCTAGGGAGAGGGTGTGATTCCAAATATTGATCCATTTCCTTCACATTGTCAAATTTCTGGGCATAGAGTTTGTGGTAGTATTCAGAGATGATCTCTTGTATCTCTGTGGGATCAGTTGTTATTTCCCCTTTATCGTTTCTGATTGAGGTTATTAGAGATTTTACTTTACTATTTCTAGTTAGTCTGGCTAATGGTTTATCTATTTTATTTATTTTTTCAAAAAACCAACTCCTTGTTTCATTAATTTTCTGAATGATTCTTTTGTTTTCCATTTCATTGATCTCTGATTTGATTTTGGATATTTCTTTTCTTCTACTGAGTTTAGGCTTAGATTGTTCTTCTTTTTCCAATTCCATAAGATCTCTTGTGAGATTGTTGATGTGCTCTCTTTCTGTTTTTCGAATGTAGGCATCTAAAGCGATGAATTTTCCTCTCAAAACTGCTTTTGCAGTATCCCACAGGTTTTGGTAGCTTGTGTCTTCATTGTTGTTATGCTCAAGGAAGTTAATGATTTCCTGTTTTATTTCTTCCTTCACCCATCTGTTATTCAACAGAAGATTTTTTAATTTCCATGCCTTTGGGTGGGCTTGAGCATTTTTGTTAGAGTTGAGTTCCACTTTTAGTGCCTTATGGTCTGAAAAGATACAAGGTAAAATTTCAATTCTTTTGATTCTGTTGATATTTGTTTTGTGTCCCATGATATGATCAGTTTTGGAGAATGTTCCATGGGGTGATGAGAAGAATGTATATTCTTTATCTTTGGGGTGGAGTGTTCTATATGCATCTATCAAGCATAGTTGTTCTAGGGTCTCATTTAAATCTCTTACATCTTTGTTTAATTTCTGTTTAGAGGATCTGTCCAGCTCTGTAAGAGGAGTGTTAAAGTCCCCTGTTATGATGGTATTATCAGATATCATATTGCTCAGACTGAGTAAGGTGTGCTTCAAGAATCTGGGAGCATTTAAATTGGGTGCATAAATATTTAGAATTGAAATGTCTTCTTGTTGTAGTTTTCCCTTGACCAATATAAAGTGACCATCTTTGTCTTTTTTGACTTTAGTTGCTTTAAATCCACATGTATCTGAAAATAAGATTGCAACTCCTCTTTTCTTCTGAATTCCGTTTGCCTGAAAAATTGTCTTCCAACCCTTGACTCGGAGGTTTAATTTGTCTTTTGAGGCCAGGTGTGTTTCTTGCAGACAGCAAATGGATGGCTTGTGTTTTTTAATCCAGTCAGGCAATCTATGTCTCTTCAGTGGGGAATTCAAGCCATTAACATTTATTGAGATAATTGATAGTCTTCTATTCGTCTTATTTGGTGAGAGTCCATTGCTTAGTTTTATCTTTTGCTATTTGGTGAGAGTCCATTGCTTAGTTTTATCTTTTGCATCAGTGTGGAGGTTAGGTTTTGTCCTTTGATTTCTGAGTTCTTACTTTGCTGCTGATCCATTGTGGTGGTCAGTGTGCAGAACAGGTTGAAGTATTTCCTGTAGAGCTGGTCTTGTTGTGGCGAATTTCCTCAATGTTTGTATATCCGTAAATGATTTGATTTCTCCGTCAATTTTGAAGCTTAGCTTAGCAGGGTACAGAATTCTGGGCTGAAAATTGTTCTGTTTAAGTAGATTAAAGGTAGATGACCATTGTCTTCTTGCTTGGAAAGTTTCATTAGAGAAGTCTGCGGTAACTCTGATGGATTTGCCCCTGTAGGTCAACTGCCGCTTACTCCTGGCAGCTTGCAGAATCTTTTCTTTTGTCTTGACTTTGGACAGGTTCATCACAATGTGTCTTGGAGAAGCTCGGTTAGAGTTGAGGCGACCTGGGGTCCGATATCCCTCTGAAAGCAGTGTGTCAGACTCTTTGGTGATATTTGGGAAATTTTCTTTTATAATATTCTCTAGTATGGCTTCCATTCCTCTGGGGCATTCTTCTTCCCCTTCTGGAATTCCTATAACTCGTATGTTGGAACGCTTCATAAAGTCCCATAATTCTGACAGTGAACGTTCTGCTTTCTCTCTCTTCTTTTCTGCCTCTTTTACTGTCTGAGTTATCTCAAGAACTTTGTCTTCTACCTCTGAAATTCTTTCTTCTGCATGGTCTAACCTGTTGCTGATACTTTCCATTGTATCTTTAAGTTCCCTAATTGACTGTTTCAGTTCCTTCAGGTCTGCTATATCCTTTTTATATTCTTCATATCGTTCATCTCTTATTTGATTCTGTTTTTGGATTTCCTTTTGGTTATTTTCCACTTTATTAGCAATTTCCTTCATTGTTTCCATCATTTCTTTCATTGTTTTCAACATGTGTATTCTAAATTCCCTTTCTGTCATTCCTAACATTTCTATACTGGTGGAATCATCTGCAGTAGCTACCTCATGGTCCCTTGGTGGGGTTGTTCTAGACTGGTTCTTCATGTTGCCTGGAGTTTTCTGCTGATTCTTCCTCATGAGTGATTTCTTTTATCTGTTTCCTTGCCCTAATTTTCCTTTTACTTCCTCTTGCTCTTTAAGTTCTTGTACCTGTGGACTAAGGGTTACAGGACCAGAAGGGTGGGAAGGTTGAAGAGCATAAAAAGGGGATGAAAGAAAGGAGGACCGAGTGATAAGAAAAAAAGAAAGATAGAGAAAGGAGAGGGGGTGGGTATAATGAATATTGACAAAAAAGAGAGGCACAGAAAGAGGGAGGCAGGGCAATATAGGTGTACAGTAGGGTACTTTGACACAACCTTAAAAAACCCCACCTTCTGGGGGTGCCCAGTGGGGTGGTTCCCTTGAGGTCAGCAGCTCTTTGCTAACCTGATCAGACACAGTACCCCACCTCCACCAAGTAGAGAGGAAAGACAAAAATGCTATAAATCAAACTAAAAGAAGCAAACAGAAAACTTTACGGGGGTAAAATTGGGTGAAAAACCAAATTATATCGGTAGAAACACTAGCAAAAATGAAGTTGAATTTATTAAAAAAGGCAGCAATGGGAAATTATAATTAAACTAGGAAAATTGAGAAAGAAAAAGGGATCTGTGTGGAAAAGATTGAAATTAAAAAAACAAAAGAACATCAGTGACGTCAAAATAAACAAACAAAAAAAACAACCAAACCAAAAAAAAAAAAGAAGAAAAAAATACACAACCAAAAACAAAGCAGTTTGTATATGTTATTGAATATTGTCTGGGCAACACGTGGTCTTCTGGGGTATGAGATGTTAGTCACAGTTCTGATACAACTGGAGGCTGCTGATTTCTCAACCCCCAGCAGGTAGACACCCTAAATCTCTCTTCAGCCTACTTAAAAGGCACTTTGAACTTGTAAACTTGCTGAGCAGAAGCTTTCCCAGCTTTCTCGCTGGAATCGCTGCTGAAGTGGCTATCCACTTACTCAGTGTGCCAAAACCAGTCTCACTCTGCCCCTGAGGGTTAGGGCTGCAAGGCGGCTCAAACCCCACCCTTAGGCTACTTGGTTGCTGGGTTACTAGCTCCCACCCGTTTCTAGCTCTGCGACCCTGAGGGCGGAGCTTGCCGGGGCAGATCACTGACAATGGATCCGTGTGACCCACCGCCAAACACTATTAGCTCCGTCTGGCTCAGCGGCTCAGACTGGGGCCCTAGACAATGGCCAAAGTTCTCCGCACTCCCGCTCAGGCCTTCCCCAAGGCAGTTCAACTCAGTGCCAAGTCCAAGGACATCAGAACAGTTCACAGGTAAGGCCTTTCTGGTTTGCAGTCTCGCTGCTACTGAACTTACAGTTGTGGGCGGGTTTAGACGGATTGAACACACGCGACCACTTGCCGGTTTTCCACTGTTTTAGTCCTCCTCTTGGGGTCCAGAAGTCTCTCGCTGACTCCCTGTATCTTCATAGGAGTAATGATAGGCAGTTCCCACCAGCCAGAGATGCCTGGAGTCCTATCTCCCCAGACTCACAGTGCCCAGATGCAAGGAAGCTGTTACTCGGCTGCCATCTTGCTCCGCCTCCGATCTGCTGAGCATATTTTTAAAAATGGCTCAATACATAGATGCTTCTCTACTAGGTTTCTTCAACCTTGGTACTATTGACATTAATATTTGAGCTAGAGAATTCTTGGTTGTGGAGGGTCCATGTGGTTTATGGAATATCTACCTGCAACCCTGGCCTCTACTCACTTCTCAGTTGTGACCACCAAAAATGTCCCCAGAGAGACAAAAATTCCCCCCAGTTGAGAACCACTGAAATATATTATACATATACCATTCAAAAATAGCATTTTCCCCATGACTTGACTCGGAACTACTTCAACATGGGAGCATCCAAGAAACTCCAAGCCAGTGTCGTGATGGGATTTGTCATTTACATGCAACCAAAGTCACTGTTGGCCAACATTTATGATGTGGTTGCAGAAATTTAGTGTAGAGCTTACAGCTGGTGTCTGGTGTCCGTTTGTGCTGTGTGTATAGCCAGGCCGCACGTGTTTTCCCCCAGCCTTGGAGGACGAAGGTCAGAAGCAAAGGCCCAAGCACATGAGCTGCCCAGTGTCCACTGCTCCTAAATTGCCCCATAAATGCAAGGTTTTGAGACCAATTGACATTTCTGAAATCATATGTGTAATAAAGATTTATCTAAAGGAGAAAAAATGTTGCATAAGTGTGTTACATTGTTACAAAGCAATTTGGAAAGTGGATTTTTAATAACTAGGCCCAAACCAATTAGTAATAAACAATTTCCCCAGGAAAAGAAGATTTTAGGAGATACGTAGATAGTAGGGAAAAATAGAGTCTTACAATCAAGATATGAGTCTGACTACATTAGAATAAATTAGGCTCCCCTCCCTTTACTTTTTTTCTGAGGAAGGGAGAACAAAAAAAGCACAATTAAGTGTGAAAAGATGAAAAGGTCACCACTCACCTCAATCTCCTTCAATTCGAAATCCTCCTTTCAGTTCAACCTCACTGTCAATCTTCTTCTAATCAATTGTAATTATTCAGTGGGAACCTCAAAAAACAAATAAAAAAAGAAACCCATGGGTGTGGGCAGCCAGCCTTTGTGTTAACAGCTCATCCTTCCTGGGATGGTTGCTAAGGCTCCTCTCCCAACATCTTTTTCCTTGAATAGCCTTCATTGTGACCATTTAGCTTCAGTCATTTTAAATCTCTGACCCCCGAAGCAGAAAGGTTTACACTTTTGTCTAAAGCACACAGCAAAGTCTGATCCTTACAATTAAAGGGGAAATGAAAAAGTGAGGAGAAGCGGAAAGAAAATTAAAGATGATAAAATTCAAAACAGATGTCATCTAATTTACAAATCTGACACATAGCCCAGCAAGCCAGATTTTAGACTTCAGGCCAAAACTACAAGATTATCAAAAGAAAAACAATTAGCATCCTAGAGAGAATGCAAAACTGAAGCGGACAGGAGGCTTTCTTGTGCCAAATGACTGAATAAATTGGGCTGGTTTTGTTAGATGTACCAGGTAAGCACATTGCACTGTTCCTGTTCCTCTATTTTAGAAACAATGTTTATATCTAAATAATAAACCAACTGAGGCTAAATAACAGAACAGTCAAACAAAGCCTTCAGATTTTGGAATTCATTCTAGAGAAGCAAAAAAGACACAACAGCAATTGTGGATTGAAGAGGAGGAGGTGTCAGGACAGGGCAGAGATGTGCACTTCTCCCAATCAGGCAGCCCTATCTGCTCCCTGGGCAGCCACAATCACCGGGCTGTTTGCCTGCCAGGACCCAGTGGAAGCTGAGGAAGGAGAGAGTGAGCTCCTGGCAGCTTGTGTCTGAGCAGAGTGGTGGAGAGATCATTGACTAGAATAGCCTTTGCCAAACAAATGCAGTGCCAGGAAGGCTGCTCTAATCAGGCACCATCAGAATAGGGGGGGAGGGGTGTCACAGGTGGTCTTAGTGGGAAGTTAGGCACAGGCCTCAACGGGGGATGGAAACATTGATGAGTGGAAATTGTAGAAAGAAAGCAAGAATTAGGAGATAAATTAGGGAGAAGGGATGGTGATGGTAAAGGGGAGACAGGAGAAAGGGTACTGCACACAGTGCCAGGTCACAGGCCGGGAGTAGAGCAAGTGGTGGTCACAATTCCCTCAGTTCCAGCATTCAAACTCTGGCCAAAGCCATCAAAGTCCTAGGGGGGAGAAAAAGTTGTAAGAAGACAAAGCATGTTATTGAAGATTACCAAAACTGTGGCTTGGTTAAATGGGCAGTATGTTCTTCTAGTATCTTGGTGGTGATGGTGGTAGACATGATGAGACTTTGTGCTTGCTCTTTAGTTTCAAGAATCAGGCCTGATGGGCGGCGCCTGTGGCTCAGTGGGTAGGGCACCGGCCCCCATATACTGAGGGTGGTGGGTTCAAACCCGGCCCCGGCCAAACTGCAAAAAAAAAAAAACAGCTGGGCATTGTGGCAGGCACCTGTAGTCCCAGCTACTTGAGGGGCTGAGGCATGAGAATCGCCTAAGCCCAAGAGCTGGAGGTTGCTGTGAGCTGTGACACCACAGCACTTTACCGAGGGCGACAAAGTGAAACTCTGTCTCTCAAAAAAAAAAAAAAAAAAAACAGGCCTGAAAATTTAAAAAGAATAATTCAAGGTAAATTATACTCAAAACTGGGCACGTGTAAATCTGGTTTTGGTATAAGTGGAAAGAGATGACACAATAGCGGGAAGCAACTAACAGAGTGATTCATGGAAGAGAAGGAATTGTAGAATAAGAAGATTATGTTCACAGAAGAATGACTGCAGGAAACCTATCCTTCCTGCACTATGCCCAAAATTTTGGTTTATGCCACATTTCATGCATCAAATAAATAGATTTGCAATAAGCATCAAAGAAATAGATTATAGAGAAGAGTCAGGGATTTGATTCAATGTGCGACCCTAATGTATAGTCATTTACAAGCAACATGGCCTGTAAAGACCCCTTCAAACTATGACAACCTTTGCAACCTATCATTCCAGAGTTCCCATCTTAACATCCTGGGAGTCATATCAGAACCTAAGCCTGGTGAAGTACACAGTTCCCCAAAATATTGCCCAAGAGTTGGAGAATGATGGCTCTTCACTGAGTCCATGGCAGAATTTGCAGAGAAGAGGGTCCAATTACTTCTCTACGATGTTGCTCAAAATGCTGCACCCATAGGTCTGATTAAACCAGCTCCCACGGGTGGCACCTGTGTCTCAGTGAGTAGGGCGCTGGCCCCATATACCGAGGGTGGCAGGTTCAAACCCAGCCTTGGCCAAACTGCAACCAAAAAATAGCCGGGCATTGTGGTGAGCACCTGTAGTCCCAGCTACTTGGGAGGCTGAGGCAAGAGAATTGCCTAAGCCCAAAAGCTGGAGGTTACTGTGAGCTGTGTTGACGTCATGGCACTCTACCGAGGGCAGTAAAATGAGACTCTGTCTCTACAAAAAAAAAAAAATAATAAATAAAAATAAACCAGCTCCCACCACAGGGCACATCCAGTGTGAGTGGCTTTAACCTGCATTAATATTATACAGTTATTCCATTACAATATACAGTTGTATATACAATATAACTGTATACAGTTATATTCAGTTTTGCCTGTATTCCATTATGCTAAAGCATAATGGAATAAATCTTGTGTACAGACAAAAACAAACCCCATGCACCTGCAGGCCCATGAGAATTCCTGGAGGAACAACAATGCTCAGATATTGGTTCGCTGAGTTTCTTTAATTTCTTCCTTTAATCAGGTCCAGTGAATCTCAAATTTTAGTGTGGTCGAGAGTTACACTGTTCATAGCATTTCATAGATAATTCAAAAGAATTTAAAGGAATGTTATGGCTGACTTTTGCCTATTCCTCCCCAAAGTGGCACCCCACTAACATTTAACACCCCTTCTAAAATTCCCTTTCTCCCTCTCTTCCCACTGAAGGCTGGCATTCTCCAAGACTCCAGTTTGATGCCACTCCCCCATGAGGCCTTCCCATCCATCCTTGCCCAGGCTGACCTGGCTTTCCTCCGAGCTCTAGTAACAGCTCCCGTTGCCTCTCCCCTCCTCCACTGCATGCCGCCAGACTAGACGTGTTAGACATGTTTCTGTGTCCCTCTCATCTCCTGCAAGCTTGAAGAGCTAATATTCAGAACTTATGCCCTATAGAAGGAAAATTAGGTCATAAAAGTGCTTATGAGAACTCCCACTATTTTAGGCAAGACATGTTTTTACCAAGGAAAATTGATTCTTTGAGAACAACTGTTGGCTGAGGAGTGCACACAAGTCGGGGTCCATAATTAAGAACATGTGACGTTCTGGTCAGTTTCGCCCCCTGCTTAGTAAAAGCTGACTATAATTTCTCCCCACCAGGGTTACTTTTAAGAATGAAGCCAGAATTTTAATAAGAAATGAGTATATCTTTCCAATCGAAAGAGGTCGATGGTGGCCACTTGTATAAAAAAAATCTTAACAGCCATTTGTGACAGTAGCTGTGACCGCTGTCACCCCTCCATGGGCAGGTAAGGAAGGAAAGGCTTCAGTTTCTTGTCTCTCTTCTTACTGAGGAGGTTAAGTCTGACATGTGGTTCCGTTTACATTCCATCTGTTGTTCATTTACCCCACCAGTTGTCCTTCCTTAACACACTTTAGGGTGATGTGGAGGTCTTCAAAGGTATTTCAGGAATTCTTTATCAGCACGAGATTAGGTAGGGGGCATCATTATCTTCTCTGGAGACAATGGAGCCAGCCCAGGGAGTGAGAGAGGGACTGTCTCTGCTGTGAGCATGAAGGGGGCTATGGAAGGGGGAGCAGCCCTCCCCTGGAGGGTGAGCAATGCAGTTTCAGCTTCAATGGGGGACCCAGGCCCCTTTCCCTTAACAGCAATGCTCAAAGCACAGAACACAGAGAAAAGAAGGAAGAGAGGCTTTAGCCTGGTGCCTGTGACCTAGCCTCCCTTTTCAAACAAAGCAGAGAACACCAAGTTCTAGGAAGAAGAGGAACAAGTGCCCTGTGGAGAAGAGGTGAGAGGGGCTGACCCTCTCCAGCCCTGCGGGCAGGTGACTGCTGCTGCTTAGTCACTTCTTACTGGACCCTGTGCACGAGCTGTTGGCTGTTTTGATTCTCTAAATTCTTCATCGTCTTTTTTTGGTATCTGTCATAATTGAAAGTTGCCATTTGCATGACTTATTCTGAGTTTTGAACATTTTCTTTTGGGAGGAGGGTGCCAACAATCATATTTTCAATCAATGGGTAAGCTGCTTGGTGGCTGTACATCAGCTCTGTTCTGATGTCTGATTTGCACAAGATGTCACTCAGAGATATTAGGTGCAATAATTTTTCTTGATTGCTATTCCATGAGCAATTGCATAATATGTATTACTTATTCCTGGGATAGAGTCAGATGCAACCCACGTCAGTCTCCTACTGAGAGGCGGTGTGGGGAGCAGAGTGTGGCTTGTGAGCTCTGGAGGGAGACACGTGCCTTCCATGCTAGCTTGACCAAATGACCTTCAGTGAGCTACCCCACATCTCTCTGCCTCAGTTTCTTCATCTGTAGATGGAGCTACTGATAGGTGCATGAGAAATAATTCATGTATGGGGTCTGGAACCGTGAGTGCCTATGTGCGGAAGGCCGTCCACATCTGCTCAGTGTTGGCACTGGGACTTTGTTCCAGGGGGACATTAGACAGGTGATTTTCCTTAGTACATCCACTGGGCCAGCACCCATGCGCAAACTGTTTCTTATCAAACTATGAAAAAGTCATTGCAGAAATTGAAAATAAGAAAGTAAAAGGTTAGAACTTTTATAGCAATTTGACGTTGTTGCAATATCCAAGCAAAAGATCAGTGAACATTGTATGTCTTGTTTTATTCATTATACTTCTCTGGTAATTTATTTTTACTGATTTTTATAAAAATACTTGCCTGTGACTATAGCTCGGAGGAAAGCCAGGTCAGCCTGGGCAAGGATGGGTGGGAAAGGCCTCATGGGGAAGTGGCATCAAACTGGAGTCTTGGAGAATGCCAGCCTTCCGTGGGAAGAGAGGGAGAAAGGGAATTTTAGAAGGGGTGTTAAATGTTAGTGGGGTGCCACTTTGGGGAGGAATAGGCAAATATGAAAATTAAAAAACAAAACAGTTTTGTTGCTACGGGTAATTTGAACCCCATTGCATTAGATCTTAGATGCCGCTGAACCCAGACAAATCTGAAACCTTTCCTTAATATCTAACATTCTACTCCCAAACTTCCCTTTGGGACCTAAAGTAAAGAGATTCAATAAGGGAAAGCTGATGAGCCCACACTATTTCATCTGTAGATACACTCAGTGTGGGTGGGTTATAGCTGGGATAACATGGGTCTTTTCTTTTTTCTTTTTTTTTTTTTGGCCAGCTCCGGGTTTAAAGAACCTGCCACCTCCGGTATATGGGGCTGGCGCCGTACTCCTTGACCCACATATTTATCAACAAGGCAAAGGTGGATTTTCTATAAGTTGGAACTCTTAGGCTGTTAGCTAGCCTTTACCACAGGTAAATGTTGAATTCTAGGTAGACTAGAAATTGAATCACGGTATTTCACATGGAATTCTATCACCAGTTCAGTCATTGACATTTTTGACAAATTATATCCCTCCATTGTGATGTTTTTGACAAATTATATCCCTACCCATTAAAAATGAAGTAGGATGTCAAATTTGAGGTGAAGACTCTAAGACAATGTATCAAAAAGGAAAATTTTACCCATTTTTTTCCTGCTCTTCCAGTGTCAAATGCTGCAGAGTGACAATGTTTTAACTATTGGATCCTCTCTGCCAGACCCTGTGACATGAGCCTGCTCCCCATGAGGGCAGCCTAGACAGAGAAGAGCACGCAATGTCACTCCTGATTCCAGGTGCTTCTGGGACACTGCTAGTCTACATTTTTATACTCTTTTATAACTCAGAATGTGCTTTTGCAACTTGTGCCACATCCAGGTAGCAATTTGTTAGGATGTGGCAGGCTCTGTCCAGGCCACCACTCTCTTCGGCTGCCCAGTCTAGTCTCGGGAACCTTTATTAAAGATTTGGGGACTGTTTGGACCAACATCAGTGGCAAAAACTGAAAAGTTGCCTTTACCTCAGAATTTATAGAGATCCTGAAACGACTGAAGATGGCAAAGGCCACCTGCTCCAAATACTGCAGACCGTGTTAAGTCTTACCTCACTGCAGAATTAGTGAGCCCCTTAGCCGTCTTGCTTGCTTGAGGGAAAGTGCCTCTTCCCTGGTCTGTTCAGATACTGTTCTTTCATCGTCTGGGCCAGAGCTTCTCAAACTTGAATGTACCACCAGATACCTGGGGGCTGTGTTAAAATGAACATCCTGATTCAGTAGGGCTGGAGCACGGCCTGAGATTCTGCATTTCCAACAAGCTCCACAGTAACACTGATGCCACGGGTCCAGGGCCCCCACCCTGGGTGGCACGGGCAGGGCCTTTGTACTTTTTACCCATCCTTTTTCCATGTCTTATTCTCTCCCCTGTTGGTTGAATGACCGAAAAGTGAGCAAATGACTGAGCATGTGCCTTAGAGGTCACTCCCTTGTACCAGCGCTTTTATACTTTTATTCTAATTGCAGGGAATTCCCTTTGTCTACAATTGATCAGAATACACACTTGAAGTACAGAGACCTTTTAAATCAACTGATTCCCAGTTCTTATATGCTCACACAGTAGAACAGCTTCTCCCTTTTAGTATACATCTTTGGGATGCTAAGGTGGAAGGGGGATTGTATAGTTCTCCCTGGCTATGAGCAGGAAAAGCTCATCTGTCAGCTTTGGTGCCACCTGCAGAAGCCGCCTTCTTTCAGTGTCACAAGTCCATGCTGACCAGCAGCCACTCAAGGCTTTACCCTGGCTTGACATGTCTATTCAACATGGGCTACACTGTCAAATCCGTTATCGTGTATAAGGTGTTCAGCAATCTGATGACGTGGTAGGTAACATTAATCTCATTTTTATATGAAAAATGATACAGAGTCTTAAAGAAATTTGTTGCATCACAAATAAACATGAGATCAGAGTCACAAACCTACATCTTTTCCCTGGGAGGTCATGTTCTGTCCCTTTCTCCACAACCGTCTCCTTTTGAAGTTCCTTTAAAATTCTCGTGTGACTGAAATACTATGGAACTGTCTGATTCTGCCGTTGGCATGACCACACTCTCACCCCTATAACCAGGTGCCTGCTCATCTCTGCTCTTGCCCACTGAGCTGGTCAGAGGCAAAATAGACTCCCCTATCCCAGCATAGCTGTTCCAGCAACATTATTCATTGCTGTTCTGAAACAGATGCTCCCACTGTGAAACTAGGGGATCGTCTCTGTCATTCTTATGATGATTGATGGCCCAAGAAATTGCTGAGGAGTGAAGAACATAACCGTCTAAGAATTTAGGACCCCAGTGTGGATTTGGTCCATTACGTTCTCCTTCTTCCCTAACAAGCTTAACTCTGCAGGAGTACATGTTCTGGACAAGGGATCGTAAGCCAAGGTCATCAAACATTAACTAATATTATTTTTCTTTGATTTAAGGGGCCAGCAAGAGAGACTCCAATCTCTCTACCCCTGCCAGGTTTGTAGTCTCATCTCCCAGCTTCATAAAAGCAGTGAGCTGCCCAAGGGCTGCTGTGTTTCCCAGGGAGTCGCCACTCACACTGGAGGGAGGTAATTGGGCCCCCTCCTGGGCATTCTTAGAGGTACTTTTAAAAACTTTACTTTGGCGACAGAGACCAGAAACGTTCAGACTGGAAATTATCCAAGCCTCTTGTAATGTGGTGTGTTGAGTTAAGGCCAAGTTAATATTTAGGAGATTATAGAACTCTGGCAAAGATTTCTATAAAATTACTTCTGGGATTAAAAGTGACAAATGGAAAAGAAATAACAACCCTCTTCATGGGCCCCTCCTGCCTGCCCCACCCCCACCACTCCACAGGTAAACACACACACTCACACACACACACACACTCATATACACACCCTCTCATATACACACACTCTCACACACTCACATACACACGCTCACACACAGTCACACACTCACATACACACGCTCACACACACAAACTCACACTCACACATACACTCATATGCACTCACACACATTCATACTCACACACATACATTCATACACACATACTCATACACTTGCTTACATATACACTCATACACTCTCACACTCACAGACTCATACACACTCACATACACTCATACATACACCCAGGGCTCCCCCAGTACTTGTATATCTGTGACATGTTTTTTCACTCTATGCCATTCTATTCTCTCTGGGAAACGTCTTCTCTCCTATCTTTTAATATTAAATTAAAAAGCCAGAGGAGAGGAAGCAGGGAGTGTTTCTTATCAACCCAAACCTTCTATTTAGCATTTCCTGCCTTTCCAGTCTATTGGAATCAGTTTGTCCCCACTCCCTGCCAGCCAGACTCTTTAGCCTGCCCAGAGGGATTGATGGCCAAAGACAGAACATTCTCTTTGATCCAGCCGGAGGCCTTGGCTGCCTCAGTGAATCTTCATTATCACCCAGATCCCTGACTTCTGTGCTCTACCAATCTCCCGATCATAAAAACAAGCAGATGGTACAGATGTAGAATGAAAGTTCTTTGCGGTGAGAACTCCACTCTTCAACAACCCTCATCGGCCTCATACCCAGAGAGCATTCTTTTGGCGTAGACATTTTATTGTTGCTTCTTCACCCTTCTCCTTTGCTCTTTTGCTCCTACTCTAGCTCCCTGCTTCTCTCTAAATTTCATACATTCAGGCAGTCCTCGAGTTACAAACATCTGACTGACATGCAACTTGCACTTACAAATGAAGGCTATTACAGGTAGTAAATGCACCCGTTGCCACGTAAATGCAAATTCAGCTTAAGAACAAACCTATAGAACCCATCTCATTTGTAACCAGGGGACTGCCTGTACCAAACAGCATTATGCCACCTCCACCTGCACTGGGCCAGGAGGAGTGGCCAGTGCCTCATTGGGCACTTGGTACACCTCAGGAGGTTTGGGGGCTGGAGGGGGTGTAGGCTGTTGCCAAGTTGGTTCTGTTCACTTATTCCACAAACAGTCCAGGTACCTATGTGTGCCAAGCACTGGGCCAGGATGGGGGAGCAGCGACAAACAGTATAGGTACCTGCCTGCCAAGCAACAGGGGTTTATTCCAGAACAGCATTGCCAAATTTAACAAATAAAAATATAGGACACTCTGTTGAATTTCAGATAAAGAACAAATAATTTCTGACTATTTTTCTGTATTCAAGTATAATAATGTTAGTACACTATAAAGCATATTTAGCATGTCCCACAGGGGACATACCTGTACTAAACATCTATCATTTGTCTGAAATTCGGATTTGGCTGAGTGTCCTATATTTTACTGATGCCTTGCCCTAGAGAAGTGTTTTTCAGCCTTTTTTATCTCACGGAACACTTGAACCCATAAATTACTGTGACACACTTAAATTATATTGATCAAACAAAAAGAGTAAAAACAAAAAAAGAATATACTCATTCTGCTTTGAACTTTTTTGGAAAATAATTTGATTAATGGCCTTTAACAATTTCCGTGGCACTATCTTCTCAGATCATAAGGTACTAAAAGTGGAACTCAACTCTAACAAAAATGTTCGACCCCACACAAAGGCATGGAAATTAAACAACCATCTGTTGAATGACAGATGGGTGCAGGAAGAAATAAAAAAGGAAATCATTAACTTCCCTGAGCATAACAACAATGAAGACACAAGCTACCAAAACCTGTGGGATACTGCAAAAGCAGTTTTGAGAGGAAAATGTATTGTTTTAGACCCCTACATTTGAAAAATAGAAAGAGAGCGCATCAACAAACTCACAAGCCATCTTATGGAATTGGAAAAAGAAGAACACTCTAAGCCTAAACCCAGTAGAAGAAAAGAAATATCCAAAATCAAATCAGAGATCAATGAAATTGAAAACAAAAGAATCATTCAGAAAATTAATGAAACAAGGAGTTGGTTTTTTGAAAAAATAAATAAAATAGATAAACCATTGGCCAAACTAACTAGAAAAAGAAAAGTAAAATCTCTAGTAACCTCAATCAGAAATGATAAAGGGAAAATAACAATTGATCCCACAGAGATACAAGAGATCATCTCTGAATACTACCAGAAACTCTATGCATAGAAATTTGACAATGTGAAGGAAATGGATCAATGTTTGGAATCACACCTTCTCCCTAGACTTAACCAGGAAGAAATAGAGCTCCTGAACAGACCAACTTCAAGCACTGAGATTAAAGAAATAATAAAAAAGCTTCCAACCAAAAAATGCCCTGGTCCAGATGGCTTCACACCAGAATTCTATCAAACCTTCAAGGAAGAGCTTATTCCTGTATTGCAGAAATTATTCCAAAAAAATTGAGGAGGAAGGAATCTTCCCCAACATGTTCTATGAAGCAAACATCATCCTGATACCAAAACTGGGAAAAGACCCATCTAAAAAGGAGAATTTCAGACCAATTTCACTCATGAATATAGATGCGAAAATTCTCAACAAAATCCTAGCCAATAGATTACAGCTTATCATCAAAAAAGTCATACGTCATGATCAAGTAGGTTTCATCCCAGGGATATAAGGCTGGTTTAACATACGCAAGTCCATAAACATTATCCACCATATTAACAGAGGCAAAAAATAAAGATCATATGATCCTCTCAATAGATGCAGAAAAAACATTTGATAAAATCCAGCATCCTTTTCTAATTAGAACACTGCAGTTTATAGGCATAGGTGGCACATTTCTGAAACTGATTGAAGCTATCTATGACAAACCCACAGCTAATATTTTACCAAAAGAGTAAAACTGAAAGCTTTTCCTCTTAGAACTGGAACCAGACAAGGTTGTCCTCTGTCACCTTTACTATTCAACATAGTGCTGGAAGTTCTAGCCAATACAATTAGGTAAGACAAGGAAATACAGGGCATCCAAATGGGAGCAGAGGAGGTCAAACTCTCCCTCTTTGCTGACGACATGATCTTATACTTAGAGAATCCCAAAAACTCAACCACAAGATTCCTGGAAGTCATCAAAAATACAGTAATGTCTCAGGATATAAAATCAATGTCCACAAGTCAGTAGCCTTTGTATACGCCAATAACAGTCAAGATGAGAAGCTAATTAAGGACACAACTCCCTTCACCATAGTTTCAAAGAAAATGAAATACCTAGGAATATACCTAATGAAGGAGGTGAAGGACCTCTATAAAGAAAACTATGAAATCCTCAGAAAGGAAATAGCAGAGGATATTAACAAATGGAAGAACATACCATGCTCATGGATGGGAAGAATCAACATTGTTAAAATGTCTATACTTCCCAAAGCAATCTACCTATTTAATGCCATTCCTATTAAAATACCAACATTGTACTTTCAAGATTTGGAAAAAATGATTCTGCGTTTTGTATGGAACCAGAAAAAAACCCGTGTAGCTAAGGCAGTTCTTAGTAATAAAAATAAAGCTGGGGTCATCACCATACCAGATTTTAGGCTGTACTACAAAGCCATAGTGGTCAAGACAGCATGGTACTGGCACAAAAACAGAGACATAGACACTTGGAATCGAATAGAAAACCAGGAAATGAAAATAACCATCTCACAACCACCTAATCTTTGATAAACCAAACAAGAACATACCTTGGGGAAAAGACTCCCTATTCAATAAATGGTGTTGGGCAACTGGATATCCACATGTAAAAGACTGAAACTGGATCCACACCTTTCCCCACTCACAAGAATTGATTCAAGATGGATAAAAGACTTAAATTTAAGGCATGAAACAATAAAAATCTTCAAAGAAAGCAAAGGAAAAACACTGGAAGATATTGGCCTGGGGAAAGACTTCATGAAGAAGACTGCCATGGCAATTGCAACAACAACAAAAATAAACAAATGGGACTTCATTAAACTGAAAAGCTTCTGTACAGCTAAGGACACAATAACCAAAGCAAAGAGACAACCTACACAATGGGAAAGGATATTTGCATATTTTCAATCAGACAAAAGCTTGATAACTAGGATCTATAGAGAACTCAAATTAATCCACATGAAAAAGCCAACAATCCCTTATATCAATGGGCAAGAGACATGAATAGAACCTTCTCTAAAGAAGACAGATGAATGGCTAACAAACATATGAAAAATGCTCATCATCCCTATCTATTAGAGAAATGCAAATCAAAACAACCCTGAGATACCATCTAACCCCAGCGAGAATGGCCCACATCACAAAAATCTCAAAACTGCAGATGCTGGCATGGATGTGGAGAGAAGAGAACACTTTTACACTGCTGGTGGGACTGCAAACTAGTACAACCTTTCTGGAAGGAAGTATGGAGAAACCTCAAAGCACTCAACCTAGACCTCCCATTTGATCCTGCAATCCCATTACTGGGCATCTACCCAGAAGGAAAAAAATCCTTTTATCATAAGGACACTTGTACTAGACTGTTTATTGCAGCTCAATTTACAATCGCCAAAATGTGGAAACAGCCTAAATGCCCACCAACCCAGGAATGGATTAACAAGCTGTGGTATATGTATATCACGGAATACTATTCAGCCATTAAAAAAAATGGAGACTTTACATCCTTCGTTATTAACCTGGATGGAAGTGGAAGACATTATTCTTAGTAAAGCATCACAAGAATGGAGAAGCATGAATCCTATGTACTCAATTTTGATATGAGGACAATTAATGACAATTAAGGTCACAGTGGGGGTGGGGGTGGGGGAGGGCAGAGAGAGAAAGAAGGAGAGAGGGGTGGGGAAAGAAAGAGGAGAGAGAGGGAAGGAGGGAGGGGGGTCAGGCCTTGGTGTGTGCCACACCTTTTGGGGGCAAGACACGATTGCAAGAGGGACTTTACCTAACAGATGCAATCAGTGTAACCTGGCTTATTGTACACTCAATGAATCCCCAACAATAAAAATAAATAAATAAATAAATAAATAAATAAATTTCCGTGGCTCACCTAAGATCTTCTCACGGTATACCAGTGTGCCGCAGCACCCAGGTTCAAAATCCCTGTTAGAGGCATCACACCTGCCTCTCCCAGGGTCAGTGGATCTATAGGAATCACTGTAACTTCTGTCATGCTCAAAGGCTCCTTAGGAGGGCACTGTCCCAGCTACTCAAGCTCAGCCTCATTCAGTCACTGCAGACACAAGCAAGGAAAGGGGGCTGAGTGACCACCCCCCTCCTAAAGCCTCATAGTAAGAAAATCTGGCTTCTGGCATCTGCCTGTTAAGTGCTAGGAATGGTGATTCACACTGATTCTGTCATTTAATCTTTTCAGCAATCCCCCTGAGTTATATACAGTTATTATCCCCATTTTGTAGATGTTGAAATTGATAAAAAGGCTATACCAAGCTGAAACTGATATAAAGAGTATAACAAATGGAAAGATCTCCATAAGTAAAAAAGTTTTAAAAATCAGAAATGGATTTAATAAAATTATATCTGTAATCCTACAAACATGAAATTTGAAGTTTTTAGAAGAAAATGTGACTATTACAACTATTGTTATAACCCAGAGTTTTGTACAGTAAGGAAAAGAATAGTACATTCATGAGAAATTGTTCCTCTAACAATTCATATGTTTTGAGATTTAAAATTTATACAGCTGAGCACATCGGCTTTTGCCTATAGCCCCAACTACTCAGCAGGCTGAGGTGTGAGAAATCTCTTGAGCTAAGAAATTCAAGTTCATCCTGGACAGTAGGGTCCTATCCCTAAAAAATAATATGAAATATTAATATAAAAAATTGTGTAATGCTCAATATCTTAGACATGCATTTTAGACAGTGCTTTTTGCTTTATGGATTTTTTAAGTTTTCATGATCCCAGCTGTAGAAATTGTAAAAGTATAGGTGTCTTTTTCCACAGCTATAAAGTACAAGTGGCAAAACAGGTTACCTTTTATTTTTGACATGTGATTAGGGTCCAAGGAACCAGAAATACTTTAGTTTGGTGACTTTTCAAGGACTGTTATGGTTAGAGAATAATACTCCACCAAATTTCTTGTGTTAAGAATATTTATTAGATCTTTTAAAATTAACCTTGGTAATCGTGGTTTGTAAAATACCAACCAGTGATGGCATTATCTTGGTTTCATTTGTAATAGCAGTAAACATCTAGAATCTTCTGGCTAAAAGATGTCAAAGCCCTCCATCTATTTATGTGTAGCCAGTATCACATATATGTCAGAAAAAAATTGTTTTCAGGATTAGCCTTTATTCCCATGTACTAGCTCTTGTAATGGACTTGATATTTCACCCAAGCATGGTATTAGGTAGATAAATGAACATTATGTAAAGCCATAGAAAATCTGTATGAATTATGTAAGTAATTTTTTTAATTTTAATTTTAAATATGAGTCAGCAACAGTTTATTAGGCAGTAAACAATTGCCTTGTTACCTAATAGATATCAACTCTCCTTCCCACCTTGAACCATCCTGCAGAGCTGTGCTTGAGCTGGACTTACAGGAGGGTTCTGATCACTTGTAATTCTGTAACCACCAACCCTTCCTCAAGGCTGGCACTGCTCTCTGAGCTAGGCAGAAAAGGTTCAGTATCCAACCCTGTCACCTCACCTTCCCTGATACCCACTGTGCCAGGAAGGGTAGAATGTAACTGAAAAAAGTAATCCCCAGCCCTTCTGCATTGGTTCTTCCTTATAAGGAGTGCTGTTTAAAAAAAAAAAAATGTGGTTTTCTCTCACTTTCACCCTGGTATTATTCCAGTTCCCGTTGGCCCTGCCAGTCATGTGTTTGAAAAGCTAGGGTTTTTCAGTCAGTGTGGGGTCCTTTCCTCAACATCTAGGAAAAATAAGCACACACAGGCAAACAACAAAATAATTAAACCATCTTGGTGAATGTATTTCTAGGAATTACCATGTGGAATAATAAAAAGACAAATAAATGTTTTATCTTTGTCCCCCATTCCTGGCACACAACCCCTGAACCCTTGGAATCTGCAGAGTGATTAATGTCTGTGTGCTAACAAGATGCCTAGTGTCTGGGTACCATCTCCTTGCTTCAGGATGGGCACTGTTGGCTGGAAAGACCAAGGCATTATTACAGGGTTGGAAATTTCAGACTTACCTTATCCCCTAATTCCCTTACCCCCAACCTCTGATCAGGGGAGAAGGGCTAAAGACTGAGTTCATCATCCATGGCTAAGATTTAATCAACCTTGCCTGCATAATGAGACCTCCATGAAAATCTGCATAAGACAGGATGTGGGGAGTTTCCGGGCAGGTGGTGCACCCCAAGAGGGTACAGAAGCTTTGCATCCCTTCCCTATACCTTGCCTATGTGTATTTGGGCTATTTCTGAGTTATAGCCTTTATAATAAACCAGCAATAATGAGCTGAAGTGTCTTCCTGAATCCTGTGAGTTGTTCTAGTGAATCACTGAATGCAAGTGAGAATCTCAGAACTTTATTGCCACACTTTCAGCATCTGAATTGGGCACAGTCTATAGAGTCTGAAACTAATTCTGGGTAGTTACTTCCAAGACTGAATTCAATTGTAGGACACACATTTGATGTCCAGAGAGTTGGAGAATTAGTTGATGTGAGGGGAGAAAAAAAACTGCACATTTGATGTCAGGAGTGTGGTGAATAAAAACAGTTCATTTTACCCTTGTTTTATAAGGAAAGAATTGATTCTACCACCATATATTGTACACAATAGCAGTCATTAAATAACAATTCAAGTAGTTCCAGGACAGTTAGCATTAGAAGACACAGAAGGGGGACAGGTGCAGACTACTTTTCTGCATACTCAGTGAGTACCAGAGAAATATTTCTGCGGCTCATCTGCAGTCTCTTAGTTACAGCCACAGCACTGTCAGTCCTCAGAAAAGTTCCAAAATTATGCATATATGGCCTCTGCCTTAAAAGAGTTAATTTTAGGGAGGTGGAGCAAGATGGCAGCCGAGTAACAGCTTCCCTGCACCTGGGCATGGTGAGTCTTGGGAGATAAGACTCCAGGCATCTCTGGCTGGTAGGATCTGCCTATAGTCATCCCTCTCAGGATACAGGGAGTCAGCAAGAGACTTCTGGACCCCAAGAGGAGAACAAAAAGTGGAAAACAGGCAAGTGATTGCGTGTGTTCCATTGACCTAATCCCGCCGGCAGCTGTAAGTACAAACACCAGCGAGACTGCAAACCAGAAATGCCTTACCTGTGAACTGTTTCGATGTTTTTGGACTTGGCATTCAGTTGAAGTGCCTTGGGGGGAGCTTGAGCAGGAGTGCAGAGAACTTTGGGCATTGTCTAGGGCCCCAGACTGAGCCACTGAGCCAGACGGAGCTAATAGTGTTCGGCTGTGGGTTACAGGGAGCCATTGTGAGAGAACTGCCCCGGCAAGCTCCACCCTCAGGGTCACAGAGCAAGGATTGGGCGGGAGCTAGTAACCTATTGACTGAGAAGCTTAAAGGCAGAGACTGACCTGCCTTACAGCCTTAACCCTCAAGGGGAGAGTGAGATCGGTTTTGGTACACTGGATCCTTGGGCTTTTGCCCTGGGTAGAATGCTGTGGTGTCACAGCTCATAGCAACCTCAAACTCCTGAGCTTGGTGCCTCCTGGACCTCCATGAGAGCTATGCCACAACCCCCGACCCGCGACCCATGCCCGCTGGGCCTCTGCATGCCCTGACCAGGAACTGCGGGACTGTCGCGCAACCCTGCATCCTCCCTCCTGTACCTTCCCTGCCTCCACACTGGCCTGCTCGTCTGGCCAGGGACTCTGGTAGCTGCGTGCCACTCAGAGCCCTCCCTGCCTCTGCGCAGAGGCCTTCTTCTGGCCAGAGACTGCTGGAGCCTTGGGCATTCTGTGCCAAAGTCACAGGGTGCCAGGCACTCCCAGAACCGTGCACACCAACTCCCACCCTGTTGCTGGATCCGGGTGTGTCACCCTCCAGAGCTGCTTCCAAAACCAGAACTCCTTGGCCGGGGCAGCCCCAGAGGAAATACACAGGGACACTCTCTACAAAGATCCAGCAACAATAGAGTGATCCCGCTGGGGTCAAATCTTGGAGAGACACCTCCCCAACTCTGAGGACAGCCAGAGGCAATGGTGAAAAACAATCATGAGGCGAAATCAATAGAAAAACTCTGGCAATATGAAGAACCAGAGTAGATCAACTCCCCCAAAAATCAATGGGGCAGACACAGCACAAGATCCCATGCACAAACAAATAGCTGAGATGTCAGAAATCAAATTCAGAATCTGGATAGCAAATAAGATCAAATTAGAATTCCAAGCAGTAACCCAAAAGATATCTCAAGAATTCAATGAATTCAAAGACCAAATGACCAAAGATTTTGACACATTGAGACAAGAAGTTGCAGCCCTCCAAGATCTGAGAAACACAGTAGAATCCCTCAGTAACAGAATGGAGCAAGCAGAAGAAAGGATTTCTGACATTGAAGACAAAGCTTTCGAATGCTCCAAAACTCTCAAAGAGGAAGAGAAATGGAGGGCAAAAAGAGATCACTCTCTCAGAGAGCTCTGGGATAATTAGAAGACAACCAATATTCATCTTATAGGGATCCCCGAAAGTGACGAAGTGGCTTCACAAGGCACAGAGGCCCTTCTCCATGAGATTATGAAGAAGAACTTTCCAGATATGCCAAGAGATTCTGAAATTCAGATAGCAGACAGTTTCAGAATTCCAGCACAACTCAACTGAAATAAGACATCCCCCAGACACATCATAATCAATTTCACTAAAGTTAATATGAAGGACAAATTCTGAAAGCAGCCAGATGAAAGAAAACCATCACCTACAAGGGCAAGAATATTAGAATAACTGCAGATCTCTCTGCTGAAACCTTTCAAGCTAGAAAAGGATGGTCATTGACTTTTAATCTCTAAAACAAAATAACTTTCAACCCGGGATCCTAAACCCAGCTAAACTGAGTTTCATTTATGACAGAGAAATTAAATACTTCAATGACATTCACATGTTGAAGAAATTTTCCATAACTACACCAGCTCTCCAGGATATTCTCAGACCTATCCTCCATAAAGACCTGTGTAATCCTCCACCACAAAAGTAAACACACCCAGAAAATTTCGATCAAATTCCAACTTCCACAGTCACAAAAGGATTAAAAATGTCCACCAGACTCTCGAAAGGCTTATCAATATTCTCAATTAATGTGAATGGTTTCAATTGTCCTCTAAAGAGGCACAGGTTAGCTGACCGGATACAAAAACTCAAGCCAGATATCTGCGGCACACAAGAATTGCATCTTACATTAAAAGACAAATATAGACTCCAGGTGAAGGGATGGTCATCTATATTCCAGGCAAATGGAAAGCAGAAAAAAAGCAGGTGTTGCAATCCTATTCGCAGATGCAATAGGCTTTAAACCAACCGAAATAAGGAAGGATAAGGATGGACCCTTCATATTTGTTAAAGGTAATACTCAATATGATGAGATTTCAATTATTAATATTTATGCACCCAACCAGAATGCACCTCAATTTATAAGAGAAACTCTAACAGACATGAGCAACTTGATTTCCTCTAGTTCCATAGTAGTTGGAGATTTTAACATCCCTTTAGCAGTGCTGGATAGATCCTCCAAAAAGAAGCTAAGCAAAGAAATTTTAGATTTAAACTTAACCATTCAACATCTGGACTTAACAGACAACTACAGAACATTTCATCCCAACAAAACTGAATATACATTCTTCTCATCAGCCCACGGAACATACTCCAAAATCAACCACATCCTAGGCCACAAATCTAGCCTCAGCAAATTTAAAAAAAAAAAATAGAAATTATTCCTTGCATCTTCTCAGACCATCATGGAACAAAAGTTGAACTCAATAACAACAGGAATCTGCATACCCATATAAAAACATGGAAGCTAAACAGCCTTATGCTGAATGATAGATGGGTTATAGATGAGATTAAGAAGGAAATCACCAAATTTTTGGAACAAAACAACAATCAAGACGTGAATTACCAGAACCTCTGGGATACTGCAAAGGCAGTCCTAAGAGGAAAATTTATAGCACTGCAAGCCTTCCTCAAGAAAACGGAAAGAGAGGAAGTTAATAACTTAATGGGACATCTCAAGCAACTGGGGAAGGAAGAACACTCCAATCCCAAACCCAGCAGGAGAAAAGACATAACCAAAATCAGAGCAGAATTAAATGAAATTGAAAACAAAAGAATTGTACAACAGATCAATAAATCCAAAAGTTGGTTTTTTGAAAAGATCAATAAAATAGATAAACCTTTGCCCGACCTAACCAGGAAAAAAAGAATAAAATCTCTAATTTCGTCAATCAGAAATGGTAACGATGAAATAGCAACAGATCCCTCAGAAATTCAACAAATCCTTAACGAATACTACAAAAAACTCTACTCTCAGAAATATGACAATCTGAAAGAAATCAACCAACACCTGGAAGTACTCCACCTACCAAGACAGCCAGAATGAAGTGGAAATGTTGAACAGGCCTATATCAAGTTCTGAATTAGCATCAACTATACAAAATCTCCCTAAATAGAAAAGCCCAGGACCAGATGGCTTTACATCAGAATTCTACCAAACCTTTAAGGGAGAACTAGTATCTATATTACTAAACCTCTTCCAAAATATAGAAAAAGAAGGAATATTACCCAACACATTCTATGAAGCAAACATCACCTTGATCCCCAAACCAGGGAAAGACCCAACAAGAAAAGAAAATTATAGACCAATATCACTAATGAATATTGATGCTAAAATACTCAATAAGATCCTAACAAACAGAATCCAACAACACATCAAAAAAATTATACACCACGACCAAGTGGGATTTATCCCAGGGTCTCAAAGCTGGTTCAATATACGTAAATCTATAAATGTAATTCAGCACATAAACAAACTAAAAAATAAGGACCATATGATTCTTTCAATTGATGCAGAAAAAGCTTTTGATAATATCCAGCATCCCTTCATGATCAGAACGCTTGAGAAAATCAGTATAGAAGGGACATTTTGTAAACTAATAGAGGCCATCTACAGCAAACCCACAGCCAATATCGTATTGAATGGAGTTAAATTGAAATCATTTCCACTTAGATCAGGTAGCAGGCAAGGTTGCCCATTGTCTCCATTGCTCTTTAACATTATAATGGAAGTTTTAGCCATTGCAATTAGGGAGGAAAAGGCAATCAAGGGTATCCACATAGGGTCAGAAGAGATCAAACTTTCACTCTTCACAGATGACATGATCATATATCTGGAAAACACTAGGGATTCTACTACAAAACTTTTAGAAGTGATCAAGGAATACAGCAGTGTCTCAAGCTACAAAATCAACACCCATAAATCTGTAGCCTTTATATATACCAACAATAGCCAAGCCAAAAAAACATCAAGAACTCTATTCCTTTCACAGTAGTGCCAAAGAAGATGAAATATTTGGGAGTTTATCTAACAAAGGACGTGAAAGATCTCTATAAAGGGAACTGTTAAACTTTGAGAAAAGAAATAGCTGAAGATGTTAACAAATGGAAAAACATATGATGCTCATGGCTGGGAAGAATCAACATTGTTAAAATGTCTATACTATCCAAAGCAATATATAATTTTAATGCAATTCCTATTAAAGCTCCATTTTCATATTTTAAAGATCTTGAAAAAATAATACTTCGTTTTATATGGAATCAGAAAAAAACCTCAAATAGCCAAAACATTACTCAGCAATAAAAACACAGCAGGAGGAATCACGCTACCGGACCTGAGACTGTATTATAAATCAATAGTGATCAAAACAGCATGGTATTGGCACAAAAACAGAGAAGTAGATGTCTGGAACAGAATAGAGAACCAAGAGATGAATCCAGCTACTTACCGTTATTTGATCTTTGACAAGCCAATTAAAAACATTCAGTGGGGAAAAGAGTCCCTATTTAACAAATGGTGCTGGGTAAACTGGCTGGCAACCTGTAGAAGATTGAAACTGGACCCACACCTTTCACTATTAACTAAGATAGACTCTCACTGGATAAAAGATTTAAACTTAAGGCATGAAACTATAAAAATACTTGAAGAAAGTGCAGGGAAAACTCTTCAAGGAATCAGCCTGGGTGAATATTTTATGAGGAGGACTCCCCAGGCAATTGAAGCAGTATCAAAAATACACTACTGGGACCTGACCAAACTAAAAAGCTTCTGCACAGCCAAGAACATAGTAAGTAAAGCAAGCAGATAGCCCTCAGAATGGGAGAAAATATTTGCAGGTTGTACCTCCGATAAAGGTCTAATAACCAGAATCCACAGAGAACTCAAACATATTGGCAAAAAAAGAACACGTGATCCCATCTCAGGGTGGGCAAGGGACTTGAAGAGAAACTTCTCTAAAGAAGACAGACGCATGATCTACAAACACATGAAAAAAAGCTCATCATCCTTAATCATCAGAGAAATACAAATCAAAACTACTTTGAGATATCACCTAACCCCAGTAAAAGTAGCCTACTTAACAAAATCCCAAAACCAGAGATGCTGGCATGGATGTGGAGAAAAGGGCACACTTCTACACTGCTGGTGGGAATGCACTCTAATACGTTCCTTCTGGAAGGATGTTTGGAGACTACTTAGGGACCTAAAAATAGACCTGCCATTCAATCCTATAATTCCTTTACTAGGTTTATACCCACAAGACCCAAAATCACAATATAACAAAGACATCTGTACCAGAATGTTATTGCAGCCCAATTCATAATTGCTAAGTCATGGAAGAAGCCCAAGTGCCCATCGACCCACGAATGGACTAGCAAATTGTGATACATGTATACCATGGAATATTATGCAGCCTTAAAGAAAGATGGAGACTTTACCTCTTTCATGTTTACATGGATGGAGCTGAACCATATTCTTCTTAGCAAAGTATCTCAGGAATGGAAGAAAAAGTATCCAATGTACTCAGCCCTACTATGAAGCTAAATTATACCTTTCACATGAAGGCATAACCCAACTATAGCACAAGACTATGGGGAAAGGGCCAAGGAAGGGTAAAGGAGGGGGGAGTTTAGAGTGGAGGGAGGATAATGAGTGGGGCCACACGTATGGTGCATCTTAGAATGGGTACAGGAGACACTTACTAAAGGCAGAATACAAATGTCTACATACAATAACTAAGAAAATGCCATGAAGGCTACATTGAACAGTTCGATGAGAATATTTCAGATTGTATATGAAACCAGCACATTGTACCCCTTGATTGCACTAATGTACACAGCTGTGATTTAACAATAATAATAATAAAAAGAGTTAATTTTAATGGCCCATAGAGCGGCTTATGAACTCTACTATAAAAGATATTTGGAACCATTTATGTCATTTATAAAAAACCTCTTTTATCCAGTACCTTAAAATTTAGAAAGATTATTTCTTGCTTTGAAGGTAAAAGTTGTACTAATTTCTATAAAATTAATAAAACCATGAGTTTACACAGCCTATATGACATGTTTTTGTTCTATCAATCTTAGTATGAACATACTGGCACATGTAAATTTTCTAGAAACTGTCTGGTATGAGTTTTATGTGAAAGCCATGCTTTTGGAGAGTTTCTAGATAAGAATATGATAAATGACCATAAAAACCGCTTTTCATTCCTTGAACATGTAAAAGGTATTTTTAATTTTTTATTTAATTAATTTTTTTTTAAGATGGAGTCTCACTTTGTCACCCTGGCTAGAGTGCTGTGGTGTCATATCTCACAGCAACCTCAAATTCTTGGGCTCAAGAGATCCTCTTTCCTCACCCTCTGAGTAGCGGGGACTACAGGCACCTACCACAACACCCAGCTATTTTTTTTTTTTTTTGCTCAGGCTGGTCTTGAACTCCTGAGCTCAGGCAATCCACCTGCCATGGCCGCCCAGAGTTCTAGGATTATAGATGTGAGCCACTGCACACGGCCATTAAAAGGTATTTTTAATACAAAGTTGACATAAACACTACAGTTTCTACATTCCTGGGAAAACAAACTATAGAAGCATTTTCAAAGACCCATGCCCACAGTAAACATTCGATAAATTTTTATTAAATGACTAATGAAAATAAAAGTCACCAGGCAAAGTTTTCAGTTCCGAATAAGGGGCAGTTAAATAGAGAATAATACTCCTCTGAAGGGTATGTATGACCAGCACCTAATGCAATGATTTCTATTCCTGTAGGAGAAAAATCAGTGCTGAAGTTGAATTCCCTGAGAGAATGGAAGAAACCAAGCTTATGGGAGCTGAAAAAGAAGACCATGAAAAGCTCCAAGTTAAAATCCAGGCTTTTGAAGACAAAATAAATACTGACAGCAATATCCCTGGCTCTGTTAGAAGATATAGTTTGGGCCAAGTTTCTAAGGAAGAAAGAAAAAACATTAGATTTGACAGGTATAAGCCTGGTTTGGTTAGTTCTTTAAAGTACACACTTGGTGTTTGCTTATAAGTTTTATTATCCCGGTATTACAAAGGACTTTTTGTATGTCTTTTACCTACAGCCACCCAAAGTTCTGTCCTTTCAGATATGAAAGATTATCCACAATATTCTCATTATCCAAACAAGCTCACTGTTTTAAATTGGGAATGCAAATGGAAAAGAAACCAATGCCTTAATTTTTTAGAATGCTTTTTAAAACATAGATATCCCAATACAAAGAATGGCTTCTCCTGATTTCTGATGAAAATCAGAAGCAAAAGGAGAAAAAGAATAGGTCCGCCATTTTCCAGCCAGTTGGCCATGCACTTGATTTTTAAATCTTTGTTTTTGGAGGTGACTTAGATTTTCAGAAGTTTGGTTTATTACATAATGCATGGGTCATCTATGTTTTATCAAGCCTGTTAACAGTTTCACACTCCAGAAGAAGTAACTTTGTGGCCCAGTGTTGTTATTATTTCTTTTCCTCATCAGTGAAGGGTAACTTCTATAACTTTCCCTTTGTTTGTACCCTAGGTCAAAAAGTTTGGCTTTGCACACTATGCTCACAAAGGGTGTGAGTTCAGATGACGGGGAAGCTGTGGAGAGTGGAGAGATACCAGCCAGCATCTCTCTTTCAGAAATAGACCCACTTAGACAAAGAAGTAACAAGTTGCCCTTTAAGACAGACACTGACAGACCACAGCTGGGAAATTCTTCAGCATCACACCCAAATATTACACATATAGAATCAGAGAATTTGCCAGAAACTGTGAAAGAAAACTTCCAAGAAGAAACTCCAAAGTCAACTACAAGTCCAACTGAATACCAAGATAAGCTCTACCTGCACTTAAAAGAAAACCTCAGTAAAGTGAAGGCATACGCCACGGAAATCGGGAAGAAGATTCCAGTCCCTGATCAGTGTACCATTGAAGGTAAGTACCTTGAACTTCCCAACCCTGAAAATTTCAAAAGTCACTGCAAAAAAAAAAAAAAAAGTCAGGGGCAGCACAAGGCCTTAGATGTCACAAAACATATCATAGTAAAGTATTAAATAACGACAGATCAGTTACCACAATGTCTCACTGAGCCATCCTGGAGCCTGAGGCAAAAGGAATGATTAGTAACATCAATCCTCGTGACAGTTTTGATATTTTATTTATCATAGATTTTTTGCAATAATTTTAATTTTTAAAAGCATTTGTCTTGATACTAATTTTTTCCTGGCATTCCGTGACATTTTGTGCCCTCGTTCTTCCAAGCCCCAGGAAAGGTAAGGAGTGGTAGGGGCAGGTTCACCTTTCTGGTAGTTGGTTGAACTGTTTGGGAGGCTCAAAGATACTGTCAGGCTTGTAAGGTCTCTCCTACAACAGTTTTTAGACAGTAGCCCTTGATATTTACATGATGGTCCTAGCATTCTGGTAGGACATGACATCTCCTTGTGGGTTACAGTGCTCATAGAAAAAGCCAGAACACTTGGCCTCTGGTAAGAAACATCGCCAAAGGATAATGAATCAAGTCATAGTCACCCACCCACCCACTGCCTATCAGGTTTATCGGCAGGAGAGTCTTGACTTCCATACTCTGCTTTCTATCCCTTCTCCTGCTTCAAATCTGAGCAAAGGAGCATTGGCATGCTAACAAAGGGAAAGGTGGCTAAAGCATTTGGTAGTAACATCGTCTTACTTAGCGTGTCTGTGTAGAATCTGACACTTTCAAAGGTGTTTACATTAACTTGATTAGCTTTCCTAAAACTCTATAAAATGGTGACAACAAAAGTTACATTGCTTATATTTAAATATAAGTTTTAGATAATTATAACAGGCCCAGGAAATAGCTTAAATCAATAAAGCTCTAAGTAAGTACTTTACATCTGCCCATTTTGCTATCATCTGTGTATCTCATGTACAAGGTGAGAAATTTGAGGTTAGAAAGGTTAAATCAATTTCTTGGTCTAACAGAGGAAAGCTTTAGCAAAGATAAAGTTAAAATAGTGGTTTTTTTAAAAGTTTGGCTATAAGCATCATTTGCTATACAGTGACTTCTAATCTTGTAGAAGTGTGGGGTGAGTCCTGCAGAGTTACTCAAGCATGTAATTGTCAAAACACATGCTATTCCTTATTGCCTTAAATTGTTTGGGGGTATTAAAATTACATAATGTCCCTGATTTATGATGGCATGACATGGTTTTTTTGACCTCACAATGGTGTAAAAGTGATACGTGTTTGGTAGAAACCATACTTTGAAATTTGAATTTTGATTCAAACTTCTTTATAATAAATTTATTATAAAATAGACTGTGTATTAGATGATTTTTGCCCAATGATAGGCTAATGTAAGTGTTTCCAGGACAGTTAGACTAAGATGAGATGTTTGGTAGGTTAAGTGCATAAAATGCATTTTTAACATATGTTTTCAACTTAAAATGAGTTTATCAGAACATGACCCCCTTGTAAGTTGAGGAGCATCTGTAGTGTCAGAGTTAATGAGGTGATTTGGGCTTTTTCCCAAAATATTGAATAAATCCATTCTCTTTAAAAAAAAAGAGTATTTTCTTTGGCTATTGGTGTTGCATACCAGAGATGGCTTAAAAACTGAGTATGTATTTTTTTAAGTTGACATTTTGGAATTCATTTATACTTTTGTAATTTCCTGGGCAATTCTTTGCATAGAGATATGTGTGAGGGATAGAAGATTTATATGACTCACAGTTAATGCATCCACCGAGAAAGGACTCAAGCTGGTTGCAGGAGAAATGTTGTTAATATTTCAGGAATAGTGTAAACCGTTCAGTGAAGCACCAGCAGTCATCTGGCTGAAACAATTTTGCTTATTGTCATAAGATCATTTGGCACGAAAATATTTCTTTTCCTTTCTTAAAAATCTTATTGAAAAAAGATTTAGGTTTAATTGTGTAATGTTTAATGTGTTACTGATATATAAGAAGCATATTGGATTTTTCTTGATGATTTATGTAGAGTAATTAAGAAACAAGGAGGGCTTGGCGCCTATAGCTCAGTGGCTAGGGCGCCAGCCACATACACCAGAGATGGTGGGTTCGAACCCGGCCCCGGCCAGCTAAAACAACAATGACAACTGCAACAAAAAAATAGCCAGGCATTGTGGCGGACTCCTGTAGTCCCCCCTACTCAGGAGGCTGAGGCAAGAAAATTGCTTAAGCTCAAGAGTTGGAGGTTGCTGTGAACTGTGACACCACAGCACTCTACCAAGGGCAGCATGGTGAGACTCTGTCTCAAAAAAAAAAAAAAGGAAACAAAGAAAAGAAGCATAAAAAGCATTTTTAAAGAATTTAAAGTTAGGGCAGCGCCTGTGGCTCAGTCGGTAAGGCGCCGGCCCCATATACCAAGGGTGGCGGGTTCAAACCGGCCCTGGCCAAAATGCGAAACAACCAGAAAATAGCCGGGCATTGTGGCGGGCGCCTGTAGTCCCAGCTACTTGGGAGGCTGAGGCAAGAGAATCGCTTAAGCCCAGGAGTTGGAGGTTACTGTGAGCTGTGTGAGGCCACGGCACTCTACCGAGGGCCATAAAGTGAAACTCTGTCTCTACAAAAAAAAAAAAAGAATTTAAAGTTAAAGAGGCAAATAGGCAGTAGGAAACAACAACAACAAAATGTTAGGAATAACTTTGGATGGCTGTTACCAAGTCTATCCTATAAGAACATGACAAAACAACCCTTGAAAGAAATTCTTTTGGTGTTAGGTTGGTCCATAAGAAAACTTGATATTTGACTATTTTGACCTACAGAAAAATCAATTTCAAATGGTTCAACCTAATACTTCAGTAATAAACTATGTTGTAAGTATAGGAACCCTATTGTCACTGTCTGGCCAAGTTCGTTATGAGCTGAATCAAGGTTACAGGTGGCCTTTTTCACCCCAGTCGCCATCTATTAGTGCATGATATTGATCACACTGGGGACAAGCCATGGAGCGTAATGCAGTGTAAATCTCTCAGTGATCATCTGTCATCAGGTCTGGAAAAGATGTCGAACCCCAGGTCTCACTGAGGTGGAGTCAGCCGCGTGATTTTGGATGTGAAAGTGCCTTTTATCCCCAGGTTAGAATTTCACTCCTGAACCTTGTAGGCCTCTTGTGTGTGTGTGGATTTGCTAACCCACTGAAAGTTCCTTAAGCAGAGCGGTGGTCTAATATCACTGCCTGTCTACATTTATGTATAAGACACAAAGAATTTAGTTCATATGCCAAAGGAAATTTTAAAAATCTGAATCATTGTTATTCGTTTATGTGAATAAAAATGATTAGAGGTTTAAAAAATGATATTGAAATAAATCCTTAAAAACTGGCCCATCCCTGGAGTTCCACAAAGGATATTATAAAAGCTTACAAGAACCCATCAATGTTACTTTGAAGTATTTCCTGATGGGGTGAAAATATATCCCATATGTAGACATATGAGCAAGCCTGGCTTTCAGAAAGCTAATTTTTAAGCTAGTAATATAGTCTTTTCTCAATGAGACCCACATGAGTTGATTTTTCTTAAAATGGAATTCATTTTAAATATTGAGGAGTGGACATTGTTATCATGGTTAATTATAATAAAGCTTCCTTATTGAAAATTTGTATGTAGTCCAGTCCAACCTCAGCCCTGGAGTAACTGGAGGGTCCCTACATCCTTCTGATCCAGCTGGTTCAGCCTGAGGGATGGTAATAACCTCCATCCACTCATCCACATAATGGTTCTGAAAAAGGTTCATTCATTCATTCATTCATTCCTCCCTTCCTTCCATTTTCCCTTCCTTCCTTCCTTCCTTTCTTCCATCTTCCCTTCCTCTTTCTTTCTCTCTCTCGCTCATAGATTGATCTAATCACAGAATCAGAATAATTTCTCCATGAGTTGAAGTTGTAAAATTTGGAGTCAGAGAGGAATCCTAAAGCTTTTTTTACACAATTTGAGAAGCAGAAATAACCAATAGGAAGATGGTACAAATTCCCTGGAGCCTCATGATGTGGTCTATGGGGTCTTCCCCTGTTTGAAGAACTTGCATTAGGAAAAACTTTTCGAGAGAATTTTTCTTGGTGCTTTGGGAGTTTTCTTGGACTGTCTTACTCACCAGCTCCCATTTCTCCAAAGAGTGGAATCTAGTTGACAGAGCCAGACATAAAAATGACTGGTTTCTACTTTTACTTTCTCCCGACACACGTATCCTGGTCCCAGTCATCAGCAGCAGCCCATGAGACACTTCCAGACACCCTGACAGAGCCTTTTGTAAAGATCTTCTCCAAGCTCCTCTACGGAGTTAAGGTCAGATCACTGCCCTTACACACCTGCAGCCAAGCCTAGCTACAAAGCTCACACACGTAACCACAGATCACTAGGAAGATGTCAAGCACATAGATCCACAACTTTACAGGCTGCAAAGTTCCACAAGAGGACATCAGGGAATTGTATGTCCTATGAATTGTATTTTCAAAAACTCTTAAGAAAAAGGTTTGGGGGGTTTTTTTTGAACATTTAAGTAAGTAATTATAGAAAAAGGAGGTTGTTTCTTATAATGCCATTGTACAAAGCGGTGGGTTGCTTGCCTTCTCCTTGCATTTACCTACAGATGAGATGAATAGTCCCCTGATTAGAAAATAATGTAAAGGAAAATCAGTGAGCACATGGATACTCTTAGGCCATTTTGCGTGGAGGTCCATATACAAAATCTGTCATTTTAAACTTTGAAATGATTAGTTCCCCTAATATAGGACCCACCTCAGGTGTATCTTTAATAGACTTAAAGGGACTTTGCTAACAAATAAACAGAGGAAAAAGTAAATGCTAAAAAAGTAATATATTAAACATATCTTACCCTAAAGGTCAGCACGTTAAAAGGACCTTTAAAAGAGAAGGAGGAAGTGGGTGGCACCTGTGGCTCAAGGAGTAGGGTGCTGGCCCCATATACCAGAGGTGGTGGGTTCAAACCCGGCCCTGCAAAAAAAAAAAAAAAAAAGGAAGAGAGAGAAGGAAGAGGAGATGGCGGTGATGTAAGAGCAGTAGTTTACTGTGGCTTAGTTTATAGTATTGAATATACTTTTCTAAATGGATCATTTTCAAAATAGAAGAATATATGAAAATATGCCCTTAAATCTCCAGTCAGTGTTTTTATCCTTCTGCAGGAAAGCTCGTGCTCATAGATTATTATCCGTCATCTGCTATTGTCAACTGGGGACTGTGTCTACTTCAAAGGATACAACGCCATATGAAATGGTCCTGAGCCACTGACAGTCCCCAGTGGAAGAGTACATTCCAATTCAGTTTGCCACAAACCAAATTTGAGTAAAGTGAAGTGTTATTCTTCCATTTACTTTCATTATGAAACTGGCAGTATGTGCCCTGCAGGCGAATAGAATGGTCCCTGGATATGCTCAAATCTCATTTAAAGACAGAGTAAACAGAGCAAATCCAACTTTCAAGCTCTGTTGGTGGTGAAGAGGTGGCAGCCAGGAAACTGAAAAATGACCATGTGTCTGGGTAAGAAGTTTTGATAAGACAGAGGGAAAGGCAAGGTGGGAGAGGGCAGATTATTTCCTCCTGTTTGCTCCACAAGTAGCAAATTTCAGATGATAGAGGATATTGGAATGTTTTTCTAAAGACATGGGTAATTACATAGCTTGGCGATCAGGAATTTGGGTATTCGATAATTTGGCAGGCATTTGTGTGTGTGATAGTTCATTTTCAGAGAAATTCGTATTTACAAATAGCAGATGAGTCTGCCTGAAGCTGACAGGGCCTCACGTCACATGCTGCCCGTCCCATGTGGAGTGCGCAAAAAGCGAGCCAAGGAAAGAATAGCTAATCCCTGTGTCCACAGTTTTGCCCTGTGCACATTGGGGACTGGAGAATATAACACATTTTTTTCATTCTTATAAAAATATTCCGTAAACTTTTAAAGATAAATTGTTTCATAGAAAATAATTGATTTTAGATAGTTAACATCAATTATTCCACAGCCATTAAACTATTATGTTTACAATAAAATAAGCCACAATGGAGGAAGCATAATATCATCGCAAAACTCTGAGAGTGTCATTCTGTTTACTCACATAAAACTTTCTAGTTTATAAATTTAAATAAAACCTACTTTTTTTTTCTTTAAGACAAGGTCTTGCTCTACCACTCAGGCTGGAGTGCAGTGGTGCCATTGTGCAGGTTCAAACCCCAGGGCTCTATCACTTAAGCTATGATTGTGCCACTGCACTCCTGCCTCAGCCACCTGAGTAGCTGAGACTACAGACACAGGCTGGTCTCAAACTCCTGTCTTCAGTTGATTCTCCCACCTCAGCCTCCCAAAGTGCTAGGATCATAGGCACGAGCCATTGTGACCAGACAAAAATGACTTTTTACAAATGATCACTTAAGTTTAGATGTTTAAAGAAATTTTAATCTGGGAAGTAATATCTTGCCTGCACAGGTAGGGACAATGACAAATAATTGCATCTCCCAAGCAAGATTTCCAGGGCCTCGAAGCCCAAGAACCTTGTCTTGTGATTCTCTGGTGTTTGTGCACAAAGCGCCCAGTGTGGACCCAGGCTTGGTGAGACTCAGAGGCTGGCCGTAGGGTCCCCATTCTCCAAGCTGAGGAACTGACCAGTCATGACTGAAAGTTCCCTTTTTATATTCTCTGGCTGTGCTTTGGAGACCTGTCTGGGGACAGACCTTATGCCACACTCATTTGCACCTTCACTCATTCACCAACACTTCCTGAGACCCCTGTGTGTGCCAGGCACTGTGCTGTGGGGCAGGGGACACTTCGTTAGTTGTTCACAAAGTAGTCATGGTGTTTTTCATGGACTTACATAAATGCATAGTCACATAGTGACATAAGTTATATTCAGGAAAGGAACATGGTTCTGTGAGGGCTCCTCACACAGAAGCTGACCTTCACTCGGGGGACAAGGAGACTTCCCAAGAGAAGGGACTCTGGAGAAACGTGAAGGGTAAACAGCAGTGCAAGAGCTGGTAAAAGTCCTGTGGAGAGAAAGCGTAGCTCCAGGCAGGGACTGAACGTCGGCCCCGGGGAGCCCTGAATGAAGTAAGGGGGAGAGTGGCTGGTGTCAGACTGAAGAGATTCCGCTGCCCGCAGTGTGGACAACAGTCTGTAGAGGACCCTAGAGAGACCCCCATGGGGCGACCGCAGTTCCCCGGGGAGGAGATTCATTCATTCAGCACTTACCAAATCCTGGGCATTAGGATACAACAGCAAATGGAACCAAGTCCCTCCCTTCTTAGAATTTATTCTGAGGGATGATACGGACCACGAATAAAAAAGAAAACACATAGAACACTGAGACAGCTAAGACGAGGGAACAGATAACATGGAGGGACAGAGAAATCATGTGACTTTTGAGATGATGACCAATCCTTTTTTTTTTTAACCAAAGAACTTTGTTTTTTAGAGCAGTTTAAGACTCACAGAAAAATTGAGGGGGAAGTATAGAGAGTTGGCATTCACCCCCTGTCCCTCCACACACACAACCTCCCCAACCACAGGGGCACATTTATGCACCCAAGAACCCCTTACTGGTACATCACTATCACAGGAAACCCCCAGTTTACACCGAGGTTCGCTTTTGATATTGTACCTTCTAGGTGTTTTGACAAATGTATGGTAACACTTATTCACCATTGTATTATCATACAGAAAAGATCATCTTCATCTCAGCTATTCGTTCTTCATTTATCTATTTATTCTATAAATATTCCTGAGTGCTTACTACATGCCAGCCTCATTCTAGGAACCAGGGAAACATGACCGATCCAAACAGGCAAATATTCTTGCCTTCTTGGAGATGGTTCTAGTGGGAAAAGATATATGAGAAATAATAGAAATGATAAGTGAGTAAACCATGGAAGGTGTTAAATGCTACAGTAAAAGATGAAAAAAATAGAGCTGGTTGAGAAAAGCCAAAACAAAGAAAAGTATTCACATATATGTATAAATTTGGAGAGAAGAGGGAAAGTTCTAGAAGGACACACATCATAATACAAATGTTTTTTGATGAACTGGTTTCAGGGAGCATAGCATTCACCAGCCAAATAAACAAAAAGCTTTCTCTCACTGTCCGGCAATCAGTACATTGTTATTTATGGACACTGTAGATTTTATAATACCGTTTCCCTCCTTAGTATGACCACTGGGGTGCTCAAAAGTAAATTTCCACTAGTTTTACTAAAAGAGTGGAGGGTGTGAGGGAAGGAGAGGAGAGGAAAAAAGGGGAAACTTGCACATTTTAATGTGTACATTTCTGCAAAGTTCAGAATTCCTTAATGAGAATAATTGGCTTCAGTAGTAAAAATGCAGATAAGTAAGACCCAGGTAATAACTCCACGCTCCCAGCATCCTGTCTAAACTGGTTCCAGTCTCAGCTCTCCTGTAGGGTAATTCTGATTCCTTTAATGGGTTAGTTTATTCCCTTGGGCTGCCACTTCCTCTCCATTATCCCAAGAGTATATTATGGGGTCATGGATTTTTAAACTGGGATCCCTGAAGGCCCTGAGAGGCCCCTTCAAATGGGGCTCCAGGTTCCCTGTTTTCCTCCCTCCACGAACAGAGCAGCTCCGATTTAACCAGTTTTATATATAGGACCTTATTGATGAATATTTAAATCAAAAAACTTAAACTTAAAAGACACTGGGCTGGATAACCTTCAAGATCCTTTATGTTCTAAATGTAATTAATGCTGAATATCTTAAGACAACACTGATAAGACATAAAACTTTAGTTATTTCCAACTTTTCAAATACCTTTATTGCTAATTATATATATGCATATATACCTGTGATATATTATGTATATCTCTAATATGAAGTTGGTGTTTTTTGTTTAGGGGGGGTTTTTTGAGACAGAGTCTCACTATGTCACCCTTGGTAGAGTGCCCTGGTGCCACGGCTCACAGCAATCTCAAACTCTTGGGCTTAAGCAATTTTCTTGCCTCAGCCTCCCAAGTAGCTGGGACTACAGGCAAGTGCCACAATGTCCGGCTATTTTTTGGTTGCAATTGTCATTGTTTAGCAGGCCTGGACCAGGCTCAAATCCACCAGCCTCAGTGTATGTGGCCAGTGCTCTAACCCCTGAGCTATGGGCGCTGAGCCTCTAATATAAAGTTTTAAAAATACTTTTCTTTCGTATTAATTTCTTGTTCTTTATCCAAACATATGCTTTCATCAATTTGCTACAGTTGGGAGAAAATAGGCCAGATTATTCAATACTTCTTAGGCTTGTCTCACTGTTTTCTTAGATTTATTCATTAATATGTATCAAACCGCAAATAACCAGCCATAATAGACAAATTAATGCCTTGTGCCTTCCTAGTTGTTTCTATTCTAATAGTTTTGTTTACCTTACTCAATGGAAATTAATCTTATTTCAAACAGTACATGATACATAATAAATACATAATATAAAAATAGCTAATAAAATAAAAAGAGACAATTTATTCAATGTGAAGGGAAAACTAAACAGAGATATGAAATGAATACAGCAGTTGAATTATTTTTAAGAAGCGTATCCTTGGAAGTTTTTACAATTGGCTAACCATGTTTTGCAAATTTACTTTTGAGCACCCTGGGGGTCATAGTAAGGAGGGAAACAATATGAGTTATAAAATCTACATTGTTCTAGTTTTATTCTTCTGCATATGGACATCCAGTTTTCCCAGAACCATTTATTGAAGAAATTATCTTTTCCTAATGAGTATTCTTGGTACCTTTCTTGGTACCAAAAATCAATTGGCCGTAGGTACATGGATTAATTTCTAGGCCCTCTGTCCTGTTCCCCTGGCCCATGTGTCTGTTGTTATTCCAGGACTCATTATTTTTGTTGCTATACCTTTGTGATATATTTTGAAGTCTGATGGTGTGGTGGTTCCAGCTTTGTTCTTTTTGCTCAGGATTGCCTCTGGTATTTGAGGTCTTTTGTGGTTCCATACAAATTGTGTTATTGACATTTTGATGATGATTGCATTGAATCTGTATGCTTCATTTTAACAATATTAATTCTTCTAATCCAATAGCATGAGATGTCTTTCTATTTGTTTGTATTCTCTTCAATTTTTTAAATCAGTGTTGTGTAGTTTTCCTTATAGAGGACTTTCACCTCTTTGGTTAAATTTATTCCTAGATATTTTATTTTATTTTTGTAGCTGTCATAAATGGGATTGTCTTCTTGATTTCTTTTGCTGCTAATTCATTGTTCATGTATAGAAACACTGCTGATTTTCATCTATTAATTTTATTTTCTGTAACTTTATTGAATTTATTGATCAGTTCTAAGAGATTTTTGGTAGAGTCTTTAGGCTTTTCTGCATATAAGGTTATGTCTTCTGCAAACAGTGAATGTCCAGTTCATGTGGACAGGACAGTTAAGACTATTCCTATATCCTTGTCATATCTACTGAAATTTTATTTTACAGTCACACCAGTTCATAATTATAGTTATACCATAGGGGGTGTGTTTGCTTGCTTTTTAATAAAATCTTTGAACTGTTATAAACAGCTGAGTCTACTGTAAAATAAATAAGACAAATGTAGATATTCTTTATATTCTTATGGTATTGATATTGTACAATCTCTCAGTAATTCAAATGTCAATCGTACATTGAACAAAAGGTGTTTGTTATTGTTTCTAGAATTTTTATCATATTTAACTTTGGGGACTCTTGTGTAATTTGAATTTATTAGCAAAATTTATTCTATCTTCTCAAAGTAACTCAGTAACTATATAAGTAAAAGGGTTTAATTGAGAACTTAAAGCACCAAAATATGAGGAAATTTCCAAAGCAAAAAAGAAACAATGGGATATCGCCATCCTTCACTGGTGAAAGTATTATCTGTAAATATGTTTAATGTAAATCAAATTGCTTTAATGAGTAAAAGAACCCATCTGAATTCAACTTAGAAACTGTTTTTTCAACTATTTGGGGCTTGAGAAATGCCCAAAAGCTTTCAGTCAAGTATTACTATCGTTAACTTTTGAACTTGGGCACATTTTGAGAGAAACGTACTCCATGTGTTCCACATGCGTTCTCACTTTATCCATCAAGATGTTCTTCGTAAAAAAAAAAAAAAAAAAAAAAAGATGTTCTTCGTGAGCTCCCCTGATCCCCAGGAGGTGTTTTACGGATGATAGACAACTCATCAATAAATGACCTTTGTCGATCTTAAGAGGCCTGAACCCAGATTGCCAGAATGATGACCTTACTGACTTTTGAAGCAAAAATAATCTTTTTCTGGTTTTAGTCACACTTCTTTCCTTCCATCTCAGATCTGATGAATAAAAACGAAAATAACTCGACATGGAGTTAGCTGGGGCAAACAGGCTGGGCCAAGGTCTGTGCAGGAAATGAGTAGGCCAGTCCACTCATTCTCTTTAGGTTAGACTGGCTTGCAGTACCACTTTGATAAAACTTATAGGGGTGTGGGTGAGGTCAGATATAACACATGAATCAAAGGGTCTACAAGGAATTCCTCTTCTCTTTTTCAACCCAGATTCTACACCCTCGCTAACCCCACCTTCTTGGACAGAAGCAGGAATAACTTTTTTTTTTTTTCTTGAGACAGAGTCTCACTATGTCACCCTCGGTAGAGTGCCATGGCATTATAGCTCACAGCAACCTCAAACTCTTGGGCTTAAGCAATTCTCTTGCTGTAGCCTCCCAAGTAGCTAGGATTATAGGCACCCACCACAACACCTGGCTATTTCTAGAGATGAAGCCTCACTCTGACTCAGGCTGGTCTCAAACCTGAGAGCTCAGATAATCTACCACCTTGGCCTCCCGAGGGCTGGGATTACAGGCATGAGTCACCATGCAGGGCCAATTTCTATTAGCAGTGCATTCTTTTGTATTCCCCTCCCCCACGTCATGTTCCTCCAAACAGAAGGGGTTGACGTTCTCCAGACAGCTGCAGGTTCAGAGGCACAGGAGAATGCAAAGGGACATGTGGCAGTGGGCAGTCCCCAGAGAATGGGCCAGTATCCTAAGAGCAGTGAAGCCCTCAGCTGCTTGTCCCTGGCTCCCCCACATGCAGGGCCCAGTGCTTGGCAGCAGCGCCCTGGGAGCAGCACCAGGGTCACCGCCACCTTTTGTAGCCAGTTGACCAGGGCAGAGAACTTGATGCAGCAACAAATCCAGCAAGGGTCAGCCCTTGCACCCAGCACAGGGCTTCCAAGGTCCCAAGTCACTGCCTTCAAAGATACATCAAACCTTCTTGAAATACTTTTTTGTCTCCTGAAAAGGGCTTCCAAGAAACTTCTACTACACTAAGATGGTGTTCCAGGTCGGTGAGCAGAAGCCCAGGGCACTAGACATAGTCTTCTCAACCTCTGGGGGCCTTGATCAATGCCGGCGTGGGACTTGGAGCCTGATGAGGCCCTGCAGTAGGACTCAGCTGCCTTGTTTAAGATTCAAATACCCTTGGCTCTTAGGGTTAAATAGCCCAGTTATTTAATGCCTCCCACACATAAATACTTGGTGTGATACCTGCTAAGAGTATTGAGGGGTGGGGTGGGGTTCCAGGGCCAGAGCTGGAGTGGAGCATCCCAAGTGGAAGAGCTAAGACTAGAAGGAGTCGACACCAAGGCTCTGAGTCAGTGTCTGCAGATTCACTGCCCGGTCTGGTCGTCTCTATGCCCAGGACCAAGAACAGTGCTGGGTACACGGGAAGTGCTCAACACAGCAAGCTTCAATGAAGAAAAGAGCAAGTGAACTAACAAAGCACCATGAGCAGGCCTGCCAGCGCCTGACCAGCAGGCAACACACAACGGTTAATGCACAGTCTTGCACAGTCTTTCGGTGGGTTTTCACACTACATAGGGCTGTTCACTTACAGTGAGAGAAACAGCCCTTGTTTAATTAGGAAAAGTTAATTGTCTTGGGATGAAGCAAAAAAGTTTGAAAACCCACAGAGACTGTCAAAAATACATCAAACTTCAAGTTCGACGTTGAAAAGAGACAGAATGGTAAAGACGTTAACCATTTGCTGGGAACACACACATGGTATTTTTCAAACATTTGGTATGTGGAAGAAAATAGAGAATTAGTGGGAACGGTTAGGATTTTTTTTTTCATTCTCATTGTTCGTAAAAGCAGAGAAGCGCAGGAGTGTGCCAGTTGGGTGAGGTAGTCCACAGCCTGGGCTCCAGAGCCGGGGGAGCCAGAGGCTTTGGCTTCCAGAGCAAGCCCCTGTATCTCAATGCCTTCTCCATAGTAATGACTCATTCATTGCATATCTGAAAATTAAATGAGGAAAGCATCCAAAATGTAATACTTCTACAAGCTCTCACTACTTTTACTTCTAAATTCAATTAGTATTCACAGAATAGGCTCTAACTAGTGTGGATATTACATATGGATTTTCATCTGTAGGAAAATATTAGGAGTGGGACACTGTAACTCCGCCCACCCCAGCCCCGCTACGTCTAGGAAAGGCCTCAGTTTTGAAGCATGGATCCACTGAAGATCTCTCTCTAAAACAGGTACATATGCGGTGTCACATTATTCCCCAAACTAAAAACGGCAGCTGAAGAAAAGATCATTTAACCAGTTTATAGATACCCAATGATTTTCAGACACAATTCTTAGTTTCCGCATATTTAGCATCTCTGAAGCTGGTTTCACCTGAAATTATTTTATATAAAAACAAACTTGGTTGATTATCCTGCTGTGATAATAACGTGTCAGTTGATAGGTTAACTGAATCTATTATAATAGTATATCCTAATTCGTATTTCCTGTTGGAAAAAAAATCACTAGTGAAAGTAATGTTTTTACATTTGTATAAGTATAATGTTCACTGTAAAAATTTGGAAAATAAAGAAAAAGCTAGAGAAAATCATCCTTAATCCTATAATGTTAACACTGTGAGGAACTTTATGTGTTTTATTCCAAAATTTGGAAATATTTTGACCTTAAAAGAAAGGACTATTTTTCAAAGACACTTCATTTTTTAATCATGATGGCGGAAATTTAGATTTGAAAAATATAGAATAGTTTAGAAGTACAATTTGAAGATCTAAGCTAGCAGTGTTCACTTATAGCTGACTTTGCTACAAAAGTTTAGCAGGGTAATCTTCTAAATGGAATATTTTTATTGAAACATTAGAAACAAAAGACCTGTCAGCTGGCATTTTCTTCATTTGGTATGTAAAAAACGTGTCAGATTTCTCTCTGTGAGTATCTTTTATCTCACTAAAGTGCTATATTGTAGACTTTACCTCTTTCATGTTTACATGGATGGAGCTGGATCATATTCTTCTTAGTAAAGTATCTCAAGAATGGAAAAAAAATATCCAATGTACTCAATACTATTATGAAACCAATATATAATCACCCACCCTTTCATACAAAACATTAAACACAATTATAGCCCAGAAAGGAGAAGAGGAGGGCGAGGGGATGGGACGGGGTGGCTGGGTGGAGGGAGGGTGATCGCTGGAACCTCACCTACTGTGCATATTGTAAGGGTACATGTCAAATCTATTAAGAGTAGAGTAGAAATGTCTAAACACAATTAATTAAGTGAGGTGAATGCTACATCAACCAGTTTGACATAAACATTCCAAATTGTATATAAAATCAGCACACTGTACCCCATAAATCCAGTAATGTACATAGTTATGATCTAATTTTAAAAAGTACTATATTGTAATTAAGATGTATTTAGTTTGATACCTTTCTTTGAGAGGATATTCTTTGCCATTCATCGATAAAATATATTTCTTTCTGGCTATAGCATTCACACTAAAACTAAATGTAATAATTCCCCAAATTTTAACATTCTTCAAACAAGTTTAAAACATAGAAAATTGCTTACATCTTACAATATTATTCACTGTTAATCAGCTTGTATCCCAGACCAAGGGTTGGCAAACTTTTCTGCAAAAGGCCAGGTAGTCACTATTTTTGGACTGACAGGTCATGTGGTCTCTGTCGCAGCTACTCAGCTCTGACACTGTGGGAGCAGCCAGAGATCACACGTGAGTGGATGGCCGTGACTGTGCGCCAAGAAAACTTTGTTTAAACAAATAAGCAGTGAGTCAGACTTGGCGCGCTTGGACAGTAGTTTATCAGCTCTTGCTCAAAACCATCAGCTTTTTCCAACCAGACTGCAAGACTGCCAGTCCACATGGCTGGTGGAACATATGTTTATCAACCACCAAAATGCCACTTAAATGATAACAATGGAATTGAAAGGTATAAGCTTGGGAGAGTGGGGGAGAAGACAGCAGACAAAGGCTGTCAACAAAACGTCTGGCGAAGGAAGGCAGATGCCAGAGTTTCGCTGACCCAGCCCTGAGCAGAGCCCAGGCTGCACCACTTGTGTGTGGCCCAAGAGAGGCTCCAGGAAAGATGGGTTTTGTACACTCCTGCCGAGGTGTTCTAGCCATCCTTGGAGGGGCAGCAAACTGTTCCTCAGAAAACCCAGGCCTTGCTGCTGTCTGAGCTGTGCCACACTTAGCTGCTTTGTAAAACTCCAAGTCATTGAATGAAGGTGATGCGGGAGATGACGATTTTGATGTTCAGAGGGCTTTGGGGTGAGAAGAATAGTGCCGACAAGAACTAGCAGTTTGACGTCGTTGCTTTACTGCTCTTAGGCTGTTCTGAAACCCGCTCTCTTCAGCCTTCCTTCTAAGACCCAAGGGAGATAGTTGCCATTATGTATTAACACTCTTAGTACCCATTGATGAAGGAGGGACACTCTTAGTACACATTGATGAAAGGGGAGCACAGGAAATGCCAGGAAGTCAGTTGCCAGGGTGCTGATTTGCCTGATTTGCTTCTAGGCTGCAGAGTTTCTGTCCGCAGAAGGGCGTGGCAGACAGAGGGAGGCTGGCAGCTTTGGTGCCCACCGGGCTATGTGGTCTCTCACTCCATCACCCTGCTTCAGCCCAGCAGACGAAGTCAATGTCTTAGGAAGCAGCGGTGTGCTTGACGGTGACAGACGCAAACGTTAAGGGTCACTGGGGTCTATATACAACAGGCTTCACTAATTCTAAGCCACTAATTCCCATCTCCTTTTCCCAGCATAGTTGGAGAACCGATAAGAAAAAAACCTGTGCATAGTTGACTGGGTTTTTTACGTTTTTTCAGAGATGAACACGTTTTGTTCTCTGCTTTGTGGGTTATTCCTGCCCCCATCGCGCATGATTACCTTGCCTTTGATTTGACTTCCTCTCCTTATAATAACTCCTCCTGGCTTCTCCCTGTCTTCCACCTTCTCCTCTCCTGTCTCAGCTCATTGAGTTTACGTTTCCTTATCTCACCTACATTCCTTTTATTCTTTATGCTGGTTTGCTCTACTTGACATTGTCGAAGAAAAAACACCTCCTCTTATCCCAGTACCCACAGTCTTTGGGCTTTTTGACAGCGGCTTTACAGTGAGCATTTTAGTCATGATGCTTATAAGTTTGAGCATCATGAAGCTGATGAAGGTGGTGAGAGAGGAGGCTGGTTACTGATTTCCAGTTATGATGGGAGATAAAATTAAAATCTAGTAAAATTCAGCAGTCCCTCCTCCCAGGTGGGTTAGCAGAGAGATGAAATACAAGAAGCTGTGACCCTTTCCTGGCTATCATTGTTACCGTTAAATGCAGTCAGCTCCTGGTGAAATCAGAGTGGGTACCAAGGGCGCCTACACACCCAGGACCACCCACGGGGACCTCTGCAGGCAGCTCACAGTATTTACTCTCGAATCCATGTTACATGGCAGTTGTATTTGGGGAAAGGCCAGCTCAGCACGATCAGAGAGGTAAAACTGTGAGCATTTGCCACATGGGCCCTGCAGGAAGAGCTTTGGGCATCTCACTCAGGCTGAGGTGCACAGTGGTTCAAGCAGAGAGGAGGAGTTATAATCATAAATATTGAAATAAAATTGACTCCAACAGCTTTTGTCACACCCCTCCTTGCCATTTTATTCTTGAAGCAAAGTGTAGTCACATCATTTTCTGTGAATCACTGAGTTTGATTTAAGGTACCTTTTGTGAATGTGATCTCTTAAAGTTGGGATGTGGAGGGAGGTCTTTTGTTAAGTCCCCTTTCTATATGTGCTTGGAAAATAGACTACCCCTTTTGCCAGAAATAGTTTTTGGGGGGTTCTATTCTAAGAATTGCCGGTGGATCTTAGAGGTCATCCATCCTCAGTTGACTTTGAAGTCATCTATCATGGTCAAGGTCTTTACAAAGTTAAAAAGATAAACAAAGGCCACGAGGTCTGGCATGGTCTTTGAGGACTGCATGGTTGACTCCCTTCCCTGTTCCCTCACCTACTGCACACTAAGCCCACTGCCTGGTTCCCTCTCACCTCCCAGATTAGGACCGCTCTGCCCCCCACTCTTTCCTCACTCACTCCCACTTATCCTTGAGGTCTCAGAGCTAATGACCCTTCCTCAGAGCGGCCCTCTTAGACTCACCATGATCTAAGTTTTCTGCTCCTATATTATTCCTTGCGGGCTTTTTCCCTGTGGGTTTATTTTTCCTTCATCATACTGATGACATCTGTATATAGATTTTTTATTGTTTTTTCCTCCACTAGAAAAAGTAGGTAGCACATATTTTATTACACTACTGCATATCAAATGATCAAATGTCTGCATTATAGAAACTCAATAAATGCTTATTGTTGAATGAGCTTTTGAAACTTCTTATGAGTCTTTGTCTATATTATAATAAATGCCTTTTATTATTTTTTTTATTTCTTAGAAAAACTGAATCTTTATAAAGTGTTCTATTAGCCCATTTTAACATTTTAGTGTCTGGATATTTGGAGGTTTATTTTAACAACTTCTATTTTAACCACCTTCTTCTTGACTAACCCCTACTCCCTCAAAAAACAAAACAGAAAAATAGGAAATTATTGTAAATTACTGAGTAAAAACCTTGGCACTAGATCTCGGATCGCTCTTTTTCTGTGTTCAGATTTTCCCAATATTTTGTTTTTATGTTGTAAGACCCTTGAGGAGTCTTTTTTCAGTTTCAGCACCCAGCCCAATGCTCCATTCTTGGTAAATCCCTGAAGTATTTGCTAATGATAATTATATAGTTAGACATTTCCAGGGTCCAGGGTCCCAAGTAAAATCAATCTCCCTCAAGCTTAATGCCTATCTTGTTGTTACAAAAACTGTGACCAGTAACATTTTTAGAACTTGTGCTCTAAGAGTACAAATGAAAATACCTCCTCAGAAGCTTTCAGTGTAACTTGTAGCCTGAAGAATTGAGTTTACCTTAGACTAGAATTATGTCCTAAAATTGGCTTTCAAATTAATGGCATATCCCCAGAATTAGCTGCCCTAATTAGTTGCTTTCTATTCAATAAAACCTCATTTACCAGCAGTGAATGAAACAAGGTGACCCCTAATTTTCTTGTGTTATTTCACATGATGAAGAAATCAAGTTAGAATAGATGGTGGGCATCTTAGGAAACTGGCTGGGTTAGGAGTTGCTGCAGGCCACTTCTAGTAAGAGCTTCAAAGAGTTTGATAGAATTGACACACACTCTGTGGAGGGCATGTGCACCCTGTACCACCCCGTCTGACATAATCAAACCTCCTGGTAAACCACGTATCACTCTCCCACAGAGCTCTCCTGAGGCCTGGTGGTGGCCAGGCCGGAAAGTCTTAGTTCCAAACTGCCAACTGAAGAGAGCAATAGACGATGGATAATAACTACATAGACAATCTCAGGCCCGTCCTTCCTGCCTCGAGGGGAAAAAATGTAAACAGGCCCGTGTTAGTGGAGTTTAATAATAAAATTTCCTAAAATTCCAGTGCCCCGAATCTGGTTGCTGTTATGCATTTCGTAGAATTGCAGAGTAATTGGTAGCACATGGAGTGGTACCTGCGGGGGATCACGGCATGCCTGCCTTATTTGCCTCTGTACAACTTTTGATAAATCTCTGCTTGGGAGAGCCAAATGTTTATTTATAACATATGGGCTTCCACTGACTCAGGGTGACCACAAAGTGACTCTATCACTGCCAGAAATCAACTACATTACCATCTTGCAAAAAAAGTGTGTGTGTTTGATTTAAAATTCGTATAAACTCCAAAATTACTTTCATGTCTATGAACAGTGCTAACTCTTATGAAAATACTCCAGATTTATTTCCGATAATGCTGATATGGACTACTTTCTATCCTTACTGTTAGACATCTCTCTTGTACTTGATGACCATCAAGAGTATATAGTAGAAAATGTTGAGCTCTTCCAAATGAACTTCCCTTGAGGGTTTTATACCGTATCAAGTTCCTCTTCCCAGGGCTGAGTGATACTCGTTGAAGAGTGTGTTTTTTGTACTGAACACTGAAAATTCACTGGAGAAGTAATTGAAGTGTCAATATGCATAGCCATTTAAAGACACGTTCAATTTTGTTTGTTTCATAGTTTATATTTCATTACTCCTTCTTTGGGGGGAATCACTGGCAAATTTTAGAAACAACATTGAAATTAATCCAAAAATTCGAACAATGTTGTCACAATAAGCTTTTTCTGTAATTGTGAACTGTGAGTCACCCACTCAGAAATGGTCCTAATCTGAGCACTGTTTGTAAGGCCTGCTCCACAACTGCCTCAATCAGGTGACCAGGAAAGTGACGGCAGATGTCACTACTTGGAAACATCTCCTACACAATTACTATGACAGTTTTATTTTTAAATTTTGACATTATAAAGATGAAGAAATAAGATTTTTAAATACGTGATCATTCCTTAACAAGTTAAGATATAGAATTACCATAGGACCCAGCAATTCCATTCCTAGGTATTTACTCCAGGAAATACAATACTCCTTAAAAACCAGTGTTTAAACCAGAACATGTACTTGAATGTTCATGGCTGTATGCCTCGCAATAGCCAAAAGGTGGAAACAACTCAAATGTCCATCAATGAATAAATGGGTAAATAAACGTAGTATACCCATCCGATGGAATATTATTCATCCACAAAAAAATGAGATACTGTTGCATGCTATAACATAGATGACTCTTGGAAACATATATATATATTTTTTTCTGTGTAGGCAACAGTGGCCTTTATTCCCACCTGGTGCAGGTGAGCTAAATTCGAAAAGAAAGTCATCACATGGGTTAAGATGGATGGGAGTTTTTAAAAGGTCAGAAGGGTAGGGATTAGTGCATTACTCTTTCCTGGGTGGGAGATCCATGTACTCCTTCCTGGGCTGGTTGGTTCTATTTGGGCAGTCGCTCCAGGACTATCATCCTGGTCTTTTTGGTCTATTCTAAGGAGGCAGGACAATGGGTGTGGTATCTCTTTGACTGCTTCCTGCGGGTGAAGGGCGGGTTGGGTTACCTTCCACTAGCAAAAATACCTGGAGTTCCGGGGATTGTCAGTCTTCCACAGCTAAGCTCACCAGTAAATGGATGAATTTTGGATGGGGGTCAGAGTGTTCCCCCCATTTCACTTCATCTTGTTGACACAAGAGTTCACCTAATTGGGTCCAATGGGATGTATCTCAGGGCTTCTTCCTGGCTGGGTCTTGACACTGAAAACGAACCCTGGAAACATTATGCTAAGTGAAGAAGCCAGACCTAAGAGGCCATTTATTATGATTCCATTTAGATAAAATATCCAGAGTAGGCAAATCCATAGAGACAAAATGCAGATTTGTGGCTGCCAGGGCTAGTGGAGGGGAATGAGGAACAACTGCTCAGTGGGGACAGGGTTTCCATTTGGGGTGAAGAAAATTTCTAGAACTAGACAATGGTGATGGTTGCACAGCGTCATGGATGTTCTTAACATCACTGAACTGCTCATTTTAAAAGGGTTAAAATGGTAAATTTATGTCATGTGTATTTTACTACAATACTTTTTAAAATATATGACCACGCATATATCTGTGACAAACTCCACACTTAATAAGCAGCAGAGCTTCCATAAGTAAATACTGTAAGCATAATTACAGAGTGGTCTCTGTTAGTTTTTCAGGGTTAACAGTAGCAGCAAGCACTATCTACAAGGCAGTATTTTAAATAACATTCTATCCTATAAAGTAGGTGTGATTATCCCCAAATTACAAAAGTGAAAATTGGAAGATAGAAAATGAAATTTTCCCAAGATCACATAACTGGCCAATAGTAGACCTGAGATTTGAACCCAGATTTAGTAGGAGGGCCTGTGCCTTTAGCCCCTCGCTACAGGGCAGCTGACCTCATCCTGCAATAATAAATCGAATGTGCAATGGCACAGAGCCCTCAAGCTCTCAGAACAATGTTGATAACATATCAGTTCTTGAAGAACACGCTGTCTTTATGCAAATCTGCAAAGTACAAGCATAATTCTGTTTCTTTTATTATTTATTTGCCCAATTACATTCAACACGTACATACCATGAAAAGACTGCATGAAGTGTGGTTCCCTCAGTGCAGAAGACAACTCCAGCTGTCCTGTGGTCCTCTGTAGTTATCTTATGTTGGAATAAGAGTTACATCCTATTTCTCAACTCTATCTCTACCTCCCTGTCTCCCATTTCTGGCTAGACTTTGTAAGCTCAGTGAGGTTTGGTTGAGTCATAAAACAGGGCCTTGGCCACAAGGCACACGGAGGGGATTGAAAGAGCAGAGAATGTCATAAGCACAGAGGATGGAAGTAAGAAGTGACGGAGGAGTAGAAACTACCTAGAAGAGAATGCCAGCCTCCCGCAGGGACCGCCACACAGGCCCGGGTCACACTGCCCTGGGGTGCATCTCACTTGCATTGGACTCACAGAGCCTCTGTGTTGCCCAACTCCAGAGGGCACCATTTACACTGTGGCCTGTGGGAATGACACCCACCCTGTCCCCACTCAGCACCATGCCTTGGAAAGCCTATGTGGATGCCACCAGTGGCCCTGAAGATGAGGCCCAGAGTCATGCTACTCGGGAGGCTAAGGCAAGAGAATCGCTTAAGCCCAGGAGTTGGAGGTTGCTGTGAGCTGTGTGAGGCCACGGCACTCTACCGAGGGCCATAAAGTGAGACTCTGTCTCTACAAAAAAAAAAAAAAAAAAGGATGACTCTTGGACAGATACGGTTCTGCAAAGAAATGCCAAAGTCGTGTTTCCAGCAGGGTCCATCAGGATGGACCCGGGGAGGTCCACACACAGCCCATCTCCAGATGGGAAGACACTGGCGGCAGCTGGCAGGCCTCAGAGCTGGCTCGCATTCCAGCAGGGAGAGGAGGTCGTGCCCCCCGTGGAGAGACAGTGAAAACCCACTGTTCCTGTGCCCACATCCCCGTCTCTGTTCGTCCGCACCCTGGATATTTGCAGCCCGTTCACACGAGTGGTCTCAGCCTCCCTTGCTTCCGGATGTGGCTGTGGCAAAGCCTCCTTGGGAGACTGTTGTTCTTGACAGGTGACCAGGGCCAAGGTAGGGAAGAGCAGGCCCCACAACCCCTACAGCTGGAGCATAGGCCTTTTCAGACTCCTCGGACGTGCTCAAGAAAACAGGGCATTAGCTTCCTGCTGCCTTTTTGGCTCCCAAATCCCGGAAAAGAACCTTCATCATTTATCCCATTTGCTGCTGCTTCTTGCAGCCCAGGACTCAATAATAATGAGGTGTTCTCATTAGAGTTTTTTTCACACAGAACAACACCAGATACTGTGGTTGCTCAGGTGGTTGTCTGTTCATGAATGTGAAAGGCCCTTTCCTGGAGTACCACCCCACTGGCTTTCTGCTAAGAGGTCTCCTTTGAGCAAGAAGCTTTCATACAGGGTTTTAGGTATCTCAGCTCTTTGGGGGCAAGCTTGGGTCATAAATGCCTTCACATTGCCTTTCTGATTTCCGGGTTCCCTTTTACAAGAGGGGGCTCTTGGTGAATCAGAAACATTGACAGCAGAGGCCTTGCTGATGTGGAAAACACTTTATTTCGTTTTAAAATGAAGTCATTATGAACTGAAGACATGGGGAAAATGGAATTGCCAGCTTCACCATGCTTTCAAATGTTTGGGATCTCAAGATTTTAAAGAAAAGAAGAGCTTTTCAGAGCTGGTTCCATTGCAATTCTGCCTTGTAGGAGGGAGACCACCTCTCAAAGTCTCGTCCAGCTCTGGGATTCTACAATGTTAAACTGGCCCCTGACATCAGATTTCCCTCACAAGGCAAATTTTTGTGATGTCAGAATTTCTGGAAACAACAGAACATTGCTACAGCCTCTGTTGAATGAACTTTTTCTTCTCACCCCAAAGTTCATGCTACCCCAGTAACCACTGGGAGATAGACAACTGAGGCAGGGAGAATTCAACTCTATTTCACTTTAGTTCTTCAATAGAGCTTTCTGTCTCCTTCTATAGAATAAAATACATAACCAGCTGTTTCAAAATTACAACTAGAAGTTGAGTTTCTGAAAGCTGAATAGCACTGCTACTCTATTTTATGATGTAACTATTTCTATGGGTAGTAGTAAGAAAATGAATATAGAAATAATTCAGAAAGAGTAAAAATGTCAACTCTGTTTAAATTCATTATGATGATTAATGTCATCATCATGGGATTTTAGGTCCCATAAGAATGAAATAAGTTATTGATAAATATAACTTGAAGGAAGCAATGAATGAAAGACTTTTGAAGATACATTGACCTCTGTCATGTAAAACATTAATTTATAAAAAAATTATGATTATGGCATTTTCTTTTTAATGATAGATGTTCTGGTTTCCAAGGCTAAGCTGACAGAGGCAATTTATTTCCTTTATTTGTTTCTTTGATTGCTGATCCCTCCAGTTCCGTTGATTCTGTCTGGGGAACAGTAAGACCTCGAGCTGGCATTTGTCATGGGTCAGTCACTTGGGTTTCCCTCAAGAGAAGTTTGAGCATGTCTGGGAATATGTCACATAACTTATTCAATTATACTGCAAAGATTGAAACTACAACGAAAACCAAAAAATAAACTATCAATAAATATCTAAAATACACAAAACATTTTAAATACATACAATGGAAAATTATTCAGCCTTAAAAAGAAATGAAATTCTGACACATGCTACCATGTGGATGAAACTTGAAGACACTATGTTGAGTGAAATAAGCCAGAACAAAAAAACACCCCTTATATGAGATACCTAACATAGCCAAATTCAGAGACAAAAAATGGAGTGTTGGTTGCCAGGGGCTGGTAGGAAGAGAAGAATTGGAGTTTTATGAGTGTAGGATTTCAGATGGGAAGGATGAAATAATTTTAGAGCTGGATGATGGTGATGGGTTCACAGCCATGTGAATGTATTTACACCACTAAACCGTATATCTAAAAATACTTAAAATGGTAAATTTTATGTTTAGATAATTTACCGCACTAAAAAATACCCTTACCTTCATGGGGCTTATAATCTAGGAGAAAAAGATAACGAGCAGATAAAATATAAATTTTTAGAAAGTAGATCAGCTATTTTTTCATTCTATATCGGCTTTTGTTTATTTATTATGTATTTATTTATTTGAGACAGAGTCTCACTCAGTTGCCCTCAGTAGAGTGCTGTGCTGTCACAGCTCACAGTAACCTCAAACTCTTGGGCTTCAGTGATTCTCATGCCTCAGCCTCCCACGTAGCTGGGACTACAGGCACCTGCCACAATGCCTGGCTACTTTTTGTTGTTGTTGTTGTTTGTTGTTGTTGCGGTTGTCATTGTTGTAGGAATATCAAAGACTTAATGGTCTGGAAAGAGGATAGGCTCTGGGCACTCTGCTTCCTGGAAGTTTGATTATGAGAATTCCTCTTCAGTAAAATGGAGACCACGAAGCCCACTCCATCAAGTTAAATGTAACTTGTTCTACTCACATCTTGGCACAAAGTGAGGAGTCAATGAAAATTAGCTCCCTTCCTAAATCCCTCAAAATGCCTTCTCTGAATGTGTTGTTTATTTGTGAGCTATGTTCAAGGTGTAAGTACTTTCATCTAGAAATTTCAGCAAACCTATTCCTGTGTTCGAGTTTTTATAACTCATTCTAGAAATATAGTGTAGACATAAAGAAGACTGGCTCATTGAACACCCTGGGAAACAAGCCAGATACATTTATCTGACTCTTATTTAGCTGAGAGGGAATTTTCAAAGCATCAGGTTGGTAAAGAATTCGAAACAAGAGCTAAGTTTCCCTTTTTTCAAAAAAAAAAAAAAAGAAAAGCCAAGTCTTTGATATTTCTACTAGCTATTTTAAAAAATCAAAGCCATATTCCACTTTTAATCTTAAAAGGCGCTTATCACTTAACAAAATACAGTATATAAGGTTATAGATTATATATAAGTGGGCACCCTGGGAGATGGTTTTAAGTGCATAGTCTCCCAAGAATGGTTTCTTTCCCAGATGCAGGAGTGAAGGTGTCTAAGCAGCACAATGGGGGGAAAGTGGAAGAAAAAACAACATTCCAAAGTGATTCTTAAAGATTTTGATTCAAAAAGAAGACCAAATGTTCTTATATTTTCAAACTCTGTCTTTAAGTTTATCCATCTGTGTAATGCATGTATTTTGGGTATTTTAACATATAATACATTATATTGTACTGTTACTTTTGTTATTTTTTTAGAGACAGAGTCTCACTTTGTCACCCTAGGTAGAGTGCCATGGCATCACAGCTCACAGCAACCTCCAGCTCTTGGGCTTAGGTGATTCTCTTGCTTCAGCCTCCTGAGTAGCTGGGACTACGGGCGCCCGCCACAACACCCAGTTATTTTTTTGTTGCAGTTTAGCCGGGACCAGGTTTGAACCCTCCACCCTTGCTATATGGGGCCAGTGCCCTACTCACTGAGCCACAGGTGCCACCTGGCTATCAGCTTCTTAAAAGCAGGGTGAACAGCTACTATGGCTCTCAGCTCAGTGTCTGACATCCATTCATTTATTCACTCACCCAACAACTGTTAATTGCACATCTACCATTTGATATCATGGAATGAACAGAAAGAGAAAAAATTATAGAGGAAAATTAATAAGTAAATTTAAATATTGTGGGGCAAAACTTGCAAGCCAGGAGAACTCTGGGGAGAAAATGAGAAAAAGATGTTAATATAAACCAGGTTTACTGAAAGCATTAAGAGGAGTCTTATATCATAGGATTTATTTTTATGGCCAGTGTATATACTTCTAAGTTAAAGATCTCTTTCTTTTATCACTCTGACTATTTTATGTGATCTAAGACTCCTACAGTTTTTGTATAAAAAGCGAATAGACTCAGGGTGAGTAAAATAAATCTAATCAATGTATATTTTCAAATGAAAATGTGAATTGAGTAGTGAAAATTTAGAGGAAAGAAAAATGACATAAACTATTTTTTTCTTTGGTTGTAATTGTCATTATTGCAGCCTCAAGCTGGGTTCGAACCCGCCAGCTCCAGTGTTTGTGGCTGGCGCCCTAGTTGCTGAACTACAGGTGCTGAGCCGACATAAACTATTTTCTAATGGCAAAAGCCTGAAGTCCAGCTTGCAATGTCAAGCTAACTGCATGGATTCTTAGAAAAGAATTTGTTCCCTTTTCAAACAAAAGGGAATAAAACATGTTGCCAGGCACAGTGGCTCACACCCGTAATCCTAGCACTCTGGGACACTGAGGCAAATGGATTTCTTGAGCGCAGGAGTTCAAGACCCCTGAGCGAGAGCAAGACTCTGTCTCTACTAAAAATAGGAAAAAAACTTAATAAAACAATACATGTTGCTATCACAATGTACAAATGGCACCTAGATTTATTTCAAATACTATTTTTGTGTATATGCTATTATGAAATACAGTACTTGATTTCCTATTTCTTTAGGATAGATTAATTTAAATTCAATTTTTCAGAGTATCAGTCCCAATTTTTTTTTAATTACCATAGTTAAACTTTTCTGATGAGGCAATTTTATGTTGATAATGTGCTTCTTTCTCTCCGGTCTTTCCCAGTGCCAGGCCTTCTGGTCTTGTCCACTTCAATGTAAATGTCAAGTGTGCTTTACATCTCAAGATCCCTTCACCTACAGAATACAGAAATTATTTCTGATTTTTTATGCCAGGATATGGTATGCTCAACCTAATTTTTTTTAATTCCACAAAACAATTAATTTCACAAAACTTCTATACCAATGTTTCAGAATCGCAGAAAGATATTAATTATTAAGATTTCAGTATGTATTTCTAACATGCCTTGTGGCTTTATTGTTTTGTTTCCAAGGCCTTCCCTTTCAATCTGTCATTGACCACTCTCCCTCAGCTTTTCTAGACTTTTCCTCAGAAGCCTGTTACTTGGCCTAGGCCCAGGGGCTCACAACTGTAAACCTAGCACTCTGGGAGACTGAGGCAGATGGCTTGCCTCAGATCTCATGTGTTCAAGACCAGCCTGACAGCCAGAGTAAGACCTCATCTCTAAAAATAGCCGGGCATTATGACTGGTGCCTGTAGTCCCAGCTACTAGGGCGGCTGAGGCAAGAGAATCACGTAAACCCAAGAATTTGAGGTTGGTATGAGCTGTGACGACACAGAATTCTACTGAGGGTGACACAGTGAGACTCTGTCTCAAAAAAAAATAAATAAATAAAGCCTGGGGCAGCGCCTGTAGCTCAGTGAGTAGGGCTCAGCCCCATATACCAAGGGTGGCAGGTTCAAATCCGGCCCTGGCCAAACTGCAACAAATAAATAAATAAATAAAGCCTGTTACTTTCCTCACACCTGTGACCTCTGGTGGATCACTTGCTTCCCCCATGGTCTAGGAAATTCAATACCCTGTCTTAGGTGGCACTGATTCTTTTACCTTACTAGGGTCTTCATAAGACCCAAGAGCTCCATAAGTCTAATCCATTTTCATTTTTTAAAGTAGGGCATACTGAATCAATTAATTTCCAAGACTTTTTGTTTTAAACATTCAGATAAATTCTGAGACAATAAATACTCCATGAGTGATCAATGTGACTCTACGGATTGAAAACTCCCCAGGATAGTAGAGCCTAACGCATCCCAACATGGTATCAGCCCTGCTGAGCTCAAATCCTGGCTCTCCTGAGAAGCCTACAGCAATTTTTTAATGGATCCCTGAGCATCCTTCATCATTCATCTGTCCAGACACCAGTTACCTATTGTATGCCAAGGGTACAGCAGAGAATGGGGCAATCATGGTGGTTCACTAGGCTGACTTTCTAATGAGCTAAGTTCCCTCATCTTTAAGACGGAAATAATAACTGTCTTGTAGACTGTATCAAAAGTTAAGTGAAATAAAGCACATAATGCATGTGGAAATAAATCAGGGATAACTGTCGTTATCCAGTACTTAACGCAGTGCCTAGCACATAGACTCTCCACCCATACTGGCTTCATTCATTCATCGTTGACTGTGTCTACACATGGCTCCTCACCACCTCTGCTCCATACCATCCATCCATCACTTCCTTGTCCCTAAAGGATAATCTCATTAAGTCTCCCTGCTTCATAATGAGATGATCTTTTCAAATCAGACCAGGCCAGTTTGCAGGACGCCATTGCTAAGGCAGAGTTATTCTAGAAGCTCTCTCTGTGCCCGCTGCACAAATTTCCCCCATCCATTTATTTATTCTTCCCAGGTTATCACTTTAAGGCATCCAATCAGAACAAAATAATATAGTATCTCTTTTTAGTGGTGAGAAGTTTTTTCCTCTGTAGGATTCTTCGTGCGATGTTAATTGAAACAAGAGAGAAATGGATAGAATACGACCTTCTTAAAACACCTTCATTTAGATCTTCATACTATGAAATGGATCCTCTGTAGTTGTTTGGAGTTATTACTCAAAGCCTGAAGGATACTTCCCAAAGGTGTTTGTGAGTTCAAGCGTAACTCTGGCAAGAACCTAATGTTTAATGCTGTGTGTACTTGTTTCTAGACACTGTTAGGAGTTGTGTAGCTAAGCTGTTCTTCACCTGCTCCCTGAAGGGTCATTACTGCCTATACAGCAAATCCAGTTTCATTCTCATCAGCCAAGAACCTCAGCCGTGGATCCAAATCATGTTTCTATTCCAGCAGGTGTGTATAATTTGTGTTCATCAGACTCCCTAATGAGCTGATGGGTATGAGTTTATAATCATTTTTATTGAATTATTAATTATGTAACAAAGTTGATATGCAGATAATGAATACATATGTATATATACATAATAACCTTTAACATGAATTCTCTACAATTTAAGATAGTTTCCCTATAAAAGACTCTGTATTATTAATTAGTAAGCCAAACATATTAATATCTGAAATATCTTTAGCTTTCAAAAAAAAAATACTTTTGGTTCAACAATGACTTATTTGGCAGAATAGCTTTCCTTATATAAAACTAGCCTTTATTTCTAGTCTTGCAATCTCTAATTGATGTTAGTGTCAATGCATTGTTTTTTAACATTATTAAGATATTGAAATGCCACTTTTTTCTACAGGATATGTTTATATAAGTGAAACTACATAAAGAGCATCTTATAACTTAACAAGGAAGAATTTTTTCCTTGTTGTTGTTTGGGATTCATAGAGGGTACAAAGAATTAGGTTACACTGATTGCATTTGTTAGGTAAAGTCCCTCTTACAATTGTATCCCGCCCCCAAGAGGTATGCCATACACCATGACCACCCCCATCCCACTCTGTCCTCCCCTCTCTCCACTCCCTCAAACCCCTGTCCCCCACCTTGTATTAGATCATCTACTGGCTTCATAGTAGAATTGAGTACATTGGATTCTTGCTTCTCCATTCTTGTGATGCTTTACTAAGAAGAATGTGTTCCACCTCCATCCAGGTTAATACAAAAGATATAAAGTCTCAATCTTTTTTAGTGGCTGAATAGTATTCCATGGTATACAGCTTGTTAATCCATTCCTGGGTTGGTGGGCATTTAGGCTGTTTCCACATTTTGGCAATTGTAAATTGAGCTGCAATAAGCAGTCTAGTGCAAATGTCCTATGATAAAAGGATTTTTTTCTTCGGGGTAAATGCCTAGTAATGAGACTGCAGGATCAAATGGGAGGACTGATTTGAGTTCTTTGAGGGTTCTCCATACTTCCTTCCAAAATTAGTTTGCAGTCCCACCAGCAGTGTAAAAGTGTTCCCTTCTCTCCACATCCATGCCAGCATCTGCAGTTTTGAGACTGTGATGTGGGCCATTCTTGCTGAGGTTAGGTGATATCTCAGGGTAGTTTTGATTTGCATTTCTCTGATGATAAGGGACAATTGGGTAAATAAAGCCATATAGTTACCACTAACTATATGACTAACTAAGCAGACAAAAACATACACAGGGGAAAGGATGCCCTATCTGATAAATGGTTCTGAGAACACTGGATAGCCACATAAAAAAGAACGAAACTGAGTCCCTGTCTCTCACCATATAAAAGGATTAACTCAAAAGAGATTAAAGACTTAAATGTAAGACTCCAAACCATAAAAATTCTAGAAAAATACATGGAGAACCCTTTGGGATATTGGGCTCAGCAAAGAATTTATGACTGTGAGCTTGTGCAATTAAGTTCATGAACGCAACCTAGAAAAAGTGCTACACACCTCATTGCTGAATATCACTGTGGTCACCTTCAAAGTATTCCCCCTGGGAAGCTCTGCACTGACACCACAGCCTAGTCCACCCTTCAAACCTATCTTGGAATTCTTTTTTTCTGGAATGGCCAATACAGCTGTTGTCATACCAGGACTGACAATTAAGTTCATGAACTCATCCTAGAAAAAGTGCTTTAATAACATGCTATACATATACTGTGTAATATATACCATGGAGCATTACTCAGCCATAAAAAGAAATGAAATAACATCTTTTGCAACAACCTGGATGGAATTAAAGACCATGATCCTACATGAAGTATCTCAGGAATAGAAAAACAAATGCATGTTCTCATTTACAAGTGGGAGCTAAACAAGGGATACCTATGGTCATAAAGTGGTGTAATAGACATTGAAACTAAGGGAGAGGGAGGGAGGATGATAGATGCCTGTTGGGTACAATGTGCATTGTTTTAGTGATGGGTACACTGAAAGCCCTGACATGATACCAGAAAAAAAGTGTACCCCTTAAGTCTATTGAAAGAAAGAAATATTTTTGAGACAACAAATTATATATTATGTTTCTCTCTTTAATCCCCTTTAAGAGCCTGTTTCCTGAGCCCTTATCCATACAGAGTCATTCTGTGCAATTCCTCAGAGCTCTGTGGGAGAAGACCCAGGCAGGTGGTGCTCACAGCTTTGAAGCAGCCATGATGGAGTCCACGTTTCCACAGCAGAAGGTAAATCCTTCTTCCTTGGATGTGTTATTTTAAGCCAAGATTCAAGATTGCCTTTAAACAATTTGCCTCTTTCTTAACAGTTCATTTTTTCCCCCTTCTTCCCTTTACCTTCTTTTATGTAGTATCATCATCAAAAAACACTTACTAAGTAATGATCTTCACGTGGTGCCATGGTGGACTTAGGGCAGAGTAGTATCACTAGACAAGGTCACCGTCCTAGGAGGTCCATAGACTGACACAATACAGCCCATTCAGAACTACACGAAAACTGTATGCACATATGAAATAGACAAGCGTGGTGGCTCGCGCCTGTTACCCCAGTAACTGAAGTGGGAGGATTGCTTGAGCCCAGGAGTTTGAGACCAGGCTGGGAAACCTTGTGAGACCTCATCTCTACAAAAACAAATTTTAACAAATTAGCCAGGGATGGTGGCATGCACCTGTAGCCCCAAGTACTCAGGGGGCTGATCCCAGGAGTTCAAGTTGCAGTGAGTTATGATCATGCCACTGTACTCCAACCTGGTGACACAGCAATACCCTACCCCCCCCCCAAAAAAATATATATGTGATAGATAATACAGATAGATAAATGATTGACAGATGATAGAGAGGATAGATAATAGATAGATAGATAAATGATAGGTGATAGACAGACAGACAGACAGACAGATAATGACAGAGCAGCAGGAATCCGGCTCCAGGTTCTCTGGTGCTTTGCATTTCTTCCCTGCATACTTCCTCTCATTCCCTTATCCTCTATTATCACCACAAAGCAAAAAGTTGAAGATAAAATGTTGAGGAAGAGAGAGCATGGTCAAGGTGAAAAAGAGCTCCACAGAGGCATGATGTGAGACACAGAGCATTTCAGCCGTGTACAAACAGGGCACCACTCTCAGGGTGCAGTTGACTGAGACCTCCTGGCAGGGAGCTGAACTGGGGAAAGGCCAGAGTGTGAAGCTATAGTCATCCACTCAAGAGAGTGAAACCAGAGCTGGAGGGACATGGATATCCCCATGGGAAGTCACAGGCCTAGGTACAGCAGGAATGATTAGAGGAAGCCTGACTGGAGACAGGAACTCTGCTTAGATGGCTACTACCATTGTTAGGCAGGAAATAAAGGCGCTATGTCTTTCCAAAATTCATAGGGGGAAACTTAAACTTCAAAGTGATAGATTTACAAGGTGGGGCATTTAGGAGGTGATTAAGGCATAAGAATTGGAGCCTCATGAATGGGATTAGTAAGCTCATATTAGAAAAAGACTGGACCTAGCTAGGCCCTGGCCTTTCCACTTTCTACCATGTAAGGATGCAGCTTTCAAGGCACCATGTTGGAAGCAAAGACCAAGCCCTCACCAGACACCGAACCTTCCTGCTCCTTGACCCTGAACTTCCCAGCCTCCAGACTGTGAGAAATAAGTTTCAATTATTTATAAGTTACCCAATCTCAAGTATGTTGTTATAGAAGCACAAACAGACTAAGAAAGAAGGACTGAAATCTTTCCAACTTTAGAGTTGGAATTTGTAGGAAGAGGATGGAGTAGAGAGCCCTTAGGGAAGTCAAATCAACAGGACTTATTGTCTGATGTGGAAAATGGAAGAATCCAGGATCACAAAGGAAGTTGGTGGGGATTAGAGGGAATGAGAAGCAAACTACTTGTTTGGATAACAAAGTGGTGAAGGTGGTTGAAAGTGTGGAGTTTAGAAAGAAGGCTGTGACTGGAGATGTGGATTTGGGAGTCCCAAAGTAGCACTTGATGTCATGGCAAACATGGGATCACTCGAGGGGAATGTGAGACTGAGAGAAGAGAATGGTTATTGATCTTTCCTAGTGAACATTACCAGCTTCTCTCTTTAAGACTTTTCTATACTCAATGACTCTGATTATCTTTGTTTTGCCTTTAAGAAATGCCAATAATAGGTATTGGCTACTTACCTGGCAAACCAGAGCTTCTGGGAGTATGTCATGATCATGGTCTCTATCCTTGTTTTACTTCTGAGAAGGGGAATAAACATGCCACTATTAAATAAGTTCAAAGTACAAATAAGTGTAAATTAACTTATGAAAACCTGTCATACTGGCTTGGCACCCATAGCACAGTGGTCACGGCAGAGGCCATATAAACTGAGGGTGGTGGGTTCAAACCCAGCCCAAGCCAGCTAAACAACAATGACAACTGCAACAAAAAAATAGCCAGGCATTGTGGTGGGCACCTGTAGTCCCAGCCACTTGGGAGGCTGAGACAAGAGAATTGCTTAAGCCCAAGAGTTTGAGGTTGCTGTGAGCTGTGACGGCATGGTACTCTACCCAGGGCAACATACTGAGATACTGTCTCAAAAAAACAAAACAAAAAAAACCTGTCATAGTGTGAGGCTAACTCAATAGTTCTTAAGTGCTGAAGAATTTTAACAGGATGAGAAATAAGTATGATTAATCAGAATTGTATTTATAATGGTGTGTAAGACACCAAGGACCTCTCTAAGTATTGCATCACTGTTTTTTGGCTTTGGTTTAAGAATTCAAAATGCAGTCCTAAAAATAAAGGAAATGCCACAATTACAACAATCTGAAATAAAATTGAATTCTTTGCACATTTTGTTCAAATTCTTAAATGTTGTATCACGTTTAAAGACAATGCCTCAAGTTCTCATACATTTTTCATTGCGAACTGTATCTTAACTAGAGGCAACTAGTAAATTAAAATTTGGCGGGCTGTTTCAAATCCTAAGAGATTAAGAATATTGGCAAAATAGTTTTATGCATGCTGACAAATACACTGACTCACATTTCATTTCTTCTATTTCTTACCGATAAATATTCCTCTAGGGGAACATTAACTGTAAACCAAATTTTTTTGAAATTTTTAAAGTTGTATAATTTGGGTTTATTCATGAGTAATGGACAAAAATGATATCTGGAAGAGACATTATGTAGCAAAGTTATCTGCCCAAGTATTTCTTTACCTTTTTCTTTTCTTTTCTTTTCTTTTTTTGAGACAGAGTCTCACTATGTCACCCTCAGTAGAGTGCATCAGCAACCTCAAACTCTTGGACTTAAGTGATTCTCTTGCCTCAGCCTCCCAGGTAGCTGGGATGACAGGTGCCCACCACAAGACCCAGCTATTTTTTGTTGCTGTTGTCATTGTTGTTTTGCTGGCCCAGGCCAGGTTCGAACCCGCCAGCCTTGGTGTATGGGGCTGGCGCTGTAACCAGCATGCTACCAGCGCCCAGACCCAACTATTTCTTGAATTGATTTTCTCCTATGTTCTATGAAGTGTTTTGGGTACTGAATTCAGGATAACCATGAGACAGTGCAGAGTCTGCTTTATTTTCAAGCTTTGTGCCAGTGTATATAATACGTACACTAATGATCCAGCAGAGATGATTACGTGTTTTTCTGCTTCTGTGATGGAGTCTCACTGCAGTCATTTGGATTCAGGTACACGAGGAAAAAGGAAAAAAGTTCTGAGAAAATGCCCGAGTGTCTGCAATGTAACATTCTGGAAGAAATGAAGACAAGTTTGTTATTTTGTAGCTGCTTTTTAATAGAGCCTTAGGATGTTAGAACTCAAAATTATCAATAAGGCATGTATTAAATTACTGGCTGCTTGAGGGCAGAGATTTCACCGTGTTTACCTTTGCACTGCCAGGGTCACAGGTGCTTGGCACACATAGGCTCTCACTAACTAGTAGGTATCAATTGAAGGCATTTTTAAAACGATGTCATTTTCCAGATGTTAGAGCTAGGTCAGTAGCAGAGTCAGAGCTGAGGTTCATGCGCTGGTGCTTCACTCCTCCGGGCACAGGAGAGGGTGGCATTTCCCTGCCTATTAAAGAAAGACGCAGCCATGTGACTTGCTTCAGCCAACGAAATATGCTGTGTCACTTCAAGCAGAAGCTTTTAAAAGCCAGGGTACCATTTTGTTTCTTTGTTTCTTCTCTTCCCACGGTGGTAACTGTATAAGCAGAAGTTGATACTAAGTTGCCAGAAGATGGAAAGAGCCTGGATTTCTGAGCCACCAGAGGGAGGACTGCTGCTCTGGAGAACCACCTGGTCCCACCACATGTTTCACATGAGAAAGAAACAATCTTTCATTTTGTTAAAAACTAAAGTTTTGGCGCTGGTTGTGGCAGCATAGCCTAGAATAGGTTGATTGGTTCACACACCCACCATGAGCCACATGAGAATACAAGCTTCATAACAGCAAGGACCTTGCCTGTCTTATTCATTATAGGATTCAGGTTGTTGATTTCCTTAGGTAATCTAATCCATTAGACTAGGCCTACACAAGTATATATACACATTAACTGATTATGTGTATGTATTAGTTATATTTGTGTGGTTTTTGGACCAGTCTGTTCTATTTATCTGCATATTAACTCTTTCCATAAAATTAGAATGATTTAATTATAGGAATGCTTTATTTTATTTCATTTTCTTTTGAAAATTTACAAACTAGTTTCACTTCTCCAGTTTTCTGGTTATATTTTACTGTCACTTCAGAAAGTATCAAAAATTATCCTGCTAGAATTTAAGTTAGAACCCAGTTAACCTGCTAATTGGCTAAGGAAATCCTAACACCTTTGTAATATTCATTATTCCCACTTAGGAACCTGGCACGTTCGGGTCTTATGAACCTGTGCTCATTCAATTATTATTTCTTCTCACTGCTCTGTGACTTTGAGAAACTTTCTCTTTTTTTGCATGTATCTTAAGTTCGTGAATTTTCTGTTCTTTTCCATTTTTCTCTTAGGGTGTCTCATCTTGGTTGACAAGTAAATTTTTGTGTCCGCTGTACATATTTCAAATATTTTCTTTCAGAAAATTCACTGAAGAGAAAACTCAAATGGCCAAAACACATAGAACAAGAGGTTCAGATTTATTAAAAATCATTGAAGTAATTGATTTAAATTTTTTTAACTGTCATATGTTTTAAATGTTATAGTGTGCAATGTAGAAAACTTAATACATGCAAAAAGAAAAGTATTTCAGAGTGATTTGTAAACACTGCAAAGTGTAAGATGGGAGAATAAAATTATTATTCATCCATATAAAAGAATATTTAAAACAATGATGAGACGGGCGAGGAAAAGAAGTGATAATATAAGTCTTAGCGAAGATGTGGGAAAAATTGGGAATGTTCATATACTATTGACGGAAATAAAACAGGTATCCTGCTTAGGAAAAAAGCACTTAAGAAATAATATATACTATATTTTATATATATATATATATATATATATACATGCGCGCGCACACACACACACACACACTCATGAATCACAGCTAGCTGACCGTCGAGATTGGTGAGTAATAATGCTAGCTTTCCAGGAGTCTTAATTCCATTTAAAGCTTATCAGAAGAATGCTGAAGCACAAAGAAGTTTTTCAATATAACATACAAAAATGTTCCATCCTAGACAAAGTCAAAGACAAATTCCCATTTACAGCCTTCCACACGTGACAATCTGGCAATTGCTGGTTATATTATCTTAATACACTTATGTGCCCTGTTATCCTGCAATTCTACTTCTAGATAAAATTCTTAATATGTGCACCAGGACACATGTTCAGATATACTAACTGCAGCATTGTTTGAAGCAAATAATTAGCACCAATACAAATGGCCATCAGGAGAGGAATGGAGAAAAATGCTGATATATAAGGTATCCCAAAGGTCGCCCATAAAGTCACCGCACGTAGGGAAAATGGGAAATTGTAGCTAAATGTGCCTTTATTTACAAAATATTCATTATAAAATTGTACAAGATGTTTACAAAATCTTCTGTATGTGTTTGCCGCCTCTTTGTACAATTTTGTACATTTGCAACATTTGAGACACCCTATGCTCGTGCCATACAGGGAGTTACAGTAACTCAGTTAGACCTGTATGTGATATCATGAAATAAATCTTGAAAAATGTAATAATATTGAGCTTTAATAAGCAAGCTGAACAACTATGATATGAATACTACAATAGCTTAAATTTTATTACATAATTTTTTTAAGTTGACTGCATTTTATTGCAAAGACACCTAGGCTCAGAGAGGAGAAGGGACACATGCAGTATCAGACAGCTGGTTGACCTTTGGCTGGTTAATGCTGAAGTGGGGATATGAATGTTTAAAAACATCAAGCAGTGCTAGGCTTTATAATACCAAATACATCATGGGGCTGCCTTTGGGTAAGAAGAAAGTGGGAAAAGGAAGGGAAAAAAATGTTACTCGAGAAAGGAATTAAGAAGATCTCAATTTCATCTGTAATTTTTCTTTTTAAATAATCAGAAGCAAACCATTAGCATTTGTTAAGTTTGGCTGCCAGGTACATGAGTACTTGTTAACTTATCCTATGTACATACTGTTTCTCTTTTTTTTCAAATTTAATTAAGCCTTTAATTAATGTCACAGAGTAGAGAACTGGTAGATTTGACTATATAAAAATATGAAGTTTATAAAAAACCAAACCTATCATACACATTAATTTAAAATAAAAACATCTGGAACAAGCATGGTTATAAAGTTTGATATCCTTAAGATACAACTGTAAGTTCATGCAAATCAATAATCAGTGAGCCAAGAAGATGAGCAAAACTTAGAAGAGACTCAGCCTAAAAAAATATTCAGCCTCGTTAGTAGTCAAAGTAGTCAAAGTTACAATGCAAGGTACCCCTTTTAACCCATTTTTAAAAATCAATAATCTACAGCAAGAGAGTTTAGACACTTTCACACATTTCTGGTTAGAGTGTAAATTATTTCAACATTGCTAAAAAGCGATTTAGCAATGCAGGTCAAGAGTCTTAAAAATGTTCATTTCCTTTCACACAGTCATTCCACTTCTAGGAATCTGTTCTAAAGACATAATCTGAAATGTACAAAATTTAAGATACACACACAAAAAAATATTGCAGAGTGATTTGTAAACAGCAATGTCTAAGATGGGAGAATGAAAGTATTATTCCTCCATATAAAAGAATACTTAAAACCATAAAAAGCCATGTTTATGAGAAATGTTTAATGACATGAGACATACTTATGGTAAATTCTATATTTCAGGATACAAAATTATTATATGTAAATAATTTTATTTGGAAGATTGCCTATTAAAACAACCAAAAGAAAATATACCAAAATATTTACAGTGGTTAGCTCTGGCTGATGGGAGTAGCATTTTCTAATTTTTCTCTATGTTTTACTTTTACAATCAAGGAAAAAATATTAATTAAAGTTATATTGTTTTATGTAAATGAGCAGTTTACATAAAGAAAATTCCTGAGATAATCAAATTCCATTACAAAATAAGGATTTTAGAAAGAGAATGCAAAACCAGGAGATATACTGAAGAAATGAGAAGGACCTCCAAGGAGCAACTAGAGATTACTATTACTATGAATAATTAATGGAATTAATAATTCCATTCCAGGATATACGCTCCTTTCAGAGGGAGAGGAGCTCTGACTGTCAGAGGGCAGACAGCTGACAGTTGACTGAGGATGGCAGAAGGGCCAGGACTTGAGAGAGAAAGTGCCTTTTATTGACATGCAAGTTCCAGTTCACAGGGCATGGGAAATTCCACGTGCCATAGAAATGAGGTCTCAGAACTATGCCCATTATGGGAACACCAAAAATTAAATTAAATTGACAGCTGAAATAAAATGTACCCATCTGGCTAACACTTGTACATTTATTGTCAGTCCACATTGCTACAAACACATTTGACAGTTCCCAGGGTAAGTGGCTGAATCGAGGCACCAATTCCAGGTGGAATACAGGAGAACTTCTGATGCTCCCAAAAGCTTAGATTTTGAGTTTTGAGTTAAAGTATTAACGTGCTTGAATAAATAAATGCATAAGTAAGTAAATAAAAAGTGGGATTATTAATAAATAGGATATAACAGTTCAAAGTTGCACGAGAGACTTCGGTCTACATGTGTGATGGAAACAGGAGCTGAACAATGTGCACCTCCAGGGACAGCGATGTGAATCCATGCTTGAGAGAACCTGCCTTTCAGAGCCAGCTAGATGGGAGTGGGGATTTTAGAAACCCAGATTTAGGCTATGAGCTCAGAACCAGGAAAATCTGATAGGCATTATCTAAGTAGGCAAAAGAGATTAAAAAAAAAGAAGGTGCAAATAAAAATCTACCAAAGAAGCCAGGCCAACGGGTTAATCCAGGGATCAAGGGGAAACTACACCAACACTGCAAACCGTTGCAGGAACTGGGGGCGAAGAGGACAGAGCAGAAGCAAGGAAAGAGACACTCAGGGAGGGAACTGCTTGGGAAGAGGGTGGAAATTACAGAGTTTGGGCTTCCTTTGAAACTGAAAAAGAAAAATCGTTCTGCATAAGAAGAATTACATGAGCAATAACATGGAAGTGACCAAAAGAATCACAGTGAAATTATGGTAAATATGACTCTAAACTAATTCATTCGGTCAAAAATGTATTATGTGAATGTCTGCTCTAGGCCAACCCCTGTGCAGAGACTGCACATAATCAACTGTAGTCTCTGCCTTGAGGGAAACAAGCTGTACTAAGAAATGAGTACAAAATCCCATGCCGATAAATACTATAAAAAATATAAAATGCCTGAAGACAGTGAGCATTTATTACAGGGTCAAGGAACGCTTCTCTGAGCAGACAGATGTCAGATGAATTTTCCTGGTAAAGAAAATAACTTGCACTAAGGCCTTTAGACCAAAAAATAAGAACAACACAAAAGGAAGACTAGAGAGAGGGAAAAACTTTGCTGTGTTAGAGCATTCTCCTCCAAAGGTGAAGCATGCGTTCTATCAAAAAGATTTTGAGCAAGCACCTTTAATACATGTATATAGACTTACTTACAAACCGTATGCATGCATTGTTTATACACTTGAGTTTTCATTATAAAACATACTCAGAAATTTTAAAGGATGAGATGAAAAATAAAAGTGAATATTCTCAATTTTCTTCCTCCTGGATCATGTGGCTCCAGCAGTAAGCACGTTCCTCCTTTCACAGAACTGGAAGAAGTGAAAGGACCAGCGTGGAGCTGGTGAACGAAGCTGCGGGTTAGCTGGGGAGAATTCACTGCCAGCCTGCAGGGCACGGCCAGGAGGAAAGATGTTACTGCAGTGCCCGGGAAGTCACTGAAGAGCTCTGAAGAGAGAGCAGACATCACCCAGGGCCTTAGTGCATTTGGGCTGCTGTAACAAAATGCCATTAACTGGGCAGCTCATAAACAACAGAAATTTATTTTTCACAGTTGTGGAGGGTAGGAAGTCCAAGATCAAGGCAGGTTTGGTATCTGGCGAGGGCCGACTTCTGGCTCATAGCTCCTTCTCCCTGTGTCCTCGTGTGGTAGAAGGGACAAGTGGTCTCTCTCGGGTCTCTTTTGGAAAGGGCACTAATCCCACTCATAGGGGCTCCGTCTCCAAGACCTAATCACTTCCCAAAAGCCTCAGTTTCCAACACCATCACCTTGGGAGTTAAGACTTCCACAAAGGAATTTGGGACTTGGGGGAAAAAAACTTTCTGTCCATTGTACCCAACTTGCTTTCAAAAAAATCACTCAAGACTAAATCTGAAAGGGAAAGGGTGGAATTAGGGAGATCACACAGAAGATATTGCTAATCCCCATGAGGGAAGAGAGTAGCTTGAACAGGGTGGTCCTGGTAGGGATAGAAGTAAGTGACACATTCAATATAAACATTGGAGGTAAAGGTGATGAATAGTGAATGGATGGGGTGTGAGGGTGAGGCGAAGTGAGGAAGGGAACTTGCTGATGACAAGTTTCTAGCATGGTGGTGCCACTCATTAAGGCAGGTGAAACTGGGAGAAAATTAGCTCCAGGGATGGGCAAGCGGATGGGCAGGGGCTGGGCAGCAAGGCTCTCAGACACCCTAAGTGCTAAATGCCGAAGAGCTGCACTGTGGAGTTGCCCCGCAGGCAGTTGGATATGAAATGTGGGGTGATTAAGGCCAGAGATACAGATGAAGACATCGGCAGCAGACAAGTGATGAAAACCGTGGGAACCCTGACGCAATCTAGAAAGAGAGTATAGAGAAGAAAAAGGTTCAGGACTGAGTCCGGAGAGTAGCTGAGACAAATTCAGGAAGGGCAGAAGTCACAGATAACAAGAGAGAGACCAAGAAGGAGAGAGAGAGAAATCACACGGAATCCAGCAGCCAGATCAAGATACACGTCCACCCAACTGGGCAACCTGAAAGAGGTTTAAGGGCAAGGTCTAGGAAGGAGTACATGGAGGCACAGGAGGAAAGAAGGAAACAGGAAGCCTAGCGGTGCAGGCTCGGCGCCCGGAAGACAGGGGTTATGGCACCGCCCACCTGCACCGAGGGTGGCAGGTTCGAACCCGGCCTGGGCCTGCTAAACAACAATGACAACTGGAACAAAAAAATAGTCGGGTGTTGTGGCAGGCACCTGTAGTCCCAGCTACTAGGGAGGCTGAGGCAAGAGAATCGCTTAAGCCCAAGAGTTTGAGGTTGCTGTGAGCTGTGACGCCACAGCACTCTACCCAGGGTGACATAGTGAGACTCTGTCTCAAAAAAAACAGAAGTTTGGTGCAGAGCGGGTTGGGAATAGAGGGACTATGCAGACAGTTACAAATGGAAGCCTTGACAGCATGCTTGTCAGTTGCTGGAATGATGCAATAGAGAAAATGGGACTGACGGGGCAGGTGAGAGAAAAGATGACTCCCAAAGAGCCAGATCAATTCACAGATTGGTTGGTGGAAAGATGATTGTGTGTGTGGGTTTTTTTATGGCTTTTCGTAGTTTTTCAGTGAAATGAGAGGTCAAGCCCTCAGCTTCACCAGAAAGAGAGGAGGGAGCGAGGGATGGTGGGAAATCTGAGGAAGGAGAAGGTCCGAGATGAAAGCATCAGAGGAAGGAGCCGGGAGCTTCCCAGAGAAACACGCAGGGCTGCGGGCCAAGGGCAGCGTCCGCCTGGGCTGACAGCATGGATCTAAAGTAAAGCAGGATCTGATTTTCTCTGGCATGACCAGCTGTTCAGGACTGTGATGGAGTTCAACCAGGCTTGGCTTTTTATCTTTTGGGTGAGTGGTAATGAAATGGTGAAAGGATTCAAGATAGGGGCGAGCTGTTTTCAAGTAGGTGAAGGGTAAGGATGAAGACAAAAGAAACATGTACAATTCTGAAAAAGAAGCATCTGTACATAGGAAAACCAACGGGGGAGACAGAAAGATGGTCTTTGGAGCCCAGAAGAAAACCAGGTCATTTTCCGAGGGGTGAAGCTGATGGGTTTGTGCAGAGTTTCTTTCACAGGAACCCTCTGCTTCCCCTCCCAGCCCCGACACCCCCTCTCCTATTCCCCTGGGAACAACAGCACAAGAGCGTCTGCCACACAGACAGCCAAGGTCTGGGGAGACAGACAACAACCACAGAGGTGGGGCGAGGTTAACTGGCCATGGGTGTGTCTACGGCGTGATCTGTGGAGTGCTGGGTAATGCCGGGAGGGTTTCAGCTTAAGCACAAGATCGTTTATGTCAGTTTATGTATTGTCGTTGGAATCACACTCCATCCTAGCCACATAATAGTTCATCTGTGATTCAAGTGACTAACGTAGAGGAGGGTTCACAGGTGAAAGGGCCTTGAGAGAAACCACGTGGCCTGTAGAGTTTTATAAGCTTGGCTTTTATTGATGCTTTAGGACCACTGAGTTTGGAAGTCCAGCCAAATTCTAAACTTCACCTCTCTGAATAATATCTCTGCTTTTACTTGGATTCATGTCTTTTACTTAATAGCTACACATCAAGGCCTTCCATTTAAATAATTCTGTACACACAGCCCATTTTATTAAGTAATTGCAGTGATTTTGTAAGCACATTGAACCTAAGTGACAGTTCTAGTGACCATTAAAAAACAGGCTGAATGCAGTGGCTCACACCTGTAATCCCAGCACTTTGGGAGGCCGAGATGGGTGGATTGCCTGAGCTCACAAGTTTGAGACCAGCCTGAGCAAGAGCGAGACTCTGTCTCTAAAAATAGCCAGTCGGAGCAGTGCCTGTGGTGCAAAGGAGTAGGGCGCCGGCCCCATATGCCAGAGGTGGCAGGTTCAAACTCAGCCCCGGCCAAAAAAAGAAAACCGCAAAAGAAAATAAAAATAGCTGACTGGTGGCTCTGAAAAGCCATCTTTGCATTGTTCGTGGGTCCGGCTTCCTCCTCGTCGCAACCACCTCCGCCGCTGCGGACTCTGGCAGCTTTATCGCCAGGGTCCCCGAACTCTGGCTTTCTTTTCCATCCCCCGCATCGGATCACCGACGTGCCCCACCATGTCAGACACAGCGGTGGACACCAGCTCCGAGGTCACCACCAAGGACTTAGAGGAGAAGAAGGAAGGTGTGGACGAGGCAGAGAATGGAAGAGACGCCCCTGCTAATGGGAATGCTGAGAATGAGGAAAATGGGGAGCAGGAGGCTGACAATGAGGTCGATGAAGAAGAGGAAGAAGGTGGGGACGAAGAGGAAGAGGAGGAGGGAGGTGATGGTGAAGAGGAGGATGGAGATGAAGATGAGGAAGCCGAGGCCACCACGGGCAAACGGGCAGCTGAAGATGATGAGGATGAGGATGTTGATACCAAGAAGCAGAAGACGGAGGAGGATGACTAGACAGCAAAAAAGGGAAAGTTAAACTTAAAAAAAAAAAAGGCCACCGTGACCTATTCACCCTCCACGTCCGGTCTCAGAATCTAAAAGTGGTCACCTTGGAGTGGAGAGGCCTGCCCGCCCGGCCACCGCAGGCAGCGCCACCCGCAGATGACATGTGCTCTTCACTACCCAACCAAAACCATGAGAATTTGCAACAAGGGAGGAAAAAAGAACCAAAACTTCCAAGGCCCTGCTTTTTTTCTTAAAAGTACTTTAAAAAGGAAATGTGTTTGTATTTTTTATTTGCATTTTATATTTTTGTACATATTGTTAGGGTCAGCCATTTTTAATGATCTCAGATGATCACACCAGCCTTCAGAGGGGTCTCTGTCCTACTTCTGACTCTGACTTTACTTGTGGTGTGACCAGGTTCATTATAATCTCAAAGGAGAAAAAAAACCTTGTAAAAAAAGCAAAAACAACAACAAAAAAACAATCTTATTCCGAGCATTCCAGTAACTTTTTTTGTGTATGTACTTAGCTGTACTATAAGTAGTTGGTTTGTATGAGATGGTTAAAAAGGCCAAAGATAAAAGGTTTCTTTTTTTTTCTTTTTTTTTTTTGTCTATGAAGTTGCTGTTTACTTATTTATTTATTTATTTTTGGCCTGTTTGATATATGGGTGAAACAATGTTGTCCAACAATAAACTGGAATTTTATTTTGCTGAGTTGTTCTAAAAAAAAAAAAAAAGAAAGAAAGAAAGAAAAGAAAAATAGCTGGTCATTGTGGCCGGTACCAGTAGTCCCAGCTACTTGGGAGGCTGAGGCAAGATGCAAGAGAATCAACTTGAACCCAAGAGTTGGAGGTTGCTGTGAGTTATGATGCCATGGCACTCCACCAAGGATGACAAAGTGAGATAGTCTCCAAAAAAAAAAAAAAAACAGATGTAATTGTTATATATTGGTCTTTGTTTCATAGTCCTTGCTTTCGAATCCTCTCCCCCCAGAAGTTATTACCCTTACACTTCGTTAACTAGTATATAATATTCATGCCTCCATAACCACCATCCACACATACATAGGCTGTACATATGCTTTTCGAACAAATTTAAATTGGCATAGAAATGTTTTCTCAGTTTAGTTGAAATCCTGGTTTATCACATGTATTTTATTCCCTTTATGTTTCACAAGCCCGGCTGTCCTATAATGAACCCTGTGAATTTTACTACTGTCAGGAACATTCCTTCACAGTCAGCCAGATGTTCTGCATCAGTCAAGGAAATTTTTTAAAAAGACCTTAGAAAATAGTTAACGGAATAACTCTATTCCTGGGGGAACAGAGGTATGCAGCCCCTCTGAAGTGTCTGTTCCAATCTGATAGTTCTTTTCTTAAGTAATCAGTGCATGAGTAAAATATTTTCTTTTCCCACTTGCCACTCTTGTGGATATCATATGAATGCCTACAAACCCTGGGCACCAAATTATCAGAGTAAGGGGCACCTCTATTCATGCCACACAGAAGTGTGGTAGCTGAAGACTCGGGATCTGGGTTTGAATCCTGCCTCCACCACTTACTTACCAGCTCTGTTATCCAACTCCTCTGCACCTCTTCTTTACCTGCAAAGTACAGAAAATGCTAGTACCCACTTCACAGGGATGTTGTGAGATTTAAAAGACATGACACGTGTAAACTCTTTGGAACGGTGGCTGGCACACGGTAAGAGCTCAGTGAGCCACTGTGTACTGTGTACTGCACTTCCTGGGCAAGACCCCTCCAAACAAAATAAGTGATCACCTCGGCCACCTTCCCATGACCTTTCATGCATATGTCAGTGATAACAGTCAGCAAACCCAGCCACAAAATAGTTTGGTATTAACATCTTTGTGCCTCCTGGAGACTGTGGGATCAGGGCCCTCCCGCTGTCATCTGCGTTCCCAGCACCTCCCGGGGCCTGGGGCAGAGCAGTTATTTCCGAAAGGTTTTGTCACTATATTCTCAGTTATAACAAAGATTTCATCTTTTGGGAATGAGTTTTCTTTTCACAAATAGCCCAAAATGTATCTGGGCACAGGTATATTATAAAAGAATATTGCTCAAACCGAGTAATATGTTTCCAGGTTAGGAGCTGTGTCTCACTAAAGTAATGAAAGCTTGTTTTCTTGTGTGGCTCATGAAGATTTAGGATACTCTGAAAACAATTTCAAAAGAGACTTCAAAAAGCTTTTAAGCAGAAGCTGCATTGCTAAAATAGGAGTAATCATCCAGGTTTGAAATCCATTTCAAAATATAAAAATTCTTGTTTTTACCTAAAAATCATATCAATTTAGATATCCGAGTGCTAGAGAGAGAAAGAAAGAGAGCACACAGTGGGAGTGTTTTTGTTTAATTTTAGAACCCTGGAAGCCACATGTGTATTGGCAAACTTTTGGTTATAAGGACACATTCCCTTCTTCCCCTCAGAGATTCTAGAAATAGAGTATTTAGTCTATCTCTAGACTATTTAGTTGCTTAGGTTCAATGTGCCTATTCCTTCATTCATAGCACTAAGCCTTCCTGGTATGCCTGTCAGTGGTAAGCCACTTTTTTCCACGCAGCTCGTTACACCCCTCCATCTGTGAACTTCATTATGTCATCCTGTTTTCATCTCCTCACATCTCTTTAAATAGCTTTTTAGTATTTTTTAATTCAGTAAACAAACATTTCCTAGAATCTAATTATTTTCAATGTATTTTGTATTTTTATCATCCATTCAATATAATTTTGGGTTCCTACTGAAGACCAATCTGAAGAGAAGGAGACCTTAAAAAAAAAAAAAACGCTAAATGACAGTCCACAGAATCATTGATGACAGTCCCCTTTATAACCAAAGCAAAATTTTCAAGCTGCAGGTAAATGCCTTTCTTTACAATCTTTCACCAGAGCCGAGGGCAGTCTTAGATCATGTCCTACTCTGTCGCTGGTTTCTCTGAGTGGTTCCCAGACTTGGTGCACTCAGGTGGCCCTGGAGAGCTTGTTAACAGTGCAAATTCCTGGGGCCTTTGCACGTCTCACAGATGGTGCTCGCTGGTGCAGGCCTGTGACTCCACATCCTGGGCAAATGATCCTTGTAGTCCTGGGGCATGAGGTCTTACAGCCTCCTCTAAGCAAACACCAAGACAGGGCCAGGACAATTGGACCCCAGCTCATTTGGCTTGTGTAACATCCCCACCATCAACCAGCTCTGGGAACCAAGGCTGGCCAGTTAACCTCACGCAGCTCGAGCTCCTCATCTATAAACTGGCAAGCAATCCACCTCCCTCAGAGGATCGCCAGGAAGGTCAAAGGCGATGATGTGTTTAGTTTAACCCCTGGCAGAGTCACTGGCATAGGGTAAGTACCATGTCAACAGCAGCTACAAAACTACCATTTCAAAACCTTCACGGCTGTGATGAAATGACCTGTTTAGTCTTCTCCTTTGCAGGTTTAGATTGACCTGACTGCTGTGGTCTGTGTCTGAGCAGGCCCAGCACCTCATTGTCCTCTCTGTGTGTCTAATTAGTCCGTAAACGGGTGCCTGTCACTGCACCTGTCCATTCCAGCATCTCATTAGCGTGCTCTGTGGACTCACCTTGTTCCCCCATCCCTTCACCAGTGTCCCTTTTTCCCTGCTCCCCCATTGGTGCTCACATCTTCCAGGGCCTATTCCTTCCTTCACAGCATTAAGCCTTCCTTGTATGCCTGTCACTGTTCCCTCCTTTCCACACAGCTCGTTACACCCCTCCATCTGTGAACTTCTTTATGTCATCCTGTTTTTATCTCCTCACATCCTCATCCAGCCGTGTTCTTAGCTCCTCCATTCACACTCGCTGCTGTATTCTTTCTGCTTCTTATCACAACCTGCACTTTCCACCCTCCCCATTTACCATTCTCATTTATAAATCACACTACACCCCTCAAGGCCGGCATCGTTACGCCATCACCCATGCACATTCTTATTTGTGCATCTCATTATGGCCCCATCAAACGTGCAGGTCATTCCTCCACTTTGAAATGTTAGTTGTGTTACATCTCTCTGTGTTTTCTCCTCATTATATCCAGTGCCCCTGGGTTTGGCAACAAACTAACAAAGACAGACTGATACATACATATGTTACTTGATTTTAGAAAACTAAATATGTTTCTTGGGCTCCTAGCATCAGTGTTTCTTAAGTCATTCATTTCAGAAAGATTTATATGAATTTATTAGCTTGAAAACAAAAAAAGCTCTTATATGCATAAAGGAGCTTCTTATCTTGCTACCTTCATCATTATAACTATTTTTTATTCTTTTCTTACTGTTTACAAAATAGTGTAGTTATCCATGAATTGACTGTGCAGACATCTCCCTGAAGGAGACTGTTTAAGGATCATGGTAAATTTGCAACTTGAGGAGTGCTTTGGAAGCACTGAAAAATTAAGATATTTTCCCCAAAACTGCTAATGAATGACATTGGCAGGGCTCAAATTTGGATCTTATGGCTCCAAAATCTATGTTCTTCAGAAAATATCTTGTTTCTGAATATCACCTTTGTCATTTCACTGATTCTGCAACACTTCCCTAATTTAGAACCTGGTGTTAGCGTGCTTTGTTTTTCTTCCTAAAACAAAATAGAACCTATTTCAAGTGCTTTGTATTTTATGCTTGATTCTTTGTCTCCAAGTTTAAAAATCAAGATGAAAAGAAACCATAACAGGGAGCTCTGACAAGAATAAGTGCAAAAATCAGCAGGAAGACATGAGCTCTTAATGACTTTCACCGCCAAGGCCAATGTCACACAGGAAAAATAAGGAGACTTCTCTATGGGGGACTTGCAGGGTACAAAGCCCTCCATCCCCAACATGCAGAACCTTTCTATCTCATGGATTCTAACCTCAGCCAGTCTCTGTTTCCCTGACCTGTGTTCTTTGCCTCACTTTTATTTTTAATAAATTTGAAAACAGCTCATAAATTCAGAAAAGTCCAGAAATATAATACCAAATCCCAGCACAAGACAGAAAAGGTGTTTACATTTCTTCCACATCCGCTTCAAATATTTCCCTTTATAAAATAGTATCCTCCTGAGGATGATGTGTGTTATTTCCATGAAAGTTTTTATACTATTATTTTAAATTTTTACTTAAATGTTATCATAGTGCACATATCTTTTGCAATGAGATTTCTCCACTTAATGTTACATTTTTTTAAATATATATATGTGCATATATGTCGAGCTAGCTCATTCATTTTAGCATACATAAAATTTCCCATTGTATCAGTAGACCGTAGTTTATTTTATCCACTTCTCTACTGAGGGGAAGTTCGACTTATCACATCTATTTTGATCACCATTATTTCACTAGTGCTTAGCTCTCTGCGTTATCTGTTAAATAACTGAATGGAGACATTTAAATTTCCAATATCACAGAAAGTAATGCCTTCTTATAAGTCTATGGTAGAGTCAATTGTGCCCTCTCTGTAATGACTCCAAGTAGTAAACAGGTAAACAAAATGACAATTCTTAAATAAAACTAGATCCCGGCCAAATGTTGACATGGATTAGTGTATTAAAATAGTTGTACCTTTAAAAAGGTGCTCTGATTCCCAGAACCTGGAATGTTTCTTTCTGGCAAAGGCAGTCAAGATGGAGAAAATCAGACTATTTCTATAGAAATATAGTTGATTTTTCTCATGGCTTAAGCAACAATCATTTAAGAAGTCATCAGAAATTGTTACAAGCTCCTGATGCCATCAGACCAGCATAGTAAGGATCAACAAAAGCATGGCCTATTTCACACATAAGAAAGGATGTTGGATAGTAATTCTTCCAGAAAATGCAGAGCCTAGAAAGTCCTCCTATTATAATGTGGAGAAAGAAATCTTCCTGCTCGATGGTGGGACTATAAGCTGGAGAGCCGCCTTGAGATACACATAGGAATTTAAAATTTGAACGTCTCATAAGAACAAGGTTTCAGAGCACAGCAAATTAGTATTATCTACTTACAGCAAGTCACCTCTAAAGCTCCTTTTGCCTCAGTCGTCATCCCTGGAACAACACAATGAGAATCAGATGTCACACTACAAGCCTCTCAGGGATGATGGTGTGAGCCACCTGGCCTGGCCTCATAAACTGTTTTATTTAACATAAAATATTGCCATATTCACTACCATTCTGTAGTCACATTATTTTTTATGATTTTTAGATGAGTATGAAAATCTGAGTCTTTAAACCAGATCAAATATTCTATCATATTATTAGTTCTTAAATGAAAGTGTTCTTCATAAATTCTTCCTGAAGTGAATCGAACATGAGAACTTTGTTCCAGCCACTTGTAGTAACAAGACCCATCGTCGGAGTTGCCAGGAACAGCCAAGAAGGAATTCGTTTCTTCCCAACACACAGGGACGTACAGTTAGAGAGTCAGTCGTGATAGTGAGTTCTTCCTCGCCAGCGCCCTTGCTGCCTCTGCTTACTGTCTCCCACCTGTGGCCCGACTCCCTCCCCACAAGCCCCAGCCTTCTGCAAACTTTCAAATTAGGCCCAACTGAGTTGGATTTTCACACCTCACCTTTCCTTTTCAGAGCGCACAATTTGGAATAATAACTTCTCTGATTTTCAAAGGTTAAAACTTTGCTCTTGTGACCACACTATAAATGTTGTCACAGGAAACCAAACTATTGTGGGAAAGAATGAGCAGACACATGGAGGCTGACCAAGTCCTCAAACACCAGTCAGTGGGCACAGGCCAGCCACCCCCACATCTCTTCCCAAGGGAATAGGATTAATTTCCCAGTCAGTGTACATCAGAATAACTTCAGAGAGCATGTTTAAAAATGCAGATGCCAGGGTCCACCACAAACTTACCATGTTAGGCTTATAGGGTGAGACCTACATCTGATGTCAGTAACAACTTTTCTAGAGATTGCTGATGTTACCCTCAACTGAGAATTAACACCCTAGAAAAGCTGGGGCTCTTGAGAACAAGCAGCCAGCATGCAGCATTAATGGATTCACACAACCTTCTTCAATTATTAACATTTTATTCTAAACACTTGTTAAATAAAATTGAAAAAAATGAATTCTTAAAATGTGGCACATATATATAGTAGTAAGAAATACTACTCAGCCATGAGGAAGGATGAATTAATGCCTTTTGCAACAATTTGGATGAAACTGGAGACCATCATCCAAGTGAAGTATCTAAAGAATGGAAAAACAAAGACCACATGCACTTGCTACTGGAACTTACTGATGAGCACGGGGGTGCACAGAGAGCAGTAAAACTCAGTGGAAATCAAGCAGAGAAAAGGGAAAGAGAGGAGGTGGGTGAAACCTACCTGACAGGTGCAATAAACACCATCTGAGTGATGGGCACCCTTAGACCCTGGCACGACTATAACAAAATCAATACATGTAACCAAAAACATTTGTACCCTTGTAATATTTTAGAACTAAAAAAAAAATGTTTTTCATTAATTCTTATAATACCTCAGAGATGCAGGCATATTTTTTTAAAAATAAAAATATTCTGGAAAGGCATAAGAGTCATAGTTGAATAGGCATGAATATGAAAAACCTAAGTGCTGCTTTTAGTGTAAATTGGAGATAAGATCTATGTGCCTCAACTGGTAAGAATTTATAATAATTCATTGAACATTTACTATGAGCAAAGTGCTATTATAAGTATTTTATTTTTCTTTCTTTCTTTCTTTTCTTTTTTTTTTTTGTAGAGACAGAGTCTCACTTTGTCACCTGTGGTAGAGTGCTGTGGCATCACAGCTCATAGCAACCTCCAACTCCTAGGCTTAGGCGATTCTCTTGCCTCAGCCTCCCAAGTTGCTGGGACTTCAGGTGCCCACCATAACACCTGGCTATTTTTTTTGTTGCAGTTTGGCCAGGGCCAGGTTTGAACCCGCCACCCTCGGTATATGGGGCCAGCGCCCTACCCACTAGGCCACAGGTACCGCCCAATTATAAGTATTTTCTTTTTCTTGTCAGGGCCAGGTTTGAACCTGCCACCTCCAGTATATGGGGCCAGCGCCCTACTCATTTGAGCCACAGGCATCATCCTATTATAAGTATTTTCAGAAGATACAAGAAAGAAGTCAGTCCTCATGCTAAGGAGCTTTAATCTAGTTGAGGACCAAAAAAGTCACACCTGAAGAAGCTTATTCATAACCACAGGATGCCCAAGTGAAGGTGCGCTTCCCTTTTCTTCGGCAGCTTCGCACTTCCTTGGAAGGCAGGACTGCGTTGGGCCTTCATCTCCTTGTCCACGGTTCCTGGCACCACATGCTGGGAACTCAAGCATCGTAAATTGAATTCAATAGAAATATCTTTCAGAAATTGAAAGACATAAACAATTGAATTCTAGCATGGATTTGCTGGAAATCTCTTTCGCTGGTGTATTCAGCATACAGCATTTCTTACAAGACCCCCTGCCTGTACCAGATAATATAAAGGTGAGCTGTTTTATTCCTTCAGTAGGTTTGTTTCACACCCCGGACTGCATGTGCACTAGAAATAATGATAAAGATATAAATTGTGGGAAAATATGGGAGACTTTAAAAACGATCTTTGTTGTATGTCTTAAAACATACTTGAAATATATACCTGGAGTCATGCTCTTAACTATCAGCACATGCGCGTGTGAGGCAAGTCTACATTTTGTATCTATGCACAAGTAGCTTTAGGACAGAACTTAAACGCACCTAAACCCAAGTTCTTCCAGATGGTGCTTTCACTGGTTTCTGGAAAATTGTTTCGCAGTTCCCTCTCGCAGTACGGAGACCAGGCTGTAAGACCCAGGGGCCACTGTGCGCTTCTACAGACTCCACGAGAGTTGACTCATGCTATCATCTGACAGCAAAATAATCTTACAAATATCTTCTTACATTTCTAGGCTGCCTACCTTAGACCTTTTTATATAGTTTTTCCAAATTCCTATTGTTATTAATGATTTTTTTTCCCTAAAACTGAATAAGTGTTTATTTAACCAACTATTTTAAAAGATCACTTTCCCTCTAGTGACTTTTAACTTTCTTGAACTAAATGATCCTTGTCAGGAAAATCCTTTTTAGTGCAAACCGACTATGGATTATACATCTTTTATTAAGTCAGTGGAAATTATCTAGACTCAACATTGATCACGTTTTATTGAGCCCTGGTTTGGAACGTAGTTAGAAGAATGTGACTTCCCTAAATGGAATCACCACTTTCACTGAGAATTGGCCGACAGGCACAATCTCCATAGAGTTTCCAGGGCTGTGTAACACATCAGCACAAATTCAACAGTGTGAAATAATGCATATTCATTATATCACAGCGTCGGAGGGTCGGGACTTCAGTTGTGACCTCGCTGGGTGCTCTACTCAAGGTCTCACCACCTTTAGTCGAGGTTTGACTGGTTTGTGTTTCATCCAGAGGTTAAAATGGGAAGGGTCTGCTTTCAAACTCACTCAGGTTATTGGCAGAAATCATTTCTTTGCTGTTGTAGAATTGAAGACCTTATTTGCTTACTGACTATCACCTGAAGGTTGCATTTAGGTCCCAGAGGCCACCCCTAGTCCCCTGCAGTTCATAAGATGACAATCTGCTTCTTGAAGGCCAGCGGGAAGGTCTTTCCGCATCTGCTAGCGAAATGGGTCTCCTATGAGCATGTATGTCCCTAGTATGTGTAATAATAATGGGATTGACATCCCATCACCTCTGACATATTCTTGTTTGGAAACGAGTTGTAGGTCCTTCCCACATTCAAAGGAAGGGGATTTTAAAAACAGATGAACAACAGCAGGTGAAAATTATTGGGGGGGGTCACATAGGGTCTGTTTGCCACAATCTCATTAGACTTGAAATACCTTAGGGAGTGATTTAGAGCTGGATGTGAATTATTTTTACTACTCTTCCAGAGTCCAATTGTCTTAAAGGAAGTCTGTAATTCTCTAAACAAATTGACTTTTGTTCTTTTGTTAAAAAAAAAAGCCATATAGCAATTCCACGGCAAGGCCTAGGGGAGCTATAGAAGCCAAAGGGGGGAAAATGGTAAATAAGAGAAAAATAATAACTTAAAGCTCTTTATTATGTCAAAACCATAAAAATCTCAGTATCAGTGAGTTTCTCAGTATCATGTGTTTCTTGTTTTGCAATTTATTTTGCTTGGATTTTCCACAAATAGGTGAAACTCTATGTGTTTCACCTGTCTCTCCATTCAAAGTTGGCCATTACTACCAACTTCAAGAGTTTCAGAACTCCTGTGTATCTTTTTCACTCAGTTCACTTTGCACAACACCTGAAATTCTCTGTAGAGGCAAGGCTGCTTCTGGCTTCAGAACTTGAACACTGGGAGGTAGCTTGCCATCTGTCTCAAACTTTTTAAGGAACTTTTTGCTAAGACAAATGTGAATTATAGGCAACAACCTGGGATGTTTGTGGTCTCAGAACAACAACAAAAAATAGAGGCACCCTTAAGTATTATTTCAAGTACTTTGTTTGCTAGTAGTGTTTGTGGCGAATGAAAAATTGATCCTTAATTGTGTGGGAAACAGAGAAGTGTGCTGCATGCCAATGGCCAAGCATAGACTTCAGAGACTTAGCCATTTTGAAACTGATATTTATGAACATCTGCTTTTTCCCCATAAATTTTAATATGGATTTCATCCTTTGAAACCTGCAAAACTCCCCAGTGCTTCTTTAGTCTTTATCCTGGGACCATGTGTTTTTTAAAACATCTCCTTTATCTCCAGTGCACGTATTTAAAATCACGTTTGTTAAAACAATACTCCTATATATACATACAGTGCCTATTGGAATACCCACAATAGGGTATTAAATGTTAGTAACCCAGAATGCTGCACTCAGTGTGTTAAGCCTTCAAATTGTCTGATCATAGAACACGAGTCATAAGAGTCTTATTAAAGGACCCTGAAAAGTATTTATTTCTAGTCCCAGCATATCCCTCTCATGATCCCATAAAGATTTGTTTAGTGCTTGCTATGTAACAGGGCACTTTTAGGTGCTGAGGTTTCACTGGCCAACACAACAAACAGAATTCCTGTCCTCCCTGCATTTATGTTTCAAGGAGTGGAAATTCCAAGAATTTCCTTCAAATTTTCGTCTAGTTTGTTGGAAAACAGGCTTTGCAATGGGCTGGCAAACCAATGATGTTACTCCATTCCTGGTGCTAGACTAGGCTCTGGGGGTACAACTCTGAAGGAAATATTTATGTTTCTGCTCTCAAGGATCTTACAGTCAGGCATACTTCTCACCTCTGTCAAAAAATGTAGAACTGGGAATCAGGAACTTTGGGACAGGATCTGGGTAGCCACTTGGCCATTCTCTATGCAGATCCATTATAAGTAGCGTAAACAGTGCCTACACCACTTGGCTCTTAGAAATACTAAGAACTTTTATTATAGGTAGCAAAGGTAAGAGTGTGTACAACAGAAGAAAAGAATCAAAATCACAGCTGGACAGAGGACAAAGGGACGAAAGTCAGCTGGGCACGTGCAAGAACATTAAATCCTTCTTAGGAGGAGTAAGTAACCTTTTAAGAGTGAAGTTCTGGCCACCCTGTAACAAAGGATAGAAGTTGTTAACATAATAGGAAAGCTCAGGAGGATGGTAGAGCTATTTAATTTGGTTAGGCTGATAGTCTTCCATCCACTTACAGGGCAGTGGAACTTCTCTGGACCTCTCCCCTCTGCCTCTTACATAGGAGCACGTTGGCAATGTGCCACAGGGCACAGAAAGCATGGGCTGTCTTCTTGGTGCATCAATTCTACTCAACCATTTGGAGGGGAAAACGTTAACTAATTTACCAATAAATAATGTAAGCCATTACCTTCCATTAAAACCAATGCAACTCTATTATGGAATAGCACAAAAGTTAGCATATACTTTTAAGATAAAGCATAAGAATAAAACAGTGTCTAAGCCAAGGGCTGCAGGGTGAAGCCCATCCCCCCCCCATATTTTCCATCAGCTCCCTATGAAGCCAACCTAATAAAAATGATGTCATTACATGGATAATTGATTCCCAATTTTATATAAAATGTAAGTAAAAGACAAGTCCCCCAGCAGCCTTTCTTTTACCCACACTGCCATTTGGATAGTCCTCCTTTTTAGACAATCTGGAGTTGCCAATAGATGCAAAAAAATTCTTTACAAAGCATTTAAACTTCAAGGCCTCAGCCCTCCACCCCCAACACCCTGCTCTGGGCCCAGGCTTATGCCCTCTGTGTTTCTGAGTGCTCCCGTGGAAGAATTTGAGCTAACTGCTTTTTTCCAAGGCTGGACGAGAGAAGTTGTTTTCAAGGCTTCCTCTTGTCCTTTGTACTCAGATTGAACACTGGCCATCCTGACATCACATCCTCTTTTTCCAAGTTCAGAGTTCTGTGTAGCCAGCAGATCAGCTCATGTTCTTTGTGCTTTGTGTTCCTGAACCAGGATCTGGACCAGGTACAGCTCCATCTGGAAGAAGTGAGGTTCTTTGATGTGTTTGGCTTCAGTGAAACAGCAGGAGCCTGGCAGTGCTTCATGTGCAACAACCCTGAAAAAGCAACTGGTGAGAGAACCCCCCACACACACACCAACACACACACACACACACACACACACTTGCTGCTCTGAACCATCAGTGCCCCTGGGTTTGCAGGGATCTGTGCACTGGGCTGCTGTAGTTGGTCTTCCTTTTGCATAAACATCCTAAGTTGTGCTAAGTACAGAGTTGTGCCTGAGACCTTCTGCTTTGTGCTGAGAAAGGTATCTCACCAAAGCTGTCATGAGAAAAAAGGAAGATGTTGGAAGGGAGAGAGAAGCAATCTCTTACCTCGATGTGATTGTCAGTTTGGGCCATTTTTGTCCCAAAAGTATATTGTAACGTTGAGGGTTAGAGAAGAAGAAGCATTCTGTCACGGAGTGCTCCAGAGCCTCACACAAAATGAGACCACACATACTAAGTGAACGTTTGGCCGTTAGGATGCCAGTCTGTGTGAGGCACAGATTGCTGGCTGATTAGAGCCCACGTTATCTCATAGTCGCCCCTAACCTGTTGCCTCATAACTGAACTGTGTAAAAAGTGAAGTATGTGAAGAGTAAAAAATTATTTGAGGAATAACCACATGGCTGGTTATTCATCCCATCCCCTTCCTTTCTGCTATTTGTAGAGTTGGGTCTCTTGAACTTGCCTAAAAATAATAATTGTTAGTGAATATGAGCCAAAGCCTTTGTTAAACATATCAGACACCTTATCTCATTTAATCAATCCTTGCCATAATCTTATGAGGCACTGATATTACCTTGCTTTTACTGATGGAGAAACTGAGGCACAGAGACATTTGGTCACTGCTCAAGGTTACACTGGCTATAAATTAACAGCAGCAGGATTTGGATCCATCTGACCCCGGCATCCGTGCTCTTAACCATTTCACCATTCTGCCTCCTGGTTATACTCAGCCCAATCTGACCAGTGGAAATAGGTTGAGAATAAGCCCATATCCAAAAAGTTAAGCTGCCGTTGAAAACAGAGTATTTCATCAGCACTAATTTGCCCTCTGAGAGGAAAGAGTTCTCCGCACTGCCACTGCTTGGGAATTGCAGCGTAAACCAACGGAGCAGTGTTAACACTGCTGAACACAGAGCTACTTTGTAGGTGAGCCATCCTCCGGAAAGCATTGATTCTACCACCTGCCCAGTCCTTTAATGTTAAGATTTTATGCGTCTTAAAGATTACCCATTGTGGCAAGTCTATCCTCTTGTTAACTGCCAAGATGTTGAGGCTGAATTGAAAAAGTGTGTTTGTTTGGCCAGATGGAGATGTGAGGGACTCACGGAGAAGTGCCAATTAAAATGTATTACCCCACGGAAAAGGTGTGGATGGCAGAAACTGGCAGTTAGGAAGCCAGCCTGCGTGAGGCACAGATTGCTGGCTGATTACAGAGTGGATTGTGCCCATGCCACGGTGAACACCCCAATCTTTAAAAAGTAATTCAAGCAAATAAGGAATTGGGGAATTGACTGTCTCCATATAAAACTTTCTAATTAGACCTCATTTCTCTTATGAAAAAGAGCATGAAAGAAACTTCGTTTGTGAGCTAGTAAAATAAGGTGGCTCTGAGAGGCTCTTAAGAGTTTTCACTCCAAGTAAGCTGAGTCTTTAGTTCAATAAATGTTTAATCATATCTGGCCAAGGGAGGCTTCAGAAAAGGGGCTGAAAGCTGAAAACACAAAGTGTGTCTTTAATATATGTTTTCTCAAATTTGCTTCCATGCTCTTGAAAAGAACATTTTGCCCATTCGCTCTTTTCTTATTTGTGTTTTTCACAGTTAAATATAGACTGAGAACATATAGCAATAAAAATTCAAACCAGGCCAGATATTTTATAGCAGAGCACATTGCATCAAAATGTTTGGCCCTGAAACCTTCAGCGGGCTGGGACTTCTCTGCTCATTTCCTTTTGCTACATGAAAGGGGATTTTAGTTTGAGAGAAATCCTATTTTAAACTATTTTTTTTTTTACCAAAAACCCTTGACTTCTCGAAAAGTTTACATAGGTTGTTGATTTCATCTTCTTTTTTAATGTAAGCGTATAAATTATATGTTTAAGTGAGAGATCTAACATAACACTGCTGCCAAATGTGTTATTCATGGAGATGGCATTCGCATTCATGTTCTGCTTAAATTCAAAGCCTGACAATGATCGAGACATAGCAATAAATCCCTCATTGGTCATGCACAGCCAACGCAGTGTTTGCAATCCCATGTTTTCATTTATACAAAGCATGTTTGTTGAGTATCTTCTACAGGCTGACCTTGGCCTAGAAAGATGAACAAGACACAGTGTTTCTGCTGTGAAAGAGATCTGTGATCCCGTTAGGGCCCAGAAGGCATATGAGAAAATCTGCCATACTGCCCCATTAGCATGCAATAAATATTTGTTGAGTGAGTGAATTAGTGAATGAATAAATAATATTTAGAAATGGCAAAAGCAAATATGCCTCGAATGTGAGAATAGATTGTTTCAAGATTGTGCTCGTAACATCAAGCCCATCATAACAGCACGCTCAGTGCATTTTGAATCTGGTAAATGGAGGTCAGTGCTATTTCATCCTTGAGAAAAGTCTCTGAATATAAAGTACAGAACCCGCTTCCCTGCCTATCTTGGCACCGACTGTGTGCTATGCACTGTTCTGGGTTTATGAGCACCCTGCAGGGGGCAGATGTCCTCTTAGTTTCAAGGAAGAGTGGTCTTGTGGCGTAGGATTGGAATCTAGGACAAAAGGCTGAGTAAACTAGATTTTCTGATATTTTTTAAAGAGATCAACAAATGATAACAATAATTGTTTTTAAGTAGTCATGTTCTAATATATTTTTTTAACTACTGGCCAGAATCTCTGTGAATGAGGAACAAAACAGGAGGCAATTAGAGAATTTCAACTAGACATCAGGAAAGATGTCTAAGATATAAAATACTCCTTAGCAGTGTATAGACTAAGTCATGGGGCTCCCTCAGGAATTGATATTACATCAGCTGATTTACATGGTCACTTCACATCCACTTCCCTCCTCCAGTAAGGATTCATGACCATCTTCCCACCAACTACACCATCGACACACATAAATTCACGGGACCTTTCTAGCTAATGATCAACAAAATTTTTTTATCTTATTAACTACAGGTAAAGTCAAAAGAAATGCTACAATAGTGTAGAGTCCCTGAAATGATTATAATTGCTAGCATTTATCATTCTAAATTCTAAATTGGATCTCAGCCTATATGCATACATGCATTTTTCTCATTTTATCACTATTGACCCCATTTTATGGATGAGGAAACTGAAAAACAGAGAGATTCAGTAATTTTCCCA